>NC_057861.1:670067731-670667731 GCF_019393635.1 Dromiciops gliroides
AATCACTTGTTATATGTGGATAACATTGAGAAATATGATTCTACCTAAAACACATTAAAGAGTTCTTTCATCATGTGGAATCTTTACGTAGTGTCTTCAGAATGACATTTTGACTCAAGAAGTGTAAAAGTTTTTGTGTTTATCAAAGAAAGATGGAAACTAAAGGATTGGGGGTGGCTAGGTGGCGCAGTAGATTAAGCACCGGCCCTGGATTCAGGAGTACCTGAGTTCAAATCCAGCCTCAGACACTTGACACTTACTAGCTGTGTGACCCTGGGCAAGTCACTTAACCCCCATTGCCCCGCAAAAAAAAAAAAAAAAAAAAGAAAAGAAAAGAAACAAAAGGATTGAGCAGGGAATAAAGACAGTTCTTAGACATTTCTCCCCAAGGAAGACACATCAAGCATAAAGCAATCAAGGAGAGAGTTTTGGCTAATTATGTTAAGAGACTGGCACCTTGAAATCAAAGTTTAGTAGGAAGAATGTATTTGAAACAATTAACACCCATGTGATGCCAGGGGTAACACACACTTTTGGAATAATAAAACAGATTATAACAGATTTAGAAAATATACTAAGAAAAACTCATAGAATGTCAATGAAAAAGAGCAACCATCACCCTAAGGCAGCTAGAGAGAGTTGCCTACTTGGATTTGTCTAATACAGCTAAGGGTAGGTTACCTCCCAATAGAACCTATGAAACAGTTAAGATCCAAGAGCATAATCAAAAGGCCCTCCATGAGAAACATCTACATGAACTGAATTAACAACATGGTGGCAAAGAAGTGGTAAACAGATGGCTAAAACATGCAGATTGGTTTAGGGAAACAGGGGTTTATAATGGCAGTTCAGGACCATGTCATCACCATTAGAAGTTACAGAAGAGATATCCTTAAGGAACCTGGACTTAGTAAATAATTCAGATTATGCAAGGAATGGAATATAATTGAATGGAACAGAAAAAACATTTATTATATGTTTATCATGGACCAGATACTCTTAAATTCTAGGAATACAAATAAAAAAACTAAGACAGTTCTTGTTCTCAAGGAGCTCATCCTGTGTGATGCCCCTGATATTAATTACCAGTAATTACCACCCTAAAACAATTGATCTCTCTATATCAATTAATCAATTAACAACAATTAGCTTTTGCAGAGAGATATTTACTGAGACAATATAGAAAAAACCTAGGTACAAAGATTTCCTAGATCAAGAGCTCACTCTCTTATAACATATCAGTGCCTTGGGAGAGTGGATTCCAAACTTAGAGTGATGTTTGCCAAATATTTGTTGAACCAAGTTCACTTCTGGGTGTGGAATAATCAATAAGAAGAGCAAGTTGCTCCTTTGCTTGCAGGACACAGTGTCTTTATAACTGGATTGATTAATTGTTGGACTGGGTCAAACAAATCACTCACTCCTCAGGTCTGGTTCCTCACCAGGCTCACTGTGACAACTGCTAGCAAACTCTGCTATGAATTTTAGTTGATGGACTTCTAGTAGTTCTTGCAAGTCTTCAAAGCTCACAAGATCATAACTTGGTCTATTCTACCTCCATTATTTATTCACATAAGATGAGGAAAGAATAAATGCAGTAGAGACAGAAGAAACAAGAGACACCATGAATTTGTGACCATATGCCATCCAGGCGAGAGAGGAAGCCTGAGGCTCCTCTATTGCCTGGAGACTCACATGCAATTCTTGCCTTGATGGTCACCAGGGAAGAGAAGAGAAAGTTTTATTTATTCACACCTGTTTTTCATCCTCAGTTCTAGCTCATGATCCAATTAAAAGGCTTTTCACCCCTGGGTTCTAAGCTGACAGGAAATAATCATGGGATACTTGTGCATATTAAATCAGAGGGAAGTGACCTTCCATTATGTGACTGCAGAAATGGGCTCTCTAAGTTTCCACATGCATATGCAAGGGTCAAAGAACACTTGCATGCTCCAAAGACTAGGCTCTTACTGGCCAGTCTCCCCTATTACAAATGTTTCCAACCTTATTGAATAAAACTCTTGCACCCATGCTCTCTGATCCAGCCAAACTGGCCTTGTCTCTGTTCCCCACACATGGCACTGTGTCTTTCATCCCAACTTTAGCATGTTTCAAATGTTCTCCTTCCTTACTTCCACTTCACAGTCCTTTTCTTCCTTCAGGATACAGTTCAAGCAACACTTTTTTGTGGGGCAATGAGGGTTAAGTGACTTGCCCAAGTCAAGCACCACTTTCTACCTGAAACCTTTCCCTTCCCTCCCCCCAACATCTAAGCCCTTCCTCCTGAATGGCTTAATATGTTTTCTTTATGTTTGTTCTATATATGTTTAGAGATGCATTGTTTTCTCTTCCATTAAAATGTAAGCTCCTTGCAGAACCAGGACAACATTGTACACAGTAACAGCAACATTGTTGGATGATCAGCTATGATAGACTTGGCTCTTCTCAGCAGTGCAATGATCCAAGACAATTCCAAAGAACTCATGATAGAAAATGTTCTCCATATCCAGAAAAAAGAACTTTGGATTCTCAATGAAGATTGAACCACACTGTTTCTACTTTTTGGTTGTTGTTTTTCTTTTTTGAGGCTTTCCCTTGTGTTCTGATTCTTCTTTTACAACATGACTAATGCAGAAATATGTTTAATGTGATTGTACATATATAACCTATATCAGATTGCTTTTTGTCTTGGGGAATGGGGAGGGAAGGGAGGGAAAAAATTCGGAACTAAAAATCTTATGAAAACAAATGTTGAAAGCTATCTTTACATGTAACTGGAAAATAATAAAATACTTTTATGATAAAAAGTAAGCTCCTTGAGAGAAGGTAGTGATGGGGTGCCACATTTCACAAAACACCCAACCTGAGTCAGGAAGACATGAATTCAAATCTAACCTCAGATATTTCCTAGCTGTGGAATCTTAGGCAAAGTCACTTAACCTGTATGCCTCGTTTTTCTTATATGTAAAAGGGGGCAATAATTTCACCTGACTCCTAGACTTGTTGTAAGGATCAAATAAGAAAATATTTGCAAACCTTAAAGTGCTATAAAATCATAGTTATTATTATTATTATTATTATTATTATTATTTGTATATGTATCCCTAACACTGAACACAGTTCCCAATATAGAATTTAATGAATGCTTGATGAGTGATTAATTCATTCAAAAAGCATTTGCAACCACCTATAAGGTTTATAGAATCTAAATCTGGAGGGAACCTAAAAGGTCAAAAGGTCTAATACCTTAATTTTATAGATGAGGAAATCAAGGCCACAGACTGCAGAAGTGTTTCTTCCCAAGGTCCCTCAAGGAGTAGTTAGAAAAAAGGATTCAAACCTCAGATTTCTAACCCTACACCCGGAATCCTTTCCACTATGCTAAGTTGTCTGGACTTGGTGTTAGAGGAGATATTGGAATGAAAAGTGATATATGTCTCATTATCAAGGAGCCACAATTGAGTTATAGGGGTGATTATCTATCTTTCTATCTTCTATTACCCATCTATCATCTATCTTCTATCATCTGTAGTCTACTGTCTATTTTCTATGGATCTTCTATCAGGTATGTTCCCCAGGTATGTCTCTTCTTCCCACTGATGGTGTGCACATTTATGGGATCGCATACCCCAGGTTTGGAGGGAAATATTTTATTGCAATTTTTTCCTATGCAATTGTTATATTATTGTTTTTTCCTTTCAACCATGTCTAGTAAAGGGAACAAGCATTTATTAAGTGGCTACTACATGCCAGGCTCTTGCTAAATGCTTTACAAATATTATCTCATTTGGTAATAGTAAAGGGAATCATTTATTGGAGCTTGGGAACTAAAGTTTTGAGTGACAGTCAGAGTAACTTGAACCTTGAGTAAACTTGTCTGGGGGTGGGGGGCAGCTAGGTGGTGCAGTGGATAGAGCACCGACCCTGGAGTCAGAAGTACCTGAGTTCAAATCCGGCCTCAGACACTTAACACTTACTAGCTGTGTGACCCTGGGCAAGTCACTTAACCCCAATTGCCTCACTAAAAAAAAAAAAAAAACTTGTCTGAGGGACCCTTTGTATGATACATGGATCAGTCAGTTGCTAAACAAAGATAAAAACAAAACAGCTCCTGCCCTCAATAAGCTTACATTTTCCTGGAGAGATACAAGTACAGAGATAAGTGACAACGAGGTATATATGAAATCACAAGGCCATCAATCTAGAGTTGGATGAGGAAACCACTGTAGAGAGATAAAGAGACTTGTCCAAGGTCACACAAGTAAGTGGCAAAACCAAGATTTGAACTCAGGCCTTCTGGGGCAAAAGCCAAGGCTACTGTACCAATAGTAATTTTCAGAGGATGGGAACACTAACAACCAATGGAATCAGCAAGGGTCTCCTAAAAGGTGAGGGGCATACAAAGAGCTATAATGAAAGTAGACTGAATTAAGTACAGAAGAGAGGTCAACCACAGGGGTCGAGGAGGTAGAGGAGGTCGAGGAGGGAAAGATTACTTCTAGTAGGGGAACAGAGGGTTGGATCGGGGAGCTTCATGGTAGAGTCGGCACTTCATTGGGCGTTGGAGAAAAGGCAGGATTTCAAAAAGGGTAGGTGGGGAGAGAGAACAGTGCAGACTTGGGGTAGACCATAAGGATACCCAGAGGTGGGGTAGGGCAGGAGGAGATCAGGAAATGATGAATAGTCAACTAACTGGTTCTCCTCCCGGTCCATGAATATAAATCCCTAGCTCTCATTCTCTCCTTAAGAGTGTTTCAAAGTTATCTGCTGAGCTGAAAATCCACTCCCACCTCAACCCCTCAACTACCTTTCCCCATCCTCCCATCCTGCTCCACTCTTTGGCCTTGCCATTCCTCATTCCAAATCCTCCTCTATCCCTCCTGCCTCACTGGGTCCTCTAAACCCCCACTCTAAATATTGTTTTCATTTTTGTTGATGTTTTTTTTATAGCACTTCTTTCCCCAGTACATCCCCTCTCACTTTCCTATCCAAAAAGTCATCCTTTATAACAAAGAATAAAAATGGCAGGGGAGGGTGGGAGGTGGGTGGGAAGAAGCAGATAAGCAAAATGAACCAACGTCCCAATCAATTCCCACAGTATATGTGGTGCTCCAGGGCTCTAGACCCCACCTCTGCAAGGAAGGCAGGGCCCTGAATCTCTTCTTCACTGTCAAACAGTCATTATCATTGTAAAGCTGACTTGATTTATTGCTGCTCTTCTTTTCAGTTACATTATTGTAGACACTGTGTAAAATCATCAGTGTCAAACAAATAGAAAAGGAGCCTTGAGGGCCACATATTTGACTTAGAAAACCATAAACCCGCATTATTGTATTGCATTTTGATTTATTTTTGTTAAACATTTTCCAATTACATTTTAATCTGCTTCCTTTTAGAAGGGCTTCAGGTTTGACACCTCTGGTGTAAATCATTTTCTGGGATCGGTTTGCTTCAGGCTGTATCATTCCATTCCAATCTTCCAGCGTCTTCCCAGATTCCTCATATTCATCATTTCTTATGACACGTGATTCATGATCCTATTTCATTCATACACTGCAGTTTGGCCATTGTCCAATCAATGGGTATCTACCTTGTTATCAGTGCTTTGCTCCCACAAACAAACAAATATCTGCTATAAATAATTTGGCATTGATTGGCCCTTTCTCTCTGTCTCTCACCTCTGTCCCCAGTTCTGTTGCTAACAAGCTTCCCTTCAGCCTAGATCTTGTTACCTTGCTTTTGCTATATTTGCCATGTCTGTCACATTATGGCCTATGTTCCTTAGGACTAGATGTTCTTTCTTATGTGCTCCCTGCCACACAGGTACAAGAGGAGGAATTGGCATTTTTTTTGGCCCTCACTGTCACTTATTGTCTTAACCTTTCATTCACTCAGTCTGTCTATAGCAGCAGGTGCTTTTATTGACTAGAGTCTAAGACAGCCTCTTTCCTTTCTCAAGGAGTTTAGTGCCTGGTTCACAGTATTCCTTCCTCTCAACTCCAAGTCTTCTCCCCAGAAAATGAAAAAAAAAAAACAACCCCGGTCTCCCAGCTAATCAACTTTCTCCCGTCCCATAACCAACATCAATACCACCCAATGAGACAAGTACAATTTAAATCTCACCATTATCCTGTATTACAGACTTTGCACATTCCTTGTCTGGGGAATCTTTCAGAACTATATATAGGGATAATTGTGATTGGGGGAGGGGCAGGGCAATGAGGGTTAAGTTACTTGCCCAGGATCACACAGCTAGTATTGTCAAGTGTCTGAGGCCCGATTTGAACTCAGGTCCTCTTGAATCCAGGGCCAGTGTTTTATCTACTGCGCCACCTAGCTGCTCCACTGATAATTGTGATTTTTATCTGTATGTGTAGGACTGGATATTATGGTGCAATGAAAGGGCATTGTTTGTGTCTCCTCAGAGACCCCTGAGGATTGTTTTGAGTTGGGAGATGAGGACTATGGTCAAAATGTACCCCTACTTATTTGCAGAGAAGAGAACCAGGAAGGAAGAATATAATGTGGCTTTGGTGCATTCCCGAGTCATCTAAGAGGGAGACACTCTCACTGGATACTCCAAGGACCTGCTTCTGGGAGAGGACATCCTGTGTTGGCTTAGGACGTGGGCTTTTCCCATTGCCTATATATCCAGAAATGGCAGTGTCTTTAAAATTGTCAGACTGAGATGAGATAGTCTTTGTCTATCTCTCTCTCTCTCTGTGTTTCTTCTCTGTCCTTCTTTCTGTCTCTCTGTCTCTGTGTCTTTTTCTCTCCCCACCCCCATATTTTTCTCTCCCCCCTCCCAGTGGGAAGGACTACTTTCCCCATTCCCTTAGGCCCTGTGGCCTAGAGAAACTAACTTGGGGTTTTGGTCTATTTCATTTATCCTTTTCAATTCTAAGTTCAGGGGATAGAGTCCCTAGACCCAGGAAACCTGAAGCATAAGGCTTCTAGTCCTAAGAAATTAAGGTCCTGGGACACAAGCTCAAGGGGATTTGGGACTTGAAACTTGGTGGGAATAATACTATGTAGGAACTGAGTTAAGCTGTGAGCCCAATTCCTTCCCCTACCCAGAAAACAAGGTAGGTGGGGAGATTATACTCCCAGGTATTGGGGGGGGGTTGTTTGTTCTTGTTATATCTTTGAAGTGAATATTCTTTTGTAAAAAGTAATCTATTAAGTTGTTAAATGGAACTGGAGTGCTTGGATTCTTTTTTTGTTTGTTTTTTTGCGGGGCAATGGGGGTTAAGTGACCTGCCCAGAGTCACACAGCTAGTAAGTGTCAAGTGTCTGAGGCCGAATTTGAACCCGGGTACTCCTGAATCCAAGGCCAGTGCTTTATCCACTGTGCCACCTAGCTGCCCCTGAGTGCTTGGATTCTTAAAATCGGGAGTGCAATTGGTGGAGGCTTGAGCCAATGGCTGAGGTTAGAGACTCTCCCCCTCCCCCAAGCTCCTAAAGATACCAGAGAACACTGGAACAAGGTGAAATATAATAACTGACCTTCAGCCAATGGAGACCAGAGTAGTCACTGTTCCAATCCATCACTGTGAGCACCATGATTTTGAGCTCTGTAATTCTCTTTGACCATGTTCTGCCTACATATATATTTTTTATCTTCACCCCAACTTTGAATTCCTCTATCATTCCTTGAACTCTCAAGGAATCTCTCTTTACCTAGAGTGTGGGGTGAGGCAGACGGGTCCCAGACAGAGCCTGGTAAAGGGAACCAAGTTCTGGATTAGGGCTAAGTCTTAAGACTTAGCTCTGCCACGTAACAACTGACTCTTCAGTTCTCCATTCTACAAAATGGGGATAACAGCATTTGTTCCTCACAGGGCTGCGGTGGGGTTCAAATGAGATCACAGAGACAAAAGAGGTTTAAAACCCAGTCTAAATGCCTGTGGCTATTATATTTGAGAGACTGGAAGAGCACTGGTCTGAGATTCAGGTTACTTCTGATACCAGCTGTGTGACCTTGGGCAAGTCACATCTCTTAAGCCTCAGTTCCCTTCTCTGTACAAAGAGGGGGCTGGACTAATATCTTAGGCCTGTTCCAGCTCAGAATCCTCTATTCATCTGAGTATTTATGATTACCCAAGGCAGAAAAGCCAGCCCCGTCTTTCCTGGCATGGAGGTCTCACTACTTGCCTCACCTCCATCTCACCTGCTACCTCGTATGAGACAAGAAAACCAGTGAACTTATCCTTTAGGGCAGTATGTAAAAAAGCACTTGGATGTGGGGTGGGGGGAAGAGGGTGAGCAGGAAGGAGGAGGGCATCCATTAGCAGTGAAATGGATTTGTTGAAACATAGCTTCCTTTGGATGGGAGCTGAGGAGCAGGGTTCGGCAGACAAGGGCAGGAACGCTGCTTGGAAGACTCTGAGTAAACACAGCTGCCAGACATCTTGGCCAGGGCCGGGGCCAGGCCTGGGCTGGGCTGGGTTGGGCCATGCTGAGCTCCAGGACCCCCTCGCAGGCTCCCTGTGAAGATGGGAGGAAAGGCACCACATGGCGGTCTTGGGGGTGTGTTGGGGGGAGGACTGCCCAAGCAGACCCGATAAGATTCTCTGAACCTCTCATCCTCTTTCTCTTTCCTCCCAGCCCCATCTTTGGGCATGAAGCAAAGACATTTCTGGTGATTGGGACTGAGGAGATTTGAAAGGTGGGAGATATTTGTAGAACTTTGTTAAATTGCTCAGAATTTCAAGTTCCATTCAAGGTTGTGTTGATACAGCACAACCTGGACCCATTTGCCAAAGAATTGGTTCACCGGGCTATAACTGGGGCCAAGACTGCAGGTTTCTGGTGGCCTCACACGGAGAAAACTGCTCTTTCCCAGCAAGACATTAAACCCTTCGTCTGCTCACAGACTGAGCCCTAATTCTAGTCCCAGACTGAGCTTCCATCCTGGCCACAGCCTGAGAGTCCAGATGCTGGTCTCAGACCTAAGCCTGACCCTGGTCACAGACTGAGTCCTGACTTTGGCCCCAGGCTGAGCCTCTACCTTGATCATGGACCGAGCCCTGAGGCCTGGCTATAGAGGAAGCTCCAATCGTGGCCACACACTGAGTGCTGAGCCTGCTCCTAGACTCTACTCCCAGCCCCCAGTCCTGCTCACAGACTGATCCTCTTCCAAACACGGGCCGCGGACTATCCGATAAAGGGCTTGTAGGTAGCTCAGCCTGTCCTATCCTTACTCCTCCAGGCACTGCTGAGAGCCCAGCTGGGCCTGTGCTACAGTAGACTCAAGGGGAGAATTTGGGCAGAGACACTCTGTCCTTGGAGGGCCTCGGGTGTCAGGCCAGATAGGAGAGCTAGGCTGTTGTGAAAACCACTGGATTTGGCACCACAAGGCCTGATTTCGTCTCACCATTGGATCTGCGGCTTAACTTCTGTGTGATCTCAGGTGACTGAGTCCCTTTTTCCAGGCCTCAGTTTCTTCTTCTGGATATAACAACAAAAACAACAATAGCCCCTAACACTAATATGTCACTTCCTATATGCCAGTTGCTTTATAATTATCTCATTTGACCCTCACAACAACCCTGGGAAACAGGTGCTTTTATATCTGTATTTTATTTTATTTTTATTTTTATTTTTTTTAGTGAGGCAATTGGGGTTAAGTGACTTGCCCAGGGTCACCCAGCTAGTAAGTGTTAAGTGTCTGAGGCTGGATTTGAACTCAGGTCCTCCTGACTCCAGGGCTGGTGCTCTATCCACTGCGCCACCTAGCTGCCCCTATATCTGTATTTTGCAGATGAGGAAACTGAGGCAAACAAGTTAAATGACTTACCCAGGGTCACACAGCTAGGAAAACACCTGTGGCTAGATTTGAACTCAAGTCTTCCTTATTCCAGGCCCAGCACTCTATCTTCTCCACCACCTAGCAGCAAAATTAGGGAATTGGACTAGGTGATCCCTCCTTCCTTCCAATTTGAATCTCTTTGAATAGCTTCTTTTAGCCCTGACAGCCTATAAATACTCTACCTTCATGATGTTCTAGGGACCAGAGACAAGGGGAGAGATACCAGTTGTTATGAGAGTTGTAGGAGGGCTCAGGAAGCAGGGACAGATGGGAAGGAATAGGAGAGGAGAACCACAGAGCCCCAAACAGGCTTGCTCGTCCATACTGGAGAACATTGGCAGGTGCCAAGTCCCGTGAAGCCTGGCGTGCTGGCCCATGTAGCCCTGTTGCGCAATGGCTTGGGGGTGGTGGGGAGGGAGTGTGCGTGGAACATAGGAGGATAATTGGAGACCAGCCCACAGAACTGGGCATAAGAGGAAACAGATGTTCAAGACAGATGTTTGGGCCTCTAACCACTCCCTCACCCTCTTGCCCCAGGGGCTCCTGTCCTTGTGAAACCCCCGTCTGACTGCCGTTCCTCAGACCCCAGCGTGACCTCAACGGTGGCCCAGTCTGAAACACGGCCCAGCTCTTTGGTCTGATGGGCATCCCTGGTATGTTTCCCAAATCCTATGCATGAGAATGAGCTCCTTGACACCACCAGCACCACCCTGGATCCGGAAGGAGGGCGTTTGAAAAGAAGTCAAAGGGGAATCCTACTTTGAGGAGCCTTCTAGAAGGCATGACCCCAAACCTAATATCCTCACCTAATCTCAACTCTCCTTTTGCACCAAGCCCTGTCTTCCCTACCAGGTCATCAGAAGAGCTGTGGGACATTGGTAAGCCATTTCCTTTCTCTAAATTCCAAGTTCTTCATCTTCAAAATGTGGAGAATAGTAATTTTACTACTTTCTTCATAGGATTCCCCTGAGAATCATATGAAATAATGAGTGTGAAGTATGGGATGCTACAAGAAAAGCTATCCCCCATTCCAGGTATTCTGTGGGCCCACATCTATGCAAAATCATAGCTCATTAGACCCCATCAATCTATTTATTTATTTATTTTGTGAGGTCATTGGGGTTAAGTGATTTGCCCAGGGTCACACAGCTAGTGTCAAGTGTCTGAGGCCAGATTTGAACTCAGGTACTCCTGAATCCAGGGCCGGTGCTTTATCCACTGCGCCACCTTGCTGCCCCCCAATGTATTTATTTTTATTAGTCATTCAGAAGATATAAGTTTTTCAAAGCAAAGGCATTTACTAAAATAGTATAGTAAGAGTGGCATACGATGTCCCATGAAATCTCATAAAATCAGTGGGAAGAGTAGACACAGATAGGGAGTAGGGAGCACATTTGAACAGGGGAATCAATAAATATTTATTAAGCTTGTAATATGTCCAGGCACTGTGTGGGCATACATGCGGAAGGCCACACACATAGAGAACATTGATGGCTGGTGCACATGCATGGAGGAGCAGTTAACACATCTAACACTACTGGGCACCGATATCTTTGGATGGCATCATCACCCTGCTTCTGATGGGCCTCCCCTCACTGGGGACTGTTTTCTGTTGGACATTATATGTTGGGCATTGCATCATGGCTAGTTTTAAAAGCAGTGATCTTTTCACTACCCTTGGCCTTCTTGGGAACAGAAGATAGCAGGATTTACATGTAACATGTAAAATAAGCTCTGAGGAATGGTATCTCAACTCTAATGGATAAGTCCCAGTGCAAAGCTATATCTCTTCCTCAGGAAGGTATGGCCCTACGGAGTTGGGGGGGGTGGTAATTCTCTAGTGCCCAAGCCCCCACCAGTGTGCTAGGATCATAAGTAAGTCAAAACTCACACTTGGGTCTTTCAGACTGTGAATCCAGAGCTCATTCCTCTAGACCAGGCTGTGAACACATCAGAGCCATAGTCACAAATCCCTTGTTGCTAGAGAAGCTCCAGGAAGAGGTAGTTTTCATCTTTTCCCCTTCCCTCCTTGTTAGGGGAAGTCCACCCCTTGTGGTTAAGGAGCCACACCCCTGTCAGGCCAGCCTGACCCAGATGTGTGATATGGTATCCATCAAAGATCTCCAGACCTCTCCTTTCCAGGGAGAGAGTCCAGCTCCTGAGGATCCCAGAACTGGAGACAGAGAGATGGAGACAGATGGCCCCCAGGGGCCAACCAACTCCCACAGGAGGCCAGGCCTGCTTCATGTCAGCTCCACATGTTTGCTGCTGGCCAGTAGCCCGACAGGCCTGAGGGAAACTGTCCAGGTGGGATGGCCCCCGTGGGATTGGTGCTCTGCGGGTCTCATTCCCCAGAGAACACACTGTTCCCTGAAACGGGGCCTGGCCTGGGAAGACAGCCCAATTCCAGAGGTTTTAAAGAAATCCCTGGTGTGGGGTAATGGTACTCTAAAGATGCCTACAACTTCCTCAAATTAAGAACTTGGATGCGAAGCTTTATAGTTTGCAGAGCATTCTACCACCCGTTATCTCATTTCATCTTGACAATAAGCCTGTGAGATAGGTAGTTCAGGGGTTATTACCCCTATTTTTACAGTCAGTCAGTCACTCTGTGAACAAGCATCAGGTACCTCCTATTTATCAGTCACTGTACAAAATGCTGGAGATGCAAAGACAGGAAAAACCCATTCCCTGTTCTCAGGGAGCTCACAATCTAATGGAGGTGATAGTGCCGACAGCTACCTACAAAGAAGACCTAGGCTCGATAAACTGGAGCCAGTAAACATAGGGAAGCACCTGGTACAACAGGGTTCACTCTGGCCCTACTTCCTGAAGGGCAGATGGGTTACTTTTTGCCCCTCCCCCAGGGTGTTGCAGTACTCCAAGAGAGTTGGGGAGGGGGAGATGTGGGGCTCTCTCTTCTCTGGTATTGGACAGAGCTCCCATCAGCTGATTTCCCCCAATTCTAGGGGGCTCCAATTCTACTTAACCACTTGACTGATTAGGTTTTTTGGGGGGGGGGGCGTGAGGCAATGAGGGTTAAGTGACTTGCCCAGGGTCACACAGCTAGTAAGTGTCAAGTGTCTGAGGTCACATTTGAACTCAGGTCCTCCTGAATCCAGGGCTGGTGCTTTATCCACTGCACCACCTAACTGCCCCCGACTGATTAGCTTTTACGGAGGAATATTTACTTCAAATCTATAGCAAGTACAAACATTTCCCTCCACATACCACAGAGCCATAATCCCCCCCTACACCACTTGAGTCTCTGAGGAAAGGAGGGGAATTAGGTTCATGCTTAACTCAGTTCTTGCATAACATCAGTCCCAGTTTATTCTACTTCAAAGCACCCCATGTGGTAGCATCTCAGGATCCTGCCTTCTGAGGCTTCCTTGCTGGGGTGATGGCAACATCCAGCCTGGAGCCTGGGGTTAAAGCTCCCCCTCTCCTGAGCCTGTGGGTGGGGGCTCCAACTACACCCCCCTCTCCCTGCCATTGCATCCAGAATGGAAAAGGACAAACAAAAGAGACCAAAGCCCCAAGGCAAAGAAGTCTCGGATCAGAGATTTCATGGGATGTGCTATTTAGAGCTGAAATGTTCCTTAGACAATACTTGGACTAGACTGATGACCTCTCAAATCTCGGCTGGCGCTAAAGCCTACGATTCTTTCTTTTATAGATGAGGAAACTGAGGTGCAGACAGCGAAAGCAATTGTGCATCACAGACTTGAACCAAGATCTGTTGTCTTTCTGACCAGAAGTTCAGGAAGCTATGCTGACCCTCACATAGTATTGTTGAGCAAAGCACTGGACCTGAAACATCTAATTTTCAGGTCAAGACACTTGATTCTCATCCTAGCCCTGCTGCTAAATCACCCTGGGATTTGAGCCCAAATCTTCTCAGGGTCTCAATTTCCCCATTTGTACAATAGGGATAATAACACCTACTCTGATGACCTCATAGGTTGTTTTGAAAGTCTGATGGATGGGAATCATCTTTAGGAAAGTATAAAAGGCTGCAGAAATCAACAGGCATTCAGTATGCTAGATACTGTGATAGGATATATATATATATATATATATCCATCTCCATCTCCATCTCCATCTCCATCTCCATCTCCATCTCCATCTCCATCTCCAACTCCATCCATCCATCCATCCATCCATCCATCCATCCATCCATCCATCCATCCATCCATCCATCCATCCATCCATCCATCCATCCATCCATCCATCCATCCATCTATCTATCTATCTATCTATCTATCTATCTATCTATCTATCTATCTATCTATCTATCCATCTATCTATCTATCGACACAAATGAAAAAGTTCCTGCCCTCAAATAGCTTTCATTCTATAAGGAAATGCCACAGGCATGTCTATGACTGTATACAAGACATAGACAAAATACATACAAGGTTATGGGAAGGAGCAGGATACTTGATGCTGAGGAAGTAAGGAAAAGTCTCATGTGGGAGGTGATGCTGGTGCTGAACTTTGAAAGAAATGAGCAGGTCTGAGAGGTGGTGAGGAGAGGTACATTTCAGACACAGGGGAGAAGGAATTTCATGTGAGGAGCAATAAGAATGACAGTTTGTGCTTGAAGGGTAATAATATAGAATAAGGCTATAGGTACTTTGAAGCCAGATTCTAATGGGTTTTATATGTTTGTCCTTCGTTCTCAAAGAGGATCATGACACTGAGGTGATGTCATGACTTGCACTGATTTGGATTTAAGTGAGGCAGGACTGTGCAAGGTCACCAGCCTCACTCTCTCCATCAGAGCTATCTGGATCTGGTGGCAAGAGATGCATCAGGATGACTGGACATGGCCCCATATGTTTAAGGCAATTGTGGTTAAGTGACTTGCCCAGGGTCACACAGCTGGTAAGTGAGGAGAGATTTTAACTCAGATCCTCTTGACTCTAGGGCCAGTGCTTTATCCACTGCTCCACCTAACTGCCCCTAATGGGTTTTAAAAGCCAAAACAAAGGAGTTTACAATAAGGAGCTACTGGCATTTATTGAGCATTGGAGTGATCTGTGCTCAAGGAAAATCCCCTTTGGCAGCTGTGTGGAGGGCAGATTGGAATAGGAGGAGAAGAGACAGGGAGACCAACTTGGAGGCTATTGTAATAATCCAGATGAGAATGTGATTATGACACAATCTAGGGTAGGGGTTGTGTGATTGGAGAAAAGGTAGTTGATACGGGAGATGTGAAGGAAGACATGATCAAATCTGACAAGGTTGGCTCTGAGCATGAGAGCTTGGGTGACTGTGGAGTATTGTTTTCCTAAATTGCTCTGTCAATACAGTCAAGGTTTTTAATTCACCTGGTCTTGGACTCCTACCCTTTTCAGTGGGCTGAGAATTTGGGAGCAAAGATGGAGTTGGGGAGGAAGAGATGAGAAGAATGGAGCTATGGATCAGAGATGGGGACTAGGATGGGGTAGCCTTGGGGCACTTACTGGACAGGAGTAGGATTAGAGTATTTCCTATTCATCTGGTCTCACTTCTCCCTCAGCTAATTAGAAACAATGTTAGAATGATGGTTTACTCAATGGCAGAGGAATTAGAATAGGAGGGGGTGGGTGTAGGGATGACCAATGGAAAATATTTCCTGAAGTCTTCAGAGGAAGCATCCTCAAGAGACACTGTCTATGACGGGAAATCGTTTTGATGCCTGGATTTGGTTAGAGTTAGCTGGCCACAGTAAAGGGCAGATAGTTCAGTGGTTAAGACGGGATTAATGAGACTATTGAGTTAATCTCCACATGTGTCTGTTAGCTTTCCAGAGGGGCAACCACTCTTTTCCATATATAGGTTACACCCTAGCGACCATTATCACAGACTAAGCTCTGATTCCATGGTTCCAACCTCAAAATCAGAGGGGAGACTGGTACCCTGGATTGTGCAGACAATGCCTGACTCCCAGCTCAGAAGTCCCAGAAGAGGCCCTGAGAAGTCATTGGTTTCATGTCCTCATCTCTAGAAAAAGAAAAAAAAATAGTTCGTTTTCCTTACAAAGAACCATCTGCCGCATCCAAGAGTAAAATCGATCTGGGTGCCCTGAGCATGCGTCTCAGACGCTCCTCTAGACTGAGTTCCTCCTTGACTTCTTACCCAGCCTCGAAATGTCAGGAGAAAACCCCCAGAACTCACGGGAACACAAAAACAAGGAGAAAGGAATTAAGTTATCTTCTGACCAGAGGGGGTATTTTTCTTCAGAACTCTAGAAAAATAAACCTATTGGGTTTGAAGGCTCAGGGAGTAGAACTTCTCTGAGTACAACAGATTTCCCTTTTTTTCTGAAGTGAGAACTAGAGTAGACTAAGAAGGGAGCAGGGGACTGCGGAGGGGAGAAGAAAGGATAGTAGAGAAGGGGAAGGGCAGAGAGAATGAGTGTGGGAGGGAGGGATGGTGGGGAAGGGGAGCATGGGGCAGGCAGGAGAAAGGGGGAAGAGAGGGAGAGCAGGTGCTTATTTGGCACATGGAATTAAAGTCACTGACTTTGAAACTCTGCATACAGGAGACTCTCCATGCTTTGGGCATTAGGGTCTCTGCTTTCCCTCCTTGCTCAGTTTACCATTTTCCTCTCCTGCATCTTATCACTTGTTTCATATGCACATGAAAGCACACACGCACATCCACATGCATAGAAAGAAACCTACACAAGAGTAACAATGAAAACACATCCATGTCTTCATGTACACCTAAAGAAACACAAAAGAAAAGTAGTCACTGATAAAGATTTATTAAGTGCCTATCATGTGCCAAGCACTGTGCTAAGTGCTGGGTTACAAAGAGAGGCAAAAGACAGTCCCTGCCATTGAAAAGCTCACAGTCTGGGGCGGTGGGGAGGGGGAGGTTGGGGACAACCTGCAAACAGGTATATATAAACACATTGGAAAGAATCCTTCCTTCCTTTCCTCCTTCCTCCCTCCTTCCCTCCCTCCCTCCCTCCCTCCCTCCTTCCTTCCTTCCTTCCTTCCTTCCTTCCTTCCTTCCTTCCTTCCTTCCTTCCTTCCTTCCTTCCTTCCTTCCTTCCTTCCTTCCTTCCTCCCTCTATCTTCCTCTCTCTCTCTCTCTTTATTTTTTCCTTCCTTCCTTCCTTCCTTCCTTCCTTCCTTCCTTCCTTCCTTCCTTCCTTCCTTCCTTCCTTCCTTTCAGCAATTAGGGTTAAGTGACTTGCTCAGAGTCATACAGCTATTAAGTGTCTAAGTCTGGATTTGAACACCAGTCCTCCTGACTTTAGGGCCAATGCTCTATCCACTGCACTACCTATCTGCCCCCACAGGAGATCTTTTTTTTTTTTTTTTTTAGTGAGGCAATTGGGGTTAAGTGACTTGCCCAGGGTCACACAGCTAGTAAGAGTTAAGTGTCTGAGGCCGAATTTGAACTCAGGTACTCCTGAATCTAGGGCCGGTGCTCTATCCACTGCGCCACCTAGCTGCCCCCCTACAGGAGATCTTAAAGAACATTGAGCTCCCCATCGTTTTGCAAGGGAGCGAAATGAGATCCTGAGAGGAGAGGTGATTTGCCCAAACACCAACAGAAAGTTGATGAGCATCAGGACTGGAACCCAGGACTGTGGACTCCCAGTCCAGTGGCCTTTCCATCATGCTATGTTGCCTGATCCTTCCAGCTCATTTACTGCAGCTCCTCATGGGAATGTAGATTTAGAGCTTGGAGGCACCTTAGACATCACCTGGTCTATCTCCTTCATTTTACAGATGAGGAAACTGAGGCTCATCCAGGTGATATGATGAGCAATCCATAAACGTTAAGAGTTTACTAGGTGCCAAGCACTAAGATAACATGGGTTAATGAATACCCATATAATAGGTTAATTAAGGTAACACAGGTTATAAGTGTCAACACAAGGATTCAAATCCAGGTCCTCAATTCAAAATCCAACAGTATTTCCACTGCCAGAGAGTGAGTAGTCTTAGAAATGAGATTCCATTTAGGGCAGTGGGCTTCCCAACTGTAGCCCTAGGGCCCCAGAGTGCAAGAAAGGGCAGAAATACTGAACCAGATATTGGAGCTCGCAGGAGGATGAGGTTGGGGAAAAAGGAGACTAAAAATACTGGACTGAGAGTCAGAGGTCCTAGAGTCAAGTCCCATTTCTGCTTCTCATAAGCTATGAGACCATGAGAAGTTATTTACCTTTCCTGGGCCTTAGTTCCATGGGGCCATCCAATGGAAGTACTCAAAAAAGACATTAAAATATAAAATATTTGAGCTAAAAGGAACCTAAAGACATTGAGTATTAGGCCTCAGAGAGACCTGAGGAAGTGGTCTGTTTGCACTAGAGGGGGAACTTAGAACACAGAAAGTCAAAGCTTAAAGGAACCCACCTAGACCAAGCCTCTTACTTTAGAGGTGTGTGTCCACTGGTGAGGAGAGTGACAGAGTACATACATGCATGTGAACATACTTATACACATGCATATGAAATGGGAATCCGGCACCTGTGCAGACCCCGCCAGTTTGCTTGGCTGATGCATCCTTGCCCAGTGAGAAAGCTAGGGAGCTTGCTTCCAGGGGAATCACAATGATGTGTGATCGAAGTGTCTTTGAGAGACCATGGGGCATGCATGCACATTCTGTTATTGGTAAAGAGGAGACTCCGCTGATTAGTTGTGGAAGTATTCAGAAAGGCTCATCCCTTCCTGCCACCTTCTCTCGAGTTTTGTTCAGTGCTTCTGCTCCCTGTCTAGTGAAAGACAGTTCTCTAAAGAAAAAGGTCATGGACCCTTTTTCCTTCTGAGGATATGTAGCCTTGGTCACAGGCCTCTGAATTCTTTTCCCTTTTAGGTGAAGGAGATTGGAGCCATCAGCAAGCTTGTGACCTTGAAAAGATAGGAGGGTGCTCCAGCACTCGCTCATTCTAGAGTCTAGATCCTGGAGCCTGTGGAGCATCAGTATCTGCAGGAGTAGGGAGTGACCCTTCTGGAAGCCATGCAACATTGATACCCTAAGGAGTAAGGAATGACCAGGTCAGTGATAGCTGAGAGAAGGACTAATCCAGCAGGATGTCTCCTTTGGATGCGAAACTGAGGGGATCAATACTATGTAGGAGGGGCAGCTAGGTGGCGAAGTGGATAAAGCACTGGTCCTCGATTCAGGAGGACCTGAGTTCAAATCTGTCCTCAGACACTTGACACTTACTAGCTGTGTGACCCTGGGCAAGTCACTTAACCCTCCAATTACCCCACAAAAAAAAAGTTAATTGATGTTAAGTGGTTAAATGGGATTGGGGCATAGTCATACGCTCCTAACAACTTGTGGGGGCTCAAGCCAATAGCAGGATTTGGAATGGTGGTAATGGCAACAGGACCATGAACTGGGGTGCTCAAAGCCTGAGGCAAAGAGAGAATGAATCTGTCTGGTGTGTGTGTGTGTGTGTGTGTGTGTGTGTGTGTGTGTGTGTGTGTGTGATGAGACTTCATACTTTTCAGCAGACAGCATCCCACACCTTTCCAGATACCCTTTCCTTTCCCAGGTGATGGACAGTGCCCTCCCTGGCCAATAAGACCAAAGGAGACTTAAACACCACTAGCATTTTCTGCTGTTGCCTGAAAGTGAATTCTCTCTCTGTCCACATTTTTGTGCAGCACTTGGTTTAGATCTCTCCCTTGTCCCCAGTGCACTCTCCATAGATGTTTGTTGAATTTAATTGAATCCAGGGCTCTTTTTCGGGTGAAGGGACAGGTCATTAGCAGAGGAAATTGTGCCAGCCTTCATGGCTAGATGAGGGCCTTCTTAAGAAAAAAAAAAACCCTCCTGGGATCAGTAACTCATTAGGCCTGTGTTCTGCATTCCCTTTTATTTTTCCTTTTCCTTAGAGGCTATTAAAAACCCACCCTCTATACCAGTTAAACTAAGGGGAACAAGGTGGTTTCCAGGCCAGGCAGGCCAAGGAAAGTTGGGGGAAGACCAAGTAGCTTAGAGTCTAGGTTGGGACAGGGGCCACAAGTCTAGTGTCTCTAGGTGAGGCCCAGTCAAAAAACAGAGAATGAGCTCTGGGCTTGCACTAGTCCCTCCCTGTCTTGAGCCATTTCCTGACATTCCCTTGAGGAAAACTTGGTTTTTTCCAGCAACCAGACATTCCCATCAAGCTCACAAGGGACCATGGGACTTCTCTGCCCTTCCTGGCAGATTGACGTCCATCATTAACACCTCCTATATGCCACAATAAAGCAGCCCCCCCCCCCATACCATCTCTTAACTCAACCTTCTCCCTGCCAGCTCCCTGATTCCTAGACACATGGTTCCCATTTCTCTTCGGACAATCAGAGCCCAGCAAGGAGCCTGTGGGATTCGATCCATCCTCCTCGTGTTTGTTGCAATATCCCAATGGCTTCTTGCTTCCTCTTTTGCCTTTTATCCCCATGTCCCCCACCCGCAGCGCCACTCAAGTCCCCTACATCTGGACAGAATTTTCTGTCCTCAGGGATCCCCACCACTGAAGGAGTTCATCAGTTTGGAGACCCCTAGGAAAATAGGCCAGAATGAAATCGGGGCTCCAAGAAGTAGACCTCAACAGCTGCTCTTCCCAAGTAAAAATTCTTCCTTGAATACAGTAAATCCCTTGAACACGGTCTTCATGTGATATCTAAGACTGTGTCTCCACAAAACCAAGTAATCTTCCCTAACCCTGATGGTCTGAGTTTTCTTCCTGGAAGTCTTCTCTTCTGTAGTTGAGAAGAAAGAGGGCAGGGTTTGGAAGCGGGGGGGGGGGGGGGGGGGTGTGTGTCTTTGTTTGAGTCCTGGCTCTGTTAGTCAATGGATTTCTTTAGACCTCAGTTTCTTCTTCTGTAAAATGGGGCAGCTAAATTTGATGATCTTTACATGGCTCTTTCCAGAACAAATTCCTAGGAACCTATGATTTCAGCCCCCAGGGAGCTTTCTGAGTTCTTTCAGCTGGGAAAACCTGAGTCACTCAATTAAGCTGGGTTTCTTTCCATCTGGAATTCCATCATTTCAGGTAAGCTAACCAGCCAGAGGGTTGGAAGGAAAGGACTTCAGAAGCCTGTTCATTTCAACTCTATAACTAATAGACCTACTATGTGCAAAGTCCTGTGCTTGATGCTGGGAATGTAGTGATAGAACCGGCTCTCAAGAAGCTCATCATTAGGGGCAGCTAGGTGGCGCAGTGGATGGAGCACCGGCCCTGGAGTCAGGAGGACCTGAGTTCAAATCCAACCTCAGATATTTGACACTTACTAGCTGTGTGACCCTGGGCAAGTCACTTAGCCCCAATTGCCTCACACAAAAAAAGAAGTTCATCATTAAATAGGGATGGTTGGGGCAGCTAGATGGTGCAGTGGATAAAGCACTGGCCCTGGATTCAGGAGTACCTGAGTTCAAATCTGACCTCAGACACTTGACACTTACTAGCTGTGTGACCCTGGGCAAGTCACTTAACCCCAATTGCCACACACACACACACACACACACACACACAAAAGGGAGGGTTGTCTTAGAGTTTCCCTCTCCTGCAGAGTCCCTGCCCTCAAGGTACTTACATTTTGTTGGGGGACCAATGGGAACCTATAGGAGTATAAACAGAATAAATATGACATCATTACAAAAGAGGTTAAAGAGAGAGGGCTCTAGCACTTGGGGAGATCATGTAGAATCTTCATGTAGAAGATAGTAAACCGAGTCTTGAGGGAAGATTCTTTATGACAGAGGAGTAGAGGGAGGGAATTCCAGCCATGGGGAACAGCTGATGCAAAGGCATACAGATGGGAAATAAGGCACTGTATGTGAGGAACAACAAGACCCCCAGTTTGGCTGGACTGTAGAATAGTGGAAGGAGATGAACATAAAAGGAGGTTGGAAAGGTGAGTTGGGACCAGTTTGAAGCCCTTCATAAAGGGCTTAAAAAGTCAAATGGGGGGGGGCAGCTAGGTGGTGCAGTGGATAGAGCACTGGCCCTGGAGTCAGGAGGACCTGAGTTCAAATCCAGTCTCAGAAATTTAACACTTACTAGCTGTGTGACCCTGGGCAAGTCACTTAACCCCAATTGCCTCACCAAAAAAAAAAAAAAAAAGCAAATCGAAGAGTTTATATTTTAATTTTAGAAACAATGGGCAGTCACCAACATTTGCTGAGTAGAGGAATGACATAGATCCATGTTTAAGAGAAATCATTTCGACAGTTGTGTGAAAGATGGTTTGGGATGGGGAGAGATTTGAGGCACAGAGACTAATTAGAAATCCATTGCAATAATCCAAGCCAGAGGAAATTAAGAACCAGAACTGAGGCAGTGGCTGTTTTAGTAGTTAGAAGGGGAAAGGTAGATGAGATATTATAGAGGCAAGATTTGACAATTCATTGGCTATGTGGGACAAAGGGAAATGAGGACACAAGCTTGCAAACCTAGGAGATTGAAAGATAGTGATACTTTGAACAGAAATGGGGACATTCAGAATAAGGGCGGACTTTGGAGGAAAGAAGATGAGTTTAGTTTTGGACACATTGAGTTGTGGGGTTTTTGTTTTGTTTTGTTTTTTGTTTTTGCAGGGCAATGAGGGTTAAGTGACTTGTCCAGGGTCACACAGCTAGTAATTGTCAAGTGTCTGAGGCTGGATTTGAACTCAGGTCCTCCTGAATCCAGGGCCAGTGCTTTATCCACTGTGCCACCTAGCTGCCCCACGTTGAGTTTTAAATGTCTGTGGGACATCTAGTTTGGAATGTCCAAACAACAGTTATCTTTCAGGACTTGAGTTCAGGATAGAGATTAGAGTCAAATACTTAGATCTAGGAAGGATTACTGATGCAGATAGCTCAGAGGAGAACCAGGGAAGAATTGCGTCTCTTTAACCCAGAAAAGAAAGTATCCAGGAAGAGGTTGGTTAGTATCAAATGCACTTACCAGGTCAAGGAGGATGGGAACTGAGTAAAGATCCTATGATCTGACAATTAAGGGATCATCGTTAACTTTGGAGAGAGCAGCTTCATTTGTATGAAGAGATCAGACGTCTGATTTCAAAAAGTTGAAAAGTGAGGAGAAAGGAAGTAGAGGTAATGAGCGTCCATACTTTATTCTAGGTGTTTGGCTGAGAAAGGTAAGACACATATAGGGCAATAACTAGAAGGGATGAGAGGGTTAGGGAAGTTTATTTGAGGATGAAGAAACTTGAATATGCTCATAGGCATATTCAGGAAAGGAACCAGTACATAGGGAGAGACGAGAGAGAATGGATCAATGATAATGGGAGATGGGGGTGGGGAGCAATCTGCTGGATGGGACTGGAGGAGATGGGATTGAAGGCACGTATAGAAGGATTAGCCTTGGCTAGGAGAAGGGCCACCTCATTCATTATCAGAGACTGGAGTAAAAGGGGAGAAAGTGGGGGATGATAACAAGAGAGTTTGAGATGAGGAGAAGGGAAGAAGAGGGCATGGAGAGCTATACAACAGGGGCAGAGAACACACACATGCTCACATGTCAACATACATGGCAATGCACAACAAAGCAGGACACAGTGACAGAACCCATGAGCTATCAAGAACCTTCTTCAACTTCCTTGTGAATTCAAGTGCAAATGATATAGATAAAAGGGAGAATATAACAGAGAAAGAGGGAAGGTCCAAAGAGAATAGATCAGGTAGTCTGATCTTTTGGACTTCCTCCAGGACCACGTGAAGTTAAATATCTTCATCTTCTCTCCTGTCTTCTAGTTTCTCTAGATTAAAACATGAACCCCCTTGTCCTTGGTCCTCACTGTCCGGTGATTCAATTTCAGATCTTATTTCTCACCAGCATTATGGATCACCCACTCAGTGACCCAGTAATAATAGAGTTCACACACCTGAACTGGCCTGCAGGCTTGGAGTTGAAAAGAAGACCCCAAAAGACAGGACAATGGAAATGGAGACAGAGACAGCCAGAGAGAAGAATGGGTTGCAAATGGACCTGAGGAGAGGCTTTTGGATTCTTGGCATCTCTACAGAGAATCCTATGCACCTATCAGCTAGTGTGAGAGATGTGGAACCTCCCTTGACACAGAAGAGAGGAGAGGAGATAGACATTCAACTTCACCTAATCCTGGAAAAAGTCCCAAAGACCAAACTGTCTACTCTGAAGCTCTGAAATGTAAGAAGGATCCGCACAGCAGGGAACCACAGATGGCATGGGACAACCTAGATCTATTCATTGGTTGGCATTTTTAGGTCATGTGGATGATATCAATCTTGGGCAAGTAGGTTCCACAAGAAAGATCCACCATCCAGATGAGGGAAGAAAGTTTTCCTTTTGGTTAAGGGGCTCATATATTAATTTGTTGTTTTTTGTTGGGCTAAATAAAACTTATCCTGTATTTATTATTCTGCTAGCCTTGGTGCCAAAGGAGCTAAAGTTCTTTAGAGAGACATGAGTCAAATGTTGATGCTGCTAGGGAAAAGCCTGAGTGGGGCCAAGAGAAATCCTGGAGATTATTATTGAGGAAGTTGTCTAAGGAGAGCCCAGTCTATCATGTCAATGACCATGGCCAAAAATGACAAAATATTATATTAGTTAATAGAATAATAATATCTCATTAACAACTTATAATTAATTATAATGCCATTGCAAATAAATGTTAAATTTTGTGCTTCAGACTATAAAAGTTATAAGAATTCATTCATGTTTTCATCTACTAAGTCCTTACAATATGCAAAGACCTTTTTTTGGAACTGAATTCAAAAGAATCTAGCAGTAGCATGGGCTGAAATGGTCACAGAAGGTAGAGGTATAACTTGGAGGTGGGGTGGGAATCAGTTTGGACAAGATAGGGTGAGACCAGATTGTGGAAGGCCTAGAATTCCAGGCTGAAGACCACAGAATCCATCTACATCTTTCCATTTCCCTTTTCTTGCTATTATATATTGCCACAACCCTACCAGCACACCTGATTTGTTAAGATCCATTTCACTTTCTTGGTTTTCATCTATTTGGATATAAGCGGCTGACATAGGAAGCAGTGACATGAAACTTCGGGGAATGCAGGAACTCTTGAAAGTGAATGGAAAAGCTCAAAGTAGTTGAGATGGAGCAGTCCTACCTGTTTATTCCAGCCATCTCCCTACCCACAGACTGTAATGTCAAGGCACCATCCCAGGGCTTGATCAAGACCAAGGCATGGATGGTAAGTATAGAAAAATGATCCAAGGAGTAAGCTAGATGAGACTTAATAGGTATGTCAATCTTTGGGCCAAATCAGAAACCCCACGGTGACAGTCAAAATTCCTGGGATAAGGCAGTGACTTTAAGACCATGTAGACAAACTCCATGTTGCTCTCAGTGATGGGGCAAATGGGTCTCCCGATGTTCTGACTATACTTAAACCCTCCTGTTTCTGCAGGAAATTGGGAAGAATGAAATAGTTTGAATGGGTAGATTGAAATTTGTGCTTATGTGAATAGGTAAATGGGAGTTAATACTAACTCATTAACCCTGTTTTATTATGTTTTTTTAATCTGATTAAATGTTCTAACTATGCATGTGAAGCTTGAGTAATTATGAAAAGCATGCTGAGAAGGAAAGGAAGGGGTGTCGACACGTAAGAGGGGAGCAGAGCTAAGAGATCAATTTTCATGCATACCTCTAGATGACATAAGACCCCTAGCTATGTAAGGTAGGGAATGGAGCCAATGGGTGCTTGATTGCATACACCTGGATTCATTAAGAGGGCCAGGCAGCTGGCTATACACTCCCACAGCACCATCTAGTGGTTGCAGCATCTTAGGGCAATGAACTTGCAAGATATACACAAATTTTCGGGAGGGGGGCGCGCAGGGAGTGTCCTGGGGCTAAAGTAATAGAATCATCAATTATAGAGTTTCAGAACTGGAGGTTACCTGAGAACAAAGATCATGGAAATTATTTACTCCAACCCTCTTATTTATAGGTGAGAAGGCTGAGGCCCAGAAAGGGGCAGAATGGAGACTTGAACTCAGGCCTTTGGACTTGTACATCCAGTACTTTCCCTCACTGTATCAGATAGATTTCATAGAGACTGCAAAAGTCCAAGAGTTTTAAAAACAAGAATGACAGTCCTAGAAGGAGCTCACTTTCCTATGGGGGAAGACAGCACTCACACAAAGCTGAGCTGAATGAGGAAAAGAAATGAAGGTATTCTGCACTGGGGCAAGGTTTTAGAGTCTGGAAAATGAGGAACAGGTCCAGGAGGGAGATAAAGGCTGGCAGGCCTCCACAAAAACGGTGGGTGGGGTGGGCAGAAATAACTCATCAATGGGATAAGGGGTGGGGCTTGTAGAGAGATATCCCCAGTTAAGAAGGATAGTTATGTGTTCCAGGGTAAGGAGGCCCCAGGTGCTGAGAGAAGTTCCAGGATGAGACAAGACAGCAAAAGAGGCATTGTTTTAAGGTCCAGAAAGTCAGAAAAGGTCAGGTTGGGACTAAAGGTTGGTGGGCCTTGGCTCCTCAATAAAATGGAAGCCCTGGGAGGAACTCTTATAGAGAAGTATTTGTGTAATCGGAGTATATTGGATGAGTTTTAGAGGCTAGATTTGGGTTGCTATCCCCTTAGGAAGTAGTGTTCCATTTTATCACCCAGAGGGGCAGCTAGATGGCGCAGTGGATAGAGCACCAGCCCTGGACTCAGGAAGATCTGAGTTCAAATCCGGCCTCAGACACTTGACACTTACTAGCTGTGTGACCCTGGACAAGTCACTTAACCAGATCTGAGTTCAAATTCGGCCTCAGACACTTGACACTTACTAGCTGTGTGACCCTGGGCAAGTCACTTAACCCTCATTGCCCCGCAAAAAAATAATAAAAGAAAAAGAAAAAAAAATGGAAGATCAACCATCCCATTTTATCACCCAACCTCCCAAAGATAACCCACCCCATACCCCGCAGTCATTAGGAATGGCTGCAAAGGTATAGTTCCTGCCTGTGTCAGCCCCTCCCTCCCCTCTGGGAGACATATAGTTGCAATTTCCAGGGAGCCTCTAGGTTTCCTTTCACAACTCTAGATAGCAGTGAACCCCACTTTGCATTACTTTGTTCTTCAATAGTTGTGGGTACTGCCTCCAGGCTCTTCCCTTCAATCCATCCCACACACGCTGCCTAAACTCTGACCAGCTCAAAAGTTTTCAGCAGCGTCCCATTGTTTGTCAAATAAAAGATAAGTTTTTGATTCTGGCCCTCAAGGCCCTCCCCAATCTGGCTTCAACCCACCTTTCCAAGATTTCTTCACTCACTGTCTCCCTTCGTGCATACGTCAGGCAAAGTAGACCAGTCTCTGTCCCCCATTCTTAACCTGTCCTGGAATGTTACTGTACTTTTGGGCTGGTCCCCATCTCCTCATGTCAAAGTTAATCCTTTCCTTCAATACCCAATTCCGGTGTCACCTCCACGAGGCCTTCTCTGGCACTCCCTGACCCTCCTTTCTCCACACCCCCAAAAGAAAAGGATCTCTCCCCGCTGATATTTCTCACTAGACTTCACTTGGACCTTTCCTTTTGTACACATTTCCATCCTCATTTCTTATGTTTGTAACAGGGGACTGGTCAGTGGGGAGAGCCCAGTTTTCAAAATAACGCCCAATGAGCTTTGCTGGGTGCAATCCCCCATGTGGGTATTGGATAAGGCTACTTCTGGGTAGATGTAATGGAGGTTCCTGTTCTCTGCTTCAGAGCAAGTTCAGGTGTGTTCTGATTGGATTCAATCTGTTTATTGTGTGTTACCAAAAATGGGCTTTTTAGTTGGCTTGAGTGGGAATAGAGGATGCATATATAGGGAGCCAATGACTTCAACTCTGCCTCTTTCCTCTTTGACTGCATCTGTATGAGAGGGACAAACTACCTTCAGGTCAAGGCGGGACCTCAGACCCTCTCTCACCCAGAGCTACCACAAAACCAGGAATCTCATGGCCTCCTGGGCAAGCCTGTGTCTGGGGTGGGGCATCACTCTTTTGTTCACAGGCTATGCCTTCAGAACTTGGTGGGGAGGAAGCCCTACAGAAACCACTTAAAGGTTGAACCCCCTCATCCAAGGCAGCAAAGTGATCTAGGGGAAGACTGTGCCCCTAGTTTGAGGGGATGAGTTTGTATTTCTGTTCTTGTTGTAACTTCTCAGTAAAATATCCCTTTTGTAAAACCTAATTGATGTTATTTGATTAAATAATCCTGGTGCACTAATTAATTATTGGGTCAATCAATTATAAAGGGAAGGTATTAACTGTAAATGGCCATTGATATTGGAGAAAACACACCAGAATGGAGGCTTAAGCTTATGTTAGCATAATAAAGAGAAATCACAGACCCTCAGGAATAGCCCTAGAATCTTGAGGAGGAGATGAAACTAGCCCACCCTCTGGATCACTTATTCATCAGAGCAAGTGGGTTTGGGGATAAAGTCCCTGAGTATTTCATATAAACTACCCATTCATTAACTTGTTCATTTGTTCATTCATTCATTTGTTCGTTCATCTATTTAGTTATTTACTCATTCATTCATTCATTCATTCATCCATCCACTCATCCATCCATTCATTTATTTATTTGCTTATTTATTTGACTGTTCATTAATTAATTAATTCATTTATTCATCTATTTATTTATTTATCCACCTGTTTGTTTATTTGACTATTCATTTTTTGTTTATTCATCTATTTGTTTGCTTATTTGCTTATTCATTTATTCATCATCCATAATTTATTATTTATTTACTTATTAATTTGTTTACTTAGTTGTTTATTTATTTGTAGGCATATCAAGCCTTTATGTTCAAATGTAAGTCTCTTGAAGGTAAAGACTTTCTTGTTTTCATATCTGTACCCACAACACCAGGCATGGGACCTTACACACAATAAGAAAATGTATTTGTTGAATGAATGTGGAGCCAGGCCTCCCACCCATCCCCAGATTCATGAACCAAACAGACTAAGATGAGAACAGTTTTCTTCAGTCAGGAGAGATGAAGGCTGAGAGAGAATATTATCCACAAACAAGCACAGGGGAGATTGTGAGCCTGGGAGATTTGGGTAAGAAGATGAGCTTGTCATTCATTCCCTATGTATTGTTTTCCAGCAAGCCCTTGAGTAAGACTTTAAAAGCAGAAAATTTAGACTTGAGAGCAGGACAAATTTCCTAACATCTAGAGGTTTTTCTGAGAGAAACGGGTTGCCTCCAAAGGGAGTAAGTTAACCCTTACTGGATATATTCTGACAGATGCTGGATGACCATTTGCCAGATTTGTGATAATGGGGATTCCTTTTGTGTATGGATTAGACTAGATGGCATCTGAGATCCCTTCTAACCCTAAAATTCTATGATTCTGCCAACCACTATTCAGAATATTTAGGGTTGAGGAAAGTTGGCAGATGAAGATAGGCTAAGATTGTGTGTGTGTGTGTGTGTGTGTGTGTGTGTGTGTGTGTGTGTTGATAACCTATGGTGGGAAGGAAGAGGGGGTCAATGACCTGGGGCAGGAATGACACTCAATACCCTCCTATGTAGGCTAGACTAGTGGTTTTATCCCTTCTAAAAGACACAGAAGCTGTCCCTGTGACTTGGCTAGTCTAGGGAGCTAAGATTTAAGCTGTTGATGAGGATTCCTGGTTGCCTAGAACATAAAAAGCCAACCCACAAAGAGTCAATGTCCTTCAGACTTGGCAGACATCCCACTGTTGGATGAGTCATCACACCCAACACTACATATTGACCAGACGTGTTTCCATATGGAAATGGGGGTGGGGTTCATCTGCCTGAACCAATGCTGCATCCTGAGTGTCCTTTCCCTACTATGACTCAGTAAAGCTCCTTTTGTTGACTTTTAGATGGTCTGTGAGTGTCTCATTTTCTTCCATTTCTGAATAGGAAGCACTAGACCTGCCTGACACCTGGCCTGAGAAAGCACAAATCAGCCCTCAAACGGTCCACCGGAATGGAGAGGGGGCTGCTGAATAGATCATAAGAAGGACCAGTTGAAGGAGCTAGGGATGCTTATCCTGCAGAAGAGAAGACTTTTAAGGCTCTCTTTGAGTATCATCTGGAGAGCGAGTGTGTCAAAGTGGGGTTAGATTTGCCCAAGGAGCATAAACAGGATTGATGACAAGTCCAGTGCTCTTTCCAATGACTTCTCCTGCTCGGCCTCAGAGGGCAGAGCTAGGATTAATGGGGAGACTCAGATTTCCAGGCAGCATTAGGAAAGTCTTCCTAACCATCACAGTGTTCCAAGGGTGGAGTGGGCAGCCTCAGGAGACCAGGAGTTCTCTCCATCCCCAGAGATGTCCTTAAAGAAGCTGAATTACTATTTGTTTAGTTGTAGGTGGGATTCCTGTTTGGGTAAAGGTTGAAAGAGATACCTTCGGAGCTCCCATTTAGCTCCGAGAGCCTATGATTCCATGAAATGGCCTGTAGAGGGGGCCTATGTCAATTCCTCTTGACTGATTTCTTTATGACTGCTGCCCAGTGGCTCCTAGGAGGTACGTCCTAGAGGTGCATTAAATAAACAATGGTATAGCCCTTTAAATAGGCCCTGGATTATGGCAACGGGTATGAGCGGCTCCCTCCAGAACTGCCTCCCCTCCCTCTCCTTTTTCAGCATCTCCTCTTAGACAATGTCTAGCCGAAGAGAGACGGCCTGGGGAAAGATAAGAGAGAGGACGAGGGTTGATTAGATTAGAGGCTGGGACTAAAGACCACACCCAGAGGGTTGGGGGGGCTCCTGTTTCCATGATCCTTTAGGGACAATATCTTTGAACTTCATGCCTCAGTTTCCCCTCTGGGATGGGGGGACATTGGCTCAAGCTGGGAGACTCTGGGTTCAATTCCCTGGCTATGTAAAAAGTCACATATTTTCCAAGGCCATGCTTTCTTCTCTGGGACAAAAGACCCATGATACCTACCCTGTTTTTATCCTCTAGTAATCAATGAATCACATGGGGGCAGCTAGGTGGCGCAGTGGTTAAAGCACCGGCCTGGATTCAGACACTTGACACTTACTAGCTGTGTGACCCTGGGCAAGTCATTTAACCCCCATTGCCTAAAAAAAAAAAAAGTGCCTATTATGGGCCAGGCATTGTCCTAGGTGTGAGGGATACAAATGCAAACAATGGAACAATGGCTAATCACAATCTTCTGATGGAAGAGACAAGTATTTAAATATATATACATATATATAATGTGAATAAATGCAAATATATGCAAAGTAATTAAATACAAGGTAGTTTGAGAGGGAGAACACTAGCAGTTGATGGGATCATGAAAGGCTTCATGCAGAAGATAGTTCCTGAGCATCTTAAAGGAAGAGAAGGATGCTATCAGGGGAAGGTTGGAGGGAATGCATTAACTACCAGAGCAAAGTCACAAAGATAGAAAATGAGAGATGGAGTAACTTTCCTTTGTGAGAAACAAAAAGTCCAGATTTCTCTGTTAGCCAGTCTGGCTAGACTGCAGACTACAGGATGAGGGAATAATATCCCAGGGAAGCCTGAAAGTTAAATTGGGGTCAGGTTGTGAAGGGCTTTCAAAGCTAAACAGAAGAGTTTATATTTTATCCTCCAGGTTGATAGGGAACTACTGGAGCTTATTGAATAGGGGTCACATCTGGGCTTAAGAAGCATCACTTTGGCAGCAGGATGGACTGGAATGTGGAGGGACTAGAGGCATGGAGCCACTTAGGAGGCTGTTACAACAATATAGTTGACAGGCTTTTAGAGCCTGAGCCAAAGTGGTAGTTATGTGAATGGAGAGAATGGGTTAAATTTGAGAGATGTCGTGAAGGTAGGCATGTCAAGGTTTGACAACTGTTTGCATCCATGGTGGTGATGTGGAGCAAGAAGTCTGTTATAAAGGCAAAGTTACAATGCTGGGTCACTTGAAGGATAGTTTTGCGTTCAATAGAAATAATAGCAATAATCAAAAATAATAGGGGCGGCTAGGTGGCACAGTGGATAAAGCACAGGCCCTGGATTCAGGAGGACCTGAGTTAAAATCCAGCCTCAGACACTTGACACTTACTAGCTGTGTGACCCTGGGCAAATCACTTAACCCTCATTGCCCCGCTAAGTAAATAAATAGATAGATAGATAGATGAATGAATGAATAAATAAATGGATGAATTAATGAATGAATAAATAAATAAATGAGTGAATGAATAAATAAATGAATGAATGGACAAATAAATAAATAGATACATAAATAAATGAATGAATAGATAAATAAATGAATGAATGAATGAATAAACAAACAAATAATATTTATACAATGCTTACTATGTGCCAGGCTTTGTGCTAAGTGCTTTACAATTATTATTTCATTTGACATTCCTAACAACTCTGGGAGGTGGGTGCTATTATTATCCTCATTTTACAGATGAGGAAACTGAGGCAAGCGGGGGAGATAAAGAAGGAAGATCCAGAGTGGAGAAAAACTTGTCCACAGACAAATGAGCAGGTTAGCAGAGGGGCAGAATTCAAACCCAGGCCCTCTGAGTTTAATTCTATTGCTCCTTTGGTGGAAGCTCTGATGCTACCCGTGGCCAAGGGAGCAGGCCAAGCCTCACCTCTTGAATCCTCCTGACCAGCTCACCAAGTCCTAGAAGGAGACAAGTTCCTGGTGAGCCTCAAGGGAACAATTTGGCAAATAAGAGCTGCCATTCACACAGCACTTGAAGGTTTGCAAAGTATTTTATAAATACGATGACATTTCATCCTCACAACAAGCTGGTGATGTAGGTGCCAGGATGAGCTCTCCCCTCTCTTTCAAGGGCCAATCTGGTAGTCATTAGACATGGAATAAAAATGTGGCACAGACATAGGGAAGCTCAGAACTAGAAGAAATCTTAGGAACCCTGGCCAGAGATTTATTCATTTCCTTTTCATGCACAGGACATGCTAGGAAGTGCAGCGGCTAGAGTGGTGGACTTGGAATCATCAAGACCTGGGTTCAAAATCCTGTTTCAGCCACTTACTAGGTCTTTGATCTTGGGCAAATCAATTAATGTCACAGCCTCAGTTTCTCCATTTGTAAAATGGGGATGATTATAGAATCTATCTCAAAGGGTTATAGTGAGAATCAAAAGACATAGCATGTGGCAATGCACTTTGCAAACCTTAAAGTGTCACATAAATGCACTATTCCTCTTATGCCCATTAGTTTCTCTTTTGCTAGGAACACAAGGAATCCCTGAAGCCAGGGATGAAGAAGTCTGTGTCAGCTGCTCCACAGGGTGAAACCATAAAAGCAAAATTAGGAATGGCCTTTTATGGGGGGGGGGTGAAAGTGATAATGATGATATGATGTGATAATGGTGGTAATGGTGATGGTGAAGGCAATGTAGCTAGGATTTGATTCACCTGAAACAAAAACAATTGGGAAGGGCTAATGATACAGGAAACATCCTGACTGGGTCCAGTTGTGTGAAGGGAGGGCAGCTTATTTCCCAGAAAGTCTGACCCCAACTCCTGCAGAGTGTTTGGTGATGGTGGGAAGGGGCATTATAATTATAGGGTCCTGGGAGTGACAGTCCAGGGCCAAATAAAGGAACAGGGGTTGTGCTTTGTGGTTCAGGACCATGAGGAGGCACAGGAGTTTGAAGTCTCCAGATTTGTCATTAAGAGGAAGCATGCCTCCCTTGATGTCAGTATCCTGGAGAAATGCCCCCATTGCCCTGCCTTAGTTATGGCTCTGGTGATATTGATGGAGGTGGTTATGATAGTAACGGTGGCGATGTCAATATAGATATGTCTATTAAAGTCATCATAATACTAGTGACGGTGATAATGATGGCAGTCATGGTGACGCTAACTGTAATGGTGATGGTGATAGTGATAATGGCAGTGACGGTGATGCTGGTTACCATAGTGATACTGGAGTAATTGCAAAAGTGATAGCGATGGAGAAAAGAGATTGTGTCGGTAGAGATGGTGAGGGTGATGATGGTAACATCGGTGGTGATAATGAGTGGATGGTGGCCGTGGGGATAATGATGAGAGTCTGGTGGTGGTGATACACTGGAATGATAACCCCCATGATAGGAGGCAGCATGATACATGGAAGTCAGAGGGCTTGGGCTCAAAACATAAATTATATACAAGGTAAATATAAGGTGATTTGGAAGCAAGGGGAGGCACCACCAAGGAATTCTGAGCGTTGGAGAGAATACCTTTAAGACATGGCCTGTGCAAGGCCATGGAGGCGAGAGATGGATGCCATGTGTGAAGAACAGAGGGTAGGCCATTTGGTCAGGAACACAGGGATAGCATGTAACTCTCCTACAAAGGTAAGATGGCGCTATCTCCCCACACGATCACTTTGCCTTTCACCAAGGCCAGCCCCAAGCTTGGCATGTCTCTTCTACGACCTCCCTGGATTCTAGTACTAGAGAAGTCATCACCTCCAGAGACAATCCATTCCACTTCAGGGCAGCTACAATGGTTGAGGAGGTTTCCTGAAAGGGGACTGGGGCTCACCTCTCTGCCTCTTTCCCTCCTTGCTTAGTTCTACCCTCTGGAAAGAACTAGAACAAGTCTGCTCCTCTTAGATACCTGAAGATAACAATCACCTCCTATGGGCTTGCCCTCCAGCAGACATACGTTATCGGCCATTGGAGGTGGGTCCTGGGTCAGCAGCCCCTATTCATCTAACCCTTGATGGCGGCCCACCCCCACGGAACCTCGGTGCTTCTCGCCTTGGTCCGGGCACTGCTGAGCAGCCAGCTGGCCTGGTCCCCTAAGGCCTCATTTTTCACATACCTCATGTGAGGTCCAGATCTGATAGGGAAGTTTGAGGCCAGGTTCTTTTCACGGAGCCGATTCCCCGCCTGCACTACGCTCCACTCCACTGCTGAAAGGTTAATTGGGCAAAGAGAGCATGGCATCCGCCTGGAATCCAGCCACATAAAGGGTTGGCTCACCCTCCTTCCTAATCTCCTGGGGATCGGGGTGGGCATTGGGCCCAGTTCCCCCAGCTCCCAGGCCCCAGGCCCCGATGGTCCACATCTCTATTTCCAGGGTGGTGAGGCCTAAAGGAAAAGACAAAGGGACAGCTTGTGTCTCCTTTCAGTAGGAGGGAACACAGATTAAAACCTTCTCTCCCTCCCTCTCTCCCTTATTCTTTCCCTCCGTTCTTTCTTCCCCCCCTTCTTTGCCTTCTCTTCCCTTGCCCTCATCTGACCTTTTAACTTCCCCTCTTTCCCTTTTCCCTCCCTCAAAACTAGGAGAGACAAGACCGTATTGATTCCAACACCATTGTTTTCCAAACGAGGAAACTGAGCCCTTAGAGAGGGGAAGATCCTTGCCCAAGGCAACATATCTAATTTTTAAAATGAAATTTTGGGGGCAGCTAGGTGGTGCAGTGGATAAAGCACTGGCCCTGGATTCAGGAAGACCTGAGTTCAAATGTGGCCTCAGACACTTGACACTTACTAGCTGTGTGACTCTGGGCAAATCACTTAACCCCCATTGCCCCTCAAAAAAAAAACAACCAAAAAAAATATTAAATTTTAAGTTTTTCAATTCACAAAATATCTACCTTCTCTCCCTCCCACCCTCAATTGAAAAAGGAAAAAACAAAACCCCAACCCTAGTAACAAATACACAGTCAAGGAAGACAGATTCTGCCACTGAGCATGTCCAAAAAAATATGTCTCATTCTGCACCCTGAGTCCTTGGCCCCTCCAGTCAGGAGAGAGTTTGCTTCATCATTGGTCCTCTGGAAACATGGTTAAGTCACTACATTGATCAGAATTTTCAAGTCTTTCAAGGTTAATTGCCTTTACAATGTTGTTATCAGATATATTTTTCTTCTGTAAAAATAATTTATCGGGGCAGCTAGGTGGTGCAGTGGAGTCAAGAGGACCTGAGTTCAAATCTGACCTCAGACACTTGACACTTACTAGCTGTGTGACCCTGGGCAAGTCACCTAACCCCAATTGCCTCACCAATAAATAAATAAATGAATGAATGAATGAACGAACAGACAGACAGGCAGGCAGATAAATAGATAAATAAATAAATGAATAGATAAATAAATAAATAAATAATTTATCCAAAGCTTTATGATGTTGCTGTTACTGTATAAATTATTCTGATTCTTCTTACTTTCCTCTGCATGGGTTCATCCAAACTCTTCCCAGGTTTACCTTCATAAATTCTTAGAGCACTATAGTATTCCATCATATTCATACGCCAAAATCTCTTCAACCATTCCCAATTGATGGGCACTGCCTCAGTTTCCAGTTCTTTGCCACCATTAAAAGAACTGCTACAATTATTTTTATTCATAGATGGTTTTTCCCCTTGTTTTCTTTGATCTCTTTTGGATATAGACCTAGGAGTGACATCACTGGCAATGGCTATGTAACTAGTAAGTGACAGAGCTGGGGTTCAAATTCAGGTGTTGATGCCTAGTCCAAGGTCTCTGACACCATGTCCAAAGCCTCTATCCTACAATGATAAGGCTGGAGAACACATAGATGAAGGCCCTGTGGTACAGTGACAAGGGCCTAGGGATGGGCTTCAGGAGACCTGCATTCTCAGCCAGGATTTGCCATCTTCTGTGGAACCTCAGATAAGCCACTCCCTTTTATGAGCCTCATCCTCCTCAGTATATAACAGGAATAATAACACCTACAGTAGTAAACTCTTTGAAAACTCAGATCAGAAAATAAAAAAAAAAAATGAGAGCCCTAGAGTTGGAAGGGATCTGAGAGGCAAGCCAGTTCAACCCTCTCGTTTTACAAGTGGGGAAACTGAAGCTCAGAGAGTTTAAGCAACTTGACAAACAGCCCCTAGGTCCAAGGCAATTCAGATAAAATAATATTACCATGTAATGCTATATACATGTTAAGTTATGATCACCCCTGTAGGCCATGGTCACACAGCTAGAAAGAGAGGAAAAGGACTTAAATCCAGGTGTCCTGACTCCCGGTTCTCTCCTCTACCAAGCCATTGCCTCCCCACAGAAAATACATAGAGAAGCAGTCCAAGGGGGAATATGGATGGGGTATAGATTTTATAACTGACATATGGAAGAATTTCAAGTTAGTCAGAGTAGGGATAATCAGGGAGGGCTTCCTGAAACAGTTGGGACTTGAGCTGGAACATGAAGAAGAGAGAAGATTTTTGGATTGATTGGAGTGGAGGTAGGGGAGAGAGTGTAGGTGGGACATTCTAGGTGGGGCATGGGAGAAGTAGAACCTATCCCTAGTGAGTTAGTGGGAAAGAAAAATATGTACTCCTGAAATAGGTAATTAACACTTTGAGGCAAGCTGTGATCTGGATCAAACGAGTGGCATGAGCAGTAAGGGCAATGGGAGTTCAGAGAAAGGAGGGCCACTTTGGGCTGGGTTGGTTGGGGTTGACCTCCTAGAGGAGTATGGTTCTGTGCTGGACTCTGAGGAATGAGGAACGGTTGGCTAAGAAGGGAGAGGGAATAACAAACATTGTGGGGGACAGTCAGAGTAGAGAGTAGACAATGGGAGCAAAATTCTAGATGTGGGATAATGCTGAAATTGTGGATGATGGACAAGTTAATGATAACGACAGTGGTAAAGGGAGGTGACAGTGATGGTGATGGTGACATGCACCATGGTGAGGGTTTTTGGAGGATACAAGTCACCAAGTTCCATATGTAGTGTAGATTAGGACTTAAACTTTTTCGACTAAACTTTTTGACCCCTAGGTATATAGGTATATAAAATGGGTATGCATAACCTTTTGCTGTTGCCAAATTTTTTGCCACCCCCATACTCAGTTACATGACCTTGGTCATGTAACTGAGTGTAGGGGGGTCACAAAAATATCATATGGGGTTGCAACCCACAGTTTAAGAAGATTTGGTAGAGATTGTGGGAGGAGAGTAGAGGTAGGGAGATAAACTAAGAGATGCATAACCAGAATTCAGACCAAGGTGAAGGAGAAAGTAGAAAAAAAGATCCTGAGTGGAATTAGGAAGGAAGAATCTCTAGGACTTGGTAACTGTCTGGACAGGGACAGAGTAACGAAGAAGGAAGCATCAAAGATAAATGAGATTTCAGGCCTGTGTGCCATGGAGGATGATGGTACCATGTACAGAAGGGAGGAAATCCTGCAGGGGAGGGGTTTTGAGAAGATAATTATCTTTCTTTTTTGTTTGTTTTTGTTTTGTTTTATTTGGGGGGGTTGTTTTGTTTTGGTTTTGGGTTTTTTTTGGCGGGGCAATGAAGTGACTTGCCCAGGGTCACACAGGTAGTAAATGTCAAGTGTCTGAGGCTGGATTTGAACTCAGGTCCTCCTGAATCCAGGGCTGGTACTTTATCCACTGCACCACCTAGCTGCCCCAAGAAGATAATTATCTCAATTTGGGACATATTGATCTTGAGGTGATTATGTCACAAGCAGGTGGATACATGGGACCAGAGCTCAAGGCATCAGACACGGATTATGATGTCATCTTCACAGTGATTATCAATCCCATTTTAAAGTACTTGAAGGTTTATAAAGGGAAGATTCCCCAGCCTCCACCCTCTACTTCCCCCCCCCCCTCAAGATAACTAGATGGTACAATGGACAGAGCACTGGGTCTGGAATTGGGAAGACCTGAGTTTAAATCCAGCCTCAGACATTTACTTGCTATATGACCCTGAGCAAGTGGCTTAGACTCTGCTTGCCTCAGTTTCCTCATCTGTAAAATGAAGATAATAAATAGCATCTACCTCCCAGGATTGCTGTGAGGATAAAATTTGTTAATATTTATAAAACATTTAGCATAGTAAGTACTACGTGTTAACTATTATAAAATATATGTTATATATTATTATTCCCTAGTAACATACCAAGTAATCCACAGATATCTTCTTACTATAAGTCATGTATGCCATGCTGATTTCCACATAATAGATGAATATATTAACTACATGAGTTTGGGGGTAGGAGGAGTCTCTCAGGGGTCAGATTTGAATAGGGCAGGATTAAGGGAACACTACATTAAGTATCTTCCTATTAGTCTAGGAAGGCTCCCTGGAGGAAGTAGAAATCTGACTTGGCCCTATATGTAATCTGCCACCTCCAAGGTTTGGTTTCAAGGCCATGGGTAAAGTCTCCCAATCCTCACATTCCTCTCACATTTGCTTTTCTAGGGTGTGTCTAAGATCTCTTTCAGGAGGACCCAGCTTACCATTCTCAAGAGGGAGTTCAGACTGAGACTACAGGTGCCCTAGCATCATGTAAAGAAACACAGAGCTGGAACTAGCACCAGATGTTGCCCCAGCATCTGAAGAGGCTTCTCTCCAACCCCTCACACCCCTGAAAAAATGCCTACCCAATCTGCCTGCCCTCTCAGTGGGTGTGATGAAATAATGAGATTTAGCAGATACTCAAAGACCCACCTGGAGATTAATCTAGACTGATTGAATCAAGTGAGAGTGATTAACTGCTGATTAGCCAATTAACTGGATTGTAATCACAACTTGAGAACACCTTCAGAACCAATAGATTTGGATGACGCCAACCAATCAGCTTGAAGCAGTGTGTAAGGACCGCCTCTGTTCCAGACTATAAAAAGCTTCCACAATCAGCTTGCTAGAGAGTTCCTGATTAAAACAGGCTCATGGAGGAGGACTTCAGGAAGAACCCAACCAGGCTGGAACTCTAGGCTAGGTAGGACTTCTTTTTCTTAACTTTCTGAACTCCTTGTGAATATTTCTATGCTTTAATAAATGTTTAATGCCTAAAGACTGGTGCTGAAGCTTCCGATTTAAGGCGACCACAGTTTAGATTTTAAACATCACAGTGGGACTCACCCTAGGAACCTCTGTCCAACCACTGTCTTAGACATCTTCTTGGGCTTCCCACAGTGCTCTACCTGGCCTGGGGATCCATACTATATAGAGTACCTGGGATGATTGTAGGGTAAGTGGGGAGGGAAATGAGTGACCAATAACAATACAAACAATGCAAATTGGCCGCTAACTATTCCCTGTCATCCCATAGTGACCTCTCAGACTGGCTTTAGTTGCTATCCTTTTCTTCCCTCTTTCCACATGTGACCCTCTGGTCTTAACAAACTCCCTACTCATCTTGGATATCTTCCTTCCCTATTCTTCCCATGAGGCACTATGGAAACCTACACTCTTGGTACCTTTCCTCTCATCCACAGGGCTATGAGGGAAACTTGACACACTCCTTGCTCCTCATCACCACTTCCACACCCTACTTCTGCCACCATTCCTCATCCATTGCTACTCCTCCTTTACAGTTAAAGACATCCTGGGGGCAGGTAGGTGGATAAAGCACCAGCTGGCCCTGGATTCAGGAGGACCTGAGTTCAAATCTGGCCTCAGACACTTGACTCTTACTAGCTGTGAGGGCAAGTCACTCAACCCTCATTGCCCCTGCCCCCCTCCCAAAAAAAGTTAAAGACATCTTGTCTGAATCCTTGTTGCTATCATGTACAGATTTTGCTCAATCGACCAACAAGCATGTGTTAAGCATCTACTCTCTGCCAAGGTGTGTGTTTGGTGTTGAATATACAAAGACAGAAAGGAGACTCCCTGCCCTGAAGGAGCTAACATTCTCTTCCTTGGAAGGTCCCCTAGATATCCTGTCATCCAACTTTATTATGGAGTAACTTGCCCAATTACACACATTACATTGCAGGGACAAGATTTAATCCAGGTCCTCTAAGCCTATTTCCCCAACTGTTCTATGTTCATATTAAGGTAGCTTCTGGCCTAATTCTATAGGAAGTTCTGTCTCTGTTGTAGCACCTAATTAAAATGTAAATAATAATACCTCCCATTTCTTTTTCCTTTCTTTTCTTTTCTTTTTTTTTAGAAAATATCACTGGTTTATTGAAATTTTTGGCAAAATAATAGAGTTTTGTGAATAATTCCAGGTATCTTGCATCTCTAGAATAACTATCTTTCAAAAAAAAAAAAAACAAACCCAAACACCCAAAAACCTTAATCACATTCTTATTTGTAATAGAAGGGGGAGGGGTGATGAATTATGATGAACTCTTATCTTTGGGTAGATTGACAAATTATCCACAAATTATCATCTGTGCCCTGAGGTATCCCATCTTCTTTTCACCATCACAGAAAAATAATATTCATAGTTTGAAGGGATTTCTGGCATTATCTAGTCCAACCCTGAAGCATGAATCTCCTATTCAGAATTGCAGAGAAGTGGATATTTAGCCTCAATTTGAATACCTTTAGTGATAGAGAACTCACTACCTCCCAAGGAGCCCCTTTTCTGACAGCTTTGATGATTAGTGCATTTTTTTTCTATATGTAGAACTGAAATCTATTTCCCATGTAACTTCTTCCAGCACTTTTCAGCTGGAAGTCAAGTCAGTGACACAAGGATTAAAACAGGGATTGAGGCACAGTTGGGACAGTTCTGGATGTGTCTCTGTGGCAATTTTTTTTTAGATGTTGAGAACATTTTCTATTATGAAGTTCTTTGAAATTGTTTTGGATCATTGCATTGCTAAAAAGAGCCAAGTCTATCACCATTGTTTATCACACAATATTACTGTTACTGTATACAATGTTCTCCTGGTTCTGCTCCTCTAAGTCAGCATCAGTTCATGTAAGTCCTTCCAGGTTTCTCTGAACTCCTCCTGTTCATCATTACTTTGCACATTGATCTTTTAAAACTTTGTGTTCCATATTTTCTTCTTCCCTCCCTCCTTATCCCTCCCTATGAAATTCAGCAATTCAATATGTCATGCATGTGCAGTTATGCAAAACATCTTCACATTAGTCAGGTTGTGAAAGAAAATAGATAAAATACTTTTAGAAAGAGGAGCTAACAAAAGTGTATTTCAATCTGTATTCAGATACCATCAGTTCTATCTCTGTTGATGGTTTGCATTTTTCATATGTCCTTCTAATAGCATCCTGCTCATCATTTCTTTCAGTTACTATTGTTAACTGTATTACCCTCATCTTAATCCCTCCCCTTGATATTTACTCTATTATCTATCTTCCTTCACCCTATCCCTCCCCCAATTTGCTCTTTCTTCCATTGCCTCTCCCCACCCCCGATCCCCTTCCCCTCCCACTTTCCCATAAGGCAAAATATATTACTATCCCCTCTTGAGTGTGTATGTTATTCCCTCTTTGACCCAATTCTGATGAGAGTTAGGCTCACTTACTACCCCACTCCTTCCCCATCTTCCCCTCTACTCCATAAGCATTTTCTTGTTTCTTTTGTGTGAACTACTTTTCTCCAATCCACCTCTCCCTTTCCCTTTCTTCCAGTGCATTCCTCTTACCCCTTAATTTTATTTTGAAGATGTCATTATGGGTCAGCTAGGTGACACAGTGGACATAGCAACATCCCTGGACCCAGGAGGCCCCGAGCCCACATCAGGCCCCAGACATAAGCCACCCCACCCTGCCTGCTCCACAAAAAATGATAAACAAAAAATAAATGCTTTACAGATATCATACCTTCATATTCAATTCACACCTGTGCCCTCTAAGTATATTCCTTTCAGCTGTCCTAATACTGAGAAAGATATTATGAGTTAGGAGTATTATCTTCCCATGTAGGAATGCAAACGGTTTAATCTTTTAATATCCCTCATGATTTCTTTTTCCTGTTTACATTTTTATGCTTCTCTAGGGTCTTGTATTTGAAAGCCAAATTTTCTATTCAGTTCAGGGCTTTTCATCATGAATGCCTGAAAATCCTCTTTTTCATTGAATTCCCATTTTTCCCCTGAAAAATTATACTCAGTTTTGCTGGGTACATGATTCTTGGCTGTAGTCCCAGTTCCTTTGCCCTCTGGAATATCATATTCCATGCCCTCCGCTCCTTTAATGCAGATACTGCTAGATCTTGTTTTATCCTTACTGTAGCTCCACAATATTTGAATTCCTTCTTTCTAGCTGTTTGCAATATTTTCTCTGTGACCTAGGAGCTCTGGAATTTGGCTATAATATTCCTAGAGGTTTTCCTTTTGGGATCTCTTTTAGGAGGTGATCAGTGGATTCTTTCAGTTTCTATATTACCTTCTGCTTCTAGAATATCAGGGCAATTTTCCCTGATAATTTCTTGGAAGATGATGTCTAGGCTCTTTTTTTGATCATGGCTTTCAGGTAGTCCAACAATTTTCAAATGATCTCTCCTGGATCTATTTTCCAGGTCAGCTGTTTTTCCAAGGAGATGTTTCATACCACCCTCTATTTTTTTTTTTAGTGAGGCAATTGGGGTTAAGTGACTTGCCCAGGGTCACACAGCTAGTAAGTGTTAAATGTCTGATGCCAGATTTGAACTCAGGTACTCCTGACTCCAGGGCCGGTGCTCTATCTACTTCACCACCTAGCTGCCCCCATCCTCTATTTTTTATTCAGTTGGATTTGCTTTACTGTGTCTTGGTTTCTCATAAAGTCACTAGCTTCCATTTGTTCAATCCTAATTTTTAAGTAGTTATTTTCTTGAGAGAGCTTTTCTATCTCCTTTCCCATTTGGCTTTTCAAACTGTTGACTTTTTTCTCATGTCTTTCTTCCATTGCTCTCATTTCTCTTTCCATTCTTTCCTCCATCTCTCTAAATCTATATCTCCTACTTTCTCTTCAAAGTCCCTTTTGAGTGCTTCCATGGCCTGAGACCAAATAATATTTTTCTTGGAATCTTTAGATGTTGGAGCTTTGACTTGGTTATTATCTTCTTTTGAGGGTGTATTCTGGTCTACCTTTCCCCCAAAGAAGTTTTTGATGGTCTGCTGCTTTTTCTTCCTGCTCAACTTGGCCGCCTATTTCTTGACTTGTAACTCCTTTTTAGAGTGTATTGCTGCTTCCAGGACTCACTGTTCTGAGCTACAGCATGGTCCAGGGGGGTGATTGGGCTTCTTCTCAGCCTGCCTGGCCTGTGAGTAACCATGGCTTCTTTCTCTTTGACCCAGAAACAGAAGTCTGATTGAGATCTGATTCTCTATGGTTGGAAGCTTGGCATGCCTGTGCCCCTCCCCCACTGGGCCACCACCACTCAATTCAGCCCACTGGTTCAGAACCAGGGAACTTTGCCCCAACTCCAGCAGAGACTGCAGCCACTTAACCCCTACTACTGCCAAACCCCTTCACTGGTCTACAAGCCAAGCTTCAGAAGAAGCCCAATACCTACCATTTCTATAGAACCATAGATTCATGGTTGGAAGGAACTTTAAAGAGACTTTCATTTTATAAATGAGAAACTGAGGTCCAGAGAGAAGTGACATATCCATGTTCATTAAGGTAGTAAATGAAAGAACTAAGACTTCAATCTAGATCCTTTGACTCCAAAGTCAATGCCTTTTCTTAGGCTCCATAGCATTTAAAAAGAAAGAGTTCGAGTACCAAGAAACCATAATATGGATCATTCAAGTCTTGGCAATGAGTTCAAAGCTTGGGATATGATATTTCAAAAGACAAAAGGTGAAAGCTTATAATCACGGATAACATGTCCAGCAAAATTAAGTATAATCCTAAAGGGAAAAAAATAGATCTTTAATGGTATAGAGGATTTCCAAGCATTCCTCATGAAAAGGCCAGGGCTGAATAGTGTGATGAAATAATGGGACTTGCCTTATGGAAACTTTACTGTCCTTGGGGAGGAATGGAACATAGATAAAACAATGTGGCATACCCCAAATTCTGACTCCTTAAATACTTTAACCTTAACAAGCTTTTCCTTCTGCAGGTAAGCTGATTTTTTGTTTGTTTGCTTTTTGAACCATGAGTTTAATGAGTCTGTTTATGTATTATGTTTAAAAGCTATTGCTTGATTTATCAATGGACATATTGAATATTGAGTCTTATTTCTTTCTGATAAATTGTTTATCACTTTAAGTATCTGTTACTGTCATACTAGATAGAGAATTCATGTATAAGATAATGTGTTTACTTGCCAAAAGAAGATTATGTAATAATGTCTAATATTATCAGTCGTTTACATTCATTTATCATTTACATGTCATTGTGACTATGTATACTGTGGTTTGGAATTATTGTATATATTACAAGTACATCATCAGTTATGCAGCATAGCATGCATTTTTACCATCATACTGTCTTTGGTGAAATTAATATGAGATTTATGAATTATGGAAACTTATCATCTCAGAGACTAACTACTCTTACAATGAGTTTGATATAGGCCCTGTAGAGAATATATGTACAACAGGAGGAGAGACAGGTACATGTAATTCTATGGTTTGCTTATGATGGCAACTATGTAGACCACAATTGCTGGACACAGTCCAGTTTCTTCCTCTCTCCCTTCTAAAAGTTTTCTTTTTCTTTCACTAAGTCTGATAGCATGGTCAGAATCCATCCACCTGTGGCCTAGCACAATTACCGGATGTCTCAAAACCATGAGATGTGGTATGATAACCTTTCCATAACATTTTCAGGTATCATGAATACATTACTAAATTTGGCTTTGATCCAGACACATGGTGGTAAGAAGTGTTATAGATTGCATAACTACCTCAACCCTCTATTATATAAAGGAGGGAATGTAATGGAATGTATTAAATTTGATCACTGACAATGCTATGCTAAGGTTTAGTAAAAAATCCAGCAATTCAAACAGTTAAAGAAGAAGAATCCAGCTTTCCAGACCAGAATCCAGCTTCCTCCTGATGACATCTTACCACTCCAAGAAGACAAGATAACTGAGAAAAGACTTCCAAAGACTTAATTATTTTTTACTTTTCATCAAGGAAGACCTGTTCCTAGAAGAAACAAAGGGGGGAATGTGATGAAATAATGGGATTTAGCAGTACTCAAAGACCCACCTGGAGATTAATCAAGACTGATTGAATCAAATGAGAGTAATTCACTGCTGATTAAGCCTACTTCAAGTTAATTGGATTGTAATCACACCTGGCTATCCCTTAAGAAGGCATTGTTCTCAGAAACTAGACTGTGAACTCGACTTGATAACACCTTCAAAGCCAATGGATTTGGATGATGCCAACCAATCACCTTGAAACAGTGTGTAAGGACCGCCTCTGTTCCAGATCTATAAAAAAGTTTCCACAAACAGCTTGCTAAGGAATGCTGATTAAAACAGGCTGGTGAAGGAGTTCCTGATTAAAGCAGGCTTGTGGAGGAAGACTTCAGGAAGAACCCAACCAAGCTGGAACTCTAGGCTAGGTAGGACTTCTTTTTCATAACCTTCTGAACTCTTTGTAAATATCTGTATGTTCTAATAAGTGTTTAATGCCCAAAGACTGGTACTGAAGCCTTTTAATTTTTGGCAACCACAATTAAGATTTTATACATCACAATAGACATCTTGAAATGGAAACACAGGCACCAAAAGAAACATAGAAAGGTACATATAGTTGCTTAATTGTAATGGAACATGTGGGGATTGATTGTTTATGTGGAAATAGAGGGATAAGAAGCAAATGGCTTCTCAGAATCCTAATATCCTTAAGGGTCATAAAGCAACTTCAGAATGACAGAATATCCATTGATGGTTTTGTTATGTTTTAATGGTTTCAGTAGAAGACAAAAAATAGGTCTATGTAGAACTGTACTGGGGGGGGAAGGGAAATTATTATTACTATAATATAATAGAGTTATACAAGATGTAAATTATCTGCTCATGAGGGGAAGGAGTGAAGGAATAGGCATCTCATGAACTTTACCTTAATCTGAAATATGTAAGGAATAAAGGAAGATTGAGGAGAAACAGAAATAAGGGGGTGGGGGAGAGAAAAGGAGAGAGAGAGAGAGAGAGAGAGAGAGAGAGAGAGAGAGAGAGAGAGAGAGAGAGATATTTTGGAATAGAAATACATTCAACTGAAAAAAAGGGAAGAAACAAAGATAAGGGAAAAGTGGAAAAAGAGAGAAGGTAACAGAAAAGTCATAATAAAAAATTCCAAATGTTGGAGGGAAGAACATGGAGGAAGAACAAAAGGAAAATAAGAAAAAATGAAAACCTGGGATCAGAGATGGCGGCAGAGGCAGGGTCTGGAAGTGGTGGTGAGCAAGGAGAGGAAATAGGTAAATTCATTTATAAATTACATATCAGGCAATCTTTCTCTTTTTTATCTTCTTACTTGTAAAGAGGGGGATGAAAGCAAAGAGAGGGAAAAAAAGAACAAGAGGATGGGGTAGAGGAAAACACACATTTTACAATCATTATCATGAATATGAATGGAATGAATTTATCCATAAAGCAGAGAAGGAGAGCAGAATGGATTAGGAAATAGAATCCAATTATACATTATTTAGAAGAAACACATGTGAAGCACTATCATTCATGTAGAATTAAAATAAGGGTCTAGAGAAATATCCGTTATATTTCTCTGATATTTTAAAAAACAAACACAGAAGTATCAATAATGATTCCAGATGAGACAATCATAAATATAGACACAATGGTTGGGGGATATGGGCATTTTGGTCACTACCTTTTTGTTTGTTTGTTTGTTTTGTTTTGGGTGTTGTTGGGTTTTTTGGTCACTATCTTAGAATAATTCCAAATTGCTTTCTAGAATGTTTAGATCGATACAGAACAATGTGTTAGTGTACCTGGCTTTCTACTGCCCCTCTAAAAGTAAATATACCTACTAAATTTTCATTTTCTATATGTTTTCCCCTCTTATTATGGTGCCACCACATTCTATGTAATATGGTCTCTTTTAGCTCTGACAACTTAACATTTTGTATTCTAAGGTCCCTCTCAATTTTTACATCTTATTTTTAAAATTCTCTTCCAGCTTTTACATTCTATGATTCCTAAGATACTTACCTAGGAAGCACTGAATTTCTTATCTTTAGTGGTGCCTTATTTCCCTCTGAAAGGAACAAATTTTTTTGCCTTGGCATTCAAAGTTCTCCTCAACTTCACCCCAGTCTACCAGTCCAGCATTATTGTGCATTGTTTCTTTTCATGAACATTCTGCTCAAGCTAAAATGGACCACCCACCCATAGCTGATCAACCCCCATGATTTCCTTTTACTTGAAATGATCTATGATGCAACTGATTTGGTTGCTGACCATTTCCAATGGTGTTGACCACAAACCATGCACACCTTCACATCCTGTACCACTCTTTTTTTTGTGTGTGTGAGACAATTGGGGTTAAGTGACTTGCCCAGGGTCACACAGCTAGTAAGTGTCATGGGTCTGAGGTAAGATTTGAACTCAGGTCCTCCTGAATCCAGGGCCAGTGCTCTATCCACTGCGCCACCTAGCTGCCCCAATCCTGCACCACTCTTGCTCACGACTCTCCATAAATCCTTGATTGATATCCCCTCAATATGCTGGGGGCTTTCCTTTGGCCATTACATGGATACCAATATAGCACACAAGCTATCTATGACCATCCATTAGTTATCATTTGTTCTCTCTACGTGACCATTCTGATTCTTTTTTTCAGACATGCATCATTTTATTTTTTTATTTTTTTAATTATAAAAGTATTTTATTATTTTTCAGTTACATGTAGAGATAGTTTTCAACATTTGTTTTCATAAGATTTCTAGTTTCATTTTTTCCCTCCCTCCCCCCTCCCCAAGACAGTAAGTAATCTGATACAGGTTATATGTGTACAATAACATTAAACATATTTCTGCATTAGTCATGTTATAAGATAAGGATCAGAGCAAAAAGAAAAAACCTCAAAAAAGAAAAACAACAGCACCAAAAACAAAAGAAATAGTATGGTTCAATCTACATCCATATTCCACAGTTCTTTTTTTTCTGGATTTGGAGAGCCTTTTCCATCATGAGTCCTTTGGAACTATCTTGTACCATTGTATTGCTGAGAAGAATCAAGTCTATCACAGTTGATCAACACGTAATGTTGATGGTACTGTGTACAATGTTCTCCTGGTTCTGCTCATCTCACTCATCATCAATTCATGCAAGTCCTTCCAGGTTTCTCTGAACTCCTCCTGCTCTTCGTTTCTTACAGCACAATGGAATTCCATTACATTCAGTATACCACAACTTGTTTAGCCATTCCCCAGTTGATGGGCAGCCCCTCAATTTCCAGTTCCTTGTCACCACAAAGAGAGCAGCTATAAATATTTTTGTACATGTGGGTCCTTTTCCCTTTTTTATGATCTCTTTGGGGGAAAAGACCCAATTGTGGTATTGCTGGGTCAAAGGGTATGCACAACTTTATAGCCCTTTGGGCATAATTCCAAATTGCTCTCCAGAATGGTTGTATCAGTTCACACATGCATCATTTTAATGGTAGATTGTATGCCAACCCACCCCCAGTTGGCAGCATGTGGCAACCTATACATACCCTCCATACTTCTCTCCCTTACCTTTAGGGTCACTCACCTTTCTGAATCTTCAGATACTGTGGATTTCCATGATTAGTAACTGTAATATTGGGTCTTTGTTTCAAGAGAAGGTATGAAATCATTCAAAATTTAGCTCAATTTCCCAATTTGGCTCAATTTTCCTTCTTCCTAGTCCTTGAACAGTGTCTGGAAGTTTCTAGGTCCCACTTTCCTCATATATAAAGTGAGAAAAGGAGATGGATCTCTAATGTCCTTTCTTATTCTAAATCCTATGAGTCTTATCTTATCTTACCCAGGCTTAGTTGTATAGGTCCTGCCCTCAGCCAGTAGTGTGAGATGCCAGCCTTGAGCTAACCCAGTGACCAGATTTTTACCAGTTCATTTATTCATTGCACATGTTTTCCTTGGCTACCCTGCCAGAGAGAAGGACAACCTATGATCTCAGAGCTCATTGGAGGAAAGAAGTTGCCCCCACCTGACAGCTAAGCCATGGATGCAGGGCCCCAAGGGCTCAGCCCACCTGCTTTCCACTACTTCTTTTTTTTTTTTTGGTGGGGCAATGGGGGTTAAGTGACTTGCCCAGGATCACACAGCTAGTAAGTGTCAAGTGTCTGAGGCCGGATTTGAACTTTCCACTACTTCTTGATCACATAGACCCACTTAGAAAACATCAAGTTCTATCCTTCCTTGACCTTCCATGATGTGCCTCCAGCATGGAGGGGCATAGGCCCCTGTCCACTTCTCCTTATCAGACTCAACTCAAGAACCAACAGTAGCCCAGTCTAGGCTCTCCATGTCTTCCCAAACTTAGCCAATCCTCAGCTCTTTGACTTTGAGGCCATAGATATCCTAACTCCAATCCAAATCCCATCCAAATGTAAAATTTTATTTCTTGAGAAGATATAATACCTTTTTCTCAGCTGTACATGACACCTTCACAAAAAGTGACCATATGTTAGGGCATAAAAGCCTCATAAACAAATGCAAAAATTCAGAAATATTAAATCCACTCCTTTTAGACCAAAATGCAATAAAAATTATATTCAATAAATGCCCTTGGAAGTATAGGAAAAAAATTAATTGGAAACTAAATTACCTAATCCTAAAAAGAATAAGTGAGTCAAAGAACAAATCATAGGAACAATTAGCACTTTCATTAAAAATAATGAGAACAGGGGCAGCTAGGTGGTGCAGTTGATAAAGCACCGGCCCTGGAGTCAGGAGTACCTGAGTTCAAATCCGGCCTCAGACACTTAACACTTACTATCTGTGTGACCCTGGGCAAGTCACCTAACCCCAATTGCCTCACTTAAAAAATATATATATATGTATATGTATATATATATATACATATATATAATGACAACAATAAAACAACATGCCAAGATTTGTAGCATGTAGTCAAAGCAGTAAAAGGAAATGTATAACTCTACATGTTTATATCAATAAAAGAGAAAGAGAAGATCAATAAATTGGGCATGCAATGAAAAAAAAACTTGAAAAAGAACAAATTTAAAATACTCAAACACCAAAATAGAAATTATAAAAGTCAAAGGAGAGATTAATAAAATTGAAAGTAAAAACTATTGAACTAATAAATAAAACTAAGAACTGGTTTTATGAAAAAGAAAAAAATAGATAAACCAGGGATGACAGTAAAAATGAGGAAAACTCCCTGTTCAGCTACCGAAGATCACATAGCTTGTTAGTAGCAGAGGAAAGACAACTCTAAGGTCAGATCTCTTTCCACTAAACTACACTCCTTTTTTTCAGGTATAAAACATCTATTTCACTTCTTTGTCCCCAAAAATACTTAAAACAAACCAAAAAAAGCCCCATAAATGCACATTGACAAATATAGTAACTTAAAACCCAGCACTGTCCTTATAATTTCTCAAAAGATAAAGGCATTTTGTGGGGCTGCTGAACAAATATTTCACCCTCACTCAGTCCTGCACTTTCTAAACAAGTCACAAAATCCAAATCTCCTGACAGTCAGGTATGGCTTTTTAGTCCTTTCAGGTTCAGAATGATATAGTCCTCCCATAAGCATTGCAGTTGCCCAAAGCACCTCCTGCTATGCCACTGACTCAGAAACAAATTAATTCTGAAACTCATAAAGTATAAACTATACTCCTAACCAGCACCTTTTCCCATTGAGTTAAGAAAAATAAGGGGGGGAGGAGTGTTGAGACTAATGATAGATGAGATAAGAGGAGTTCAGGTAGCTCAGAGGCCAATCCTAACCTAGTAGAGATCCAATGGAGAAGCAGAAACAAACTTATACAGGATGGGGTATTGTCAGCTATAAGTTCCTACCTGTCCCTTGCTAGAGCCAATATTTTACATATACAACCATTCACTCTATGGGTCCCCACACCATCCTGGGACCAGAGCCCCTAGTTGCTTTCCAAGTTCAGTGTATTAATTAAGGTCATCAACTATCCATACCACGTTCCAAGTTCCAATCAATGGTCTCTTTATGGCAGACTACAACAAAGACTCACAAATCTAAAAAGAAAAATGCACTTAATTAAGACAGAATTGAAAAGTAAACACTAGGAAAGTGAATTATGTGTTCAGCATTGTCTGAACTCATACACAAAATTATGACCATTTCCCCTACTCCTATAGGAATAACAATTACTGCTCATTTCTCCTGCTTCCCCACCATAGAAGACACAATAAATTCATATTCATGACACCAGTAGTAAATCTTAGACTCTGATGCCACCTGCTTCAGTCTCTTTGGATCAAGCTGTACATTTCTTTCAGTCTCAGTGGATCAGACTCTATATATCTGATGCCCTCTGGGTGACAGAAATATATAAAGCAATGGACCTTCTTATGGATTTCCATTTTCCCAAAGGAAGGGTCCAAGGCTAAAAATGAAACTCATTGGTAGGGACAAAAGAATAAAAGAGATTTAGGGTAAATGTCATTGGAAGAGGCAGATATATCTGGGTCACCGTTACTAGAAGGGGTAATTTCCAGAGTCCTATGTGTGATGGTCTTCAATGACAGCAGGAAAAGAAAGGGTTATCCTGCCAGGAGGGTCCTTCAGAAAGGTTGCCCTTGGACCTGACACATCCAACTCTGCCTAGTAATCTTTAGCTCCTTCTAGCTGATGTTTGCAACATCTGGGTTCCCACTGCCTCCAGAATAGGACAGTTTCTTGAGGCAAGTAAAAGTCATGGTGTTTATGGAGAAGGGATGGTGCAGCTGCTTGGTTTCAATCAAGCAATGTGCAAGCAGTTTTTTAAAAATTAGATTGTATTTTTTCAATTATAAAATATTTATCTTTTTCTCCCTTCATTGCCCCACTGAAAACTAAACAAAACAAACCCCTCATAACAAAGACTACTTGACTATGAGTCAAACAAAACACATTCCAACATTGGCCACGTCCAAATATGTGTGTCTCATTCTTCATGTTAGTTCATTATCTCTCTGTCAGGAGATGGGTAACATTCTTCTGGTCCTTTGGAATCATGGTTATCATTGCACTGAACACAGTTCTTAAGTCTTTCAAAATTGTTCAGTTTTGCAAAGTTGTTGTTGTATGTAACTTATCTTCCCAGTTCTACTTCCTTCATTCTGTATCAGTTCATTCAAGTCATCCCAGGTTTCTCTGGAATTGTTTCATCATTTCCTTTTAGCACAATAGTATTTCATCACATTTACATACTATCAATGTTCAGCCACTGCTTAATTGATGGACAACCCCTTGGTTTCTATTTTTTCCCACTATAAAAAGAAGTGCTATAAATATTTTAGAGCAGCAACTTGAGGGAAAGAATTAGTTTTCTTCGTATCACCCCCTTACTTCTCCCCCCTTAGCACAACACCTAGCACATAATAAATGCTTATTGAAATTTTAGAGTTATTAACTGAAAAAATGATAATAATATTTACACTACACGAATCACTTCTTTGGTGAAGAAATCACTTTGTAAATGTTGAAATGCTATAGCAAATGTGATTCCTGTCAACATTGACTTTACAGTGATTCTAGCCTCCTTACCTGCCCATTCTGTAGTTTACCAGCCCAGGAAGTCCTTCATGACTCCCACCTTTAGTCTACCTTGTTGAAAACTCAGTGCATCTTGTTTTGCCTTTATCTGGAGAAACTCCAAAGCAATCACCACCCTTCTTTTCAGCAACCTGCACAGAGAGGTGTGTTGATATGGGCCAACCCTCTTCTATTAAAATGTTGCTCATGTACTCATATCCTCCCTTTCTACCAAGTTAATGTCTCCAGGTGTGGGAACCAGCTGTCCTGAGCAACTTACTGCTCTGTCCTCCCAGCCACCCCAAATACACACTTAGGTCTCAATCCTTGACTGGGAAACTGAATTCTCTTCTAGGTAGTTAAATGAGGGCATGGAGGTCCAACTGATAACCTTGGTCTACTCTCCAAAGAGGTCTAACCAGTAAGAAGACTGACCCTAGAAAGCACTAATCTTGCCCTGTAGAAACCTTGTGGGATGAGGGCAGCTAGATGGCGCAGTAGATAAAGCACCAGCCTTGGATTCAGGAGGACCTGAGTTCAAATCTAGCCTCAGACACTTGACACTTACTAGCTGTGTGACCCTGGACAAGTCACTTAGCCCTCATTGCCCCGAAAAACAAAACAAAACAAACAAACAACAAGAACAACAACAAAAAACAAGCAAATTGGCTTTATTCAGGGGGGCAGCTAGATAGCACAGTGGATAAAGCACCGGCCCTGGATTCAGGAGGATCTGAGTTCAAATACAGCCTTAGACACTTGACACTTACTAGTTGTGTGACCCTGGGCAAGTCACTTAACCCCCATTGTCCTGCAAAAAAAGAAAAGAAAAGAAACCCCATGGGATAATAATGCTTCTCCCAGTCATAAAGGCCTTCTTGTGTAGCAAGAAAATAGAACATCTATTTATAGGTTGTTAGAGCTAGGAGTAAGTTGATAGCATCATATCAGAACTAAGCAGTCGATAAAGTGTTAGTTTTGGTATCAGGAAGATAGGAGTTCAAATCCTGTCTTGGGTACTTAATAGCTGTGTGATTCTGGACAAGTCATTTAACCTCTCTGACCTCAGTTTCTTTAGCTGTAAAATAGGGATAATAATAGCACCTACCTCCCGGGGTTATCATGAAGATTAAGGGAGACACCATGTATACTTTACAAACCCTGCAATGCTTTATAAGCACTATTATTGTTGTTACTGTTGTTATATCTGGTTGGCTTCAGCCACTCAGCCAGGTCTTACCACTAATTTCTTGACATATTTCTCTGCCACAACTGCTATGTTATAATGAATAATAACGATCACTAATATGTATATAGCTCTTACTATGTGCTGGACACTGTGCTAAGCACTTTACTTATTATCTCATTCATCCTCACAACAACCCTGGGAGGTAGGTGTTATCATTATCTCCATTTTTACAGATGAGGAAACTGAGGCAAGCAGAGGTTAAGTGACTTTCCCAGGGTCATAGAGCTAGTAAATGTTTCTAAGGTTGGATTTGAACCCAAGTCTTCCTGACCCCAGGCCTGGGAGCTGTATTGATCAGTGAGAACTGACCACACCTAGCTTGTCCCAACTACCTGGCTTGACCTCACTGTCATCTTCCTTCTAAGTCACTCTGTGCACCGTCCTCCCCAACACACCCTCTTCCACCTCTTGCTCTGTCAACCAGATCAGTCCTACCCTCGCTTCTGTCAAAGACACGTCAATTGATTTCCCAATGGCTTCATTCGCTATCCTTGAAACTTGACCCTTCCCTGGACACCACTCCCCTGTATATGTGTCATCTCTGCCTATTAGAATATGAGCTTCTTGAGGGCAAGGGACCTTTATATCCCAGGCACATAATGCCCATTTAATAAATGCTATTTCATTCACTCATAGAACACAGAACGTCAATATTGCAAGGGGCCTTAGACCATGGAAGAACACAGAACATAGATTGTTAGAGCCTGATAGGAGTTAAAAAGAAAAGATCTGATCCAATTTTATACCAACTTCCATTTTTCAGATGAGCATGCTGAGGCTCAGCCAAGGGAATTCATCTGTCCAGGACCATACAGAAAGTTCAAGAGAGAGCCAAGATAAGAAGGTGGGTATCCTGCCTCTCAGCCCAAAGTTTCCCTACCATACCATACTGAATCTGGGCCTCTCGGCTGACTCCATCTTTGACCTCTGTTTTGATTGTCAACAGAAGAGCAGGGTTGTGGTTGAGGTGTAAAATTTAATGATTGAGCCTACTCTCCACCGGGTGCTGGCTGGAGATCACTGCTGGAGACCACCCAGCGGGAAGAGGTTCAGCTCTGGCCACTGTGCGTCACCTCGAACCCCGGGGCCCCCCGCTATGGGATTGAGCCCAGAACTTGGTGTCCCTGGCAGACCCCCAGTTGGAAATGTCCTCCCTCCCACCCCCAAACACTCCATGGGAGCAGAAGCATCTGTGATTTAAAGGGACTCAGATGTTAGATCTTGGGCACATCTAACCCCAACTTCCTCGTTACACAAAAGCATAAACTGGACCCCAAAGAGGGGGGAGATCACTTGGCCAAGGACACACAGCAAGTCATCAACAGAACCAGTACTAGAATCCAGGTCTCCTGATTTTAAGTCCAGAGCTCTTTCCATAGACCACTTGCTTTTCTCTTTGAGCTCTAATCCCATGCTCTTGTCATTTTGATAGGGAGTGTAATTGGCTTTTTTATTATTCATTAGTTATCCTATGTGGAATTACTATCCATCTTCTGGGAAGGCAGGCAGGCAGGGTGTGTGGCACACAATGTAATCCCAGCTACCAGGAAGGCTTGATGCTGGTAGATCTGAGCTCAGGGCTTCTAAAATAGAAGGGCCCCAGCCAATTGGGTATCTGTAGTTCTAAGTACAGCATCAGTATAGTAAGCCTCTGCTGGCAGAGGGTCACCAGCATGCCTACGAAAGGGTGAGCTACTCCACATCAACTCTGAGGCAGGTCAAAGCTCCCATGGCAATCAGTAATAGGATTGTCCCCATAAGTAGAACCTATTCTTCCATTTTGGCTGAAAAAGGAATACCTATGGGGCAGCTAGGTGGCGCAGTATATAGAGCACCAGTCCTGGAGTCAGGAGTACCTGAGTTCAAATCTGGCCTCAGACACTTAACACTTACTAGCTGTGTGACCCTGGGCAAGTCACTTAACCCCAATTGCCTCACCAAAAAAAAACAAAACAAAAAACAACAACAACAAAAAGGAATACCCAGTCTTTAAAAAAAAAAAAAAAGAACAGGAGGGAGGGATTACTATCTCTCCAACTATAGACCTAGTTGGGAAGGAGCTGGAGACCCTGCTATGAAAAGATTGTTTAAAGGAGTTGAAGACATTTTCCTTTGAGAAAAAGAAAGCCATGGGTAGGATATGATAGTTATCTTCAAATATCTGAAGTTGTGTTATAGGGGAGAGAGATTAGACTTACTTCGTTTGACCCCAGAAAGCAAGACTCAATCCTAACCAGAAAAACAAAAATTAAAAAAAAAAAAATGACACAGTTCCTGTCGTCCTGTTCTTATCATCTATCATGGAAAAAAAGTGCAGATAAATGTAAAACAAGTGTAACCTAGGTTCAAGTCCAGTGAATTTACATATGACTCTCCTTATTGGTGGAGAGAATGATGTGCTCGTATGAAGAGTGAAGTTAGCCTCAGCTTGGTACAGAGATTTTGGGGGTTCTAGCTTGGGAGATAGGACAGTCCAGATAAGAAGCTTCTGGTAATCGCTCTCTCCTCCAAAGAGGACAGTCTTCTGCAAATGCACCAGACTTGAAATGAAGGGGACAAGGAAGCTCTAGAAAAACGAGAGGAGGAAGAGAACACTTTTAACTGGGAGACTTGGGTGTCTTCTCTAGAGGAGGTAGCACCAGAGCTGTCTTGAAGAAAGAGAAATATTCTGAAAGGTGGAGATTAGGAAGGAGTCCCTGCCAGGCACAGGGGATAGACCATGGTGATTGATTGATGACTGGGGGTGGAGGTAGAGAAAGGGATTTGGAGTATATTATAGACCAGAATTGCCAGGGAAAAAAGCAGTGAGGGAAATGGTGAGTTCAGAGGGGAGAGGATTATATGTTAATCATGGAGAAAAACCAGCAGAAGAGTTGAGCTACACCAGATGTCCAGAAAAGGGACCAGGGGAAAGAGCTGTCTGAAAAAGAAAAACAAAACCAGATTTTTCTCTTAACCTAGACCAAGATGGACCCCGAGCAGATGCTGTCTACCTGTAATTTATTGGCCAGGCCATCATTTATCCTTCACTGATATCCCCCTTGGACTCCCCACCCCCCCCCAACCTTCTCATGGGGAGGTAACCCTGGGCTATTGGAGACCAGGGTAGCAAGGGTCTGGCAGCAACCAAGTACCAAGCTGGAAAGGCTTCCAGACTATGTGTTTTTGTTGTCCACATACCAGACTAGCTAGGGTTGGAGAAGCTTATCACCAGATGGTTGGCCGCCCAGGGATGATTTTTTGTTTTGTTTTGGTTTTTTGGTAACTTTTTTTTGGCCTGAGATAGATGTGAAATCGATCTATGGAGTCTGAAGGAGTAGGATCTATGGTGAAAGAGAGATAGCACCATAGATCACTGAAGGTTCTCAAGGAAACAGATCATAGATCTAGGGTTTGAAGGAACCTCAGAGGTCATCCAATCCAACCCCTCATTTTGTACATAAGGAAATTGAGACTCAGGAAGGTTAAATGAATTGTTCAGGGTCCTCCAGGTGCTAAATTTCAGACGTGGGGTTTGAACCCAGGTCCTCTGATGCCAGAGGCCATGGTATTGAAGTAGAGTTTGTGCCCCAAGCATTCAGCTTGGCCGAGGCTACCAACTGTGCTACCTTGGATGGTGTGCCTCCTCTCCCTTGAGCCCAGTTTCACAATCTGCAAAATGGGCATGGGATACTTGTACCATGTACCTCACTAAGTGTTTTGGGGGAAGGCCAGTTGTTAACACTGAAGAACTACAGAAATGTGGGTCTTTAATATTCCTCACACTGATGGCAACTCCTATCAACCCTGGAAATAAAGGGCTAAGTATCTTCATGCCAATGACTGGATAGAGAAGAAGCAACTGGAATTAAGGGACAGATGGATGAAGCCTGGGCTGGATATGGAGAGCAATGAGGTTCAATGGAAAAAGTATTCAATTTGGAGTCAGGTGACTTGGGTTCTCCTATGTTTCCTAAGAGTGTGGTCACTCTGAGCAAATCACTTCCTCTCTCTGAACCTCTATACAATTCAATACACAATTTTTAAAAAGCATCTATTAGGCACCTGCTGTTTGCAAGGCACTATGTCAGGTGCTGAGAACATAAAGTGTATGATCTTAAGGAATTTATAAGGAATCCTTAAGGAATGGGGATCATAGTGCCTGAACTACTTATCAAAGGGTGGTTGTAAGGATTAAATGTGATAGGAAAAGGAAACTGACTGGAGTAAGAGGACCTGGATTCAAATCCTGATTCTGATACTTACCGCCTGGGTGATCATGGACAAGCTACCAGAGGTTGGGAGCCTGGGTTCAAACCCAACCTCTGATACTTTCTCCGAGAGGAGGGAGGGCATGTGACCCTGGACAAATCACTTAGTGTTGTTGAGCCTCAGTTTCCTCTTCTGTAAAGTGAGGATGGATCAGACAGCCTCTGAGATCTCTCCCAGCTCCAGAGCCCAATATGAATCAGAAGCCTTTATTAGTACGAGAGGCATGTGAGGGCACTGGACATCCCATCAGAAGACCGAGCTTCAAATTCTATCTCGGTAACTTACTAGTCCTGTCTGTGCTCATGGGCAAGTCAGTTTACTTCCATTTTTTCACCTGTAAAATGTACATGATGATACCTGTAGCGTTTCCCTCATCAGGATGAGCTGGGGACATCATGCCTACAAAACACTTGGGAAACCTTAAAATGCTATAGAAATGTCAGCTATTGCTTTATTAAGTCTCGGGGCCACGATCCAAAGCCTTATGGGGAGACAGCTGCTATTGGGAGGTGGCAGCAACAGGCACTTTGACAAGCAGGGGCACTGTTATGTCTGCCAGCCTCTGTCGCTCTCCTCCCAACCCTCAACACCCCCCACCCCCACTATACTCCTGTCCAATGAGGATGAGTGAGAGGCCCTGGGTGGTCCTTTTCCATTGACCTTCTGTGATCTCAGGGAGAAGGCACCTCCCTGGAAAGACAACACTCTCCTTCCTTGGCCTCTCCTTTGTTATCCTGGTGGTGGGACCAGAGAGCAAGTTGTCCTCTGGAGGAGGCCTCTGTTGGGTTTTTCTAATTTTCCATTTCTTGGGCGGATTAGCAGAGATAATAAACAGGAGGCCCTGCTAGGGAAGGGGTTCCCATAGACTCATTTCCTAGCAACTGTCAAAAAAAAGGTGGGGTGGGTGAGTTCTGTTATTTCTCAGGGTGCCATGACTCAGTAGAGCCAGTCACCCCCCTCCTGAGGTCCTGGGAGGAAGCCACTGAGGCCTGGGGAGAAAGGAAGGGCCTCAGAAAGAAAAGGGAAATGGGTCCCTCCCAGGTTTGGAGGAAAGGAGAATATCCACCCTAGAACTTAACCCATCCATATATCCCCAACTCCAGCCACCTTTTCCCTTGCCAAAGGAATCTCTCCTCTTCATGGAAGCATGGAATGTCTAATTAGAACAGATTGTCCAAAATAGAAGGGATTTTAGAAATTGTTTAGGGTGATTTCCTCATTTTATTAAAAAGGAATTCAAGACAAAGAATGAGTGAAGCATGAATGAATGGATGGATGAATGAATTAATGAATTAATGAATGAAAAAGTACCAAGTCAGGGCAGCTAGGTGGCTCAGTGGATTAAGCACCGGTCTTGGATTCAGAAGGACCTGAGTTCAAATCTGGACTCAGACACTTGACACTAGCTGTGTGACCCTGGGCAAGTCACTTAACCCATTGCCCCACAAAAAAAAAAAAAACCACAAAAGAAAAAGAAAAAGTATTACGTGCTATTATGTACCAGGTGGTACAGCTAGGTAGCACAGTGGATAGAATACTGGGCCTGGAGTCAGGAAGACTCATATTTGTGCATGTAAATCCAGCCTCAGACAATAGCTGTGGGACCCTGGGAAAGTCACTTAACCCCATTTTCCTCAGTTTCTTCATGTGTAAAATGAATTGGAGAAAGAAATGGCAATCTACTCTAGCATCTCTGCCAAGAAAACCCCAAATGGGGTCATGAAGGGTCAGGCATGACTGAAAATAACTGAAAAACATGTGCCAGGCAAGGGCTAAGAGTAAGTGAATACAAAGGTGAGGCAGCCCCTACCCTTGAGGAAGGATCTGACATTCTCTAGAGATAATGGCGGCCAGAGAAGAGAATGTTGGTGTGTGGAGTCACAGATCCGTAGGAAAGAAGAATGATACGACCTTTCCAGGAGAAGCAGTAATCGACCAATCAATCGCCAAGCACCTATTAAGCATCTGATACACACCCAGACACTGGACTAGCCATGAGGTGATACAGAGATAGAAGTGAAGTAATCTCTGCTCTTCAGGACCTTTCAATCTATCCAGCAGAAGCAGCATGAGCATATTTAACCTACCAATGCCTGATTGAGGGGTTAGCCCAATGGGGTGCTCTAAGGAAAATCCCTTCAAAATGTACAAAATAGGTACAAGATGATCTGGGGGGTGGAGGGAAGAACTAGTAGTTGATCAGGCTTGGAAGGTGATGCTTGAGCTGAGTCTTATAGGGATTGATTCTGAGAGGCAGAGGTGAGAAGAGAGTATATCCCAGGCAAAGGGGAAAGTCAGACATAGGCAAAGAATGTGGTGCACTGAGTATGAGGGACAAGAGGAGGCCAGTTGGATGGAAGGACAGAGTATATGAGGGAAAACGAGGTATAATGGGGTTGGGGACATAGGTTGGATCCAGGGTGTAAATGTCAACCAGAGGTTTTCTACTTGACCCTAAGGGTAATAGGGAGCCATTGGAGTTTATTGAGCAGAAGTGTGATGTGAGCTTTAAAAAAAAACACAAAACATTTATTTTATTTTATTTTGGTGAGGCAATTGGGATTAAGTGACTTGCCCAGGGTCACACAGCTAGTAAGTATTAAGTGTCTGAGGCTGGATTTGAACTCAGGTCCGCCTGACTCCAGGGCCAGTGCTCTATCCACTGTGCCACCTAGCTGCCCCGTGATGTAAGCTTTTAAGAAGACCTCTTTGCAGCTATGTGGAGAGAGAAGGAACTTGCCCACAATCAGACAACTTGTTAATAGCAGAGACAGGACAAAAAAAAAAAAGTTGCCCTGAGGAGGCAACATGGAATGAAGGCCCTGAATTTGGAGTCAGAGGAACTGGGTTCGAATCCCAGCTTTGCCAGTGGCTACCTGTGTTAACCTGGAACAAATCACTTTTTTTTCTGGGTCTCAATTTCTCCATCTGTAAAATTATAAAGTTAGATTCAGATTCCCCTTCCAGCATGAAATCTGGGGTCTTCTTTGGCACTGCAAGAGGCTAGTGCCACCAAATAGCATTTAAAAGTCTCCCTTCCCCAAGAAGTATCCTGGGATGGGCCCCCAGTTCCCCATGCCACCCTCTCTGGCTTACATTCTAATGGGAGAGATAACACATTCAGGAAAGGGTAGCCAGGTAAAGGAGCTTTGAGTTGGGGAGTCACAGGGAAACTGAAAGGAGTCATGTGGAATCAATTATCGTATCTTCCCAGCAGCAATGGTGGTATTGATCTGATTACAATGACCAGAGAAGGAGGTAGAAAGTAGGAGGAAGGCTGGTCCAGGGAGGAAGAAAGGAGGAAGAAAACATTGATTAAATACCTACTATATGCCAGACAGTGGACTAAGCGCTTTACAAATATTACTTCATTTAATCCTCCCAATAACCCTGAGAGGTGGGTTATCCCCATCTTATAGTTAAGGAAACTAAGGCAAACAGAGGTTATGTGACTTGCCCAAGGTCACACAGTTAGCAAATGTTTAAGGCCAGATTTTAATTCAGGTCCTTGGAGTCCAGATCTAGTATACTATCCATTGGTAGATAGCATGAGTTTGGGAGAAGTTTTATATACATAATAGAAATAGAAATACATAGTAATAATTGCATATGCATATATATACATATATGTGTGCATGTATATATGTGTGTATGTATGTATGTATATATGGTGGGTTAGGTGAATTTATGCTCAGCAGCAGAACAATTAAAGTCCAGGGTCATTTCAGAGCTAAGTGTATTTGCTCCCCCGTGTGAGAGGGGCATGGTCTCTGATGGCCTGGCCTGGAGAGTGTTCTAACAAGTAAGGAGGAGATGTTGCATCAGGGCAGATGGCAAGGTATCCATGATAGATAGCCAGAAAATAATATTTATTCTAAGGCTTCACAGAGGACTATAGAAATGAGCACAATCATTATGATGATTCCGTGGTATAGTGAAAAAGTTGGATTAGTGTTTAAGAGATAGATACTGATTAGAGTTTCAGGTCTTCCACTAATAAGCCATGTGTGGCTCTGAATTTCAGTTTCCTCCAGTGTAAAGTGAGGGAGTGGGACTAGATAGCTTCTAAGGACCAGAGGCTCTCCACTGTAGCTCTGGGTTTTGTGATCCTACGATCCCATAACTCTAGTTCCCGTAGTCTTTCCACTAGACCAAGCTGCTCCCCATCCACCCAGACAGGGTGGAGGTGAGGAAAGGGAACAAGGGTGCGGCTTCCCAACAGCTGTGCCAGCCAAAGCGTCTGTAACTAGTCTTCGATACTTCAGAACATCCATGATTTCATCAGTGTGGGTGCTCCCTGCAGACGAAGAGCCTGTCCCCTCTCTACCTTAATAAATAGTTTTCATGAGTTAATCTGGCCCAAAATATTCATCCCTTGGTGACCGGCCCTCAGTGACGAGCATCCCCATCTTTAACTGGGCTGGTCTCGGGATGACAGACACCCAGTCCTTTGCCAGGACCATCGTCAAAGCCTTCTGAGCTTGAGAGGACTAGCCAAGAGTGGAGGCTTCTCTGGTCTTGCCTTGCAGAGCACAGGGCTAATTTAATTCCGCCAAGGTGAGACCTCAGAGGAGGACCCTGAGATGGAGATGTGACTTACCTTGGGATAAAAGAATTGAAGATAAAGGAAAGCGGGCTCGATCTCTATTGACCAAGTGTGTGATTTTTCCCATCATCATATATACAATCATCCCCATTGCTACTACAAGGACCACCTCCAAGCCTTTATCAATCGTATAACTGCTCAAAAGTTCTCTCTAGTATTTAAACATAACAAAAATGGAAAATATTGGATGTTGGAGGGGATGTGGGAAAGCTGGGATGCTAATCCACTGTTGGTGGAGTTGTGAAAAGATCCAACCATTCTGGACAGCAGTTTGGAACTATGCCCAAAGGGCTATAGAAATGTGCATACCTTTTGATCCAGCAATACCACTGCTAGATTTATATCTCAGAGACATCCCAAAAAAGAGAAAAAGACCTATTTGTACAAAAATATTTGTAGCAGCTCTTTTTGTGGTGGCTAAGAACTGGAAATCAAAGGAATGCCCATCCATTGGAAAATGGCTAAACAAACTGTGGTATATGATTGGTGATGGAATATTATTGTGCTATAAGAAATGACAAGTAGGATGAGTTCAGAAAGGCCTGGAAAGACATGTATGAAATGATGTATTGTGAAGTGAGCAGAGCCAAGAGAACATTGGACACAGAGACAGCAATATAGTTTGATAAAGAACTGTGAATGACAATACAATGAGCCAAGACAATCCCAAAGGATTATTGATGAAACATACTATCCACCTCCAAAAAAAGAACTGATATTGCTGGAACAGACTGAAGCATGCTATTTTTCACTTTCATTTTTTTCTTTTAAGCAAGTTTTCTTGTACAAAATGATAAATATGATCATTTTACATAATCATACATGTATATATAACCCATATATGATTGTTTGCTACCTAGCGGGGGAAGAGGGATAAAAATTGGAACCCCAAACTACAAATAAAAATGTATATTATGGGGTCAGCTAGGTGGCTCAGTGGTTAAAGCACTGGCCCTGGATTCAGGAGTACCCGAGTTCAAATCCGACCTCAGACACTTGACACTTACTAGCTGTGTGACCCTGGACAAGTCACTTAACCCCCATTGCCCTGCCAAAAAAAATGTATATTTTTTTTCAAAGTTTGCTCTATTTGAGGTGTGGGGTAGGGGACAGATTTGTGAAGAGATTAGGGAGTATCCATGGAGGAACTTACTATACCGATATAGACTGGCACCAACTCTACAACCTACCATCTTAGCATGTTGCTGCCTGGGGGCACTAAGAGTTTAAGTGGCTTGCCCAGGGTCAGCCATCCAGAGAACTGATCCCAGGTCTTCCTGATTCCAAGGACACCTCTCTGTCCATTAATCCATGGCAGTTTGTCTTGCTCAACTTACTGTGTACAAAAAATAGTATGGAGCCAGCCCAGGAGAGATCAGTGGAATCTCTCTGGGACTTGGAGCCTCCCAATGAGCTCAGAGCCTGGAGGAGCTAAACTTCCCCAGGTTATCAAGAGGAGGAGCTCTGGTGGAGCCAGGCTTTTATCTCTGCTCCTGTGGAATTCATCCTCTTTGGCCCATGTCTTCCTTGGTCATAGCTGTCTCTGCTAGAGCCCTTCCCAAAAAGAAAGGAAAAGATGACAAGTTCCCCTTCTCCAAGAACTGACGCTAACATACCCTGGAGAATTCAACAAGTGAACTGAATCAGAACTGGGCCCTATCACAGAGCAAATTGTCACCCACAATCACCTGCTCATCTTGGTTGGTAAATAGCCAACAATAGTGTGTTTTGGGGTTTTTTTGTTTTTGTTTTGTTTTGTTTTTTGCAGGGCCATGGGGGTTAAGTGACTTACCCAGGGTCACACAGCTAGTAAGTGTCAAGTGTCTGAGGCCGGATTTGAACTCAGGTCCTCCTGACTCCAGGGCCGGTGCTCTATCCACTGCACCACCTAGCTGCCCCCCAACAATAATGTGTTTAGGACATTTTACCGTATGAAATACCTCCAGTCTATGTGGGGTGAAAAGCTTTCAGAATATAGAGACCTAGCAAGAGAAAAAAAAAAAAACCCACGTGGGAAGAGGGAATGAGTATCATTTCTGTTAGCCTGTCTACTGCTGGCCAAGAGCTGTCTGCCCATAACCCATCGCTTCTAGTGCTCTTCTCTGGGGCCAAGATGAGGTCATAGAATCTACAGAAGAGGAGCTTCATTCAGTTACAAAAGGCAGCCTTGGGCCTTACCTGTTCATCAGTCTGCAGAACACAAAATAGAAAAAAATAGCCTGAGGACAGTGACTCATCCCAGAATTATTTCTAAGCTTCAAAACTCAAAAAGTGCTTTCTTCACGCACGACTTGTACACAGCGGGCACTTAAAAAACACACCACGATATGGCCAACATTTTTATAAGACATTAAGGTTTGCAATGTACTTTTTATGTTATCTTGTTTGCTCCTCACAACAACCTTGAGAGATAATACTATTATTATCATATCCTTTTTACAGAAGGTTAAATTGAGGCTGTGAGACAATAAATGACTTGCCTAAGGTAATACAACTGGTAAATGACTGAGGCAGAACTTGAACTCAGGTCTTTTTGATTTAAAGGCCAGCATTCCAACCACTGTTCTACCTGGCAACCTTGTGGCTGAGGTGGGGGGGGGGGCAGGAAGAAATGCTTTTATAGTTAGAATACCAGTTGTCAGATCATAGTCCCGCTTATTCCTAATTCCTGTATGGCCTTGAACAAGACACCTCTCTCTAGGCTTCAGTTTCCTTAACTTTAAATTTGAGGATTGAGCCAGGTCATCTCCATGATCCTATGTACGAGCTAGGTAAGTACAAGGTTTATTGACCCCAGTTTAAAGATCAAGAAACTATGGTTCAGAGAGGATGAATAACTTACCTAGGGTGAGGAAGGTAGCAAGGGACCTGGACCTAGGTCTTCTGACTCCAAACCTGGAGTTTTTTCCAGTAGAGAGGTAGAAGCTACTGGCCTTATCAGCTTCTACTGCCATAATGGATGTCCCAGACCTCTCTAATTATAGTCACGGTTTAAAAGTAATATATTACACCTGTCAACAACTTTCCAGGTGTTGGGAGGTATAACCAATGGGAAAGTAGAGGAGATGGGATATCAGTGGGATGGTGCCATTTGAATTTGATATTAGAATCTTGAAGTTGGAAGGGACCTTGGAGGATGTCTAGAACAAGCTCCCACCCAGTGTGGGGAGGTCCTTCATTGCAGCCCCAATAAGATGGTCATGCCTTTTCTCGAACATTTGGAATGACAAGACTTTTGTTCTTTGCTGAGACAGTCCATTCCATTGCTGCACAGCTTTCAGGGTGATAAAATGCTCCAGCATATTCCATTGCATCTACATGCCCCTGGCCCAAGGGGTCCTTAACCTTGCTTGTGTCAAGGACTCCTTTGACAATCTGGGAAAGCCCTTCTCAGAATTGTGTTTTTAAATGCATGACATAAAAATACATAGGATTATAAAGGAAATAAGTTATATGGGAAATGTGTGTGTGTGTGTGTGTGTGTGTGTCTGGAGAGAGAGAGAGAGAGAGAGAGAGAGAGAGAGAGAAGGAGGGAGAGAGAGAGAGAGAGAGAAGGAGGGAGAGAGAGAGAGAGAGAGAAGGAGGGAGAGAGAGAGACAGGGAGAGAAAGAGAGCAAGAGGGGGCAACTAGGTGGTGCAGTAGGTAAAGCACTGGCCCTGGATTCAGGAGGACCTGAGTTCAAATTTGACTTTAGACACTTGACACTTACTAGCTGTGTGACCCTGGACAAGTCACTTAACCCTCATTGCCCTGGAGAGAAAGAGAGAGAGAGAAAGAGAGAGAGAGAAAGAGAGAGAGAGAGAGTTCAAATATTGTTTAAACACAAGTTCACAGCTGACTGGGTGAGAACTGCTCTAGCTCATCCCAGCTGCTCCTAGATTTGCTCTTTCATAGGCTGGTAGAGCTGGAAGGGGGCTTCAGAGGGTACCTGGTGCAGCCCATTCCCAATAAGCTGCATCCCCAACCAATTATCTGAGCTCCGATGGAATCCCTCCGCAACCTCACAAGCTAGCCCATTACCCTTTTTTTTTTCTTTTTTTTTTAGTGAGGTAATTGGAGTTAAGTGACTTGCCCAGGGTCACACAGCTAGTAAGTGTCAAGTGTCTGAGGCCGGATTTGAACTCAGGTACTCCTGACTCCAGGGCTGGTGCTCTATCCACTGCGCAACCTAGCTGCCCCCCATTACCCTTTTAAAGAGCTCTCCTGCTTACAAAGTCTGTACCCACATGGAGCCCAGTCAGCCAGTCTCCCCGTGACCCCCACCCGTTGCTCCTCGCTCTGTCCTCTGGGGTCAGGCAGCACAGGAGAACCACCTTTTCCACATGGCAGGATGTCAGACCCTTAAACACGATGCTCATGTCCCCCTCCCCACCAGCACAGTGCTCTTGTTTGTTAAAGTCCCTTAGGAAACAAAATTGTGGTCAGGGAGAGAGGGGCTCTGGTCTCTGCTCACCTACCTCAGGGCTACCTTACTTCTTTCTCCGTTCTATTTCCCTCTTGTTAAAATTGGGGGACAATAAGGGAGTCCCATCAAGTCAGAGAATATGGGTCTGGTAAAACATTGATGAGTCCCCGGGGGTTGGGGCTAGTTTAGAGAAGTTTGGGGAATGAGGGAGAGCAGGGGTTTAACTTGCTGGAATGGCTGGGCTGTTAGCCAGCTTCCAGTCACTGGAGAAGAGTGTTTGCTGCCCTCCCCCTCCCTCCCCTCCAAAGCCTCCATGAACTATGTGGTTTCCTGTAGGGAGGAACTTGTGGTTGTGTGGGGTTGGTGATGAGCCTCCCTCCCTGACTCCCAAGCTAGCTCCTTTCCCATTTCTTACTACAATCCATGGAGACATAGCTCTGCTCCCTCCATCCCCCTAATCAGGAGGCCATGGATTCTGAGTCGTGCCTCCAAAAACAAGAATGAATCACTTGGAGCTCTCCACATACTCTCTGACTTCCCTCATGATTCACAGCACTCTGGGAGATACCTGGGAGGGATTCGGGTCCAGGGCTCGCTCTGCCACCAGGCTCTGGGCTGGCTCTGTGGTCAAGGTCAGAGCTCAGGGTCTCAGTGTATGACTGGGGTCAGGATTGAGTTTATAATCATGGTTAGGGCTCAGTCCGAGGTCAGGGCTCTCACTCAGTGAACAAGATTAGGACCCTGAGTTCAGGCCATGTTCCATTTATAATTAACTCTTGCCTTGGCTTCATGGGGGCCTCAGTTCTCTGATCCTACGCCTTCTCCCTTTCTAGCCTGGCTCAACGAGGGTTCTGGGCTCCTGGGGCTGCATGTGATCCTCACTCAGAGACATCTGTCCTTCCGTATTTCTGCTAGGTCAGAGCTGATGGCCCCTCAGAGCAGTAACTAGAATCCTAACACCTAAGGTGAGTTCAGTTTTGTTTCCCAGGTTGGGGAGGAGGGGGAAGGGGAGAGGGAGCAGAGGGGGAAGTGGGGAGCGGGGAGGTAGCAGGAGAAGCACATTCTCCATCCAAGAACTGGTCCTGTGTCCTCATGGTCAGACCCCGAGAGACACAAGATGACTCTGCAGGCATAAAGTGGGTCAGGGTAGCCTGGAGGTCAGGAGAGAAAGGTGAGAGGAAGAGACAATGGTCTCTAAAACCTGGTTGTTGTTGTTTGTCCTTTGTTCTCCAAGAGGACCATGACATGGGGGGGGGGGCAGGGAGGGTGATGTGATGACGCACTGAATTGGATTTAAGTGAGGGAGGGCTGTGTAAGGTCACCAACCTCACTCTCTCCTCCAGAGCCATTTGGATACAGTGGCAAGATATACATCAGGATGACTGGAGATGGCCTTGGATGTTTAAGGAAATTGGGGTCAAGTGACTTGCCCAGGGTCACACAGTTAGCATGTGCTTAGAGCACTGACCCTGAATTTGAGAGGACCTGGGTTCAAATCTGACCTCAGAGTTCTATCTAAGCTACAGCTTTGCAAAATCCCCAGTGCCCTAACTTCCTGGCTCTTAGCCTCTGGGGATTTCTCTCAGCACTAAAGTAAGTTCCTCTGCTTTAATCATCATAATCTCATAGCTGGGTCCCCAGCCCTCTAGAGCTCCTCCTTCAGGAACTTTTTATTTCACTTTACTTAACTTTTTTTTTCACTTCAGTTTTTTTTTTTTAACTTTACTTTCATTTACTTCACAAGAGTCAGTTACATGGGGTCCTTTATGCCCATTTTAAAGATAAAGCAACTGAGGTCAGAAAGGGAAAGAAACTGAAGCCAGAAAATGTCTACTTCTCATAACTAACAAGTTTCAGAGCTGGGATTTGAACCCTGTGCTCTTTTTATCTCAGCACATGAATAGATACTGCAAGGATTAATGCTTTCATCACTGAGTCCCCCCTCCATCCATGCAGACCTTTCCAAGGGGATAAGCCTTTGACTTGCTAAGGCATTTGCCCAGGCAGACAGCTCTCTGGGAATGAGCCTGCCTGCACTCAGTCGGGTTGATACTGGGTCAACGGGGATGCTGCTGGTCCTGTTCTAGAAGCCTAGCCAAGGGGGCGGCTAGGTGGCATAGTGGATAAAACACTGGCCCTGGATTCAGGAGTACCTGAGTTCAAATCCGGCTTCAGACACTTGACACTAGCTGTGTGATCTTGGGCAAGTCACTTAACCCCCGTTGTCCCACAAAAAAAAAAAAAAAAGAAGCCTAGCCAATTTGAGAGGACCTTCTAGGGGCCATGATCCACTGGCAGAATCTTCAAGAACCCAGGTTTATCTTTGTACCATGGCGAGGTATTGGAGGAAAACTTTTATGAAGGAATATTTTGCCGAACCCAGGGCCAATAGAAGGTCCTCACTGAGGGGAGGGGCAGGTGGATTCCAGGGTTGGTGGGGTGGGAAGGGGCAACGAGGATGGAGGGAAAGAAAACAGACCTGGAGATTTGCCTGTTCATTCTCAACGTTCATTTGTGGGGCAGCTCGACAAGGCCTCCGTGGGCTGTAACTGTCATGCTGTGTGCCCAGCAGGAGTCATAAAGGATCCCCCCTCCTCCACCATCCCTATCCCCATGAACTTGCTACCCCACCTCCAACCATCTGCCCCTTCCCCGGGTCTGGAGGCCTCGGCAAACACTGGAGCTCAGTCTCATAGACTGAGGTCATTCTTCATCTGCAAATCTCAGATGTGAGGGGACAACTGACCGACCCGAGAGACCCTGGCAATAGCCCCTTGATCGATAGATAGGAGAACAGTGGCCCCAAGAGTCAGGAGACAGCCTCCCCTGGGCCCAGGATGCAAATGAAAAGTCAGGAGACAGGCTCTGTCCTCAGATAACTTGGGGTTTTAGGGGAAACATATGTTACAGGACTATAAAAGCCAGGATCACACTTTCTTTTTCTCCCTCTGCATCCCTCTGCCCCCAGTGCCCAGTCTGGCAATGCCCTGAGCTCCTCCCCACCCCAGGAGGCTTGGTCCCTGTTGACAGGACCCCTGCCCGCTAACTGACCTTCTTGCTACTGCCAAGTCGTTGAGCCACCACTGATCCCTGAGCCCCTGGGCTGGGCCCCGAGGTACCCACTTCCCTCCCCTCCTCTTCCCAATAGGCCCATCAAGGTTCCTCCGTGTGGTTGAGGACTCTAAAGAAACCTGATCTTCCTCAGGCCCTGAGCCAGGAGCCCTGTCCTCTAACAACAGGACCACCCAGCTGCCTACCTTCTGCAGGTTGGGTAGTGAGCAACCTTCTCCAGGAGGTGTCAATCATGGGACTGGCTGCTTGTACCTGGGGCTGTGACCAAAGAGCCCTGGGGAGCCAGAGCTCAGCTTTCCCTAGACAGGATATACTGGGGGCTCCACCCACCAGGTTATTAACTAGTTATTGCTAGTTAGAAATGGGTCTTCCATGTGGAAACCCACACAAACACTGACTGGCAGAGTCATGCTCAGAGACATGTACACACAGGGAAACTCCCACCTGGACACACAAACATGCAAACACACATAGATCTACAAATACACACTGATCTGCTAACATTTGTTACCCAACAAAAAACAGTCAAAATGTACAAAAAGACAAATGCAGGTACTACAAAGAAACAAACACACACTCAGACACAGAGATAATACATAAATGGGCATGGACACACAAATATACACAGACACACCAGAATACATAAATGTATATAGACACACGTCCAGATACACAGATGTACACAGTCACTGATGAGCACACGTTCCCCTGCACATAAAAACATACATGTGACAGACACATAAGTGAGGCAGGAACAAGCCTGGATATCCCAATAGGTACGGACACAGGCACAAAAATGCATACATGCACAGATACCTGCCTACACAGATATGTACAGATACAGACAACAATGCATATTCCCACATGATTGTACAATTAAAGTTATCCCTTTCACATCACAGGGGTTAGGAGTACGGCACCCCCACAAGCTAGAAAATCCACATAAAAGGTTTTGGCCTTCCCTTCATACCAGAGAAGAAGTCTAAATTATTATGGTACAAAAGGATAAAATATGTTGATATTATACAATGCTCTGCATATATTTTATGCATTTCTGAGTATCTAAACTTTTTCTATGCGGTCTGCTAGTCTTTGCATATCATCTGCAACCTCCTCAAAGCTTCTCAAAAATTCCCATTTAATTTCTTATGCTGACCCATGATATATCAAGATGATGATGGGGAAAGTCATGATGTGAAAGGGATAACTGTAGAGGCATTTATAGATGGTAATAATCATGAAGACAACTATACATAAAGCTTCACAAATGTTGTTGTGGTGATGGTGGTGGTTCAGTCATTTCAGTCATGTCCAAATCTTTGTGACCCCCATTTGAGTTTTCTTGGTAAGAAACTAGAGTAGCTTGCTCTTTCCTTCTTCAGCTAATTTTACAGATGAGGAAACTTGAGGCAAACAGAGTTAAGTGACTTGCCCAGGGTCACACAGCCAGTAAGTGTCTGAGGTTGGATTTGAACACAGGAAGATGGGTCTTCCTGACTTCAGGCCAGGTGCTCTATCCATGGGCCATTTAGCTCATTATCTTACCTCATTTGATCCTCACAATGACAGTGTATTGTAATGGAAACAGGGCTAACTCTGGTTAGAGGGTGTAGGTTTATATCTGGCCCTGATGCTTACTACCTATGTGTTGTGACTAAAGTTGGTCCCTTTCCTTCTATGTAAAATGAAGAGGTTAAACTAGATAGCCTTTGAGGTCCCTTCTATCCATTAATCTGCCATGAGAAACCAGACCCAGGGAGAGGAAATGCTTTGTCCAAGTAAGAGTCAGGACTAGGACCAGGATCTTCTGATTCCTAGTCCTGGACTCTTTCTATTACATTAGGCTGCTTCTCATGTTCACTGGAAACTCCATCCCAGGGTGGGAAGAGATAAGGATTGGAGAAGGAAGAAAAGGAGGATTGGATGGTTAGAGAAAGAGAAGATTGAGGAAGAGGAAGAGAATCCTTTAGTTTATAAATGAACTTGCAACCCCCAAAAATCCTTGATCCTATTCTTATTCAACACCTTTTATCTTAAAGATTAATAAAGACATAAATTATAAGCTTATGAAACTACCTATGGCTAGAAAGGAGACAACATATTGGAAGAAAGAGATAGGATTTAGAAAGTTATTGGCAAATTGAAATGATAAGCCAGACACGAGAAGGTAAAATGTATCAGGGATAAATGTAAAGACTTTGCTTGATTTAAAAAAACAACCACAAAGCACAAGAGCAGAGAAAAATGACTAGGCAGCAGCTCAGGAGGAAAAAAGTCGTAGTGTACTTATGTGTCAACAATGTAACCTGGTGACCAAAATAATTTATCATAGATTGCATTAATACAGTGTTCAGAAGGAATAAGGTGGCATATTATTCCTAATGTCTTAATTTCATGTAATCTCATTAACTGATACCAGCGAAATATGACTTTGGCTGATGTTACAAGGGCAATTATTGCCATAGGAACAAAGTTATAAATGGGAATTCTGTTCCTGGAACGGAATTCCTGCGGAAGGCTAGCAAGAACCTGGGGAGAGGGAGGCGGAAGAAGCCTTGAGTAAAGCACAGAGCTGAACTGAGCAGATGAAGTCAGGCAAATAAAATCCCACATTCTTCAAAAAGCCTTCCCTACCTCCTCTTAATTCCAATCCTTTTCTCTGTTCATTATTTCTTATTTATCCAGTATTTAGCTTGTTATGTATATATTTGTCTATATGTTGTCTCTCCCATTAGATTGTAAGTTCCTTCAGGACAGGGGCTTTTTTTTTTTTGCTTCTTTTTGTATCCCCAGCACTTAGCACATGCTCAGAGATGGATTATGACCTTTATGAGGTCATATAGCTAGCAAGTGGGAGAGCCAGAACTCGATCCAGATTCCCTAGTGGTTCTAGTCCAGTGCTCTAAGCACTCTGCCATGATGGGGTTGGGACAACTCTATGAGAGAGATGGATTCCTGTAGTCCGATTGTTCTCTGCCCTAGTCAGACGACATCTAGGGTGTCTAGTTCTGAGCACTACCTTCTAAGAAGGATGTATAATGTAGCTAAAAAGACTTATAAGAGGACCTTGCTTCTTCAAATTCCAACTCCACTACTTTCTGCCTGTGTGACCTTGGGAGAATCACCTATCCTCTCTAGCCCTCAGTTTCCTCATCTGTAAAAAGAAGGAGGTTGGACTAAATGACCTCTAAGATTCCTTCCAGCTCAGATCTATGATCCTGAGGTGGAATGAGTCCAGAGGAGTCGGTGTGGTTCAGTGAAAAGAGCACCACCTCTAATGCTTACTACCCTGTGATGTTGGGCAAATTACTTCATCTCTAAGGGCCTCAGTTTCCTCATCTGTAAAATCTGTAGCTGACCCCTAGGGCTCTTTCTAGATTTATGGTCCTATGAGGGTCAACCAGGGTGGGGGAGAGAACTAGAAGATTGAAGGAATGGGGAATGTTCAGGAGAAGAGACTCTGAGGATATGATAGTGGCTTCTGAAGGACTCATGGATGGAAGAATGACTAGAATTGTTTTTCTTGGCCTAGGAACAATGGAGGGAATTTGAAGAGAGGTATAGTTCAACGGAACATAAAGAACAACATCCTAACCCTCAGAGCCTCCCCAAAATGGAATGAGCTGCCTCTGGGGGTCATGCGTTCCCCTCATTGTAAGTCTTTGAGTGAAGGTGGAATGCTCAGCTGAGGGAAGCTTCCCAAATTGCTCTGAGGTCCCTCCTAGCTTGCAGATGCTGAGATTTCTTGACTCTGGGTCACCCTACAACATTACCCACATCAACCTGGGCTGGACAGTGCCTCCATATAGAAAGTTACCGGGGGTAGAACTCGTGGTTCACTTGCAACTCTGGGCAGATTCCTCCAGGGTAGCCTTTGACCTGCTGTTCCTGGCTGCCTCCCCCTCCCTCTCAGTCTCACTTCGAGGGCCAGGAGATGAAAGCAGCCTGCCGAAAGCATTCCCCAGTCCCTATGGGCCACAGCAAGGCTAGAGGGAAGCTGACGCAGCAAAATATTTTCCCAATGAAAATTGGGATCAGATGTTCTTTGTCTGGACCCAGCTTCTGGATCCTGAAGAGCAGGGCCGACCCTGGGATGAGCTGCTGCACCCAAACCTGCTCCTTCTGCCTACCTGTTTCCTCCCACTCTTCTCCTGCCAGTCCATGTGAGGCCTCCCTTTCAGCCCCCTCCTCCAGGAAGTCCTCCAGATGAACTCAGTCATACTTTCTCTAAAGGAAAAGATGCAACTCCATCCTTTAGATGTGCCTTGTCTGATGGGGAAAGTGTCTTTACTCTAACCTGGTCTGAGAAGAGAAACAGTCCCTGTCCCCAGGGAAGCCCTGATCTGATAGGGAAGCACATTGTCCTCTCCCCCACCTCCAAGCACATTTTCGTCCAAGGGTGAAACACAATCTTGTCTTCAAGAGCCCTACTAACTATATGACCCTGGTTAAGTCATTCCTTTCTCTGGGCCTCAGTTTCTTTATTTGTAAGATGGGAGCTGGACTCGTGCCTTATAAGATACCTTCCAGGACTATTATCAGATATGATCACGTGTAATGCTCATTATGTTCATAGAAAAACATAGTCTTAAGGAATCAGGAGACCTGCCATTAACCCTTGGGCTAGCTCCTTCATTTCTCTGGAAATGGGAATCCAGTTGATTCAGGTTTTTTGTTTTGTTTGGTTTTTGTGAGGGCATTGGGGTTAAGTGACTTGCCAGGGTCAAACACAGTTAGTAAGTGTTAAGTGTCTGAGGCCAGAGTTGAACTCAGGTTCTGCCTGAGATCCAGGGCCAGTGCTTTATCCACTTGCACCACCTAGCTGCCTCTGATTCTGTTTTTAAAAAGCATCATTCTTGAAGCCAGGAGAATTCTATTCCATTTCCTTTCCCTGGAACTTACCAGCCAAGGGAAGTGAATTCTTCTCTCAGCCTCGGTTTCCTCATTTGCAAAATTTGGACACTTGTATTTGTTTTATCTGTCTCACAGGGCTATTGAGAGGGAAGTGATTTCTCCACCTAAAGGGCTAGAGACATGGTGTTTATTATTTTTGGATCTCTGTAATAGATCTTTATCCTCTTGGGTCATCTCCTCCCATGCTGTCCCCATTGTAGTAGAAGAGGGAGAGAAGGAAGGATTGAAGGGGAAGGGTCTTCACTTTTGAGATGTGTTTACCCAAGAACATACTTTTAGCATGTATCAGGATGGAGACCCAGTATGAGGAGCAAACATTTCAGGGGAAGTGAGAAGATTATTAGATTTAGAGTCAGAAGACCTGGGTTAGGATTCTTTCTCTGCCATGTGCCATTCCTTTTCCAGTTCATTTGACAAAATGAAGAAACTGAGGCAAACAGGGCAAAGTGACTTTAAAGTACTGCTCTGTGGGGCAGCTAGATGGCGCAGTGGTTAAAGCACCCGGTCCTGAATTCAGGAGTACCTGAGTTCAAATCCGACCTCAGACACTTGACACTTACTAGCTGTGTGACTCTGGGCAAGTCACTTAACCCCCATTGCCTGCAAAAAAAAACACCAAAAAACAAACCAAAAAACAAACAAAACAAAAGCTATATACCAAGTGATTGCTGAGTACTGGGCAAAAGCACTAACAATGGAAAGAAAAGAAAGGAATCGAGCATTTATTAAGCACCTACTATGTGCCAAGTGCCACTTTCATTGATCCTCAACAACACCCAGCTGTTATTAACCCCATTTACAGTTGAGGGAACCGAGACAGGCTGAAGTTTTAAAAGACATGCCCAGAGTCAATGTAAGAGTAAAGTGTCTGAGGCTGGATTTGATCCAGGTTTTCCTGACATCAGGCTCAATGCTCCTTCTACTGGACCACTTAGCTGCCATTAATTGAGGGGAGGGAGATTGAGTCAAAATCTCTTGAGTAGGAGGTGCAATTGAGCTAAACCTTGCGGGAACTAAGGATTCTAAGTGGAGGGGGACAGCCTGTACAAACATACAAAGGCTTTGTGCCCCTGGACGGAATGTCATGTTCAGGGAATGTTAAGCAGATCATTCTGGATACAGTATAAAGCAATGTGCAATCAGTCCAAAAATATGGTTAGGGTCAGACCATAAGGGGCCATAAATGCCCAACAGAGGCATCTATGTTTTATCCTAGAGACAATGAGGAGCCACTGAAGCCTCTTGAATGGGGGAGTAAAATGGTAAGAACTGTGTTTTTGCAATGATCAGTTTGGAAGTTGTTTAAGGGACTGAAAGAAAGAAAGAAAGGAGAGAGATTGGAAGCAGGGAAACCAAGGAGATCAGGTTAGAGCAACAAATTAGGAAGGAAGTGACAGTTGAATGGACATCATTTAAATTATTAGAGTTTGAAGGGACCTTAGATGTCATTAGTCCAAATACCTGAAGGACTTTGTCCAAAGTCACACAGGTGGCAAATTAGAAGGAATGTCACTTGAACCTAGAATGGGAATATGAACAAAGGGAGAGATTGGTAAATTACTTGCTGACAAATATATTCTTGGATGACTGTCAATCAATCAGTCAATAAGCCTTTAGGAGTCTCTTTTTATTTGATAGACACTGGGTCGGAGACTGGGTTTGGACAAATTGTTGGATGGACAAAGTTATGATTTAATGTGTATCTGCAGGCATGAATGGATTAGAATGGACAGATCAGCGAAAGAGTGAAAGCATAGACTAATCAATTGATTGGTTAGTTAATGATTTATTTTTAGGAGCGATTTACTTTGGGGATAATTTCCTGAAAGCTATAGGTCATAAGATTTGAAGCCTAATGGTTAGGGTTAGGCATAGTGGCACATGGATAAAATAAAAGATGCATCTTGTTTCCTTGATAAACATGGCTCCAAATTCAAATCTACTCCAAAATGTCCAATTTCTACTTTGTGCCTTAGCATTTATTTCTTTAGGGTTAAAAGATTTGATGTCCACATATTATCTTCTCTCCGTCTGTCTGTCTCTTTCTCTCTCTCACATACACATATGTGCATACACACACATATACACACAATGTATAGAATAGTTAATTAATGAAAAAGCATTTGTTAAGTGCTTACTACAAACCAAGCAATGTGTTCAGCTCTGGGGAGAAAAGCAGGACAGTTCCTGCTCATGTTTTAATTGGAGGAGATGAAAAATATAGGGAGATTTAAATGTAAGGCTCATCCTAAGGCCCAGGGGGTCCTTAGAGTATATAGACAAGTCAGCTGCTAGTGGGTGGGGGTCTGGAGGGCATAGCAGCGGAACAGATGATAAAGCTGGGGTGGTCCTCCATCCTGAATGAATGAAAAGACAGGTGAAAAAGAGAATGGGAGTTAGAGGGACAGAGGGGAGAAAGATGCACAAAAAAGAATAAGAGAAAGAAATAGCACAAAGAAAAAAGAGAAGAAAGAAAACAGAAGCAGATATGGTTAAAAGGAAGCACACACAAAAGGAGAAAGAAAAGAAAGTAGCAGAAAGGCAGAATAAGAAGGGAAGGAGAGAGACACAGTGGAGGAGAGATGAGGGGGAAGTGGAAGAGGATTTGATCCAAGGTTTTTTAAACTTGTAAATTATAAACAAACAGCTGATCAGTAGGGAAAAAAGCATCTGCTCAGCAAGTTCCCTTGCTTGTCTGATCACTTGGGAGATTCTTGATTGCTTAGAAGATTGAAAGTCCCTAGATTCAGTTTCTTCGTCAGGGCCAAGAATGCAGGAACGCTGGGGACAAGCCAGTCCCAGAGGGAAAGCCAGCCCAAGGCCTTCCCCCAGCTCTGAGGAACTCCAGAAATTGCTCCTCTGTACGTAGAAATGAAGGTAATACATGAGCGTCTTGAAAAAGAAACAAAGGAGGGAAGGGACGAGGCTAGAAGGAAGGCTCCTTTGGATGGATGAGGCGTAGAGACAGAAATTCCCATGATGTCCATAGGCTTGGGAAAGGAAGAACTTTGAGGTCAAAGGCCCTTTTTTGTCCCCTTCTTAGGGGGATGGGAGGCATCAAAAGGCTGGTGAACACTGAGTACTTGGAGGCTTATGGGTTCAGGGGTTTTGGTCCTAGCTGAGCTCAACCTGGAGCAGGAATATGGAGAGATTCCCTCAGAAGCAGGGGGCAGAGGGACCAGGGTCAGGATCTGAGCTGCTAGTCCTGAGTCCCCACTCTGGAATTCCATTTCCTATTTTGTAAAATGGAGAAGTTGAACTAGGGGTTATCCAAGATCCCTTCCATATCTGCCTCTCTGCCCCTGTGATATTGCAGCCTCCACCCAAATTATGCAGAGCCCAAACTCAAGGTGAATATGCCAACCCTCTGGTACTCTCTTCCCCCTGCTCATGGGTCCTACCCAGAGGCAAAACTGCTCATCGCCATCTGTCACCACCACCACCACCCCCAAATTGTACCTGTTCTTTGGGCTTATGACTTTGCAATTAAACAGAAAAGGGAAGCCTAACAAACCTGCATCAGCCATTTATAGGTCCTGGCATTTAAGTAGCCCTTAATGAAAGTGAATTGAATTGAATGAAGTTATTTAATTGACACCTGAGAAGATTAATCCGGGAAGATCCGGCGGATAGCTTGATAGCACAAAGTATCAAGGACATAGGAATTTAGATAGTAGGGAAAAAGCATTGGTAGGAAAGAATTGGGAAGAGGTTAGCAGCATGAACCTGAAGGCAGGAGAACTGGATTTGGGACCCTGGGTAATTTATCTCTTTTGCTTGGGTTTGAGTTTCCCTGCCTGCAAAAGGGGATAGTAATACTTGTAGCACCTCTTCTCTTGGCTGTAGTGAGAACACCTTTATAAATTCATACACCTACAGAAAAGGAGGATGTTTTCATTTAGCTCCCCAAAAAGCATTAATTAGCACCTTGCCTGTGGGGGCACTAGCCCCTTGGAATGCCTCCTAGGAAAGGCAGGCTTGGATGTGGCATCAGGACTTGGGGTCAGTTGATTCAGAGACTCTGCTTCCTTCAGGCCTACCTAGTTCAGACCACTAGATTCAAGGTCAGGAGATGTAGATTCAAATCCCAGGCTTGTCACTCATTGTCTCCATGACACTGAGCGATTTCTACATCTTCCCTGGAACTCAGCCCACTCTATAAAATGGAAGGGTTGTGCTGAACTGAGGGTTACGAGGTGTGCTGGTAAATGTTTTACAATCGACTCTAGGGAGGGGGAATGTACCTACAATGCACTTTCCAGCTTAATCTGCATTATTATAATTTTCTCCAAGCTTTCTTAAGCCTAGACAATTAACAAAGCATTAAATCAAGCCCCGATCTGTAACATTTGCCAATTTCTGGAGGTGTAAATTCCTACACTAAAATGGTAACAATTGAGAGCTAGTTCTAAATGACTCCAACAAAACCCTTTGGTGATTTGGTGAAGTCTAAGGACCACTTCTCAGAACAGTTGTTTAAAAATCATAATTGAAGGGAATGTTAAGTTCAGTTTAGACCTTAGTGAAAATATAGATTTTTTAACCTAACAAGTTCATACACCCTTTCATGGGGGGGGGGTTGGATAGGTGGTGGGGGTCCTTAGGTATTCCTCTTTAAAGAATTACACCTCTTCACACACAATCCAATTAGAATAAAATAGTCTTTTGTTTGGGTGCTTAGAGAAAGTAACCGAGAGAAATTAAAGACTTCCCTTAAGGGGAAGAAATACCTTAGAGACTTCTTGCTCGTCCAACAGAAAGAAAGGCAAAAGCTTTAGAGCTGGCAGATGGGGTGACCACCACCCGACAATGGAGGGGTGGTGGTCCTGACTTATAGAGTTATTTCTGTTCCCTGATGCCCGCAAGCAGCAGCCGCACCTTATGGGCTTATCTCCCTCACATCTTAGATGTGTCTGTCCTTTAGCTTCTCAGGGAGAGTTACCCCAGACCCATATCAGACCCCAAGAACTCTTGTGGTAAATGATCTCAAAGGTGCTCCCCCACCCCACTCCAGCTTAGGAATCCCACACCGTCCACAGACATTCCTTGACTCCTTGAATAGTCTTCCATCTTGGTCTTTCCTTAGAACTCCTGTGCCATCTGCACTATGAATCACATTTAATTTTGAGCTGCCTGTAAGTATTCAGTTGGCTCCCTGCTTCTCTTTCGCCACCAATCTTTTTTTTCATCTAAGGCCTACTTAACACCCCACATGTAGGCTCATCTTCTTGTTTCTAAGTGAGAAATATATAAGGAGACCCCAGAGCATTTAAGTCAGCATCCTGTCGGTGGCAACCCCATTCACCTTGAATTCCAACAACTGGACTCTGGTGATGCTTCCCTTTAACAGGACCTTCTCGTTGTAAGTATCCAGATCTTGTGTGCTAACGGGTTACAGTAACAGAGTCACGGAATTTCAGAGTTAGAAGTACCTCAGAGGACAACCTGGTGGTCGTGGTGACAATGACGATTATTTTGATGATGAACAGCACTGATTCTATTTATGCAATGTTTACATTTGCCAAGTGCCTTACCTATGTGATCTCATTTAAACAGGAATCTCCTTCACAATGTCCCTCACAACTAAGCATCCAGACAAACTTGAAGATTTCCAAGGGTAACAGGAAGAGGCAGCTAGATGGAGCAGTGATAGAGCACCGGCCCTGGATTCAGAAGGACCTGAGTTCAAATCCAGCCTCAGACACTTAACACTTACTAGCTGTGTGACCCTGGACAAGTCACTTAACCCCCAATTGCCTCGCCAAAAAACAAAAAACAAAGGTACAGGAAACCACTGCATCCTAGAGGAGGAGCCCATTGCACTTTGGAATGGCTATAATCATAACTTTTTTATCTGTTCAATGAGATCCGATGCCCCCTCCCACAGCCTGCCTTAGGACCATTAGAACATCAAGTCAGCCCTTGGAATCCTTAAAGAGAGCAGACCACGTCTGTTTTCCCACTAAATAAGCCTTCTTTTCTCCAAAGTCCATCCTTTCTTTCAACTGATCCTCTTGGTCAAGGGTCAACAAATTACAGGCCAAGGGCCAAATCCCTCTGTTTGCCCGCTTTGTGGTCCAAGACCAGGGTGGAGGGCAGGAGTTTGTCTCCCCCTACTCAGGGCCTGGTTTCCAGGGCCCTTGCCATCCTACCCATGCTTCAAGCTGGTCTGTGCCTGTCCTAAAAGTCAAATGCCCCAAACTGGCCTAGAGGTTCCAGCTGTGGTCCTTCCAGGGAAGGACCCAATGATCTATTGACATCCCTCATTCCAGATGTTCTTTCCTCTTTTCATGTAGCTTTTGGGGCTGTAATGTCATATTATGGTATGTGGTCCCCTTGCAGACACAATTAAGACTGTTTTGATAAGCTCCCGCCTTGTAGGAAACATGGGACAATCACAATAGCCATGCTGGTAGCTAATAGGTGCTCACTGCTATGAGAGTGAAGAAGGGCCCCTGGGGATTCAAGGCAAGAGGAATCAGTTCTGAGGGGAGAATCAGAGAAGACCCTGAGGAAGTAGCAAACTGAGCTGAGCCTTGAAGGGTGGGTAGATTCTGACAAAGGGCAAGCATTTATTAGTTGGCTTCCCAAGCACTGGGTCTGCAAAGACAAAAAGGGAGCTCATCTGGATTTGGGGTAGTGTTTGCATAGGATTATTTAAATGTAGGGATGACTCTTCTAACCCAGCTGGGTAGCAATGATAGAACAGTGGAAAGCCCCCTGGATCCTAGGTCAAAAGACCTCAGTCAAATGCTACCTCTGACCCTCCTTCTGGGACCTTGGGGAGGGGCTTCTCTCCCTCTGGACTCCTTTCTGTCACTGGAAAATGAGGGGGGTTGAATTCTAAATGGGCTAAGGCCCATCAGAGTCCAATGTCCCCATTGGCAAGGCAGCCATTCCCTGGGAGCCCGATTAGCTGAGTTACAACCCTGAGGGAGGCTGACCCAGGACTGGTCGGCAGGCTAGCAGTACTAAATGCCAGGAAAATGTAGGTAAATCACATCTGGCCTCCAGTCACCATTTGAAAAAGCTCTCAAAACCACATCCTCACTCACCCCACCCAGTTAGCTGGGGCTACAGCTAAATGCTGTCTGCATTCCTCTGTCTAAGCACCCCATCTCTCTGTCTTCCCAAGAGAGCACAGGCATGAGAAGCAATCACCTTTTTTTTATCTATATATGCATTCATCCATCTGTCTATTTCCTACCCACACCCCCCCCCATCTACAAATCTTCCCTTCAATATATTCAAGGACATTTGTGTGAAAAAGTCCCTGTCATAGTTTTCCCAGATGAGCTTCTGGACACTTGGCCCCATGAATTGGAACCCTGGGACTGGATTAGCCAACTTGTGAGCATTTGATTAAAAAGCAGCATGGAAGAGCAGAAAAAGCATGAGTTAGAAGTCCCAGCTCTGCCACTGACTAGGTATGTGACCTTAGGCAAGTCACTTAACCTCTGAGAGATTTGGCTTCTTCCTTTGTAAATGAAGGCATTAGCTATGTGATCCTTACCATGCTCCCAAGCTCTGAAATTCTATTTGCCTTCTTAATCCTCTAAAATACTATTTTTTTTTTTGCAGGGCAATGAAGGCTAAGTGATTTCCCCAAGGTCACACAGCTAGTAAGTGTCATGTGTCTGAGGCCAGATTTGAACTCTGTCCCTCCTGAATCCAGGGCCGGTGCTTTATCCACTGTGCTACCTAGCTGCCCCCCTCTAAAATACTTTTATAAATTAATATATCTAGAGATGTATTAATATGTATTATTACACTTGTCTAGTCATCAGTCTTCTTATTTACACTCATCAATATGTCTCCAGAATCTGTCTCTAGCCTACTACTTTTGATTGATCAATCGATTGACCTATCTATCTGTATCCCTATCTATATCTGTATCCTATCTTGGTATCTCTGTCTTTATGTCTTATAGTTATCCCTCTATCTTTCTGTAAATTTCTTTCTATCTACTTTATAGGACAGGGTTGTTGTGAGGAAACTGCTTTGGAGAGTGTAAAGTGTTATAAAAGACATAAGATTATCAAACTGGCGTGCTAGAAATCAGAGAGGGCTTCATGAAGTTGATATTTGAGTTAGGTCTGGGAGACCAGGTAGGATTTCAGTGAATGGAAAGGGAAGGGCATGAACAAGGTTCTGGAGCCAGGAAATGCTCTATGTATTCAAGAAATAGTGAACAGGGAGCAGCTAGGTGGCGTGGTGGATAGAGCACCTGCCCTGGATTTGCCCCGAAAAAATAAATTAATTAAAATAAAATAAAAAGAAATGTAATAAAGGCCTGAAGTGGGATGATGGCAGAGGAGAGAAGGGGATGAATGTAGGAGGTCTTATGAAATACAATCTACAGAACATGGAAACTGATTGAATATAGAGACCAAAAAAGAAAAAAGAACCCACACCACTGAACTTTCTGGTCATGAGCCTCTCCATAGTCAGGTTAGCTCTTGGACAACAGACCATCACCAGGGTCATATTCAGACATTTTGTGCTTTGTTAGGACCTGCCTAACAAAGACTTCAAGCTTCAATGGCAAAATCTTCAGTAACTTATATTTACTTCCAGAAGAGGAGGAAGACAATTACAGATTCATAAGAAAGCCCATCACACCATTTCATATTCACTAGCGAATGGCAAGCCAGTCACATTGTTAAAACAATCACTGAGGTGCAATTCCTGTATACATAGTTGAGATCAAACTGAAAAAAAATAATTTACTTTCTGCAGATTATTGGAACCTAGTTCTGTTTCTATGTCCAACCTGAATTATGTGACTCCCTGTGGTTCTCTAATTCAGGAATCATGTGAAAAGAATAAATCCTGTCGGTGTGTTCTCCAGGGAAGGCCTTATTTGTGTAGCTTCAAATGAAGTAAACTGAGTAAGCTAAAAGCTCAATCCACTTCATTAATTAGAATTCATCTGTAAGGACCTTCAGCTCCAGTCTCTTAGTTAGCCATGCCTGAAAAGATCTTTCAAAGTCATTCAAGTGAACTGCAGAAGCAGGGAAAAGAGCAGAGAATCTGAGAGCTAGGACTCAGAGAGCTTGCTGTGTAAACAGATTCTTCAACAGAGTAAAAGAGCCCACAGCAGGGAAGTCACAAATATAGGGAATCAGAGTAGATGAAGAGGTAGCAACAGAATTCATAAGGGTGATGGTGTTGGCAATGTGCTGTACTCCTAAGGCAGAAACAGGGGTGTCTCAGATTAGAAAGAAACCGGTATCATCTCTGGCCATTCCTCATCACCAATGACTTCTTTCCTTGCCCCATTAAGGGTCACCTTCCCAGTTACTTCTATCTATCTCTAAGGGACTCTTTCAAGAAATAACGAGATGGAAAAAAATTTTAAGAAAGAAATAATAGGATGAGATCTGGGAGCCAGACCCAAATTGTCAAGTTCCAAAGAAACCATGCTGACTCATTTAAATGGACAAGAGAAAGATTTCCCCTAGTATGAGCCTGATGGCCTCTAATTCAAATGACCTTGAAAGCATGCAAGCTCATTGTATCTTTCAAAAGGAGTTTGGCCCAGCAAGAGTCTGGAAAAGTGAACCAGATCACCAGCCAAGAAGTCTAGTTTTTTCTAGCTTGCTAGCCTGGATGAGGAAAGGTAGTTTCAGCTTCATGCTTGCTATGACTTCATTCTCCGGCTCTCTGTCCCTTCCTAAATGCACCTCTGGCAGTTTTTTTTCTATCTAGCATAGTATTTTGTCAGTTTCACAATACATCTTTACATGAAAGTTGGAAATCCATATCAGCTCCTGGTGTGTGGAATGTAGCAGTAGCATATGGAGACCACAATGATTTAATGGACAGATATCTTCCTGGGCTTAGGGTCCAAAAACCAAGGCAATCCATATTCACTCTGGGACAGCCTGAATTATTAGGAAAGTTATTCCTTGTGTGAAGCTCAGATCTGGCCCTATGAAAACTTTCACCCATTGCTACTAGTTCTATCTTCTGGACCAAATAGAACTAATCTAATACTTCTTCAAATATTTGAAAACAGCTATTGGTCTCTGCTAAGTCTTCTCTTCTCCAAGTTAATCATTCTCAGTCCTTGTAACCAATCCTCATATGGATATAACATAGAGCAGGGGTGTCAGTCTCAAATAGAACTGTACATAAGGTATCCTTATGATGACTTAGTTTTTAAATGTAATATTATCTGTGTTTTATTGTATTTTTTATTTTATTTTGTTAAATTTCCCAATTACATTTTTGTTTTTTGTTTGTTTTTTTAGTGAGGCAATTGGGATTAAGTGACTGGCCCAGGGTCACACAGCTAGTAAGTGTTATGTGTCTGGGCCGGTTTTGAACTCAGGTCCTCCTGACTCCAGGGCCGGTGCTCTATCCACTGAGCCACCTAGTTGCCCCTCCAATTACATTTTTTTTAGTGAGGCAATTGGGGTTAAGTGACTTGCCCAGGGTCACACAGCTAGTAAATGTCAAGTGTCTAAAGCCAGATTTGAACTCAGGTCCTCCTGACTCCAGGGCTGGTACTCATCCACTGTGCCACCTAGCTGCCCCTCCAATTACATTTTAATGTGGTTCAGAGCCCTCTTGGGAGTGTTATGGGTTGCATGTGGCCTACAAGCTACAAGTTTGATACCTCTGATCTAAAGAACCTTCACCATGCTAGCTGCTCTGTTTTGGATACTCTATCAATACTCCTCTTAAAATACAATGTCTGGAGCAGCTAGATGGTGCACTGGATAAGGCACTGGCCCTGAATTCAGAAGGACCTGAGTTCAGGTCTGCCATCATACACTTGACAACTTACTAGCTGTGTTACCCTGGGAAGTCACTTAACCCTCATTTCCCTGCCTCCCCCCACCAAATACAAATTCCACGTACCTTCTGAGTCTTTTACATACATGAATTAGCATTAAGGAAGGTAGAGGTTTCTCCTTGAATATAACCAAGGAAACAATTTTTTTCCCTAAAAGTGTATTTCTTTAAATCTTGCTCCTAATAGCATAGATCTTCCTTGCAAATACTAACTCACAGTACATTAATAGTTAATAAAAACAAATAGCTAATTTTCTGTAGTGATTTATGGTTGCAAAACACTGCATGTACATTATCATTTGACCTTTACAATAACCCTGGGGAGATCAGTACTATTTGTTTACCCACATTTTACAGATGCAGAAACTGAAGTTCAAAGAGTTATATGACTTGTCTAGGAATAATACAGCTAGTTGCAGGATGTCCAGATTTCAAGTCGACTAGACTGCATTGCACTATAGCCTAATACTTTATACTCATTTAAAAAAAAACACATCTATTGAGGAGTCCACAGTCAGGATCACACACAGCTTAGTAGCCACCACCATAGAGGAGGAGAGAACTTGTAATACAATATTCCATAGAAGGCAAAGATAGAGGCTTACAACCAAGAATAACTTGCCCAGCAAAACTAAGTATAATCCTACAGGGGGAAAAAAGATGAACCTTAATGAACAGAAGATTTTTTTATGTTTGTTTTTTTTTTTGTGGGGCAATGGGGGTTAAGTGACTTGCCCAAGGTCACACCGCTAGTAAGTGTCAAGTGTCTGAGATTGGATTTGAACTCAGGTCCTCCTGAATCCAGGGCAGGTATTTTATCCATTGAGCCACCTAGCTGCCCCAACAGAAGACTTTCAAGTGATCCTCATGAAAATACCAAGATTGGCAGGGAACCTTTAATGCACAAACACAGGAGTCAAAGAAGCATAAAAAGATAAACATGAGCATAAAGGACTAAAAAGGATGAAATGTTTACATTTTAATGTGAGGAAATGATGCATATGTCTCTCCTTAGAACCTCATCATCTTCATCAATCATGAAGGGAGTCTGATTTATACAGAGGACCTGGGGAGTGGTTCCATTTATGGTTTTTGTTTTGTTTTGTTTTGTTTTGTTTTGTTTTGTTTTGTTTTGTTTTGCTGGGCAATGAGGGTTAAGTGACTTGCCCAGGGTCACACAGCTAGTAATTGTCAAGTGTCTGAGTTCAGATTTGAACTCAGGTCTTCCTGAATCCAGGGCCGGTGCTTTATCTACTGTGCCACCTAGCTGCCCCTCCATTATGTTTTGATGATCTTTGAAAGAATAAATGGGAAAGAAGAGGAAAGGAATACACTAGTAGGGGAAAGGGGAAAGATGAAAAATAGGATGAGGCAAAATATTTTGCGTATTAACGTTGTGAGTAAAGTCTAACATACAAAGGGGATAGAAGTGGGAAGAGAATGGTTGACACGAACCTCATTCTTACCTGGACTGGTTGAAAAAAGGGAAAAAAATACACACAATTGGATTGTTGGTTTACAGAAATATACTTCTCTCAATAGGGAAACAAGAGGGAAAGGGCAGAAAAGAAAGGGGGATAAGAGGAATGACGTATTAGGGACAGAATTGTTTTTCATCAAACATACTCCAAGATGTACAGAATTATTTATAGCAGCTCCTTTTGTGAGACAAGAGATTGGAAACTGAGTGGCAAACCCACCAACTGGAAAATGGCTGAACAAGTTAAGGTACGTGAATGTGATGGAATATTATTGTGCTATATGAAATGATGAAAGGAATGATTTCAGAAAACCTAGGGAGACTTGTTTGAACTGATGCAGAGTGAGATGAACAGAACAAGGAGAGTAATCTATAAAGTGGTCTCTACTCATAAAGACTAACAATTTTAAAAGACTCAGGAACTCCGGTTGATGCAGTGACCAGCCACAATTCTACAGGACTCTTGAAATGTGCTGCCCACCTCCTGTCAGGGGGTGAAAGACTCAGAATGCAGATTGAGACATTTGGGGGGGGGCAAGACTTGGCTAATGAAGGAATTTGTATTTCTTGACCATGTGTGTTTATAACAGAGGGTTTTTTTTCTTTCTCAATTGAGGTGGGAAAGAGAGAAGGAAGATTTTGTTAATTAAAAAGAATCTAATTAAAAACAAAATACCTTAGACTATGTGCTCTCATTCTGCAGTCATAACTCAGGGGCAATGACTGGTGGCCTCTGAATTTCAGGACATGGTGTTAGGCTCCATCCATCTCTGACTACAGAAGCCCTTCGCGACCATTACACGGTAATCATTGAAGAATAAAGAAGGGTCAGAAGATGCTATCAGAGATTACCTCTCACCAATCTCATAGTAACAAGTTATTATCACACAGTCTTTTGGTGTTCTCTGTCCCTAAGGCTTCAGACCATTCTCAGTGTGGCCTGAGACACGAGACTTCCCTGAGAAACAAGCAACATAAGGGCTAAACTCACATAGACACAGACATGCAGAAAAAGTCACTCAGGTAACCTGACCCTCCAAACCACACCACTCCCCCAATGAGGTTCTTAACGTGATTTTGCATTCTTCCTGTTGACAATCTACTTTATAACAGATTGCATAAGACAGCATTAGGACCAGCGTAAGGAATATCAGCCCTGCTTTACCTAATTCCTATAGGCAGCCTCAGAGTAGAAAAAAAAAAAAAAGATGGCGCTCTCTTAATGATTATTGGCAACAGCAATGCCTTCCTGCCCCAACAACTCTGCCACCTTGTTGTACTAATGCATAAGAAAGCACTTTCATTTTTTAGATCTTTGCCTCATGTCACTTTTTAAAATAATATTTTATTACTGTTTTGTTAATACAGTTGTTACTTTATAACAATCCTCTCCATCCCCTGCCCCAAAAGAATTCTCCCTTGTAACAAAGTATAGCTAAGGAAAACAAATCAACACATTCCTTACCTCATTTTCCAATCACTCACCCACTGGCCTTTCCAGCATGGCTGCCCATCACCAGGTTATTGGGTCTGATTCACTATGGCAGTCTTCCCACTCCTCACAGAGCTGCCAGAGGGCCTGGCCTCTAACCACCTCCTCCCCCAGGAACATATGTTAATGAGATCCCTGCTGCCATTCTGCATTAGGTGACTTCTGAAGGAATAAAACAGGGCCAGGGTTGGCCTTCCATGTCGTACTTAGAGCGAGGGTCAGTCTCAGCGGGTAAATCTCTAATCCACAAGCCTCAGTTTCCTTATCTAGAAAATGGGGCTCATCATAAACACACTGCCTACCTTACAGGGTGGTGGTGACGAAAATTCCTTGATATTAATTATTTCCCTGAGCTTCTTAGAATGCCTTTAAGAGTCTCTTACTTTCTCTGCAAACACACATACACACATTTTTTTATTTATAGAGAATTTGAGTGTTCCAGCATCCTCTATTGAAATGCAAATAGATGCAGGGAGAATCTGTTCTTAAGAAGTTATCTACCCTAGAAAGACCCTCAGCCAGGCTTAGCTGACAGTCACCTAAAAGCAAACATGCCAGGAACAGGATGCTGGCCAGTTGCCCCATGAATTGATTGACACCGACAGGAGAGATGGCGAGGCAGCCAAACCAAACTCCCTCTCTTAGTCCCTGGGCCCCTGAGGGTGCCCCTGCCCATTGCTGCAGGAGGAAATGACTGATGAGTTCCAGAAGTAGATTACAAAGCTAGCCCCGAGGCAGGATCTGTTAGGGATGCCATCTTAGGGCAGTGGAAAGGAGAACAGATCCAGAGTCAGAGGATTGTGGTTTGAATCTCGGGTCAGCTACCTGTTCATCACTATGTGGCCTTGGGTCTGTGACCTCTACTCTCTGGGCCCCAGTTTCCTCAAAGGTTCATTGAGGTTGAACTGGATTATCTCTAAGGTCCTTCCAAGATCTTCACTTTAACTGTCCGAGCACCTGTTGGAGCTGCCTCTGTGCCAATAAATTAATGCCCTGCCATTTAAAAAATCCTCCTTGAAGAGGGGTGAGAAGGTTGTTTCTGCGCTTCTAGGCTTGACTATAAGTAATGAAAGCCGGTTACCAAAGTAGACATGATGAGGACACTTGAGAGATGCGACTGATTCTTCTGAAGGTCAAGTAAGGAGGGACACACAACCCAGTCTGACCTGTGCCTTAGCTTTGGGGTGGGTGTGTTTTAAAGAACTCAGAGAAAGGATGATTGGAAGCCCAGGGTCTGAAATTCTTCTGGGCAGATGGAGCTCCAAACCTGGAGTCAGGAAGACTCTTCTTCCTGAGTTCTAATCTGGCCTCAGACACTTACTAGCTGTGTGACCCTGGGCATGTCACCTAACCCTGTTTGCCTCAGGTTCCTCATCTGTAAAATGAGCTGGAAAAGGAAATGGTAAACCACTCCATTATCTTTGCCAAGAAAACCACAGCAGGGGAGAGAGAGAGACATGTCTGAAAGACTGAATGACAACAAGAACAACACACACGCACGCACGCGCGCGCACACACACACACACACACACACACACACACACACAATCATACCCCAAAATGGTCTGTGCTAAGAGGGAAGACCAAAGCCAAGACCAAGCCCAAAAGAGAAGGAATTGATATCTAAAGAAACCAATTGGGATGCATAGGGAATTCACTGACCAATTTAGATTCTTAGAGATATGTAGGGACAGCTAGATGGTGCAGTGGATAGAGCACCAGCCCTGGAGTCAGGAGGACCTGAGAGACCTCAGACACTTGACACTCACTAGCTGTGTGACCCTGGGCAAGTCACTTACCCCAATTGCCTCATTCCCCCCCCCCCCCAAAAAAAGGAGAGAGAAGCAAGCACAGCTAATTAACCAGACTTAGAGCTGGAAGAGAGCTCAGAGTCCATCTAGTCTGAGCCCTTCATTTTACAGCTGAGGAGACTGAGACCCAGAGAGATAAAGTGACCAGGATCACACAGATACCAAGGCTCTGGGATTGCAGCCTAGCTCTCTTGACTCCAAATCCTATGGTATTTTCCCATTGAAGAATGGTGCTGGATTTGCCTTGGTGACACCTCTGTCACCTCCTCCTTGTCACTGTGGAAGAGATAAGACCTCCTTGGGAGATGGCAGAGGTCTTATCTCTTCCACATCAGGAAAACTTGTGGACACCCACACCAGGACAACTAATCACACAGTCCATGGGTTTTACAAGGAGGGGAAGATTTGTTTGTGATGTCACAGGCAAGGAGGTGCCAGAAATTAGCCAATGAAGCACTTCACAGCTAGACAGGTGGAAGACATACTGGTTTCCAGAAAAGAACAGCTAGAGAAGGTGTTTGGTTGAAGGAGTGGGAAATGCCTAGAGTATTAGCAGCCTGTCACAAGCAGGTCCTATGGATTTCAGGGAAGCCACAAAATCTGGAGAGGCTCTTTAGACTATTCCAGTGATCTTTGAAAAACCATAGAGAATAGGGGAAATGCCTCTCACCTCTGCTGACACTGTAGCCACATTTGATCAAATGAGATATTTGGTTTTTTGTTTTGTTTTTACTTTTTGCGGGGCAATAGGGGTTAAGTGACTTGTCCAGGGTCACACAGCTGGTAAGTGTCAAGTGTCTGAGGCCAGATTTGAAATCAGGTCCTCCTGAATCCAGGACCCGTGCTTTATCCACTGTGCCACTTAGCTGCCCTAAAATGAGATATTTGTAAAAAGCACTTAGCATAGTGCCTGGCACATAGCAGTTGTTGTTCAGTCATTTTCCAGTTGTGTTTAACTCTTCCTGACCATAATTAGGGTTTTCTTGCCAAAGATACTAAAGTAGTTTGCCATTTTCTTCTCCAGCTCATTTTACAGATGGGGAAACTAAGGCAAACAGGGTTGAGTGACTTGCCCAGGGTCACACAGCTAGTAAGTGTCTGAGGCCAGATTTGAACTCAGGAAGATGAGTCTTTCTGACTCCAGGCCCAGCACTCTATCTACCATGCCACCTCGCTGCCCCTGGAACATAGCAAGGTCTGTGTAAATGTGTGTTGTTACTGCTGCTGATATAATTACTTTCCTTCCTCTTACCCTCCACACTGACACCCCTGATGTGGTGTCCTGGGCAGCATGAGTTCAGGATGCCAATCCCCTCCATCCAGTCTTCTCTCTGAAACCTTAGCCTTGCTTTTCCTCCACATATGTAGTGGATTATGTTGGCATGACTTTTTTTTTTTTTGAAAACAGCAAAATACCCCACAACTTCCCCAAATCAATTAATTGTTGACATGAAAGCCTCCTGATTTGCTGATTAAGGTGTTTTCCCCTCCTCTTGGTGGAGGGGGCTGGGAAACAGTTTGGTTGAATTTTATTGAACCTGGACAGGAGTATTTGAAATTTGACAGGGAGAACATGCAGTGTTTATGGATTCAGATTCCAAGATCCTACGCAGTCACCAGATGTTGGGGGAAGGGGGGGAGGAAGAGAAGCTCAGAGCTCCAGGACTTGAGGGTTGGGTGAGGCTTCTGTGACCCAAGTGATTCCCTGGGAGTTAGACTTTACCATTCTTCTTTTGAAAACTGTTTACATCCTTTGACCCCCTTGTATCCATAGGGGAATGATTTATATATTTGGGTTAATGTCTTGTATACCAAATGCTTATGAGATAGAGTTGATGCAAAAATAGTCTTCCTAATTGATCATTTTCCTTTCTTATCCTAACTTTAACAGATTTTGCTCATGCCAATTATCATTTTCCTGTATTCAAAAGTATCTGTATTATATTTTTGTGTTCACTTCTATCCCTTGGTTAAGAATTCTCCCCCTAGCCAGAGTTATGAAACATATTTCTATCCATCTTCAATTTTGTTGTATGATAACTTTTATGTTTAAGTGAAGTATCTATCCATTTGGAATTGAACTGTAATCTATCATAAAATGCTCATGGCTACATCAACTCTTGGAGACACTACCAAGTCAGGGACGGCATTGACACTGATCAAAACAAGTACTTGAAATATTGAAGTAAATTTGTGTCAAACGTATTTAAATGTACCAATCTTCAGTATGAAAATAGGCTTAATTTTTCTCTTATTTTGCTCCTGAATTTTTCATATTTCTCTTAATCTCAGAGGAATTTCATATTTGTAGTGCTTTGGGACCAAAATTTCCATCCATCAATAGATTTCAAGCCCACAAATGTTTTGTGGCCAAATTAGTTTGAGAAGAAATATAAAAAACCTCTCTCCGTTTGATCTTCAAGGAACATCATAACCCAAGCCTCTCCTACTTTTTCAGTCTTCTTACACCTAACCCTCCCTGCCTTCTTTCCACCCCCATCACATCCTCTTTGATCCAGTGACCCTGACTTCCTGGCTATTCCCCACACAAGACTTTCCACCTCTTGGCTCCAGACATTTTCTCTGACTGCGGGGCCCCCCCCCCCCCGCCCATGCCTGGAATACTCTCCCTCCTCATCTCTGCCTCCTGGCTCCCCTCAAGCCCCAGCTAAAAACTCATCTTGTATGAGAAACTTTTCCTTATTCCCCACACATAATGCTAGTGCTTTCCCTCTATTGATATTTAATTCATCCTGTCTCTATCTTGCTTGTTGTACCAGGTTGTTTGTTCGTTGTCTCCCCACTAGACTGTCTTACACGTTTTTTCTTGTATCCCTAGGGTACATCTGGTACATGGGTAGGCACTTAATAGATATTTATTGACTGACTGATTTTTTTTTTTGCTTTTATTGTTATTGTCAATCACTCCACCATAGGGGGCTGAAAGAACTCACATAGGCATTCTTTCTAGTCTTTAATAGCAGCTTATGAGGGACTCAGAGATTTAAGGTTTGTTTGGTTTTTATTTTTCATATATTCTGCACTACGGTCATTTCCTTATCTCTTCATTCTACACCACCAATGAAGAAAGAGAAAATAGCTAAGCAAAACTCACAGACATATGACTGTGCCTAACAGTGTATATACATGTAGCTTGGTGGGGCAGGTGGATAGAGAACTGGATCTGGAGTCAAAAATACTTGGGTTAGGGGGCAGCTAGGTGGTGCAGTGCATAAAGCAACGGCCACTGGATTCAGGAGGACCTGAGTTCAAATCAGCTTCAGACACTTAACACTTACTAGCTGTGTGGCCCTGGGCAGTCATTTAACCCTCATTGCCCCGCAATCCCCCCCCCCAAATACTGGGTTTAAATAGGTCATCAGCTACTTCCTAACTGTGTGACCTTGGACAAGTCACTTGGTGCCACAGTTTGCCTTAAGTTTTCCCATCTATAAATGGGAATGATAATAGCACCTACCTTGCAGATTTGTTGTGAGGATCAAATGAGTAATAATTGTAAGAGCTATATAAATATTATACTATTACTGTCTTCCCCCTTTCAACAGAGAAGTAAGTATTTGTTATCATCTGCTTCCCTGGGGCTCTAATTAGTCATTTCCAGTAATCCGGGTTTCTTTATCTCTTTGTATTGCTTTCATTTACATTATTAGAGGACAGAATACTAGATCTTGAGTCAGGAAGACTTCAGTTCAAATCCTGCCTCACATACTTATTAGTTATGTGACCCTGATCTCTGCCTCCATTTCCTCATCTGTAAAATGGGGGCAATAATTATATCCTAGAGTTGTTGTAAGATCAGATGAGATACTTCTAAAACACAATAACTGGGGTACACAGTCAGTGCCACATAAATGCTTATTTCCTTCCCCGCCCCGCCCCCTGCTTTCCCACAGTGATGTCTAGTGGTTCTTGGTTACCTCTAGAATAAAATATCAATTTCTTTTCTTGTGTGTGTGTGGGTACTTAAAGCTCTTTATATCCCAGCCTCTTCCGACTATTTTCCATCTGCTTGCATATTCTCCTCTTCTCCATGAACTCCAGGTTCCAGCAGCACCGGCAGATGTGCAGTCCCTTGAATGTGGTGCTCCATCTCCTGACTCCGGGCCATACACTAGCCCCCCTCCGCACCTGGAATGTTCCCCCACCTCTCTCCTGCCCTTAGTTTTTGTGACTCCCCTCAGACTTAACCCAACCCCCCCCCCTGCCCCTACTCGAGGAGGCCTCTCCCGGTCTTTCCAGCTGCCGATGCTTTCTGGTCTCCACAGGAGGGCTTTCCATCTGTCCTGTTCATGCCTTTTATGCACTGAATTTTTCACATGCTGTCTCTCAGAGAGGTTACAGTCTACTGGGGAGTCAGCGAGTAAGAATATACTATGTGCTATTTTAATATGTTATATATTATGTTAATGTTCGTTTCTTGTTTCCAATACAGAAACATCTTTATCTATAAACTATATAAGAATAAATACAAAATAAATTCAAAACAGTTAATCGAAGGTAGTTCAAGCTACAGGGCATTGGGGGTGGGCGGGAGGGAGGACAGGAAAGGCTACACATAGAAGGTGATGTCTGAGCTGTGTTTTGAAGGAAAACAAGGAGGCAGCAGTGAAGGGGGTGCACATCACAGACAGTACTGTGCCTAGGCAGAGAGATCCGAAATGGAGCACCACATGTGAGGAACACATTGAAGACCACTTTGGGTAGAACTTACAGAGGAATGATATTCATACAGTATGGACAGCAAGGTGGCACAGTGGATAGAGTGTTGGGCCTGGAGCCAGGAAGATTGATCTTCCTGAGTTCAAATCTGGCTTCAGACACTCACTAGCTGTGTGACCCTGGACAAGTCACTTAACCCTGTTTCCTCATCTGTAAAATGGACTGAAGAAGGAAAAGGCAAACCAATCCAATATCTTCACCAAAACAAACAAAACAAAAACAAACAGGGTCATGAACAGTCAGACGTGACTGAAAAATGACTCGGCAACCGCAACAACAATGTACAGTATAATGTGTCTAGAAAGACAGATCAGAGGCAGGTTGTGAAGGGTTTAAAGACCAATGAGAGGAGTTTATATTTATCCTAGCAGCAATAGGGAACCAATGAAGTTTACTTAGTACACAGTTGACAGGGTCAGATCATCACTTGAGGAAATATACTTTGGCAGCTGTGTCAAGGATAGATTAGCTTGGGGAGAGACTTGAAACAGGCTGACCAATTGGGAGGCCATTGCCCTGGTCTAGGAGAAATGATGAGGGCCTGAGCAGAGGTCATAACTGTGAGAAGGAGGTAAGTAGAAAGAGTAAAATGTGGCAACTGATTGGATATGAGGAATAAGGGAGGATGTAGAACAAACAGATAATGAAAAGACATTTATGGGCAAGCACTCTGCTAAACACTAAGTATACATTTTTTAAAAAGACAGTCCTTGTTCACATAGAGCTTATATTTTCATGGGGGGAAAGGCATGGGAAGGTTCAATACATATAGAGGAGTAGCAACCAGGGAAGCGTATTTTGGTTTGAAACATTACAGGGACGGGGCAGCTAGGTGGCACAGTGTATAAAGCACTAGCTCTGGATTCAGGAGGACCTGAGTTCAAATCTGGCCTCAGACACTTGACACTTACTAGGTGTTCGACCCTGGGCAGTCACTTAACCCCAATTGCCTCACCAAAAAAAAAAAAAAAGAAAAGAAAGAAAGAAAGAGAGAGAGAGAGAAAGAAAGAAAAGTTACAGGGATGATAAGTGGAGTCAAAGAGGAGTGGATGGAGACACCCTTACCCAGCAGTGGTACTGTGATTTGATCATGCTTCCAGAACTGGAAAGGGATTAAACAAAAGGGCACAGGCCCAACAGCAAAGCATCGGGCAGGAAAGTGGCCAGGGAGGGAATAAAGGGAAGCATGGGTAGAGCCAGACTAGATAGAGGGGGCCAGGGGAGCCACTAAATAATGAGGACAATGGAAGGTAATGCGAAGGTTACAAACCAGAGAAAGTGGGGAAATGGTGCCCTTGATATAAATTAAAAAACTGGAAGGTTTGGGGGAAGAGAAATTGTTTTTGTTTTGGACATGTTGAGTTTGACATATCTATGGAATGTTCAGTTTGAACTGTCCAATGGGAAGCTGGTGTTGTAGGGCTTAAGGTCAGGGGAGACTAGGGCTGGATTTGTTGATCTAGGATTCAGCTCCTCTGAGCCCATGGGAGCTTATAAGGCTACTGAGTCTGAGGATGTAGAGGAGGAAAAGAAGAAAGTCAAAGAGAGATCCTTAGAGAATACCTTCTGAGAGAGGACTTGATATGGACCATGGGCCAGCAAAGGAGATAGAGAGATGACCATAAAGATAGGAAGAGAGGGGCAGCTAGGTGGGACAGTGGATAAAGCACTGGCCCTGGATTCAGAAGGACCTGAGTTCAAATCCAGCCTCAGACACTTGATCCTCACAACAAAACCCTGGGAGCTAGGTGCTGCTATTATATATATATATATATATATATATATATATATATATATATATATACACATATACATATATATATACAATATATTGTATGTATATGTATGTATATATACACACATATACATATATATGTATGTATATGTATGTATATATATACACACATATACATATATATACATATATATGTATGTATATGTATGTATATATATATATATAATTAGCTGAGTGACCCTGGGCAAGTCACTTAACCCTCATTGCCCCGCAAAAAACCAAAACAAAACAAAAAAAAACCAAAAACGATAGGAAGAGAACCAAGAGTAAATGTTATAAAAACCAAGAGAGGAGAAAATATCCAGGAGGGGAGTCCCAACAGTGGCCTCCAGTGTTAAATGTTGGGGAGATGCCTTCAAGGATGAGGACCAATAAAAGGCAGTCAGCAGTCAGATTTAGCAACTAAGAAATTCTTGGTAACTTTCAGTGGAGAGATGAAGTTGGAAGACAGACTGCAGAGGAGTGAGAAGTAAGTGAGAGGAGAGGGTATTAAAGCAAGGAGAATAGATAGCTTTGTCAAGCCCTTTGGCTGAGAAAGAGAAGGGTCAAGTAAAGGGTTTTTCATGGTTGGGGGAGAATGAGCTTGTTTAAAGATAGGGAATAACCTAATATACAGGAAGAGGTAGAATAGAGAGAGAGAGAGAGAGAGAGAGAGAGAGAGAGAGAGAGAGAGAGAGAGAGAGAGAGAGAGATTGCAATGAGGGTTAAGTGACTTGCCCAAGGTCACACAGCTAGTGTCGAGTGTCTGAGGTCGGATTTGAACTCAGATCCTCCTGAATCCAGGGTTGGTGCTTTATCCACTGCGCCACCTAGCTGCCCCCGGAAGAAATAGAATATTGATGGGGGCAGATTGAAAGGACTTCTAAAGACTATGCAAGGAGATGGGATCAAGGGAACGGGAGGAGATGTAGAGAGGGTGGCCTCCTCAAGAAGAGCCACCCTCGTATCAGAGCATGTAGAAGAAGAGGAAAGTGGAGGAGAATATCAAGGAGTTTTGAGATGAAGGGAAGGATAGAAGAGGGCATTCATGGGGAATGGTCTCAATATCAGTACAGTAAGAGATAAGCCCTTAGCAGAGGAAATAGTACCGAGGGAGGTATGGGAAGTTTGAAGAGAGAAGGCTAACTTCTGTGGGGTGCAAGAGTGGGATTCAGCTGTGGAGGAGTAAAGACACCACCTTGCTTCAGCCCTCACAACTTTGGGGTATACCCTGTCAGCGAAGGTTTTGTGACTTCCTTAAACCAGTAGACTGTGAGCAGAAGCAAAGAAGGCAGAAGGTGGGAGCAATCTAAGTCTGGGGTTTGGCAAGGGGATGAGCTGTGAGGAGTTCTGGAGTAGGGTTGGGGGTTGAATTAGTTAATAATAGGTTTGAAATTGGGAGGAGAAGAAATTAAAGAAAAGGGTAATGATCTGAGAAAGTAAGTGAATGGTAAAAGACATCACAGTGGGAGAGAATGGGTTTGGTAGAGTGAGACATGAAAAGATGGAATGATATAGGAGGTTATGATCAAAAGAGAAATGTCAGCATTTTTGATCAAGGAAACAGAGCACTTAGGGGAGATTCAGACTGTGATCACCCCTGAGTACCAATATCAGACTGGTAGGAATAGCTAACAATCTGGACTACAAACTCAGCAAGATCTAAGAAGTTCTTCACAGACTGTAAAATAAGGTGACCTTAACTGGGCATACATGTCAAATCTTATGTTTGGGTTCAAAAAATAAACTCCACAAATATGGGATGAGGGTGGCACAACTGGAGCACTGTGCCACTCAAGAGATAAGGAAGGTAGGCAGCTGTCAAGGGCACTATATGGGGGCACAATGAGATATATTTTGAAATATAAGTCTTTATTACAATTCGGCAAACATGTATTAAACACCTGCTATGTGTTTAATCCAGCTGCGTGCTGAGAGAGAGATACAAAGTTTAGGTACTGTCAGTGGTGTTTATAGTCTAATAGGAAGACAAGGTGTCAACAAATAGAGTCTTGATACATACTCTAGCATGAGAAGAACAAATAAAGGGCTACATGAAATTCAAAAGGGGAAAACATTATTACTGAGATAGCTAGGTGTCACAGTAAATAGAACACAAGACCTGCAGTCAGAAAGACCTGAATTTGAATGTTGCCTCATACTCTCCCTAGTTGAGCATTAGCTGTGTTTTAGTGTGTTAAATTACTGAGACAAATAACTTAACCTCTCCGTTGCCTCAGTTTCCTTATCTGCAAAATGGGAATGATAACAGCACCTTGCTCCCAGGGTTGTTGTGAGGATCAAATGAGTCAAGATATGTAAAACCCTTTGTAAACCTTAAAGTATTTCATAAATGCTAGCTACCTTCATAATTATTATATTGTTAATATTATCAGTATTATTATTATCGATGGAGAGATGGCCAAGGCTCCCAGGATGGGGTAGCATTTGAATCTGGCTTTAAAGGGTGCGTAGACATTCAAAATGCAAAGGGGGAAGGGAAGACATTCCAGAGGAAGGAAACAGCACGAGCATTTTATTAATGCAAATATTTTTAATTCCAGAAAATCCTGCTTTCCAAGGCCCATAGGGATTTATTTTGTGGTAAGTCGAGTCATGTATTGCTCAAAGCCTCAGTGGATACAGTACACATAGGGGTTGTGATTTTCAAATGTCTAGGCAGTAATTTTCAAGATGTTGCCTGGGGCACACAGATTCCTTGTCCTGGTTCCCCTGGACCACAAGTCATGTGGAAAAGGCCTATGGAGTTTAGTGGCCTGCAAGGGCAGGATTGAATCAACAATGTGCAGGGGCAGGTAAAAAGAAAAAAAGAAACCCTAAAGAGGTCTTAGGATCCACTGAAAAGGGCATGGCATCCAGAATGAGAAGGTGATGGTGCCCGAATTCTCTCCCCTACTTAGACTCCAAGTTTCCCATCACATCTAGGGGCCACATTTTAGGAGGGGTATTGACCAGCTAGAAAAGGTCCAGAGGAGGGTGACCGAGATAGTCAAGGGCCTGGAAACTGTCCAGTGGGGATCATCTGAAGGAACTGGAGCCATTTAGCACAGGGAGAAAAAAGCCTTATCTTCTCCCATCTTGCTTTACAAATGAGAACACAAGGGTGCAGCTAGGTGGCACAGTGGATAAAGCACTGGCCCTAGATTCAGGAGGACCTGAGTTCAAATCCTGCCTCACACACTTGACACTTACTAGCTGTGTGACCTTGGGCAAGTCACTTAACCCTCATTGCCCTGAAAAAACAAAAACAAAAAAACAAACGAGGACACAACTGAACTCAGAAAGAGGAAGGAACTTGCCCTGGGCCACCCAGGAAGTGAGTAAAAGAGCCTGGGTTTGGAAGCCAGTCTCCTGATTCGAACTAGAATGACCACCTTGCTTACCGCCTCTCTGATACCTGAAGGAGTGTCATGGGGAAGGGTCACTCAACTTCCCTGCCACAGAGGGCAGAACCAGGAGCCATGGGGTGCTGGTGGCAGATTGTGGTTCCATGTGAGGGGGAGCTTACTCATGATGAGAGCAGTCCTCAATGGTAGCGGACACCCAGTGAGGGAGTGAACTCCTTATCCCTAGGAGGGTTCCAACAACAGCTTGAATGGCCACTTTGGAAGGCATTTGTGCCCCAAGTCAGAGGTTAGACTACATGATCCTTGAGGTCTCTTCCCACCTCAGATGGTCTATTTTTCTAGCTCTCTACCATGCTGGAATTCTTTGTTATCATCCACCCATTCTCCTTCAGTGATCACTCATTGAGGGCCTGATGTAGCCCTGCCCTTGGCACTAAGGGAAATAGAGAAATCGATGAGGCATCGGCCCTGCCCTTCAGAAGACCAGATCTTATCATCTCTGTTAAGATTTAGCAGAAGAGATAAGACACTGGCCTGTAACCCACAACCAAGAACTCTAAGCAGTGGGATTTTGTGCAGCAAGATCTATCTTGGGGGTTGATGGCCTCCAGTTTTAAGCTTTTCTCCTCATTCAAACTCCACTCTGGGAAATCTCCAAATACAGCTTGAATCTAACCCATGCCTTGCTCTCCACAGATGTGGATAAAAGGCTCCTCAGCTCCTGGGCAAGGAATCAAAGGAGCCGAGCCTAACACGTTTAGGACAGCTTTTGTTTTCTTTTGCAGAAAATACACAAAGGACTCACAGAAGCCCATAAACAACGCATGTGATCAGCCTCCCTCTTCAGGGAGTCCTGTCTCTCTCCATCTCCCCTCCAAGTCCTTTGGACTCATAGTGCCACCCTGTGGTTTGGGCCCCCTTGGAAGGGAAGCAAACTTGGAGTTGCCAAAGAGGCACCTTTCCCCACAAACACTCATTTTTTTTTTTCAGGGCACAGAGAGTTAAGTGACTTGCCCAGGGTCACACAGCTAGTAAGTGTCAAGTGTCTGAGGTCGGATTTGAACTCAGGTCCTCCTGAATCCAGGGCCGGTGCTCTATCCACTGCGCCACCTAACTGCCCTCCGCCCCAAACACTCTTTATGGTGAGTCCTACTTTTACCTCAGGGACATTTGTAGGCCTCCAACCTAATGGTTTTCTGCTAAGAGCTAGACTTCCCCTGGGAGACAAACCAACTTGGGGATTCTAGAGTCAACTCCCTTCCCATTGGATCTTCACTGTCTGAATAGCTCATGGGGATAGCAGAGGGCAAAGTTCCTCCCCACCCCACCCCGCACCTTTTTCTTAACTCGGTCTCATTCTGTTGCTCTGGCTGGGGAGACAAACGCTCACTTCCCCTCACTCTAAGAGGCTGTGCTGCCTAGGAACTCACCCTTCTCTTTCTGGAGGGCAGGGTCCCTAAATATGGGGTCCATGGACCCTCTTCTAGAGCTGTGTGGATAATAGCACCCTCAACTTTTATGTGCTGCTTAGCCAAGGGCTCCTAGGATGAAGGAAGGCTAAGCATCAGTTTCCTCCCCTGAGATTTAGCTCTTACTCATTCTTTGCTCCCAGGCTCTCTGCCCCAAGTTCACCTCTCTCAGCCAAAGGGAAATGATTCTGCAATCGAGCCCCTTTGTATAGACTCAGCCTAGAGGAATTTAGAGCCAGACCCCTTATCTTAATTTGAACCCATGCCCTCAGGCCCCAAAGCCAGTGTTCATTCCACTCACTATACTATCTCCCCAATGGTCCAAGCCAATCAATTCATTCCCAGTAGAGGAGCTCTAAGAACAGGCCTTCATCTTAAACAAGATGTCTCTGAGCATCCCCCAAATAGATGCACCACCCCCCGCAGTTCCCTCAAGGTCGTAATAGCCAAGTCTACATAGGAATGAATTGGGCAATTAATTAGGGTCATGGAAGTTACAAGTGGCCTGAGAAATGATTGTCCATCATTTGACTGAGGCCCAGAAAAGGGAAAGACTTTGTCCAAGGCTACAGAGGAAGTCATGACTAAAACTGACATCCCATGATGCCTTCCTCTCTCTCCGCCCATGTGTAAAATGAAAGGGTTGGACTAGATCACCTTGAAGGTTCAAGAAGGTAGCTCAGGCCTCATGTTGCTGAGTTACCATTGCAAGCAATCAACATCAAATAGGAAATAGGGTTTAAGGTGGAGGAGAATGAACAGGAATTATCTTTCAACTCTTTCTCCAATTAACTTCATAACCTTACTTCTGAGTAGATCTCCACTCCTCTGATCATTTTTCTCATTTTCTCTACTCAGTTTCCTCTCTGGTCTTTCTCCCCCCAGTCTGCTTGGTCCTGCCCTTTTCCTCTCTTGGGTTCCTTTTTTTTTTTTTTTTGGTGGGGTAATGGGGGTTAAGTGACTTGCCCAGGGTGACACAGCTAGTAAGTATCAAGTGTCTGAGGTCAGATTTGAACTCAGGTGCTCCTGATTCCAGGACCGATGCTTTATCCACTGCTCCACCTAGCTGCCCCATTGGGTTCCCTTTCTAACCTGCTTCTCCTTTGCCCTGTTCTGCCCCCACTCTGACTGTTTCCCCCAATCCCTTTGCTATTTTGCTATCTTTTTTCCCAGCCCCTGAGTTCTCCCCCTCCTCAGTTTTCCTCTGTGATGTTTTTTCCTTCCTCTCATTCCCCGTCTCCTCTCATCTCATTTTCACTCTGTTTCTGTAGTATTTCTCTTCCCTCTGTGTTCTAACATTCCCCCTTGGTGACAGGGGAGAGGATGGCTTCACAAGGAAATACAAAGGAAGAAAAGAAAAGGAACCGGGATCATTGGCCTTCTTATTTTTCCCCACCTCAAGTCCCACCATGAAGCAACTGATCCCAAGTGCCTAATGCCTAGGGAGGGCCAAGCACATCAAACTCCAGGCTTCTATTCCAATTCAGCCTGATTGCCTTGGGGACACCCTGCCCTGAATTGTTCAACCCTTGGGAGCACAAGCAGTAACCGTGCCTCAGACTTGGTCAAGTCCAGGGAAGGTGTGTGTGAAGTCAGTGTGTGAGGGGTCAGCCAAAGATGTTATGGTCTAGAAGCATGGACTGTCAGAGATCGACAGAGCACGGACCGTCACAATTGGAAGGGACCTTGGAAAACAAGACCGTCAGAGCTGAATGGGTCCTTAGCACATACAATGTTGGAAGAGCAGAGGACCTTAGAACAGGGAGTAGAGAATGCCAGGGCTGAAAGGGGCCCTAGAACATAAAACAGGAGATGTCAGAGCTGGCAGGGACCTCAGAGACCAGCTAGTCCAACCCCCTCGTTTTATTTGGAAACATCTGGATGTTTGGAGTCATGGAAAAAAATCCAGATGAAAGGATTGAAGTTTTTCACTTTTTAAACTAGAGGTTCAGATGCCCTCCCCACCCCCCAGTCCTCCTTTCAATCTATCCAAGCCTTACCCTTTCTGAAAGCCTCACCTTCCACAGAAGGCCTTGTGTGACTATTCACAACTCACTTAAAATTCTCTCTGTCTCTGTCTCTCTTTCCTTTCCCCTCAGTCTGTCTCTGTCTCTACCCCTCCCCTCCTCTCTCTCTCTCTCTCTCTCTCTCTCTCTCTCTCTCTCTCTCTCTCTCTCTCATCTGTCTCAGTCTGTCTTTCTGTCTCTCCCCTCTTCTCTGTCTCTCTCCTCCCTTTCTCTCTATGTCTCTGTGTCTCTTCTCTTCTTCTTTTTCCTATGGTCCTCCTTCTTCTCTCTCTGCTCCCATCTTAGTCTGTCTCTCTCCCTCTCTTTCCCTCTTTCTGTCTCTGTCTCTCTTTGTCTTTGTCTCTCTTTCCCTCTCTGTCTCAGTCTGTCTCTGTTTCCCCCTCCCCTCTCTGTCTCTCCCGTTCCTCTTTCTCTTTCTCTTTCTGTCTCTTCTTCTTCTTCTTCTTCTTCTTCTTCTTCTTCTTCTTCTTCTTCTTCTTCTTCTTCTTCTTCTTCTTCTTCTTCTTCTTCTTCTTCTTCTCCTCTCCCCATCTCTGTCTCTGTGTCTCCCCCCTCTCCCCTCTCTCTCTCTTTCCCTTTCTTTTTCTGTTTTTCTCTCTCTGACTCTGTCTCTCCCTCCTTTCCTTTCTCAGTGTGTCTCTCTGTCTCTCTCTCCTCTATCTCTACTCCCCTCTGTCTGTCTCTCTCTTCTTCACATAACATATAGCTTAATTCCATCCTGTCCTGTATGGTCCTCTTGCCCTTCCTAGTATAAGTTCAGTCTTCCCCAATGCACTGTGAATTCTCAAAAGGCAGGGTCTACGTCTGGTCCTCCTGTTTCTCACAGTACAAAATAGAACACACCAGGATACACCCAGTAAAGTCTGGTTGATTCATCTCTAGTGTGATTGGAGAGGGAAGAGTTGATAAGTTTTCCCCAATTCTACAGCTCCCACTGGTCAGTGATGGGAGTAGGGGACCGAAGTGCATTGTGGGTAGCAGGTTAAAAGCTCTTTTCCACCAGTCAGTGGACAAGGGAATCAAAACAAGAGCCTTCCTTTATACTGTGTGTGAACAGCTCATATTTATAGATAAAAGAGTATTAGAGGTTAGAGAGTCTTTACAGCTCATGGAGTCCAATTCTCTCTTTTTAGAGAAGAAGAAACTGAGGCACAGAGAACAACAGTTCCTAGTCTGAGGTTATGTAAGCAAAGAGAGCAAAGATTTGAAGCCAGGTGCTCCAACTTCAAAGAAAGGATTTGAAGGAAGATAGCCTTGCAATCCATGCCTGAAGAGATATGATGGTACTCAAGCTCCGCCTGTTCCCTGCCTCCTCCTTCCCATCTTGGAGGGGCTACAGAAGAGACATCTCCCTCTGTGGTTACACACTGAGATGAAGTCCCAGGTATTCTTAATCCCAGCTTCCCCCAAGTCAGCTTTCAGCTGTGACCTCAGTGAATGGAGGTTTTCAGAAATGATTTATGTCCTTGGAATTGATGGTGCTGTTTTTCTCTGTTTTTCTCTGTCTTTCTGCCTCTGTGCATGCCTCTCTCAGCCTCTGCCTCTTTCTTTCTGTGTGTCTTTCTGCCTCTCTCTGTGTCACTTTCTGTCCATCTCTCTGTTTCTCTGTCCCTCTCTCTCTTCGTATCTCCCTGGATTCCTCTTTCTGCCCCTCTCTCTGTCTCTCTGTGTCTCCCTGGGTGTCTCTTTCTGCCCCCCTCTCTCTGTCTCTGTGTTTCAGTGGGTGTCACTTTCTGTCCCTCTCTCTGTCTCTCTCTCTCTCTCTCTCTCCATGTCTCCCTGGATTCCTCTTTCCGCCCCCTCTCTGTCTCTCTGTGTCTCCCTGGGTGTCTCTGTTCCTCTCTATCTCTGTCTCTCTGCCTCTCTCTAGTTCCATCCCTTTGTCTCTCTGCTTCCCTGTGTGTCTACTATCTCCTTCTCCGTGCTGTAAACAGCCCAGGCAGGGCTGACCCCACAGATGGGCCTTTGCACTTGTATATGTTTCTCAGGGATCTTTCCCTCTCCAAGGAGGACGGCCTGAGCTTGAGCGCTCTGGGCAGAGCGAGGCCGGCTTGGTAATGGCCTCACATGACACCCTGTTGTTGCTTGGTTTGCCTTCATCCAAGGCCAAGAAAAGAGAGGGGGGGGCAAAGGGAAGCTGGAAGTGCTGATTTCAGCTAAGCACATGTGCAAGACACATTCCTTATCGAGAGGGAGGGAGCAAAGGAGGGAAGGAAAGAAAAAGAGACACAGGGATGAAGAGAAAAAGACAAAGAGACAGATGAAGAAAGGGGACACAGGGAGAAGATCGTAGGGGCAGGGAGAGAGAGACATAAAAAGAGACAGGACACAAAGATGGGAGGGACATGGGGAGAGGAGGGGAGGGGGAGAGGGGGAGAGAGGGGGGAAAAGAAGAGAGAAAGAAGACAGAGGAAGAGAGAGGGGAGGGAGAGGGAGGGAGGGAGGGAGAGAGAGAGAGAGAGAGAGAGAGAGGTGAGAGGAGGGAAAGAGAAGACAGAGGGGGAGAGAGAGGGAGGGACAAAAGAAAGGAAAGAGAGAGAGAGAGAGAGAGAGAGAGAGGGAGAAAGAGATGGAGGGAGAGAGGGACAGACAGATAGAAGGGGGCGGGAGAGAGAGAAACAGAATAGAGAGAAAAGGATCATAGAAGAGACCCCAGAGGACATGTAGCCCAACTCCTCACTTTACAGTTGAAGAAACTGAGTCTCAGAGAAGGTTCCAAGGTCACAGGGGCAGTAAACAACAAAGATGGGATTTGAACTCAGGGACTAGGAGAGAGACAAAGAAAATGACTCCGAGATGAATAAGGGAGAGCGAGAGGAATGAGGAGCTGTACAGGGACAGAATAGATCAGGGGCTTGAAGTCATTTTGTTTGTGTACTTTATGTATCTTTAATCAAAAACCAGTTTTATCTAGCAAGTCAGTCCCAGACTTATTGGGAAAGCTGTGTATCGAAACGGCCTCTTTTCATTTCCGAATTCCCCACTTCAAAGGGCTGGGAGGCAAAGAGCGGGTGTGAGCATCCAATGATAATCAGGCGATCCTCAGCCAGCATCTAATGGGAACTTGGGCTTCGGGACAAAAATGTGCCTCGTGGTTTTTAGTTTTTAGGTTGTTTTTTTTTTTTCTTTCTCTCATCTCTCCTGGATTAGAGAAGACAGCAATGGGGTTCAGGCATCTGCCCTGGAGCAATCCATAAGTCCAGGGTGTCAGAAAAAAGAAATGGGAGGCAAGAGACTGGTATGAGAACACAAGAACTTGAATCCCTTCTCTCTCCATCCCCACCTCCTTCCCCCCTCCCACCAGACCTTTCACTTGCTGTTTGACCTTGGAAATAATACTGACTTCTCTAGTCTTTGAGGCTTTGGGCAAAGTGGGGAGGGGGGTGTTGTTCATGAACTCCCCAGAAAAATTTGATCTTAGACAAGGCCACTCAGATTCACATGGAGAAAAATAGGATTTGCTGGCAGAACCATAACTAACAATTTTTGTTAGAACAAATGTCATGAAATGTGTCCTTGAATCAACTTTTAAAGACAAATTCAATGGGGGGGGGTATGGGCAAGACCCCAGGTTCCTGTGGGTGGAGCCTTATGGGAGAAGCATGCTTAGGGAAAAGCCTCTGCTAATTAGGTGCTAAGCTTAGTTATTTCTAGATGACTAAGGACTTCAAGTGCTTCTAGCCCCCTCTCAATTTTAGCACCCTGGGACAAAGCTTCAATCGGTCCACCCTAGTTATCTGTCTGATGGCTCCACAGAGAGTCCTGACCCTCTCAGCCCCAGGTTGAGCTCTGAACTTCAATTCTGACTACAAAGGAGAAGAAATCTTTTTAAAGGAATTTGGGGGAGTTCAGGAGACAGGAACGTGTCATTGTTCTTGAGGTGCTGCAGGGGGCGCATGGAAGAAATCTAAGCATTGACCTGAAAGTCACAAGAAAGGGTTTAAACGCAGGGAGTTTCAGCTGAGGGAGATTTATCCAGGCAGATGAACATGCCCAAGGGATCTGCCCAAGGGAAGGGAGGCATTCTCTCCAGGATTTCTGGGAGGGGGCTGCAGGGAAAGAACCCACCTCACACCACACCACCCAAGACCAGAGGGCCTGAACCCAGGGTAGAAAGGACTTTCTTCCCATACTGACGAGGAGCATCCTGAAAGTAAAGGCTTTAGACCCAGTATGAGGACAATAGTTCAGATTTCTGGAATACTTTACGGTTATATTAAGGCTCAGGAGATTAAAGGTAAAGGGAAAAAAGTTTATCTAAGTCAATCCTCATTCAAAGAAAAAAAGAAGGGGCAGCTAGGTGGCGCAGTGTATAGAGCACTGGCCCTGGATTCAGGAGGACCTGAGTTCAAATCCAGCCTCAGACACTTAATACTAGCTATGTGACCCTGGGCAAGTCACTTAACCCCAATTGCCTCAACAAAATAAAAAAAAATAAAGAAAAATTAAATTAAAGAAAAAAAGAATAGAAGGGCAATTATGAACCACATGTCCAAAAAGAATGAAGATGAAATGGGCTACTCATCCAACCCTTGTCAGAGAAAATGGGCTTAGAATGCAGAAAGAGACATGCTTTTGGACATGGCAAATGTGAGAGTTCATTTTGCTGAACTAGGTTGACATCCATTGAGAGATTTGCTGTTTTGTTTTTTTGTTTTGCTTAATGGAGGTGTATTGTGAAAGGGTCAGGTTAATTTTAAAATGTTTGTTACTTGAAAAAACATTTTTTTTTAGCTTACAAATAGGTAAAGAAACCTGTCTAGATGGGTGGAGTGACTTGTCCAAGGTTATAAGGCTAGTGACAGAGAGACAAGTTATACTCACTCCAAAGCTGGTCTGGTGCTCTATTATACCCAGTGGTGTTGCTGCAACCCCCTCTGAGAGAGAGAAAGGGGTGAAGGGGGAGAGTCAGGGAGGGAAAGGGGGAGAGAGAGAGAGAGCATTTAACCTTTAGAAATCAGCAAATGATACAGATCAGGGCTTGTTTTGTTGATTGTTTATTGTTGATTTGTAGACTCAAGAAGGTGGTGGAGAAAATGTCAACAGTGCAGATTAAATTTACAAGTATGTGTTACATCAGCTTTTCCCCCGCCTGGAGATTTCGGGTGTTAAACATTTTACCAGCACACCATTGACTAAACTACATTAAAAAAAAATCTTATAATTTCCCTGAGGCTCAGAGAGAGACCACATACCTAATATATGTAAGAAAGAGGATTTTAAAAAGGTTTTCTATGACCAAGACTACCACCCTTTCCCACTATACGACACTGCCTTTAAACAACTAAAAGGTATTTCCCAAGAATTTCCCTCATGCCTGATGCTGGCAGGGAGTGGGAATGGAAGTGAAGGTGAGGGTGACAGGGCAAAATCACAGAATCTCAGGGAGGTGATAACAGGTTGCAGAAAGTACGCTGGAGGGGGCAACTAGGTGGCGCAGTGGATAAAGCACTGGCCCTGGATTCAGGAGTACCTGAGTTCAAATCCAGCCTCAGACACTTGACACTTACTAACTGTGTGACCCTGGGCAAGTCACTTAACCCCTATTGCCCTGCCAAAAAACAAAACAAAATAAAACAAAACAAAACAAAACAAAAAAAAAACCAAATCCAACCTCAGACACTTGACACTTACTAGCAATGTGACCCATAGCAAATCACTTAACCCTCATTGCCCTGCAAAAACAAAAACAAAAACAAAGTTCTGGGGTTGCAATCAGACCTGAGTTTGTGTCCAAGTTCTAGTATTTTACTAGCTAGGTGACCCTGGGCAATTTCATCTCAGAGCCATATTTCCTTCTCTGTAAAATGGGAACAAGAAAACTTGCACTTCCTATCTCATGGTGTTGTTGATAATCAGTCAGCTGGTTAACAAGCATTTACTAAGCATTTATTTTGTGCCAGGCTTGGTACTAAACTCTGGAGAGACAAAGAAAGACAAGAACTTGGTCTGACCCCAGTGATGTACTGTTCTAATGGGGAAAGCAACATGCCCCAAAGAATTGTACAGACAAGAAAAATACAGTGTAAAGGGAAGGTCATATCAAAAAGAGGGGGGGGGGGGACAGGGGAGAGAAAGACCTGGCTGTAGGACCAGGAGAGAGAGATGAGGAGAAAGGGCAAGCCAGGCATGGGGGACAGCCAGTGAAAAGAGTGGAGAGGTGGAGTATGATGTTTAAGGAGTATCGGGGAGACTAGTGTGGCTGGATCAGTAAAATAAAGATCTCATGCAGAGGGTGAAACTGGAGGTCAGGAGGGAAAGCATTCCCAGTGGAAGGACATGCCTATGCAAATACACAGAGGTAGGAGATGGAGTATTACATGTATGGAATAGTAAAAAAAAAAAGATCAGCTTAGCTGGACCAGGAGGAATTTTAAATGTCAAACAGGGATTTCTATTTGATCCTAGAGGTAATAGGGAGCTTTGAGAGCTTATTGAAGTGGGGGGTGACATGATCAGGCCCAGACTCTAGGAAAATCACTTTGTTGGCAGTGTGAAGGACAGATTAGAGCGAGAAAGACTGGTGGGGGTGGAGAACCAATGAGAAGGCTGTTGTAACACCCCATTTGAGAGATAACAAGGGCCTTAGCTAAAGTGCTATTTGTTTGAGGAAAGAGAAGGGGACATAGGCAAGTCATGATAGAAACAAAAAAAGATGTAGCATCTGTGAGCCTTAAAGCACTATGAAATGGAGTTCTTAGTAGGGCTGAAAAGAACCTTGGCAGGAGCTGGGGGTAAGGCCTAACCTCTAATCCAAATCTGTAATTCCTTTTAAAGTATCCTGACAAGAATCCAACTTTTGCTTATACTTCCAATGACAGGGAGCTCACTACCTTTCAGGGCAATCTATCTAGTTATTGTTTTTTTTTAATAACTCATTATTTGGAGTGAAAGTAAAACCTAAGCAATATAGTCTCTGCCCTCAAGTAGCTTATAGAAAAATATGGTAAGACTAGCTTGAACTAGACTAAACTTTAATATGGAGAATTTCAAAGGTTAAGTGTTAAACTCTGCAAGGCTAGGAGTTATAGGTGTGTTATGTAGTAAAAATGAAGGGTTAAGCTTAGTAGCAATTAGACCAAAGGCAACTGATGTGTCAAAATGGCTTAGCTAAAATAATAATAATAAAAAATAAAAATAAAATGGCTTAGCTGAGGAACAAGTCTGTGTATCCATAACTTGGTAATTTGCTCCCCATGCCAGGGTATCAGTTATGCCTTGAGATTCTCACACATTGTAATAAAATCATTTGGGGAGGTACTTTAAACTGCTGGGCACAATGGGGTTATAGGAAGGACACTGATCTTGGAAATAGAAGACCTGAGTTCAAGGTCTTCCTATGACACCTTGTGACTGTGTGACTTTGGGTAAGTCATTGTACTTAACTGAACCTAAATTTTCTTATCTGTAAAACAGCTGGTGCTGGGACTGCTGATCTGATGGGGTTGTTGCAGGAGAGAAGTGATTTATAAACCCTAAAGCAGGAGGAAAATGTTAAGTTAATATTATTCCCTAAGCTCTCAGCTGAGCACAGGAAGGATGGTGAGTAATCTGCTTTGGTCAAAGCATCAAGTAGAGAGGTGGAAGACTGAGAGCTCGAAGGGACCTTAGGGAGATCCCTAATGATAAGAAAGAAGAAACACCATCAGTTTATAGGAGAGAAAATTTGAGGCCCAAAGAGGTCAACTATAGAAAAGTAGGGCTGGCCTACATCACAGAAGACCTTGAGGGCCAGGTTAAGTAATCTGTACTTTCCTTGGTAGATAATAGGGAGCCACTAAACATTTTTGAGCAAAAGGGTGAAAGTAAGATAAGGAAGATTCATTTGGTAAGGAATAGTGTCAAGGAGAGATTGGAAGGGAGAGAAAAATAGAGAAAAGATCTAAGAAAAGTGGTCAAAATAGTCTGGACTGGTGGTAATGAGAGCTTGCACAGTATGGATAGAGTACTAGGCCTGGAGTCAGGAAGACCTGAGTTCAAATCCAGTATCAGATACTTACTAGTTGTATGACCCTGGGTAAGTCACTGCACCTGCTTGCCTCAGTTTCCTCATCTGTAAAATGGGAGTCATAATAACACCTACACCCAGGGTTGTTGTGATGATCAAACGAGATGATACTTGTAGAGCACTTAGCATAGTGTCTGTTGCATAGTAAGTGCTATATGATCATCAGCTATTATTATTATTATTAAATAGAGAATAGGGAACAGATGTGAGAAATATTAAAGAAGTAAAATCAAGAAAGACTTGGCAACTGATTGGATACAGGCAGTGAGGAAGAGGGAAAATGACACAGACACTGCCCTAGTTCAGACCCTCATAATCCCTCCCTCACCTGGTCCACTTCAAGTGCCCCCTAATCGGTCTCCCTGCCCCTCTCCAATCCCTCCTCCCCACAGCTGGAAAAATAATCCACCAGATCCAGGTATTCTGGAAAACACCTTGGAACCAGGCCCAAATAAGTCCTAAGCCATGCATACCCTCAACAATACCATAACTAGGCTTAAATCCCAAAGAATTCCAAGAAAGAAGGAAAGGGCCCATAGGTCCAATCCTATTTATAGCAGCTCCTTAGGAGTGGCAAAGAACTGGAAAGTGAGGGAGCCACATCGGTTGGGGAGCATCTAAACAAGTTGCATCATGAGTGGAATGGGATACGACTGAGTTATAAGAAATGATGAAAGGGATGGATTCAGAGAAACCTGGAAAGAGTTGTATGAACTGATGCACAGAATCAGAAGAATTTATACAAGAACAGTGGCAAGACAAACAACCTGCCAAGCCTTCAGAACTCTGATCCATACAGCAGCCAGCCATGATTCTAGAGGACAGAGAGGTGGTGCACTCGGGGTGCAGAACGAGACATACTTTCTGGACGTGCCCAGTGAGGGAATTTGTCCTGTTTGACTATACATACTTGTTTAGAAGAGTTTGGTTGTTGTTTTTTTTCTTTTCCAAGAGGAGAGGGAGAGAAAAGAGATTTTTGTTCGATGAAAAAATAAAAGAACATTCAGAAAAGGAAAGTAATTTTCCTAAGCCCCAGGTCTGACCATGTCACTCACCTGTTCAAATATATTGCCTCTAGGAAAAAATACAAATTCCTCAACCTGGAATTTCAAGCTCTCCAAAAACTGGCTGCCTCCTACCTTTCCAGACTTATTTCATGTCCTCAGCACCACAGACAAACAAGCACATCATCTGTTTCCTGAGCCCCACATTCCATCTCCTATCTCTGTGCCTTCACAAGGCTGTCTCCATCCCCAGAAGGCATTTGTTTTTCACATACCTAGCTTCCTTCAAAGCGCATCAGGCAACACCTTTTTTGAGAAAATCATTTCTGCCCTGTGCAATACCTAGGTCTTAAGTGCTCTTTGCTTCCTGAAATTATTTAGTATTTAATTATTTAGTAGTTTCCTTATCTCTGAAGGGGAGATAAGATTGCCTGCTTGACAGTTTCAGTGGGGAAGTGATGGGATAGTTCAAGGGTAGTTGGATTGAACAGGTTGAAAATCAAATTCATCCTCTCCACAAAACCTACCCCTCTCCACACTCTGTGTCCTAATAACCTGGCCAACTCTTCCCTCTCCCTCCACCCCGTTCTGAATCCCTGCCCTACCCCCATCAAATCAGTAAATTCCATTGATCCTTCTCGACCATCTTTTTCCCCTACTCCTTTGCTTCAGTCTGGGTCTGGACCCTTATCACCCCTCACCTGGACCAGCTTCCAAACTGGTCTCCATGCCCTTCCCCAGTGTAGCCTCCAAAGGCTGCTAGATTGGTCTTCCTCGTGGTACTACTTCTCTCCTGCTTATAAAGCCCCAGCTTCTTATCCTGACATTCAAACTCCTCCTCACCTCCTCATTCTGATATCAGGCCAAACCTGTCTCCTATCATTCCCCAGCTTCCGGACTCTTCTGTATCCCCACCAAGGCCATCTATCCACTCATCTCTCCTGTCCCTGATTTCTGAACCTTTCATGATTCCAACTCACTTGCTTGGATAAAATGAGGTGAAAACCAAATGAGACGTTAGAGGTCATTTTGTTAAATCTACTTATTCAGAAGAAGACTAGGATTCAGAACAGCAAAATGCTCCAAGCCACGCACTGGAGAGTTGAAAATGGCAGAACTGGGGCAGCTAGGTGGCGCAGTGGATAAAGCACCGGCCCTGGATACAGGAGGACCTGAGTTCAAATCCAGCCTCGACACTTGACACTTACTAGCTGTGTGACCCTGGGCAAGTCACTTTGCCTTCCTTGCCCCACCCCAACCCCCAAAAAAGATAGCCTGGAGAACAGAAAATGGGGGAGGGGAGTGGCAGGCAATGTGGGGAGGGGGTAGGTCTTCAAACATCTGAAAGGCTGTGACCCCATGGGGTAGGTACAAGTGACAGAGTAGACATTTCAGGCCAATATAAGGCAGCATCTCCTAGCAATCGTGACTGTCCCAGAGTCTCATGGGCTGCCATAAGACACATCTATTGGGTTTTCTGACATGGGATCTCTTCACTTAAAGGCCAGCTGACCACTTGTCTCGGGCACTCTGGGAGAAATACTGGTTGGACTGGATTTTCTGAGGCATCGTTAGTTCAGAGAGTCTGCAAGTTTGTTGCCCAAAAGGCTGGTTCTGGACTGGCCTATGAGTTAGCAGTTTTTAGAGGACAAGCTCTGGGCCTCCAGGCTATTCTGTCCAGTACCAGGGGGCCTCCTCTGATCCCCAAAGTCTCCCATGCTGCCCTACACTCTTCTCCCTTTGGGCAGTCCTCTCTAAGCTCTCCCATATGCTAATAGAAGATGATTTCACCTCCCTGGAATCCAGCAGAGTACAGTATTTACATAAATATTCCACAGAGAGCCCAAGAACCCTGATGAAAGGAATAGTTTTCTGCATTCCCTTCTCCATCCCACCCGCTCCCCTCCACCTCCCATCCTCCACACACCCTCCTCTCCCTTCTAGCTCTCAAGAATGGAGGAATAAGGTGGGGCCTGGAGACAGGTTCCATTCAGTGCCAGAGACCTGGAGGAAGACAAAGAGGCAAAAGAATAAGGCCAGCCTCCTTATTTTTCAGATAGGGAAACTGAGGCCCAGGAAGATTAAAAAAATTTTCCCAAAGAGATAGCCAAGCCAGGATTCTAGGAAGGTAAGGTCTTCTGACTGCAAAACATGGAAGAGGGGGGGCAGCTAGGTGGCACTGTGGATAAAGCACTGGCCCAGGATTCAGGAGGACCTGAGTTCAAATCCAACCTCAGACACTTGACATTTACTAGCTGTGTGATCCTAAGCAAGTCACTTAACCCTCATTGCCCCGAAAAAAAAAAAAAAAAGAACAAAAACAAAAAAACCCCAACATGCTGGAATTCCCAGTGTCTCACTCTGCCTGCTTAAAAACCAAAAGGAAAGAATTTAAGAGGTCCCAAAACTCCAACCCCCACATATTTCAGATGAGGCAACTGAGGCCTAGAGAAGGGAGAGGAGGGGCAGCTAGGTGGTGCAGTGGATAAAGCACTGCCCCTGGAGTCAGGAGGACCTGAGTTCAAATCCAGGCTCAGACACTTGACACTTACTAGCTGGGTGACCCTGGGCAAGTCACTTAACTCCAATTGCCTCACCAAAAAAAAAAAAGAAAGAAAGAAAAAGAAAAGAAAAAAAAGAGAAGGAAGAGGAAAACTGCACAGGACAGAGGCGGCAGTAGCAGTGGTAGTGGTGGTGGTGGTGGTAGTAGTAGTAGTAGTAGTAGTAGTAGTAGTAGTAGTAGTAGTAGTAGTAGTAGTAGTAAGACCACTAGATTTGGAGTTAAAGGAACTGAATTCAAATCTTAGCCATTCTTCCAAGTATCTGTGTGACCTGTTCCTCTTTCTGAGTCTCATCTTCCTCTTTGGTCCAATGAGGGGATTGTTCTAGATTATCTCTGAGATCCCTTCTCCCTCCAAATCCTGTGATTCTGGGTCTATAATCACAGAGCTTATAGACATGGATGGTGACATTCTACTCCAGATTCCAGGAAACGTGATGAGCCTGGAGGCTAGGGGTAGGAGTCTAGGTGACCTGGCTTCTCTCCCCTCCTTGCCCTGCCCCACCAGGAGTTAGGAGATGCACAAATGTGAATTTTTCTTTTTTCTTTTTTTTTTTAGGGGGGGTTCCGGTCTGGCTTTATTAGAAGTAAGGAGCTTAAGTGAGGCTACCATGGGAAAGGATAAAATGGGGCTATCTCTAGGGCAGTAGGGTTCTTCAGGGGAGGAGAGGAAGAAGGAAGAAAATAGGATGGGAGGCAGGCTGGGGTCTGGACTCCAAGGGGAGGCAGAGAGCTAGCAGGAGAGGGCTCAGAAAGGAGTTTCCCAGGAAGTACGATCGGTCATCAGGGCCCATTTCAGTTGCTCTTGGTGACAAAGATCACTACATTCCAGGAGCCCAAGCAGAGGAAGGAAGGCACACACCCTTTGTAGAAGGCTTGGGGTCCCTCCTTCCGGAGCATGGTGAGGGTGCAGTGGCCAGCCCTGGCATACTGGCCCACAGCAGAGTTCATATATCCCATCTTGACCATGTCCACAGGGGACATGATGGTGGTGCAGAAGCCAGCCCCAAAGGCTGATGTGAAGTGGCATAGAAGGTCATCAGTCATGAGGTGGGCCTTCAGGAGGGCATCTCTGATGAGATCATATGTCACCAACAATAGCATTGTGGGCAACATTGGGTGAAGTTCCTTTCCACAGGCCCCGAAGCTCCTCCTCTCTGGCGATAGTGTTATAGGCATCCAGCATGCCCTGATATCTCCAACTGCCACCTGCACGAGCCTGGGCCTGGAAATGTACCTTCACCACATCCGTGGGTTGGGCTTCGGCCACTGCCAGTGCCCCTGTGGTACAGCCTTCCAGGAGGCGGCTCCCAATGCCCGTGTGCTCAGATCCCTTGGTGTAGAACTGCTTGACAGAGTCATAGAGGCCCATGCGGACAGAGGCGAAACTCATCTAGCGCTGCAAGCCAGCCACCAGCCCATTGTACAGGCTGCCAGAGCCCTCAGTCTTCACCATGGTCAGAATGGTGCCCATGACACCCTAATACTGGGTAGTGACAGAGGAAGCTCAGATGTCCCCCCGCCCCACTCTCTCCTTGAATCTGCAGCCGGACTTTGGCTGTGTCCAGGGGAAAGGTGATGAGGTAGGTGATGCAGGCAGCAGTGCCAGCCCCAAGGAACTTGACGGTGGCTGTTGAGGCCCATCTGTAGGCTTAAATCCAACCATGATTTGACACTGGTTTCCTGCTACTTCCCAGGAGGCAGAGGAGAAATGGTAAGATGGCCTCTGATGATTAAGATGAGTTAGAGAAACTCTGCTGGAGTCCTGACTTGGAGGGTCTCACAATGATGGCACCTTGATCAAGTTTCTCTAAAAGTGCCCCAGCTCTTCAAAATTACTCACAGCAACCATGGCCCACTTCCCTTGATTTTCCAGAGAAAGTTGCTGGGAAACTAAACACCTAATAATCATACTACGTGCCCAGGGCTGTAAAGGAAAACAAGAGGAGGTGGGGGGGGGGCGGGAGTGGCTGCCTGGCTCTCCACTGGGTCGCTAAAAAGTCACCATCTTCGACCAGGGAGATGTGCTCTGCGGGCACGGATGTGAATTTTTCTCAAATTATTGCCTATCTCTCAGCCTCCATCTCTCAACCTGTAAAATGGGGGACATATAACCATTCCTCAGAGGCACTTCAGGAGAAAATGCCACACAGCTCATTTCAAAGTTGGTCCAATTTGGTTTGGGGAACCCAAGTCTAAAACCCCTGGTCTCTTTTTGCCCCCATTGTTGCCTCCTTTCAGGTCTAGAACCTACCTGTCCTCTGTCCCCTCCCCTCAGAAAAGATTACCTTAGAAATTTATTCATACTGACAAGGCAGTGACTGATGACAGTTTCAAGTCTGGCCCCATCCTCAAAAGGAATGGCATTTTAACAGGCATCAAAGCCTAAGCTAAAGGAATAAATATTTCTTGAATGAAAGAATGAGTGAGTGGAATGCTACTAGAGAAACTTCTGACAGCCACTAGCAGGCTGAAAAAAATATTATGGCATCCTAGGTTAACAGGGTTAGAGCTGGGAGGTACCTTAGTGGTCATGTACTCCAACCTCCTTGTGTTTCTAGATGAGGAAACTGAGGTTCAGAGAGATTGAGAGGGAAGGAAGGAAGGAAGGAAGGAAGGAAGGAAGGAAGGAAGGAAGGAAGGAAGGAAGGAAGGAAGGAAGGAAGGAAGGAAGGAAGGAAAGAAGAAGCATATGAGTATATGAGAGATAAAATCATAAAATCAGAGATCATAGAATATGGGCTTGGAAGGGCCCTTAGAGATCATTTAATCCCTCTCTCTCATTTTAAAGAACAGCAAATTGAGAGCCGGAGAAGCCACCATATCCCATGGATAGACTAGAGCAAAGCTGAGATTCCAGTCCAGGCTTGCTGATTCTGCACTCAGTGCTCTTTATTGGGGTGTGGTGGGGGCTTTCATGGAGACTCTGAAGTCATTACTATGTAGGTAGCTACCTGTATTGCCTACCTGTGAAACCAACTATGAAGACCAAAAAGCCTTGACACTGACTATTCTAACATGACCTACAGCATCACAAAATGGTGGCACTTTGGAAGTGGCTCAGAACATGGAAAATGCTAAAGCTCATCTATATCAATGCCCCCATTTTACAGAGAAGAAACTGAGTGGCAGCTAGACCTAGAATCCATGTCCTTCGACTGCAAGTCTAGTGCTCTCTCCAAATCCATGCTGCTCCACCACTAACTCATTTTGTGACCTCAAGCCTTTCATTTCTTCTTTCTTTCCTCTGAGGCAGTTAAGTGGCACTGTGGATGGAACATTGGTCCTGGGGTTAGAAAACCTGAGTTCAAATCCAGCTTCAGACACTTAATAGCTGCATGATCCTGGAGAGAAGTCACTTAACCTCCCTCTGCCTCAGCTTTCTCAACTGTAAAATGAGACTAATGATGGCTCCTACCCTTCAGGACTGTTGTGAAAATTAAATGAAATGATATTTGTGAAGCAAGGCTTAACACAGATCCCAGAACATAGTGGGTATTTATTAAATGCATGGTTCCTTCCTCCCTCTTCTGCAGAGTTAGGGGCTTGGATTACATGCTCATGAAAACATCCCTTTTCATCTCAGATATTCTATGTTTTATAGTCCAAGGTCTCTTTTACATTTTACAGGTAAGAAAAATAAAGCCCAGAGGGATTGCCCAAAGTCACACAACAAGATAGTATTAGCAGCACTGAAACTACAATCCAGGGTGACTCCTGACCCCCTGACCATTCTTTTTTCAGTCTATCATGCTGGAAATTGCAAAAACAATATGGTGGATTTGTTGATAAGGGAGCCAGGGGAGAGTGTGGAGGGATTGGTGCACAGGCCATCATCACCCTTGGATTAAGACACACACAAAATTCAAAGGTGCTTATTGTATCCAGGTCAGGTCAATATTATCTGCACATTAGAAGGTTAACACAGAGAAGAATGAAGGTGCCCCTCCGCTGGCCCCTTTTTACATCTGCCTTCCTCCTACAAGACGGAATCCATCTGAAATCACACACTTGCTCCTGAGCCTTCCGCTGCCCGATAACTTTGATGTGTACAGAGAAGGAACTTGTTTGTCCCCAGATGGAGAGAGGCTTCATACTGCCTCAGTTCCCTCATCTGTAAAATGGGAACAATAACACCACCTACCTCCTAGGGCTGTTGCAAAGCTCAGATGAGTATTTGGAAAATGGCTGGCATATAGTAAGCACTAAATAAATGCTGGCTTCCTTCCTTCAGTCCTGACTCTTGCCACTTACTAGCTACATGAAACTTTACTTTTCTGAGGCTCAGTTTCCTCATCTATTCAAGTAGAGTTATTAATCCTTGTTCTCCTTACCCTAGAGTTATATGATCGTATCTTTAAAGCTGCAATGGTCCTCAGAGTCCAACATTCACATTTTACAGATGGAGAAACAGAGGCTAAAGGAATTTAAGCAGCTTACCCAAAAACATACAGGTTATAAGTGGTAGAGTCAGGATCTGAACCCAGGTTTTCTGACTCCAAAGCCAATGTTCTTTCCAAGTCTCCGTGAGGAAAGTATTTGATAAATCTTAGAGTGCCATGAAAATGTGAGTAACTATTCTTAGTACTGACTGTCCTAAAAGAAAAAAAATACTCACTTTCTGTTGTCCAGTACTCCATTAATGACGCAATCTAACTTAGCTGTGTTGGTTTTTTTGTGTGTGAGCCAGTCTTTCTCTCTGACTTAGAAGAATTAATTAAAGCCAGACAAGTAGATTACATTGTGAGCTCCTTGAGGGCAGGGACTGTCTTTTGCCTTTTTTTCTATCCCCTGTGCCTGGAACTTTTTAGGTGCTTAATCAATGTTGATTGAATGACAGCAGAGCAGTACTTTTAAAGTCACTTTGCCCTGTTTGCCTCAGTTTTCTCATTTGTCAAATGAACTGGAAAAGGAAATGGCAAATCATTCCCAGTATCTCTGCCAAGAAGATTCCAAATAGGGTCAAGAAGAGTTGGACATGACTGAAAGATGACAGAACACCAATCAAACTACCAAAAATTGTTTCATAGAGCTAGAAAAATATAACAAAATTCATCTGGAAGAACAAAAGGTCAAGAATATCAAGCGAATTAATGAAAAATGCAAAGGAAGGTAGCCTATCTGTACCAGATCTGAAACTATATTATAAAGCAGCAACCATCAAAACTATTTGGTACTAGCTAAGAAATAGAGAGGGGGATTAGTGGAATAGATTAGGCACACAAAACACAGCAGTAAATGAATATGGCAATCTCCTGTTTGATAAACCCAAAGACTCCAGCTCCTGGGGTAAGGACTCACTATTTGACAAAAACTGCTGAGAGAACTGGAAAATAGTATGGCAGAAACTAGGCATATACCAATATCTTGCACCATACACCAAAGTAAAGTCAAAATGGGTACAAGATCTAGACATAAAGGCTGATACCATAGGCAAATTAGAAAGGAAGGAATAATTTAGTTGTATGATCTATAGAGAGGGGAATAATTTATGACCAAAGATGAGATGGAGAACATTACAAAATGCAGCATGGATCATTTTGACTACATTAAATTAAAAAGGTTTTGCACAAACAAAACCAATACAAACAAGATTAGAAGGAAAGCAGAAAGATGGGGAACAATTTTTACAGACAGTGTTTCTGATAAAGGCCTCATATCTAAAATATATAGAGAACTGAATCAAATATATAAGAATCCAAGTCATTCTCCAATTGAGAAATGGTCAAAGGATATGAACAGGCAGTTTGCAGATGATGAAATTAAAGCTATCTACAGCCATATGAAAAAATGTTCTCAATCACTACTGATTAGAGAAATGCAAATTAAAAGTACTCTGTGGTATCACCCTCACACCATCCAATTGGCTAATATGACAAAAAAAGGGGAAATGTTAAATGTTGGAAAAGATGTGGGAAAATTGGAACACTAATGCACTGCTGGTGGAGCTGTGAACTGATGTAACCATTTTGGAGAGCAATTTGGAACCATGTTTAACCCAGAAATACCACTAGTAGGTCTATATCCCAAAGAGATCATAAAAAAGGGAAAAGGACCCGCATGTACAAAAATATTTATAACTGCTCTTTCTATGGTAGCAAAGAATTGGAAATTGAGGGGATGCCCATCAATTCGGAAATGGCTAAACAAGTGTGGTATATGAATGTAATGGAATACCATTGTGCTGTAAGAAATGATAAGCAGATGGATTTCAGAAAAACCTGGAAAGGCTTACATGACTTGATACTAAGTGAAATGAGCAGAACCAAGAGAACATCGTACACAGTATCAACAACATTGTGTGATGATCAACTGTGATAGACTTAACTCTTCTCAGCAGTGCGATGATCCAAGAAAAAGAACTATGCGGTCTGAATGCAGATTGAAGCATACTATTTTCACTTTTGTTGTTACTTTTGTTGTTATTGTTCTTTATTCTTTCTTGTGTTTCTTTCCTTTTGTTCTGATTCTTCTCTTACAACATGACTCATGTGGAAATATATTTAACATGATTGTAATGTATAATCTATATCAAATTGCTTGCTGTCTTCAGGAGGGGGCGGAAATCTGGAACTCAAAAAAATCTTTACATGTAATTGAAAAAAATAATTAAAATAGATAATTTTTTTTTAAAAAAGAAAGAAAGATGACTGAGCAACAAAAGAGCAGTACCATCACCACAAACCATTCCCTGAGAAATGGGAAGTGGTTCATCTAAGAGATGGTTACCCCAGGTATATTCACAAACATGTGCAGAATGAAGATTTAGAAACATGGTGGTGAGTTTGAGGCTTTGAGTTCTCCCTACCTTCCTGCCCCACCTTGGGAAGTAGAGGAGAGTTGGTCAAAAGAACAGGGGCTTGAGAATCTCACTGGCCACAGACTGACCCTGACCCTGGTCACCATCTAACCCCTAACCTTAGTCATGGTCTGAGTTCCTAATCCCAGCCATAGACGAGCCCTGACCCCCGGGTCACATACCAAGCCTTAAAAAGCAGGGAACAATGAGAGTCAGGAGAGACAGTGCAGGGCAGAGGAGACAAATACAAGCATCCCTGTGAGAGAGAACAGGAGTGACCCTTAGGGAGAGGTCACAATGACAAAACAGCTGTTCCCAGAATTTAAGATCAGAATGTTACTATTCCTAGGTTGCAAAATAAATGAATAAGAAATGGTCACATCTATTGGCCTCCACTTTGGTCTTTAAACTTACAACTGCTATCTCAGCAGATGGATCTGCCATGATTCATCTCCTTCCCGTCTGTGCCTTGCCTGCTGTCATTACTACTGATTAGTGTGGTAGCCAGCACTCCGCTCCTCTTGACAATATTTCTTATGTGCTGACAAACTGAGCCCAGCTCTAGGGAGCTTGGGGGAAGGGAGTCAGGGGGGCTGGGCTGGGGGGCTGGTATGCATCAGACTGGATTAGCTCCTAGTGAAAGCCGACAGCCAACAGGGCCTGGGGTTGAGAGGGGATGCTGATAAAACCGAGTAGGGAGACCCAAATTTTATGGCCTTAGATCCACCAGCTGCCAGGGTAATTCTAAACAAGTCAATGCCACTCTCTGAAGGGGGTTAGGCTAGATGAGTCCCAAGATTCTTTCTAGCACTATATTCTGTGGACACAGAGGAAAAAAATACGAAGTTTGGAGCCAGAGGACCCTGAGGTCCAGTAATCCTGCTCTTGAACCACCCATGTAACCATGGGCAAGTCACTCAATGCCTCTGGGCCTCAGTTTCCTTATCTGTAAAATGAGAGTTTAGATCTGATGGCTTCTGAAATCTCTTCCACTTCTAGAACCATGATGCAATGACAGGTTATGACCCTGTCGCTGTCCCCTGTGCTTCTATGGGAAACCTTTCCCAATCTCCCCAGGGGCTAGGGCCTTTCCCCCAACCCCCACAAACTAGCTCATATTAATTTTATAGATATTCTAAGCATGCTTGTATATATGTATGTATTTTTTCTCCCCATTTAGAATGTAAACTCCTTGAGGGCAGTTATACTTCTGAATGTATATCCCCGGTGCTTAGCACAGTGCCTGGCATGTGTTGTTGTTGTCAATGAATCATTTTTCAGTTGTGTCCAACTCTTTGTGACCCCATTTGGGGCTTTCTTGGCAAGGATGCTGGAGTGGTTTGACATTTCCTTCTCCAGCTGATTTGACAGATGAGGAAACTGAGGCAAACAGATGTGACTTGACCAGAGTCACACTGTTGGGAAGTGTCTGATGCCAGATTTGAACTCAGGTCTTCCTTCCAGACCTGGAGCTCTATCCACTGTGCACTGTGCGTTGTGTAAGCACTTGAAAAATGCCTGTTGATTGGTTAGTTGACTATAAATAAGGAGGGGGAGAGCTCTCCAGGTGAGGTGGGAAGAGTGTAAGCAAAGGTACAGAATGGGAAATAAGGGTTATGTGTATGGGTCGGTGAAAGACTCTGTGTTGGAGTACAGCAACAAAGTCGACTAGGAAGAGTGGGGAGATCCTTGAACGCTAAGAACTAGAATTTGGACTTGTTGCCAAAGGTAATAGGGATCCATGGATGACTCCTAAGCAAGTGAGTGACAGGGTGAGAGTAGTACCCGAAGAGGGATTCATCTGGTGGTGTGCATAAGCTTGCTAAGAAAGAAGACAGAGGCAGGAAAACCAGTTGGATTGCTGTTGTCCAGCCTTGACCCCTTTCAGGGTTTTCTTGGCCATGATCCTGGAGTGGTTATTTGCAGATACATTTTGTCAGGAAATCAAATATTAAGTGATTTGCCCTGGGTCAGTGTCTGAGACTGGATTTGAACTCAGGTCTTCTTAAATCCAGGCCCAGGGCTTTGTCCGATGAGGCATCATCTGGCTCAAACCTGTTGGGAGGCTGTGAAAATGATCATCGGAACGTCTTCTGATGACTCATGTCATCAGGGGTGGATCTACCTCCTCTTGTCCTGCACTGTTCCTTCTCGTTCCCATGGTTCCCCAGTCTTTGAGGCTTGGTATATGAAGAGGTCAGGGCTGTGCCTATGGCTAGGATTAGAGCTCAGACCATGACTAAGGTCATGACAGAGACCAGGGTCAGGGGATCAGTCTGTGGCCAGTGAAATAATTCTCAAGCCCCTGTTCTTTTGGCCATCTCTCCTCTACTTCCCTGAGGTGGGGACAGTTCTCAAAAACTATGCCTAAGGCAGCCTAAACTCTGGCCAAACTACTCAGGCAGGAGTGGAGCCAGATAACTTCCGAGGTCCCTCCAAGCTATGAAAGCTCTAGACAATGGACCGTAGTCATCCTTCTCAGGCAGGGTGGGCATCTTGGAGAAGGCCAGCAGAGGATGAGGATTTTCACCCCCATTGACTACGGTGTAGAGGTACTGAGATCTATGGCGGACTGATGAGATTGTAGAGGAAGAGGAAAGGGAGGAGGAGAAAGAAGACAGGGAGAGGAGGGAAAAGAGCAGGAAGAAGACTCTGGTATCTCCCTATTAAGTCAACCTTCGTGGCTCCCTAGTAGGCTCCAAGGATCAAAAATAAAATCCTGTCTTAGACTCTTCCAGCCCTTCCCAAGCGAAGCCTTTACTATCTTTCCAGTTTTCTTGTGCAGTTCTCTCGGAACTATTTTACAATTCAGCCACACCAGCCTCCTTGTCGTTCCTTGAACAGGGCCCCACCCCCCACCCTCTGTCTCCTGGTCCCATGAATTTGCTGGGGCTGTCCTCGCGCCTATGACGCTTTCCCTCTTCACCACCTACAAGCCTACTTGGCTTCCTTCAAGACAGCTCAAACCCCACCTTCTACAGTAGGTCCTTCCCGGGCACTGCCCCCTTCCCCCCCCCATTCTAGGGCCCTCTCTCTGCGATGACCTCCCACTTACACAGCCACCACACTCCCGACTCTCCCAGACCTTTGCTACCATGCCATGGCCACCTCTTAGCCCTGCACTTCACTCTGCCCCTGTGGCTTCTTCCTCTGTGATGCCCAAGTTAGCCATGCCTTCTTGCTTTACAGACCTCATGCCTGACTCTTCAGCTGTTGTCTACTAAGCCCCCAAGACGGTACCTGCTTCTCCACTCTTCTCTCTCCCCTGCCCCAGGCTTTTCAGCTATGCTTTTGAGTGTCATTTCCTCCCCCCCTCCCCCCAATTAGAATGTAAGCTCCTTGAGGGCAGGGACTATCTTTCTGCTTAGATTTCTATTCCCAGCATTTTGCACAGTGCCTGGTCAGTAAGTGCTTGACAAATGTTTGTTGACTCAAGAGAAGAAGGGAAAAGAGGAGAAAAAGGGCAGAAGAAAAGAAAAGAGTGTGGACTGGGAATGGGAATGGAGAGGAAGGAGGTGAATCTAAAATCTGCTTCAATACAGTGGACATTGGCATCTTTGGGCTGCCCAAGATAGAGGTCCTAACATGGAAGTTTAGGAGCTGTGAGAGCAGAGGAGGCTGGCCTTCCTCAGTGAAGTGGGGTAACCAGGAAGCACCTCCCCCAAAGCCTGTTTTGAAAGATGGAGGGCATTCCCCATTTGAGAAACTGTCAAAGGATATGAACAGGCAGTTTCTGAGGAAGAAATCAAAGCTATCTATTACCATATGAAAAATGCTCTAAATCACTATTGATCAGAGAATGCAAATTAAAACAACTCTAAGGTATCACTCACACCTATCAGATTGGCTAATATGACCAAAAAAAAAAAGAAAAATAATAAATGTTGGAGAAGCTGTGGAAAAATTGGAACACTAATGCTTGTTAGTGGAGCTGTGGAACTGATCCAACCATTCTGGAGAGCAATTTGGAACTATGCCAAAGGGCTATAGGACTGTTCATATTCTCTGACCCAGTGGTACCACTGCTAGGTCTGCATTCCAAAGAGATCATAGAAAGGGGGAAGGAAGGACCCTCATGTACAAAAACTATTTTAACAGATCTCTTTTCGGTGGCAAAGAATTGGAAATTGAGGGAATGCTAATCTGTTGGGAATGGCTAAAAAGTTGTGGTATATGATGTAATGGAATACTATTGTGCTGTAAGAAACGATGAGAAGGAGGAGTTCAGAGAAACCTGGAAGGACTTACATGAACTGATGCTGACTGAGAGGAGCAGAAACAGAACATTGTACACAGTAACAACAACACTGTGTGCTGAACAATGGTGATAGACTTGGCTTTTCTCAGCAGTGTAATGATCCAAAACAGTTTCAAAGAACTCGTGATAGAAAATGTTCTCAACATCCAGAAAAAAGAACTGTGGATTATGAATGCAGATTGAACTATACTGTTTCTACTGTTGGGCTGTTTTTCTTCCTTCTTTTTTGAGGTTTTTCCCTTGTGCTCTGATTCTTCTTTCACAAGATGACTAATGCAGAAATATGTTTAATGTGATTGTACCTATATAACCTATATCAGACTGCTTTCCTTCTAGGGGAGGAAAGAGGGAAGGGAGAGTGGGAGAAAAATTTGGAACTAAAAATCCTATGAAAACAAATGTTGAAAACTATCCTTGTATGTAACTGGTAAATTAATAAAATACCGTTTATTTATTAAAAATAAAATAAAATTAACAAATAATTGCACTCTCCAAAGTGAAAAAAAAAAGAAAAGAAAAGATGGAAGGAGCAACTGTCATCACTGAACACTGCAAAGACATCAGAAGACCACCCTTAATCAGTGCCTCCCCACTCCACTTATTTTCTCTTTTCTCCAGTGGACCTCATGGGTCGATATGCCTCTTGGTTGTAATGAATAGAGCACTAGACATGGTTCAGGATGACCTGAGTTCAAATTCGGTCTCTAACACTTATTAGCTGTGTGACCCGGGTAAGTCCCCTTACCTATGTCTGTCTCTGTTTTGAGAGTGAGGCTGATGACTTTGCATATTCTGCCTCACTTAGATCCAATTTCACTCACAAGTCAAGACATCACCTGTGACATCTCTTGTCTTAACTTGAAAATGAAAGGACAAACAACAATGAGAACCTCATCTAAAATGAGGATGATAATGAGTATATAAATGAGATGCTTGTAAAGCACTTAGCACAATACCTGGCACATAGTTAGCATTATATAAATGTTAGCTGTTACTAGTATAGGTGGCAGGGACTAGATTATTTCTTTTTTCAATCTGGGCCATCTGAAGAGAGGCATCTGATGCAGCAGATAGAATACTGACCTTGAAGTCAGGGAGACCTGAGTTCAAGTCTAGCCCCTGACACATATTAGTGTGTGACCTTGGACAAGTCACTTAATCCATAAGTGCCCAAGATAACACTCTAAGACTTCAAATTGCACGAGTGATTGATCTGAATCAGTAGAGGGAGTTTCCACACTGGAATTTTCCTATTCTGCAGAAACTATGAGGTCTAATCAAAAAACAACAACAAAGTAATAAATGTTCAGGCCAGCTGATAGGGGAGAGAGAACCCTTTCCTTTGGTAAATTCTCATTCTAAAGAAGACCCAGACCCTAAGCTCAGAGATCCCAGGATCCAGTGGACCAGGTATGAGCTGTAGCACTCTGTCTGGATTCTCATGATGGCTGGGCCAGAGGCTTCAGTACCTGAAGGAAGAATGTTCTCTACCTTATTGGACCAAAAAGTCACTGATTAGGCCAGAGAGCTTTTGGCACCAAGCCAGTACCGTACTTAAACCACCTATTTCCTTTCTCCCAGTGGGTTGGGGGTTTCCTCAGTTTCCTCATCTGTTAAAGTGAAGATACTCATTATCATTTTGTTACCTACCATAGGATCAAAGATCAGTTGATCAAAAAACAGCTGGAAGGGACCTCAGAGGCCATCCAATCTAATCCCTTCATCTCACAGGTGAGGGAACCAAGATGGAAGCCCAAGATGCAGTTGGCACCTGGCCTCCTTCATCCCTCCTTTGGGAGGGAGGCAGCTACCCGGGTCCTGATTCTGGGAATGCTTGCAGCTAGATTTCATTCCTTCTTGCCACATAGTTCTTCTATTTAATTGAATGCCATTCTCTTTGAACTTACATGCTTTCTGACTTGGTTTGGTAAAAGTAAACATCAGATGGAGGCCTGAAAAGATGCTGACCCAGAGGAAGCTGGATCTTCCTGGCAGAGGCCATGATGGTGGGAGAAGGAGAGGAGGAGCTGGGGCTCTATTGAAAGTATGCACCCCAGGGGACAGCTAGATGGCTCAGCGGATAGAGCACCAGCCCTGGATTCAGGAGGACCTGAGTTCAAATCCGGCCGCAGACACTTAACACTTACTAGTTGTGTGACCCTGGGCAAGTCACTTAACCCCAATTGCCTCACCAAAAAAAAAAGACATAAAAAAGAAAGTATGCACCCCAGTGTTAGAGAGCAGGATTGGTGGTAGAGTAGAGGGAGCAGGTGAAAAGGGGGAAGGCTACTTAGAGGAGGTGTACTCAAACACTCATCCTCCCCAAGCAATCTTAAAATATAGGAGGGGGAGAGGTGGGGAAATACCACTGGAGGCTGAGGACCAGGGATCCAAAGCCAGAGTTTACAGGAGACATCTGGCAATGCAGGAGATCAGGAAAAAGTTGTGTAATGGGAGGGGAGAATCATTAGACTGTGGAAATTGTATCCTGGGGGGGGGGGGTAGAAGAGAGAAGAGCTGAGTGCCCCAACGGCCTGGACTGTGGGGAGCCATTTGTCAGTGGTGTTGAGGTCTGTTGGCTCCCCTGGACCCATTCCATCCTAGCCATCTATCATCCTAAAAACCAATCCAGCATCGGGTTGTAAAGTCACACCTGCTGTTACCTTGACCTCCAGCCCTTGGCTCCCTCCCACTGTCCTCTGCAGGAGCCTGGGACAGCCTACATGGCCTGGCCAGGTTCTCATGCTCCACCCAGGATACTTGGTGGTTTTCATTGCTGGGGTGCACAGGCCTGCAGTTTTCTGGGGCCTCTGCAGCCCGCTCTAATCCCCGGGAGGAGGGAGGGGAAGTTAATGCTTGCACGCTTTCTGGCTGCCTGGATCCCACTAGGAGTAGAACCCTTGACTTCCCATAGCTGTCCCACAGAGATAAGGGCACAGGAGCTGGTTGTCCAGTTTAATTTTTGGTTCTTCCTGTGGCTTTTCAGCTGTAACCTTGGACAGAGGATTACTTCCTCTCTTGATCCTGTGTCCACCCCTTTATAATAATCGAGCTGTTGGACTAGGTGGCAACTGAGCCCTCTTTCCAGTTCTGACCTTCTAGTTTTGAAGGGGCACCTTGGTGTACCAGATGATGCAGGGGCTTCAAGTCAGGAAAGCTGGATTTGAATTTCTGTTTCAAAAATTGACCAGCTTTGTAACCCTGGGAAAGTCACTTTTACCTCTGAGTTGAGTTTTAGATTTAGTTTCTTTGTCCAGGAAATGGGTATAATAATACTTGACTTACTCCACAAGACTGCTACGAAGAAAATGCTTTGTCACCCTCCATGTGCTGTATAAGTGTGAGTTGCTATTATCATAAGGGTGGTACAGTGGAAAGAATGCTAAACTTGGGGTCCTGGTTTGTGTTACCTTGATAAAAAACACAGACTTGGAGTTAGTTGCTAGAGAAGTGACTCTAGTGACTTCTGCCACTCCAGTGAGTCCCACCTTGACACCAAGGACCCATATCAGCTTCCATTTTGATGGTACTGCCATCAAGTCTTGGTCTCTTCCCAAGAGGAAATGAACTTGGGCCTGCTAATGAGGTGATCCTCAACTTTCCCACTGGATTTATACTATCTGGAACTCATGTTAGTTACAGAGAGAAAAGTCTTCTTTCAGATCTTACCTTTTACACTTATTTTCATTATGACCATGGGTAAATCACTTAACTTCTCTGACACTAAATTGTCTAATCTGTAAAATGGGGACAATAATACCTTGTAGTGCCTACATTGTCAGAGTTGTTATAAACCTTAAGGTGTATAATAAGATAGTGCTTTGAAAAAACTTTGTTGTCGTTGTTCAGTCATTTCAGTTGGGTCTTCATAATCCCATTTGGGGTTTTCTAGGCAAAGATACTGGAGTAGTTTGCCATTTCCTTCTCCAGCTCCTTTTACAGATGAGGAAACTGAGGCAAGGAGGCTTAAACCACTTGCCTGGGGTCACACAGCTAGTAAGTGTCGGAGGCCAGATTGAAACTCAGGTCTTCCTGACTCCAAGTCTGGTGCTCTATCCACTGAGCCAACTGGCTACCCTTGAAAACCTTAAAACATTATTAAAGTGCCATTTATTCTTGTTATTACCATTACTATTATGACAAGTGTCCTTTCACTTCTGATCCTTTCTATTCTAAGATCACTACCAATGCTGAGGTTCTATGGGTATAGCAGGATTGACTGAAAGAGTTCCCTGCTCAATTTGATCAGGGTCACAGGTTCAATGCACATCCCTAAATAGGGTGTGAGCACGCTTGCAGACACCTTGTTGAGCAGGTTGAGAACATCTCCTGGACCAGGATATTTATAGAAATGCTTTGCTGAGGATTTTTGGATTCACACTCCACAATTGGAAATCGTTTGATTGATTTAGCCTGTGGTGGTCCTTTTTTATTAGGTCTATAACAGAGAGTCTTCAGGGAAGCATGGTCTGGGGAAGGGGGGGGGAACACATAGCAGGAAGGAATCCTCAGAGAGCTGGGCACAGACTGAACATTTTCATCAGACCTACAAGTGGAGCCAGGTCCTAGAAGGAGGGTCCACATAGGCCTTCCAAGAATTAAGGAAAGGAACAGCTTGCATGTGCCAGCACCCACACCCATACCCACACACTCACTTAAGAGGTGTCAGTAGGGGGGGGCTGTGGCAGAACTCTCAACAGAACCCAGGATGGCACTGCCAGGATGAATCTCCTAGACAGAGAGGGGGAATTTGCTGGACAACATCCTGAGACCCGGCCTTCATGGGGAAAGAAGGCGATCCCAAGCATTGTCTGTTTCTTGTGGCCCCAGGGTTAGAAGATCATAGGAATATAGACCTCAGAGGCTGTCTGGTTCAACCTCTCCATTTTACAGAAGCAGAAATTGAGGCACAAGGGGCTTGTCCACAGGCACGCAGGTTGTAGATGTCAGAGGGAGGTTCTGAACTCAGGTCCTCCGACTCTAGGACCTATGAGTTGTCCACTGTAGCATGCAGCAGAGGCAAAGAAGACTTTTTCTCTCTGCAACTACCATGAGTTCCAGATAGTATCGATCCAGTGGGAAAGGAAGGGATCTTCTCATTAGCAGCCCCGAGTTCGTATCCTCCTGGGAAGAGTCCAAGACTTGATGGTAGTACCATCAAAATGGAAGCTGATGTGGGTCCCTGGGGTCAAGATGAGACCCACCAGGATGGCAAAAGGGATACCTCGACTCCCTGACAACTAACTCCAAGTCTGTGTTTCTTATGAAGGCAACTCAAACCAGAAGGTGCCATTGTGAGTCTGGAGGACTGATGGGCCCTTGGAAAGAAGGGAGAACTCACCAGAGAAGGAGGAGAATTGTATTTTCATGGGCTACTGTGAGTCTTTTGATCAGTGAAATCAAATAAAGGCTGTCCTGCAACTGATATATAGTGCTTGCACGGGAACTGAGGACCTTTTACCCACATTTGAGGGGAAATAGACACCAGCTATATTCTGAGGTTCCCAAAGGAATTCTGGGTGGGGGCAAAATGAGCCAAAGAAATTCTGGAGAATTTCCAGGGTTGAACCTGGTCTGTGTATGTAACCCCCTAGAGTATGGGGCACTGGATCCCATGTCACACATAATTTAAGACTCAAAAATTCCTAAATTCACTTCACACCCCAGTTTCCTCATCTTTCAAATAAGGAATTAATCCTTGCCCTGCCTCCCTATTATATGAGATTTGTTTGAGGACTTTGTAACATTAAGACACTACACAAATGTAATAAATCAATAACAATATTGAGTACCTACTGTTTCAAGGGACCTGTAAGAGGTCCTGGGGGGGTGGGGGTACAGTGTAATGAAAATCCCTGACTTCATAAGACTTAACATTTACTTGAAGTTTTTTGTCCAGTCGTTGTTGTTTTTTTCAGTTGTGTCTGACTCTTCATGACCCCATTTGGGGTTTTCTTGGCAAAGATACTGGAGTGGTTTACCATTTCCTTCTCCAGCTCATTTTACAGATGACAAAACTGAGGCAAACAGGATTAAGTGACTTGTCCAGAGTCACACAGCTAGAAAGTGTCTGAGGCCAGATTTGAACTCAGGAAGATGTCTTCTTGACTCCAGGCCTGGCACTCTGTCCACCGCAGTGGCACCTAGCTGCCCCTGAAGAAATTAGACACATCCATTGATTATCCCTAGCAGAATTTCTTTCTTGAGAGTTAGAAAATAAGAGTGTGTGGAATTATCAGGAAACAGAGATGACAGCTTAGAGGAACATGAACCAAAGGTAGGAAGAACTTGATTGCCCCAATCAAGTAGATGAACATTTAACTAGATAGGAGAAGGGGATTAGGTATGAGCCATTCCATCATGGTCTAAACCAAATCAGCTGTACTGCATTCCAGCTACAGCAGGAAGAATTTCATTTGGATCAAGGAGGAACTTCCTGATGGGAGGTGGACAAGGGGTCAGAAAATATTGAAGCTGGGAGGGACCTTAGGCTATTCTGAGAATGTCAGGTCTGGAAGGGACCTTAAAACATTCTGAGAATGGGGGCAGCTAGGTGGCTCAGTAGATGAGACACCCGCCCTGGATTCAGGAGGACCTGAATTCAAATCCAGCCTCAGACACTTGACACTTACTAGCTGTGTGACCCTGGGCAAGTCACTTAACCTTCATTGCCCCGCAAAACAAAATAAAACAAACAAAAACATTCTGAGAAAATGTCAGAGGCAAGGGGGACCCTAGAGCAACGAAAAGAGAATGTCAGAACTGGGAGACCTCAGAACAGAGAACAGAAAATGTCAGAGCTGGGAGGAGCCTTAAAATAGAGAACAGAAGAGACGAGAAGAGCCGCAGAACATAGAACTCAGAAAGGCAGAGACGCGAGGGTCTTTCAAACTGAAAGCCTAGAATGTCCAAGCTGGGAGAGACTTCAGAACATGGGGCACAGCTGGAACCGACTTCAGAACAGGGTCCATTGGAGCTGGGAGGGGACCGTCCAGGCCACTGAGAATGAAAATCCTTTAGAAAAGGCTTTTCAATCAGCCTTTATCCCTCCCTCTCGAATCCCTCTGTGCTAACTCACCACCGAACAGAAGGGGAGAAGAATCCACTCCCCCATTCCTCACCCAGCGGAAGAGCATCCTAGGTCTCTCTAAAGAGGACAGACCGGCCGGACACCCTTTTTTCCTGGCTAGGATCTCAGGAGGCACTTTACGGGGAACATCGTGGAGCGTTCTTAAAACACACACACACACACACACACACACACACACACACACTCACACGCACACTCACACACACCAGACTAATCCTCGCCTCAGGCACTAATCTCCCCTTTTCTCGCAGGCTCTCACTTTCTGTTTCCCATTTCCTCTAGGTTAGGCATCACCTAGCCCGAGGGAAGAAGCCCAGCCCCTGCCCCCAGGGAGCCCCCGGCCTGGTGGGAAGGCCTGGCCCCGCTCCCGGCTCTCGGGGAGCCGCTGGACAGACACTCAGCGAGCACATATAGCAAGACCTAGGTGAAGCACGTCTGAGCTGACCCAGCTGCAGAGCCCTGCCTTGTCCAAAGTGCTGGGAAGGCTGGGCAGGGACTACAGCCAGTAGAGTCGGGCTGTGTATGAGTGTGGGGAGCCGGAGCAGGGGAGCAGGGAGGGGGGACTAAGCTGGAGCGATAACTTGCGCTGATTCCAAAGAAGCAGCAAAAAGACTGTCTGGAGTCCCGCCAGGGATGGAGTCTCGGCCTGGGAGCCTGGATCCCTAGGATGGGTTCTAGTCTTTCCTGCTGCGCCATGTGCTGTGTGACCTTCTCAAGGGATTGGTTTCTGCCTCCAAACACCTCCACCCCCGTAACACGAGGACCCTCCTGGCTCTCTCTCCTGCCTCCCAGCAGGGTAGAGGGTGGGGGGGCTGGAGCTGCATGGAGTCGAGCGAACAGCTGGGGGAACAGGGCCTCTGCACATTCCAAGTTCTCACCGAAGCGTGACTCGCTGCTCTCAGAGACATAGTCCATTCCAGGACACCCTTGGGGGGAAGACGGGAAGGCGAAGGAGGAAGGGGAGGAGGGAGGTTCTCCAGAAAATCTGATTTCAGTATGAAAGACTTGATGTAGGAGTGGGAGCCAAAGCATCTCAGTCCCTGCTCTGCTGCAGACACACTGTGTGACCTTGGACAAGTCCCTTCACATTCCTGGGTCTTGGGTTTCCTTCTCTATACCAAATAATCCCTTCAAGATTTCACAACCTCTCTGCTCTGTAAAGACACGGACAGTGTTTGACTTGGAGTGAAGACCTGAGTTCAGATCCTACATCTGACTCTTATTCACTGTACGACCATGGGGCCAGTTATTAAATTTTTCTGAGCCTCAGTTTCCTCATCTATAAAATGGGGAGAGGAAAGCCTGTAGCACCTACCATACAGGGCTGTGGATCATCAAATGAGAATTTAAGGGGAAAAAAAAGACTCACAAATTTTAAAACACTATATAGGATCATATTATTATGGTGCTGGGGGCACACTTTAGATGATAATAATAACAAGAAAAGCTAATATCTATGTTGATGATATCTCCTGCATCTTCGTGGAACACTGCTACTCTCCACCCTCTGATTCTGAGAGAATCATTCAGTTCCTGTTTCCATGTTACTGATGTCTGAGAATTCACTATATATTCTCTCTATGTAATTCACTATGTGTAGGTGTGTGTATGCATCCGTATTTATATGGCCTGGCCTCAGACCCCAGACATCTCAAATCTATCCTCCCCATGCTCCTGTCTTTTCCACCTCTTGCTCTGGGAACAGTAATCAAGACAACAACTTCCATACATGAAAAGGTCTGGGTCAATTGCCTTATGAGTCCATTCTACATCTCTGTGACCTTCCAGACTAACATGTCCCCCTCCCCCCTCAATGTGTATCATCTTCTCATCTTCCCTTATTAGAATATAAGCTTCTTGAGGGCAGGGTCTGTCTTGATTTTTGTATTAGTATCCCCAACCCCTTAGTGTAGTGTCTGATACATAGTAAACATATCATAAGTGATTTTTTCCCCTTCCTTCCTTCCTTTCTTTTTTTATTCATTCACTCATTCCAAGGTCTCTTTCAGCTCTTAACATTCAGTTCAATCACACACACACACACACACACACACACACAGAGGAACAAGCACCTACTATGTGTAAGGGACTGGGACTACAAGGGTAAAAGTGAAAGGCGTCCCTGCCCTCAAGAATCTTACATTCTATTTGGTGGGGGCAGAGGCAGAGGGATGCAGGAAGTAGGATGCGTGTGCAGATAAGTGAATGCAAGGTGGAATGAACTAGAAACAAGTAGGGAGAATGGGGCAGGTTTCACAAAGGAGGTGGCTTCTGACCAAAGCCTGGAGGGAAGCTAGGGATTCTCAGAAATGAAGGTGGAAGAGGGGGATGTGTTCCAAGCCTGGGCGGGGTGGGGGTGGGGGACAGAAGGCTTATGCAAAAAAGGTGGAAGGCTGAGTTCAGGGAACCAAAGGTTTGCAGGTCAGTTTCACTGAAATTCAGAATACATCAAAGGTAGCAATAAGACATAAATCTGGGTGGGAGCAGGTTATCAAAGGCCTTAAATGCCCCTGGGGCTGAGAAGCTGGAGTTTTATCCTAGAGGCAATAGGGAGCCAGTAGATATTGGGGGGGGGGCAAGGGAGAGTGACACAGTCAGAACTGTGCTTTAGCACCATTGGTTTTCTGAATTCTAAGGCCCCTTTCAGATCTGGTGTTGTGGGATGCTGGAATTCTAAAACGATATCCACTGTGATCTCTAAGGGCAGCAGTGGATGAGAAGGGAGACATAGGAAATGATACACTATACCCAGAGCTAATATGGACCCAGACTCTTCCCCTTCAATCATTCTCTAACCAGAGCTGCCCCACTGACTCATGGAATGTCCTCTGTTCCCTTAAGTTCCTGCTTTGGGCCCCTCCATCTTGGCTCTCTCCAGCTCCTCGACCTCCCTGGACCCCTGCTGAAGGGCCCTGAATGTCAGACTTGCATTACCACCACTGGCCTAGCTTCTGGGTGGATTTTCCTAAGGTAAATCCAGGCCAGGATCTTACAATGTCAACTGCTCCAATACTTAGCCCACCCAGTAGGCTCAAGTAGGGCTCTGGCTATATAGTCTCCACTTAATAAGTGTATATTGAATTGAATGGAATTAAATTTTTAATTGAGTTGAATTGAATTTTGCATTGAATTGAATTGGTAGGAATGTTAGCAGCCACTCTGGCCAGCCTTGTACCCATAAGCCTCCAGGGTCCCACAACTGCTCAGGCCTTATAAAAATCAGGAATTCAGACCCAAATCTTCCTAAACCCAGACCCTGGAGCTCAGGGTGGAGAGGAAATGGGTGGCACTCATAAGTGGGAAGAGGTGGGGGACAGTCTACACCAGAGAGCTGGCTCACTTCGGGGCCAGGGCCAGTAAGCTTTGTAGCCAAAATTCTATCTGGCAGCTAAGGATCTCCTGCCCCTCCCTCCCTACACAAGAACTCGGGGTTGATGACCCTAGAAGCAGCAAAGGACAGCCAGAACGGGCCATGCCATGAAGGTGAGTGAGGCTGCTTGGCCCAGGAAGAGATTGTCAGTGCTGGGAACTGGACCAGAGCAGGCGCAGTCCAGAGGCTCCAGCTCAGCTGGGGGAGAGAAAGAAGCAGGGGTGGCAGGAGGAGTGATTGTCTCCAGATGTGGCTATAGGATTTCTCTTCACTTTGGGGGAGAGATGGAGCAGAATCGGGAATGGGGGAGGGATCAGGGAAGGGCATATGGGAGCTGGGGGGACCAGGAATATGAAAGAAGAAACTCAGACAGTCCCACTCACCCCTAGAATGACACCCCCACCCCACCACATGTCTCCCCCTATTCAGATCTTACACTCAGAGCATGATTGGAGGATACGTGGGAATGGATGATACGGTTCTACCAAGTCTACAAGAGAATGGTGAAGGAATTGAGGGTTCCTTCCAGTCTCCTCAAGGGATTGGGAAGGAGTCGGGGAGTGGAAGTGGCCAGAGGGTGGGACTAGGACCAAGGGACTGGAAGGGAAGGAGTCTGGCTCCTGAGATAGTAGAAATGCTAATGAAGACCATTTCCATGAGAGACATGAGGCTGCTTGCTTTCAACCCCTCTTAATTCCCTCCGTAAACTATTTCCCATGTAGCTTGTTTGTACATATTTGTTTCCTTGTGGCCTCCCCCATTAGATAGTGCACTCCTTGAAGGTAGGGACTGTCTTTTGCCCGTCTTCATCTCCCCAGCATTAAGCACAGTACCTGACACATAGTAGATGCTTAATAAATGTTTCTTGCCTTGACTAACTGGGAAATGGTGATTTCACAGTGGGTTTGATCTGAAGGGAGATTTTGCCTGGGAAGACCACCTTCTCTGAGAAAGTGTTATGCCCCCATGGGCAGCATTCCATCGCAGGAGAAGGGATATGTGAGTTCCTAGGGACTCTGATGGTTGAGAGTGGGGGAAGAGTGGATAGGACAAGGAGTCAGAGATGAGATGGCCTTTGGAATGGAGCCTGATGGAATGTTCCCCCATCCCTCATGATCCTGCTTCAGTCCCAAGTTCCAATCATAGATGGAGTAGTGTGTGGATCTAGGAAAGACTAGGTGCAGCTTCGCAACTCTACAGAGAACCCATCGGAGAGTTTGTACCTTGTCTGAAGGAAGGATTGTGAGGACTATAGAAAAGGGACTTCCAGGAGCTAAACATTACTCCTTTACCACATGTGTTTTTTGAGCTTGATTCCACTTTCCCTCAGATTCTTTGTGCTCTAGTGGGAGAGTATATCACAGTCTTTTTTTTGGGGGGGGGGGTTGTATCAATTATGCCAACTTCACCACCATAGTAAACTACATCATTCTAACAGTTGTCTGACCTATCGATAAACAACCCACAATCATGAAGGAAAGTCCACTCATGGGGGGGGGGGGGCTGACCATTAGAAAGATACCTCCCTTAGTCCCCTAAGCTGGGGAACCCTTTGAAATGTAGTAGCCGTATTTGGGGAACTTGACCCGTCAGTACAAATGGCAGTTGGGATAGCTTCCTCAGAGAGTACAGATGAGAAAGGTGAAGCTGAGAAGGGGGTACGGACTTGCCTAAGACTACATAGGCAGTAAATGGAACCAGAGTTTGGACCTGGATCTCATTTCTTGGGGCAGAGTAGGTGGCAACAGTAGCCTAAGTTGCTTTATCATCAACTCCTCTGGGTTAGACTCATATGGATGGTCTCAGCCCCCTTTATCAGTGAGTCAGTAATGTGAATGGGTTAATCTGGGAAAACTTCCTGGAGGAGCTGGGCTTTCCAGAGCTGTTTTGACGGAGGAAGGAGCATTGCTCTGGCAGCTGGTGGATGGAAGAGGGTGGGGCTTTCTATCCCAAGAGAGGAGGATCAATGGGGGGAGGGGGCAGAATAAGCAAATATGGGAATAGAACAATTGGAATGGATTAGCCATAAAATGAGATGAAAACGGAGCAGGAAAAGAAAGATGAAGCTGCTTCAGAATCACCTAGAGAGGGATATAAAATGGAGGCAGAAGATGAAAGCTGGTTTTGTGGTAAGCAAAATCCCCCACTTTCCCCCAGATGTGTACCCGGCAAGCCCCTCACTACTCAGGGACTACTCAGAGACTCATGCTTCAGATTTGGGTTGGACCAGAACCAGAAGATCCCAGAACCTCAGAATATCTTAGAATATTAGGATGTCTAGTCCTATTACTATAGAGAAGGACTTTTCCTTATACTGCTGCCAACTGTTCATCTAGGTTTCACACAAAGACTTCCAGTAACAGGGAACTCGCCATCTTCCAAGGCAGCTCATTCTGCTTTAAGGGAAACAAATTCTCATTTTTTTAAAAAAAGATTTTTTAAAAAATTCTGAATATAATGAACACCAAAAAAGAAAATTACCAAATAAAACATTACCATATACTAGTGCATAATAGCTTGCTTAATTTAAATTATTTTTAATGTAGTGAACCAAGGTTTAAGCCCAGTTCATTTGTTAAGGATGCATGCCATTAGTATGGAGAATGATTACTCAATGCTGAGTGTGTAATGGACAGAGCTGGCATGAGATCTTGGTAGAAGAGAGAGCTTTTTCTTGCTTTGTGCTTTTATAGAGTATCCACATGGGCCCAGACCTTTTTCAGGAGAAATCTGGAAAGAAAGAGAAGAGATTTGGGGAAGTGGTAGACATGTGGAGGACCTGGCATCTCCCCATGCTCCTGATTTTCATCTTGCCTTCCTAGAAACTTTGGGGAATTTTTCCTGGGTAATATCAAGGACTTTATTCATTGAATTAAGATATCTTTGTCCCAGTGGGAGAGCTCGTTCATTCTGGTATCTGCTTGGATAAGTAGGTTTATTTGCTATTCACCATTTGTGATATTCTTTTGTGTAACTAGAATTTGGTGGGAAGGAACCCCTCTCTCTTTAGAGGATAATTTACCCAGGGTAGGAGTCTGAACCTAAAGATAATTTCCCTTATATTTATAATAAATCAGAGAAGCAGATGGATATGTCTAGTTTGGCATACCCTCTCTGGGAATAGCTTAGTGTCCCACCCTCTTTAGCTTCCCTCCAGGTGGGAATCCAAATCAAAATCTCCTTTGAAAAAGGAGATTTCAGAGATATCTATGCATGCCCCCTGGAACCACATAGACAACCTCCAAAGAGACACAAAAAATACATGGTGCAGTGGATAGCATGCTAAGCCTAGAGTCAAGAAGTTGTTCAGTCATTTTCTGTTGTGTCCCACTCTTGGTGACCCCATTTGGGGTTTTCTTAGCAAAGATACCAGTGGTTTACCATTTCCTTCTCTACCTCATTTTTTACAGATGAAGAAGTGAGGCAAACAAGGTTACGTGACTTGCCCAGGGTCCATGAAAACATACTACCTCTCCATCTTTTCCCCTCCAAACACCTACTCTTGCCTCTAACTTTATTCTTCCTATCAATGGCACTGCCACTACCCTAGATTCCTCTGTTTAGACCTTGGGGTGGTCTTTGATGCCTACTTCTATCTACATTGCTTCTCGGTGACTAAACGGCGCAAAATCCATCTCTGCAATATATATGTCTGGTATCCATTCTTCCCTCAATCCCACTGCTGACTCTATGTGAGCTGCCATTACCACCTGCCTCCTAACAGCTCTTCCCCCTTTCCCAATCTCCCCACTACCGTCCTTCCTAAACAAGCTTTAGAATCATCTTTCTTTTGCACAGATCAAGCTGTGTTTCTTCTCTGCTCAAAGGCTTTCAACAGCTCCTCTCTCCTACTCGTAGAGTAAAACCTAAACTCCCTGGCATTCAAAACCCTTCATGAATTGGTGCTACCTTCCAATCTTATCCCCTATTGCTGCCCTTCAAAACTTCATGTTCCAGCCACGACGAAATACTGTTCCCCAAATGTGTTTTCCAGCCGCCTTGTCTTTGCTCACACTTTCCCTTAATAATATTCCCTAGAAAACCATCCCTTTTCCTTTACCTATTGAATTTCTATTCATCCTCTTAAGTCCTCCTCCAGAAAGCTTTAGCCTGGTCTTCAACTCCCTTTTGTCTGGTTAGATTCTTCTCTTGGACTTAGAGCATCTCATCGCTTAAGGTCCTTTTCAGATCTAAAATTCTTAACTCTAAGGTTCCTTTCCAGTTCTGACATTCTATATTCAAACACCTTATCCTAGATTAGATGTTGTATTTTCTACGTTCTAGGGACCTTTCCACATCTAATATTCTACAATTTCAGGAGTGTACATACATGTATGTGTGTGTATATGTAAGAGTGTGTGTGTGAGTGTGCGTGTGTGCGCGAACATTTTCAGTCTGGGGTGTGTACATGAAATTCACCAGCAAAATAAGTTCATATTTGGCAGAGGTCCAATTCCTGGCAGCAGAGGTGAGGGGTTGGGGCTGAAGACTGGGGGGCTGAGGGAAGGCATATAAAGTTTTTATTACTACAGGTTTAGGAAGACCTGCCTTCCCTCCCCCTCCCCCAAGCTCCCTCTGCCTTGAACCATGTGTTCAGCCCAGACGCTAGGCAGTAAAATCTTTATAGCCCCCCATGACGTCCCCTATTTCATATTTTAATCCTCCATATGTGGTCCCGGGTATGCTATTTGGTGTGGATACAGGCCCCAGGTGTGCTATAAATGTCACTCGGATCACTGTCTTTATCAGTGGTGCTCCCCAGCTCCCCAGGAAGACAAGTCTCTACCCACTTCCAAAGACTGAGCCCCAGAGATGCTGGGACTGGGTCTGAGCCTCCAGGGAGACCTGCCTTCCTGGGAGGTTATAGCCAGGTTCTCTAGTTCTGCAGCACCTTAGAGAGAAGAACTGGGGTCAAGCCCAAAAAAGACGAGGAGGAACTAGGATGTTCATTGTGTGACCTTGGGCAAGTCAATTTCTCTCTCTCTCTCTCTCTCTCTCTCTCTCTCTCTCTCTCTCTCTCTCTCTCTCTCTCTCTCTCTCTCTCTCCCCCTCCAGGATGCTCTATGAACAAGACACTCCATCTCTGGGTTTCAGGCATTTTCTCTGACTATCAGCAATGCTCTCTCTTCTCATTTCTGATGGTGACCTCCCTGTTTTATTTTAAAGTCACAACTAAAATTCTACCTTCCCTAACCTCCCTTAATTTTACTGCCTTCTGTCTCTTAATTATTTTGTTTTTATCTTGTTTGATATATAGTAGATTATCTATCTATCTAGCCCCAACTCCTCACCTCTGCTGCCAGGGATTGGAACTTATGTATCTATATCTATAGAGATAGATAGATAGATAGATAGATAGATAGATAGATAGATAGATAGATAGATAGATAGATAGATAGATAAACTTCTTTGATATATAGTTGTTTGCTTGTTGTCTGCCCCATTAGATTGTGAGCTCCTCCAAAAAAAGGATTATCTTTTTGCAACCCTAGCACTTAGCACAACGCTTGGTACACAGTAAGTGCATAATAAATGTTTATTGACTAACTGGGTCTTAGTTTCTCAGCTTCAAAATGAAATATTTGGATTAGATGATGTCTAAGGAGCCTTCTAGTTCTAAATCAAGGTGGGAATGGAAGAAGGAAGGAAGGAAGGAAGGGAGGGAGGGAGGAAGGAAGGAAGGAAGTACAGTGGATACAGTGCTGTGCTGGAAGTCAGGAAGACCTGTGTTTAAATCTAGCCTCAGACACTTACTAGCTTACCCTAGACAATTTAACCTCTGTCTGCCTCAGTTTCCTCAATTGTAAAATGGGAATGATAATAATACCTACTCCCAGGGTTGTTGTGAGGATCAAATGAGATCATATTTGGAGACAGAGAGAAAGAGAAAGAGAGAGACACAGAGAGACACACACACACAGACAGAGACACAGACAGAGAGAGAGACAGAGGCACAGAGATACAGAGACACAGAGAGACACAGAGACACAGAGAGGGAGAAGTGGAAAAAAGGGGAGAGAAGGCCATGTTTGTTGATTCCTATAGGGTACAGGGCACAGTTTTCCAGTTTATGGACTGTCATACAACCCACTGCTCTTTGGGGAAGGATCTTTTATCCCATCTGATCTCTCCCAAAATGAAAACATGGTCATACATAGAATAATCTCTGAGTCCCAGACCCTCTAACTTATAGACTTACCCTAACCCCAAGTCTTCCATCACCCAATTTTCCTTCAATCCATGAATTCCTATCTTGCTCATCTTCATACCCCCATTTGTGGTATTATTGCGTGAGCCCCCTTCCCACCCCTGACTGCCTGTTAGTTGGTTCTGTTTTTATCATGAGAGTAAGTTTGTTAAGAACAGAAGAGAGATTTGGGAGAGGGAAGAAGGGAAGGAGGGAGCAAGTGAAGAAGGGAGGGAGGGAGAGAAAGGGAGAGGGAGAAAGAGAAAGAGGAGAAATAAAGAAGGAAGGAAGGAAGGAAGGAAGGAGGGAAGGAAGGAGGGAAGGGGGGAAGGAAGGAAGGAAGGAAGGAGGGAGGGAAGGAAGGAAGGAGGGAGGGAGGGGAGGAAGGAAGGAAGGGAGGGAGGGGAGGAAGGAAGGAAGGAAGGGAGGGAGGGGAGGAAGGAAGGAAGGAAGGGAGGAAGGGAGGAAGGGAGGGAGGGAGGAAGGAAGGAAGGAAGGAAGGAAGGAAGGAAGGAAGGAAGGAAGGAAGGAAGGAAGGAAGGAAGGAAGGAGGGAGGGGAGGAAGGAAGGAGGGAAGGAAGGAAGGAGGGAGGGGAGGAAGGGAGGAGGGAGGGGAGGAGGGGAGGAGGGAGGGAAGGAGGGAAGGAAGGAAGGAAGGAAGGAAAGAAGGAGGGAAGGAAGGAAGGAGGGACGGAAGGAAGGAAGGGAGGAAGGAAGGAAGGAAGGAAGGAAGGAAGGAAGGAAGGAAGGAAGGAAGGAAGGAAGGAAGGAAGGAAGGAAGGAAGGGAGGGAGGGAGGGAGGGAGGGAGGGAGGGAGGGAGGGAGGAAGGAAGGAAGGAAGGAAGGGAGGAAGGAAGGAAGGAAGGAAGGAAGGAAGGAAGGAAGGAAGGAAGGAAGGAAGGAAGGGAGGGAGGGAGGGAGGAAGGAAGGAAGGAAGGAAGGGAGGAAGGAAGGAAGACAGACTACTTTGGGAGACATTTGAAGACATGCTTTCTAGTATTTCCTGTGGGGTCTAATGCCCTGTCTATTTCCCCTTGAGTCTCTGGGAGGCTCCTCCTGGCACATCAGTCCATAAGCGCAGGGCTCTGCCCCTGCTTTCAGTCTCTTTAGAGGGGCCTCTGAAGCTGAGAAAGTCAGAGGGACAGACATTCTAAATCCTGGGGACAAGGGCAGAGGAGGGGGTGGTGACCCCAGTATTCAATTCCCATTTTCAGTGAACCAGGGGCTCACCCTGAGCCCAGCATGGGATTCGGGGGCTGCTTTCATCCCAGCTGCCTTTACCCTCATTAGCAGGGGATTATCCCCAGCCTTAGACATTGGTTTCTAGGCTTCCATGACCAAAGCAGTGGGGACCCCCTGGGGGCCATTTTTTTTTCTGGAGCAGACGAGGGTATCAGGAGACCTGCTTCCTGCCTAACCTACTGAGAACATTGGAACTGCCAACCAGTGGGAATTAAGGGCAGAAATCTGACTGCGTCAGGTGGAGTAGAAAGCTCAATACAAGCCACGAGTGTGACTGGACAGACGAAAAAGTGATGATCCTAAACAGCAGCAAAAGAAAGCAGTGTCTGGGGCGGCTAGGTGGTGCAGTGGACAGAGCACCGGCCCTGGATTCAGGAGGACCTGAGTCCAAATCCGGTCTCAGACACTTGACACTTAATAGCTGTGTGACCCTGGGGCAAGTCACCTAACCCTCATTGTCCCACAAAAAATAAAATAAAATAAAATATTTGAACTGATGCCCATCCACGCCTCCCCTATCTTGTATTTGTGAAGTTGACTTTTTTAACCCAAATGTGAGACTTTGCATTTATGTCTATGAAAAGTTATCACATTCAATTCAGCCCAAACTCTAGTGGGTTATCATTTACTCAAGGTCATACGAGTCACAAGGATCAGAGGGAGGATTTGGTTTTGTTTTTTTTGTTTTTAAGTGAGGCAATTGGGGCCACCTAGCTGCCCCCAGAGGGAGGATTTGAAACAAGGACCTCTGGCTCTGCTAGGCCAAGCAATTTCTCCAACACCTTGGCCTCCCAGGTCATTATAACTCCTTTAGTCCCATGCCACATAGCTTCATTCAACTTTAGCCAACCACAAGGATGGTCAAATACCATAGGTTTCATCATCACTCAAATTCGTCGCTTTCATAACTTAAAATCCGATTATAGGGGCAGCTAGGTGGCGCAGTGGATAGAGCACTAGCCCTGGAGTCAGGAGGACCTGAGTTCAAATCCAGCCTCAGACACTTAACACTTACTAGCTGTGTGACCCTGGGCAAGTCACTTAACCCCAATTGCCTCACTTAAAAAAAAAATCTGATTATGTAAAATTCTCTTGTCTTTCCACCTCTCCCTCTACCTCACTCCTAAATCTAATCTTTTCCCTCCCTACAACCTCCATCCCCTCCATCCCTCCCTGTCCTCCCAGGATTTCATCCCTGCTCAGGCCTCATTTCCTCTCCTTAACAATCTTGACCCTATAGTTAACCAATTCAATATACTTTTCTTACTTAGCCTTCATCACTGAATGACAAACTGAGACCTGGGAAAGACCTAAGTTTAAAAAGGCCAAGGTCTCCCGCTGCATCTGGGGCCATCTCCAGTCATCCTGATCAGTCTTGCCACTGGACCCAGATGGTTCTGGAGGAGAAAGTGAGGTTGGTGACTTTGCACAGCCCTGCCTCACTTAAATCCAATTCACTGCAAGTTGTGACATCACCTCCAGATGTCATGGTCCTCTTCAAGAATGAAGGACAAACAACAGTAGTAGTGAAGCCTGGCACATGTGTGGTGCACATCTGATGAAGTCACCCCATGTGGAAATGCAGGGGGGACACTGATTTCAGGAGAGTTGTGATGCTGTGTAATAAAAGTGTCATCACATTGGAACATGCATCAGCATTCTGGGATTGCATCCAGTCTGCTAATCACATTGTTAGGAGAAGCCTTTTTGGCTGGCTGTGTCCGTGGAACTGGGGTGCCTTCGAAAAGGCCTTGGGAGGCCTCATCCTATCTCATTCTTTTGGCTACCCTCTTCTTGGTTTAATTTCTTTGCTGCTGGTGTCTAGTGAGAGACAATTCTATAAGGGGAGTTGCCTTGGGCATTCCCCACAGAGGCTGACATGTCCCCATGAAAACACTCAGTCCTGCTCTTTGATCTCTGCATTTCCTTTTCATTTTAGGAGATTTCAGAAGATCAGCTAAGTGGCATCTGAATATCCCATCAGCCCAACAAGGGGATTTTGCAGACAGCTCAACACTGATGCCTCAAGAGGTAAGGAAATGTAGGAGGACCTGAGTTCAAATCCAGCTTCAGACACTTGACACATACTAGCTGTGTGACCCTGGGCAAGTCACTTAACCCCCATTGCCCCGCAAAAAAAAAAAAAGGTAAGGAAATGACCTTGAAGACCTGGCCCAAGAGTAGCTGGTTTAATCAATCCAGTCGCCAGCCACCATTCCACCATTAACCTGACGGCAGTAGAGAAGAAACATCTCCAATCCCTCAGGGTACCTCTAGAATCCTGAGAGATGGAGATAGCAGGTCTTGCTCTGAGAGAGTGAGTGAGGCCAGAGCACCTTCACCGCACATCGTTCTCCATTCATGACTCGCTTCCCTGTCTTACCAGCTGTGTCCTGACAATCCTCAGTACAGTATCACCACCATCACCACCCCTATCCATCCCAACCTGTTGGTACTCCCGGACTGCTGAAGGCTGTGGAAGGATGCCATAGTGCCATACTCATTAGATCAATGGCAATTCCATCTTCCCTAACCTCAGCTGAGCCTTTCATCACTTAACACCCCCACCGCCCATCTCTCAGCAGATATCCTGACTCCCACTTTACCAAAAAGAAAGACCAACTGTTGTGGATCCCTTCACCTCCCTGATTCCATACCTCAAAACCCCTTTCCATCTTGGCCTGTCCCTTCTTCCTTTAACCCTGTCTCTGAGAAAAGAGACCAAAGGCTCTACTTCCTTCTTTGATCAGAACCCATTCCCTCCCATTCTCTCCAGGATCTTGTTCCCTCAGTCACCCCCTTTCTTTCATCTTCGAACTCTCCACATCTACTGGCTCCTGCCCCAAATAATCTTCTCAAGGCACAGATCGAATTATTTCACATCCTTGCTCAACGAGGTTTGATGAGTCCCCCTTGCCTCTAGGATAAAACACAAACTCTTTAGACTTGCATTTAAGGGCCTCCTTAAAAAACAAACAAACAAACAAAACAAAACAAAACAAAAAAGACAGGGGCAGCTCGGTGGCGCAGCGGGCCTGGAGTAAGGAAGATCTGAGTTCAGATCCAGCCTCACATACTTATTAGCTGTCACTTAACTCTGTTTATCTCAGTTCCTTATCTGTGAAAATGAGCTGGAGAAGGAAATAACAAACCACTCCAGTATCTTTGCCAAGAACCCCCCCTTCCAAAAATGGGGGGTCATGGAGAGTTGGCACAATTGAAAAATGACTGAATGACAACTCCCAAAATCAGGTTCCCACCTACCTTTCCAATCTTTGTTTTTCTATTTCTCCCCTTTACAAACTCTATGTTCCAGCCAGACCAGATCACTGACGGTTCGCTGCATTCTCAGGAGCTATTCTCTGTGCCTGGAGTGCACTCCCTCCTCCTCACTGCCTCCCCAGATCCGAGTCTTCCTTCAGATTCAGCTCACTTTCCCTCTCCTCCGTAAAACCTTCCCCGGCTCCTCCTAATCCTCAGGGCTTTTTCCCAGCTCCGTGTTCCCTGTCGAACACATACATGTGTTTACATGCTGTATCCTTCTGGCACTCCCATATTTGTATTCCTAGCGCTTTGTCCTAGGTACACAGAAGGGACTCGATAAATGCTTCTTAATGGATGCCACTTCCTGTGTGACCTAGGATAAGTCCTTTTATCTCTCTGGGCCTGAGTTTCTTCATCTGCAAAAGAAGGAGGAGGGAACACTAGATTACCTCTAAATTCCACGAGTATGTGTCAAAGGATCAGAATTCTTCTCCAGCCCCACTGTCCTGGAGCCTGTGCTTTAGAATTAGATCACAGCTCCTCTAAATGTCGCTTGAGACTTCCTGACTCCAGGCCCGGCACTCAATTCACCATGCCACTCAGCGCCTGGGTTGTAGGATGTGTTCAGAGAGGACTAGCACCTCTGGTGTGAAGGCGCTCCGGGCCTGGATTCAAATCTAGTCTCAAACATGGACTAGCTGCATGACCCCTGGAAGTCAATGAAATCTCTAACCGCCTCAGTGTCCCAATCTGTAAAATGGGGTCTACAAGAGCACCTACTTCCCAGGGTTGCTGTGTGCATCATATAGAATCCTCGTTAAAGTGCTTTGCAAACCTTAAAGTGTGGCATAAATGCTATTATTATTATGAAAATGTAGCTTGCCCTCCTTCTACTTCAGGGTGATGAAATGTAACAGTTGTTTTCTTCCCAGAGAAAAAGGACCATGAAGGACATGAAGGAGGAGGGGGGAAGGGGCTGGGTCAGGAGACACATTTATTGATCACACAGGGTGGCCGCCCCAAGGCAGTGAGTGACAAAGGCTTTGGATTTATGTGGTCAGCAAATCATAGAATGTCAAAGTTAGAGATACTGTAGTGGTTTGCTGTTTCCTTCTCCAGTGTGTCCCCATCTTACAGTTGAGGACCTGAGGCAAATGGGGGTTAAAATGACTTACCCAAGGTCACACAGCTAGTAAGTGTTTGAGGCCGGATTTGAACTCGGCTCTTCCTGATTCCAAGCCCAGTGCTGTATCCACCACACCACCCAGGGCAGAGTAATAAGTCAAAACAAGTGAGGATCCTTTTCCAGGGTGCTTTTCACTGATGATCACCATTGAGGTTTTCCCATAATGCCTGAGCCACGTACTGCAGGGAATTATTATTCTAGAACCAAGTTGAAGCTGGATGACCCCTTGTCTGGAATGTTGTCAAGGAGATTCCTGCTCAGAACAAGACATACTCGCTGACCCTTCAGGACAAGCTCTAACTAGCAGCTCTTGTGCCCGGGGCAAGAGAGTGAGGGGGTGGGAAGGCTGCCCATGAAAGAAAGAGCAGGACCTCAGGACCTAGGGACCTCATCTCCATGGAGTGAGGAGGTGGAGGGTGTCACAGATTCTGGGACATTGACCCCACGCATAGGAACCTCTGCTGGGGAGGTATCCCAGAGGAGGGAGCAGGGCAGAGTCAGCCAGGGAGGAGGTCACTAGGGTGTGGCCAGGGCCAGGGAAAAGGAACCACAGAATCATAGATGGAAAACTGGAAGGCACTTCAGGAGTCATCCCTGGCATTTTACAGGTAAGAAAACTGAGACCCAGAGATGTTCAGTGATTTGTCCAACGTCCCAACAGTTCATGCACCTCAGAGGCAAGATTTGAACTCCGGTCCTCTCACTATGTATCCTCTTCTCCTTTTACCGTACCACACACAATGATGCCATCCAAAAGCTTCCAGTTTGACAGAATTCTCATTGGTAGCTAGATGCTAAGGACAGCTCTATTATTATTATTATTATTATTATTATTATTATTATTATTATTAGTGCGGGGCAATGAGGGTTAAGTGACTTGCCCAGGGTCACACAGCTAGTACGTGTTAAGTGTCTGAGGCTGGATTTGAACTCAGGTCCTCCTGAATCCAGGGCTGGTGCTTTATCTACTGAACCACCTAGCTGCCCCTAAGGACAGCTTTTTCTATCTGCTAGAGTTCACATCTTATTAGTGACTTTGCATAGATCAATTCCTGGGGCTGAATCCTGGTTCCAGTTCTGCTCCTAACTCTGAAATTCTGTGTGATTCTTTGATTTGGCCACTGGCTAGCAAGTGTCAGAGATGGGATCCCAACCCAGATATCTCTAAATCTTTCTGACTCTAAAAACATAAATTTCTAGTAGGTGAGATTTCATTCTTTCCATAAATTTGCCCTTCAGGGGCCTTGAGAAAGCATCAAAGATTTGCTGCAGGATAGAAGTGGGGGGGGAGTATTCTTTAATACACTATAGTTTTCAGGGAAGAGAAGCTCATTTTACAGATGAGGAAACTGAGGTAAATGGGGTTAAGTGACTTGCCCAAGGTCATGCAGCTAGTAAGTGTCTGAGGTCAAATTTGAAATTTGGGAAGATAAGTCTTCCTGACTTCAAGCCCAGAGGTCTATCCAATGAACCACCTAGGTTCCCTTGACATAACAGAGATGTTTTCATGATGCTATTAAGTCCAGGCCTTGGGGCCTGGAGACATTCTTGAGTTCTCTGTTCTAGTTCCTATCCATTGTCACCCCTCTCTCCTCTGCAGAGCTGAATGTCTAGACACTTTGAGTTGAGTTTGAATTCCCCCATCACCTTAGTGCTCTGAACACAGGAAGCACTGCCATTAATATTGTTGAAATGTAATTAGAAATACAGTTATCCCTTCCACATCATGGGGGTTAAGGGGATATGGTACACCCACAATCTGGAAAATCCAAGTATAACTTTTTGGCCCTCCCTTCAAGCAGAGAAGAAGGCTGAATTATTACGGTATTAAAAGATAAAATATGTTGATATTATACAATACATATATTTTATGTGTTTCTAAGTTTCTAAACTTTGTGTCATCTGCTGGCCACTATACAACTTCCACAAAACTCCTCTAAAACTCCTATTTAATTTCTTATGCCGTCCTGCGATATACTGAAACCTTCACAGGGCAAGTCGTGATGTGGAAGGATTAATTGTAATGTGACAGCCAAGGCAGAAGATCTGGGCTTGAATTCTGAGTCTGACATTTGCTAATTGTGTGACCTTGGGAAAAGCATTTCATCACTCTAGGTCTTGGTTTCCTTGTCTTGACCCTTGGCACTATCGCATGGTTGAACATGAGAAACAGATATGATTTTGTCGGTGAAAAATACAGTAAAAAAGATGGGCTACCATCTGCTTTGTCATTGTACCCTAACAACCATACCACCCTTCTGTCTGACTTGGAACCGAAACATGTATGTGTTGTCTCCCCCATGAGAATGTGGAATACTTGGGAGCAGGGACTATCTTACTTTTCCGTTTGTATGTCCAACACTTAACACAATGCTTTACACATAGTAAGCACTTAATACATGCTTTTTATTCATTCTTTTACTATTCCACAGTCACCAGTGTAGCACTCTGTTGGTCCATATACATCTCTTGATTTTGGTAAAGGACATTTAAAAGAGACCAGCCTAGCCATTCACACAAGAAAAACTAAGTGGATGAACAGTGCATAGTTACCAGATTTTGTATTCATTTGGTGCTAATAATTCTCATTACTACAGCATTTGAAGATTTATTAAAACACTTGCCTTGGGAGCAGCTAGGTGGTGCAGTGGATAAAGCACCAGTCCTGGATTCAGGAGGATCTGAGTTCAAATCCTGCCTCAGACACTTAGCACTTACTAGCTGTGTGACCCTGGGCAAGTCACTTAACCCTCATTGCCCTGCAAAAAAAAAAAAAGAAAGAAAGAAAGAAAAAGAAAAGAAAAAAGAAAAAAACACTTGTCTCCAATAATGAGAGTTATCCCAAATATAATTATTTTCATCATACAGAGAAGGAAACAGGATTAGTAAGGAGAAATGATTTACCCTGTGTTGGTGGGCTTAAATCTGTCTTTGGACAGATTTGCTTAATAAATGCATGCTGAATTAAGTTGAATTAAATAGTGCTCTCCCCACCGTAGGACCAGCATATTCACATACTAACACTCATATATGCACAATCGCACATACCTACTCACACCTATATGAACACATCCCTATGTAAGCATACATTGCCATTCACAGTCTTATACAGGCAGATAAGTGCTCACCCTCATTCATGGTCTTGCACACTTCCCTGTAGGAATACACAGACACCAGGACACATGCTCCACCGACCTTCCACCCCTCCTCAGTCCCTCCTCAGGAGCCCTCTGGCCCAGCTCTCCCCACATGGTCAGCTCAGGGACAGCACATCCCCAGCAAAGCAGGCCTGTGTGGTCATAAACCACAGAATGAACACCCCCCCCCAAACCAACAGCTGCCTGTTACCATGGATTTCAGCCCAACACAAACGCTGAGGGATCTTGAAGGTCCGGTGGGGACGCTAGCCCTTGTGCCAAGCCAGAGGCTTCCCCTGACCCCCTGTCACCCTGCAGAAGAAGCCACATGAGAGCATTCTCTCCCACCCCCACTTCCTTCTCCAGACCACTCTCCTGGCGACATTGAAGGAAAGACAAGAGCCGGGTGGGCAGATGAGATCATGGGAGGGGGGGAGCAGGGGGCCCTATTTGTTTGGTTGGGTTTCTAGGCTCTCCAGTTACCCTGGCAACCCCCCATCACCATCCCTTCTTCACCCCCTTACAGGATGTAGGGGGATGGAAGAGGCCAGAGGAAGGACAGGAATAGGTCTGCCCATTAGCCCACAAGCTTTCACTCAGCTCCCTCCCTTATGCCCGGGCCTGTGCCACACAACAGCGGTGTCTAATAGAAATGGGGACCACTAAATCGCACAAATGAGCCCCTATGGGCCATTTTATTGACTGAGAAAACCACATATTAATATTACCTATGTTTTGTTGTATTTTTATTCATTTTGTCAAATATTTCCCAATTATGTTTCTTTCTTTCTTTTTTAAATTTTGGTGAGGCAATTGGGGTTAAGTGACTTGCCCAGGGTCACACAACTAGTAAGTGTTGAGTGTCTGAGGCCAGATTTGAACTCAGGTCCTCCTGAATCCAGGGCCGGTGCTCTATCCACCGCACCACCTAGCTGCCCCCCAATTATGTTTTAATCTGGTTTGGCCCATACTCAGGAGTATTGTGGGCTTCATGCAACCCACGGAGCATGCATTTGTTCCCTCTGCTATAGAGGTCAGCAGAAACAGGAGGAGGAGACTCATAGAATCTGAGTCTCAGAGCTATAGTAACCAATAATGACTTCAAAGGATCCGTGACAAAACATGCCTCCCTCCTCTCAAAGAGAAGTGGTGGACCCAATTAGTGAGAACGATGAATTCACCTGAACTGGTTGCATGCATTCAAATTGGTACTATCTGAAGTTATAATTGTGTAAAATATGTTCATTGGTTCTAGCCCCAAAGAAATATGCTGTGCAAATTAATGCAGCCATTGTTCACACTAACTGGGACCTATCCATAAGAATGTATTGTATAATGCATTATATAAATTTGAATATATGTGCGCATAAGCATGTATTTATATTTGAACAATCACATCCATACAGCTAGAACTGGATCAGTGTGAGCAATGAATCTCAGGGAATGTGTTTGTATATACACACACAAGTATACATACATGTGTGTACTCATGTGTACAAACATGCATACATCTACATTCACATCCACATCTATCTAGTTATCTGTCTCAGAGGCAGAAAAGAAAACTCAGGGCACCTAATCCAACCTGAGCAGGAATTACCATAGCAACAGCATCAAATAACCACTCAGCTTCTATTTGAAGACATCCAGGGATGGGGACCATCCTCCCAACCGGGGCAGCCCGTTCTCCTTTGGGGAAGCTTTGATGGTTATTAAGAATACTGGGGGCAGCTAGATGGTGCAGTGGATAGAGCACCAGCCCTGGAGTCAGGAGGACCTGAGTTCAAATCCTGCCTCAGACACTTAACACTTACTAGCTGTGTGACCCTGGGCAAGTCACTTAACCCCAATTGCCTCACCAAAAAAAAAAAAAAAGAATACTGAAATGTTTATGCCACTTTAAGGTGGCTGAGTGCCTAATAACCATCCTATGAAATTGGTTGTTCAAACTCTCCTCACCCTCATATATGTATATATGTGTATTCTTCCCCAAGAAGGGAAATGACTTGTCTAAGGTCACATACCTAATAAGTGACAGAGTTCAGGCTTAGCTAGAAGGTTTGGACTCCAAGTCCAGAGTTTTCCCTACAATGCATCTCTAGGCTGTTAAGAAGGCTTTTTCCCCCCTCGTGTCAAGAGAAAATTTGCCTCAGGACCTCACAGCCTGGCGAAGAAGACCAGACTCTCACACATGGAAAGTTAGAAAACAATACCAGACGTGATTTAAAGGGAAAGGTGCGGTGGTACGGTAAGATCATTGGATGTAGAATCTGTGAACCTGGCCTCATGCTCCGGGTCTGCCATTAACTAGCTGTGTGACCAGGGGAAGGTCAATTTCCCCTCTCCAGGCCTTAGTTTTCTCCCCACAAAATGAGGTACTTGAACTAAGTGACAACCAAGGCCCCTCCCAGCCCCGACATCCTTTGTCCTAAGGTCCCTCCCAGCTTTTTTTTTTTTTTAATGTTCTAAAGTTTCCTTTATGTGACATTCTATATTCTGTTTTGTTTTTGTTTTTGTTTTTTGCGGGGCAATGGGGGTTAAGTGACTTGCCCAGGGTCACATAGCTAGTAAGTGTCAAGTTCTATATTCTAAGCTCCCTCCTACCTTTGACTTTCTAAACTCTAATGTCCCTCCCAGCTAAGACATTCTATGTTCAGATTCTAATGCTCTTCCATCCCTGACATTCTCTGTTCTAAAGTCCCTTCAGTGCTAACATTCTGCAGTTTGAGTAAGGGGGAGAGGGGAAGGAGATCAAGACAAATGCTATAAGAGCTCAGATAACAAAGTTCTTCTCCCTCCCCCAGGAGAATGTATTTCTTCAGGCCTCTGACATCTAATAGCTATATGATCTTAGACAAGTCACCTCCCTTCCCTGGGCCTCAGTTTCCTCACCTGTATAATAGGGAAAATAATACTTGTATTACCTCCAACACAACATTGTTGTAGAGATGCTAAGCACTTGGCAAACCTTCAAGGATTTTATAAAAGTCAGCAGTTAGGACTTTGGTGCTAACAGGGAGAAGGGTCATGTAGAAGGAGAGGGCACAGATAGATGGGCTATGCCAGGGGAGGCAGTGCCCACATCAATGAGCTCATGGATCCACTGAGAAGTTGGTCTATGAAGAAGAGATGCAGGGGCAGCTAGGTGGCACAGTGGATAAAGCCCTGGCCTTGGATTCAGGAGGGCCTGAGTTCAAATCCGACCTCAGACATTTGACACTTACTAGCTGTGTGACCCTAGGCAAGTCACTTAACCCAGCTGGGGTTGGGGTTGCCTCACCAAAAAACAAACAAAACAAAAAAGAAGAAGAAGAAGAGATGCTGCACAGCATTCCTACCCGCTGCACCTCCTTGCTGCCAGCTTACATCATTACTAATGGGGAGAGCTGTCCCTGCTCAGAATGAGCAACCTTGAGTCATAGCATAGTGTACTTGGTAGCGCTTCAGCAGAGGCTGAAGGACCACCCTTACGGACAGTACAGAGGAAATTTCTGCCCTGGCTGCAGTTGGATCTAGATCCATAGAGTCTCTTTTATCTCTGAAATTCTGTGAGTCTGTGGCCAGATCCTCTCTCTCTCCATATATGTGTGTGTGTATATGTATATGTATACTGTGTATATGTATGTATATACATACACTTAAACATACACATGTGTATACACATATACATATACACATACCTGCTCTTCTTTCTCTCTTTACATATACATATATCTCCTCTTCTCTCTCTCCTCCCTCTCTCTCTCTCTCTCTCTGGTTCGGTCTTTCTGCATCTGTTTCTCCTTCACACACACACAGATTCAAACCCGACTCTTCTTCCCCTTGACAACATAATCCTGGGCACTAGGGCTGGAACAATGGAGCCTCCCATCTCATCCTTGCAGGTAACACTGGTCTAGCTCTCTCTATTGCCCATCTGGGGCAGGTATGAGCCCTACCAGATATCCTCAACCCACTTTTCCTGGCTTAGCCACTCATGACTCCCTTCCAAGAAGCCTATGTTTCAGTCACACGGGAGGCCCATCTGCCCCCTTCCCACTCTCTCCTTTCATCTCCTTGTGCCTGTGCCCTCTCACCCATCCCTGTTTCTGCCTGCTAAAGTCTCTTGTCTTTCAAGGCCCACCTCCTTCCTGGCCACCTCCTCCATGAAGTCTTCCCTGATAGTCCTGCTTTCAATTGTTCATAGCCTCTCTCACAGATGTCTCCTCTGCACCAGACACCCTCTTTATTATTTGTGTACAGTATTGCTCACAATATACTATGGGGTCCTTAGAAGCGAGGTCTGTCATGTCTATGTTTGATCCCTTAGCCTCAGCTAATAGTGCTTTGGCCCAGTCTTGCCCATCACTTACCTACCAATCCTCACACGAGATCACAAATTTGCCCAGAGGAGTATGAACATACAGGATGGCTCCACGGCTCCACCAGAGATCACCAATGAACTGGGTGAGGTGTGCTGACCTTCCTAGACTCAACTCCTGGCTTGGAGTCACAGAAGTACAGATTCTTTGAAGAGGAAAGAACCTCAAAAGACACTGAATCCAGTTCCTACTTGAATAAGAATGACTTCTCTAATAGGCCTATGTGGTCATTCAGCCTCTATTTGTGGGCATTCAGTGATGACAGGGAACTCACTACCTCCATAGACAGCCAATTCCTCTCTAGGATAGCTCTAAGTTTAAAGCTGACCTAAAATATGCCTCTCTGCAACCTCTCGTGCTCTTACTTGGACCTTCTGATGCCAAGAAAAACAAGTCTAGTCTTATTTTCCATGATACAGCCTTTCAAATGCCTAGTGAAAGCTGTCATTTTTGACAAGCTAACTATCATTAAAGGTTATTTCTGCTGATTCTCTGATAGTGTGCTCTCCAGTGCCCTCACCATGCCGATTCCCTTCCTCTGGGTGGCCTTGACTCCCGATGCCAAGTGATGGTGATTGTATACATTTCTCTGGACTCCAGCATCTCCATGTTCAGAATGAGGTTGGAAACCCTGACTCCCTCCACCTTGGGGCTTCAGGATAGGGAGAAGGAGCTCTGAGGAAAGGTCAAGAAGAAAGGCACGCAGGAGCCCGTCAATATTAGCATAGGGCTGACTCTCTCTCTACCTGAGCATGGGCATCTTACCCTGCCCCCAGGACATTCTTTGGGGTATTCTCTAGAGAGAGGAATTGAAGGGAAGTTATCCAGAATGCCTGCAATGGGTGAGAATCCAAGCTGGAATATAGAATACCGAACAGAGAATGTGATAGCTTGAGGGGGCCTCGGAACATAGAACATCAAAGTTCAACAATCCAGGCCAGTTGCCTCATTTGACAAAGCAGGAAACCGAGGGCTACAAGAGGGGAAGTGACTTACCCAAGGTCATGAGGTGAGTCAGTCGCTGGCCTGCTGACCGGAGCCCTCCATCTCCTCACTCCTCTCCCACACTTCCTCAACATTTGGAGGTGGGTGGAGATCGGGGTCGTCCTGCCTATTTGGTCCCCCCCCCGCCCCCACCCCGATTGGATCTGAGCAGAATCTTGGACACCCAGCGCTGCCTCCTCACGATGGGGCCGGGAGATATCTGGGCGATTAGGTAACACCAATCGCTGGTGTTTAGGTAACGTCTCGGAAGGGCCGGAGCCTGGAACTCATTTCCTCTTTGCTGCCCTTTCCAGAACTGACTTCAGAACGTGAGCATGGGGGCTGGAGTGGGCCCATCTGAGGGGGAAAGAGGGATGGAAAAAATGAGGGAGGGGGGAAGGAGAGAAGAATGAAAAGGCACAAAGAAAACTGGAACTTCGTAGAAACCTGTATTTAAACGATGGATCTGTGAGCCAGGGAGGGCATAGGACGTTTATGCCAGCTGAGCACTCCCCGGGGGCAGCAACACAGAGAGGTCATCTCATGTCTTCCCTGCCTTGAAAAGTGTGAGCACTAGAAGATTTCAGAGAAGGGCCAAGCAGTGGCCGCAATCCCTTTCATGCCTTTACAATTCTCAAAGCCTTTTTGTATGTTTTCTCCATCCACCCTTGAATAGTGGGATTTTCGAGAACATCTCAACCAATCCCCTCATTTTATGGATGAAGTAATTGAGGCCCTAGATGGGGCGGAATCAGGGTTCAAGACACACAAGCTAGTATTTGAACTCAGGGCTTCTGAGTTTCTGAATCAGTGTTCCGTGAGGGAGGTAGAGCCAGAGTGACTCTTCCATTCTACAGATAAGAAGGGACCCCCTGAGGTCAGTGGCTGGGTCTTTCCCCTTATATGAGGGGGTCCCTCTCAGGCCAGCTCAATGGACAGCTTCTGATCTCCAGAGCACTACCAGAGAATCAGGACAGCCCAGTCCCCTTTCCCCCACACCGAGTGGGATCACATCGGTTCTGGAGCTGACCCCAGAGGCCACCTGATACAATCTTTCATTTTATAAATTAGAAAACTGTGCCCAGGGGAGCTGGAGTCACATGCTTCCCCCTTCCCTTCTCCGTATCATCTTCTTCTCCAGTCCTGATGTAGACCTTGATGGTGGAGCCAGAGGGCTCTGGAGGAGAGAGTGAGGCTGGTGACCTTGCACAGCCTCCCTCCCTTAAATCCAATTCACTGCAAGTCATGACACCATCCTCATGTCATGGTCCTCTTCTGCAATGAAGAGCAAACAACAACCATCTTCTATCTCCCAGTAAGTGTAAGAGACAGGATTTGAACCCAGCCCCCACCTCCCAAGTTTAGCCCCAGCATTCCTTCCCCTGTCCTATGCAGATGCCTGGCAAACTTGCTTTCTTCCCTCAGCTTTCACGCAGTCAATTTCAGGATTCAAGAACAGGGTCTGTCTAATTCTTGGGGGGCTGGGAGGGAAAAGGAGGTGGCTGAGCCTCAGACGTGTTGAAAGCCCAGAGGGTCGTGGGGGAGGTTCCCGACTGCTAGCTCACTGCCAGGGAGGGGCTGGATCCAACTTCCCTGGGCAGGAGCCTCCTCCTTCTTGGATGGGTGACTCCCCTGGAGAGCCATGAGCTCCAGCAAGCAGGACAGGCTGGGGAAGGGCTAGGAGGAAGTGGTGGGTGGGGGGCACTGACCTTCTGATCTCACCCCCCAGCTATGGTGCTGCCTGTCACTCTATCTGAGCCCGGGCTTGGTTTTTACAAACTGATTTCAGAGGAAATGTGATAGGAGGCAGAGTTGGAAAGGAAGATAGGAGAGGAGCCGAGTGGACTTTGTCCTCCCTTCATTTCCCTCTCTCTTGCATTCTTCCTGCTCTGCCTGAGCCCCGAGCCTGGCCAATGAGCTCCCCTCTTCCATCTCTTCTAGCCCTGGCAGACGAGGATCTTTTGAGGGAGGGGTGGGATGGCAGAAGGGGGAGGGGGGTGGCAGTGCAGCATTGTCAGGGAGGGCATTCTCCCAGCAGCACCAAGGAATGATGTGGGGCCATGAGGCTGGGAACACCCTCCCAGGAGAATCCTGTTCCTTTATAACCAGCTCCGGGCCTCTTATCTCTCCAGCTGAGATTAAATGGGCCTCCCCATTAATATCTGCTTTCTAGGATAACCTTCTCTCTCTATGCCTCCATCTCCCAGGTGTTGAAAGACTTTTACAGATGTTTGCAGATGTTATCTTGCCTTTCCCTTTGTAAACCTACATGCAGATTATCATTACCTTTCTCCTCCTCCTCTTCCTCTTCCTCTTCCTCATCGTTCCCTGCATTCATCTTTCTGGGAAAAGGAGTTTGACAGAGGGAGGAAGGAGGAGGCGAGAGAGAGGGTGGTAGACTAAACAAAAGTCACAGAGCAAAACAGACAAGGGGCATGTGACCCTCGGCCCAGAGTTACCGGACACTGCTGGCTGTGTGGGTGTACGAACTTGAGTCCACATGTATGTAAGTCCCAGTTTTCACCTCCCTCCTCAAATCCACCCCAAACACTGCTTCTGGATAGGGGCTTTTGGTGCACTGCTATGGACAAGTCTCTCTCTCTCTCTCTCTCTCTCTCTCTCTCTCACACACACACACACACACACACACACACACACACACACACCTACTCAAATGCCTACAATAGCTCCCCTATGCCTATAGCCTAGAGCTGTGAGACCCATAGACCATCAGAGCTGGAAGGGAAAGGGAAGTCAAAGATCCCCTAGGCCAACTGCTTCATTACCAAGAGAAGGAAATTGACTTTCCCAAGATGGTGTAGTAAATAACTTGAAGTATGTTCTTATAAATCTGAGTCCCATGATCATTTAACAGCTTCCATGTTCTTTTCTTACTCTTCTTACTGTTCCTTCCAAGCCCTCCCCAATCTAGCATGGACCTATCTTTTCATTCTTAGCTCCCCCTCATATGCTTTTCTGCAGAAGTGTCATCTCAAGGCCACAGCTGACCCTGAACCAAACTAAAATGTAATTGAGAAACATTTAACAAAATAAAAAAAAATACAATACAACATAAGTAATGTTAATTTGTGGTTTTCTAAGTCAATATGAGCTCACAGAGACTGATTCTCTTTTCCTTTGACAATCTATACTGAAGCCAGATGAACAGCTAAGCAGCAGTGGATAGAGTGCTAAGCCTGGAGTCAGAAAGACTCATCTTCATGAATTAAAATCTAGCCTCAGATACTTATTTTTCTTACTTAGAATTTTAATTTTTCCAAAATTACATGTAAAAACAAATTTTAGCATCAATTTTTAAAACTTTGTGTTCCAAATTCTCTTCCTCCCTCCTTCTCCATACCCCCTTAAGAACTCAAGCAATTCAGTATAAGTTATACATGTGTAGTCATGCAAAATATCTCCACGTTAGTCAGGTTGTAAAAGAAAACAGACTAAAAAAAACTTTAGAAAAATTATGCTTCAATCTGTATTCAGATACCATCAGTTCTTTCTCTGGAGATGAACTGCATTTTTCATAAGTGCTTCAGAGTTGTCTTGGATCACTGTATTGCTGAAAATAAATAAGTCATTCACAGCAGATCATCTTACAATATTGCTCTTATTATGTATATAGTACATTTCGCTTTGCATCAGCTCATGTAAATCTTTCCAAGTTTTTCTGATAGTATCTTGCTCATCATTTACCATAGCACAGTAGTGCTCCATCATAATCTCATCCCACAGTTTGCTCAGCCATTCCCCAATTGATGGGCATCTCCTCAATTTCAAATTCAACTTTTTTTTGTTTTTTATCTCTTTTTGGATACCAACCTAGTAGTGGCATTACTAGGTCGAAGAGTATGCATGGTTTTATAACCCTTTGACCATAGTTACAAATTGCTCTACAGAATGTTTGAATCAGTTTACAACTTTAGCAAGAGTGTATTAATGTCTCATTTCCCCGATATCCCCTACAACATCTGTCATTTTCCTCTGCTGTCCTATTATCCAATCCAATAGGTATGAGGTAGTACCCCGGAATTGTTTTGACTGCATCTCTTGAATCAATAGTGATTTAGAGGGGCAGCTAGGTGGCGCAGTGGATAAAGCACCGGCCCTGGATTCAGGAGTACCTGAGTTCAAATCCGGCCTCAGACACTTAACACTTACTAGCTGTGTGACCCTGGGCAAGTCACTTAACCCCAATTGCCTCACTAAAAAAACAAAACAAAACAAATAGTGATTTAGAGCATTTTTTTTTTCATATGGCTATAGGTAGCCTTGATTATTTCATATCTTTTGATCACCTATCTATTGGGGAATGGCTCTTATTTTAACAAATTTGACTCTACGTGTTTGAGAACTGTAACGTCAGACACTTTTACCTGTGTGACCCTGGGCAAGTCATTTAATCCCATTTGCCTCAGTTTCCTCATCTGGAAAACAAGCTGGAGAAGGAAATGGCAAACCACTCCAGTATCTTTGCCTAGAAAATCCCAAATGGAGTCACAAGGAGTTGGACAGGATTGAACAACAACTCAAGCCAAATGGGTCACTCACCACCACTCCTGCCAATCCAACCCTATCCCTCAATGGCACCGTTCCTTACCTGCTCTCCTATACTTCAAACACCCAGATTTACGAGCTATTTCCAGTCCTTTAAGGCCCAACTCAGTTCTCTCTTCTTCTAGGAAGCTTTCCCTGACTTCTTCATTACCATGATCGTCACTGTCATCCTCATAATCATTTTCAGTAAGGCTGCCCAGCATCTCCCAGAAAGTCTGCATGACTAGATCGGAGGACTTGACAACCCTCTCATTTCACAAAAGAGGATATTGAGGCCCACAGAGGGGAAATGACTTGCCCACGGTCACATGGGCAGAAAGTTACACATCTGAGACCTGAACCCATGTCTTTAAATCCAATCAGACTAGATTCCCTCCCTTCACCATCTCCAGTTCTGCCCCCTAACTCTTGACATCCATATCTCTAAAACCACTAAACCAAGGGAATAACCAGAGACAGGAGCCAAGTCCTGCCCTCTAACCATAGTCTTCCCTTCCCCCACCCCAGACTAAGGGCTCCCAGCTCCCGGAAGAGGGCCATCTTCTCCCATAGATCTATGTCTCACCTGACTGCGGTCAGGGAGTCAGTCTAGAGCCTGAGGTTACTCACTTCCCAGAGAGGAGTGTTCAGAAGCTTATTCCTCTTTGGTCCCCAGAGTCCTTTTATCTGCATTCCCAGGAAAGCTTAGTCTTGCTTCCCCATCCCAATCCCTCTACCATCCATAGAGTACCCTAGGCCCTTCCACAGAGGAGCCAGGTGACAGCCGGCACCCATGGCATGGGACTCAACCTCCCAGTGAACCTTATGACCCATGCATGGTCATGGTCTCTGCCCGTAAATGAACTTCTTTCCTTATTTACATGGATGATCTCCCCAGTGTCTTTTCCCCTCCAATTCAAATCCAGAAGGCCTGATGAAGACAGGCTGTTATAATGGAAAAATCCCTGAGTTTGGAGGCAGATAAACCAGGTCATAGGAAATCATCAATTTAAAGTTGAGGGCAGCTAGGTGGCGCAGTGGATAAAGCACCGGCCCTGGATTCAGGAGGACCTGGATTCAAATCCGGCCTCAGACACTTGATACTTGCTAGCTGTGTGACTCTGGGCAAGTCATTTAACCCCCACTGCCCCCCAAAAAAATTTTTTTTAATTAATTTAAAGTTGAAAGGGGGTACTGAAGAGGCCACCTCATCCATCTCTCTCATTCTTACAAATGAGGAAAATGAGACCCAAAGAGGGTGTCATGGAAGAAATAAGCAGAGCTGGGATTTGAACCCAGGTCCTCTGGATCCAAGTCTAGAATTCTTCCCATTGCACACACATCCATGCTTTTCACCAACTATGAACCCTTAGGTGAGTCACTTCCATTCTGATTCATTCCTTAAATATTTAGTAACTGTTTACTATATGCCAGGCACTGGAGATATGAAGAGGGAGATGAAGTGGTTCTTGCCCTCAAGAAACTTATGTTCTACTAAGCGCTTAGCACAGTGCCCAGCATATAGTAGGTGTTAAATTATTTACTGACTGGGGGCAGCTAGGTGGTGCAGTGGATAAGGCACCAGCCCTGGATTCAGGAGGACCTGGGTTCAAATCCAACCTCAGACACTTGACACTTACTAGCTGTGTGACCCTGGGCAAGTCACTTAACCCTCATTGTCCCACCCAAAAAATATTTATTGACTGTCTGACTTGCCAGAGAGTGGCAGGTGCACATATATACCTAAAGGCAAAGGAGAGACATAGACTAAGTGCTCTAAGAATATTTGGGGAGGGAAGAGAACACCTGGGAGAGGGAAGAGGAGGGTAATCAGGGAAGGCTTCAGAGAGACGGTGGCACTTGAGCTGAGCCTTGGAACAAGATAAGGATTCTGAGAGTAGGGAATAAACAGACATTCCAGGCGTGCAATATGGCTTTGTGCAAATACAAGGAGGCAGGAGATGGAATATCGAGTTCAGAAAACTGCTAGTAGGTCCAATTTGGCTGGAACACAGCGTACATGAAATATTGTGAAATAGTCTGGAGAGGGAGGTTGGAACCATGTTGTGTTAAGCCTTAATTGCCGGGTTAAGGGGAGTGTTTTGTTTTATGCTAGAAGCCATCAGGAGCCACTGGAGGTGTATGAGCAAGGGAGTGACATAGTCAGACTTATGCCTTAGGGATACTATTTTGTTAGCTGTTTGGAAAATGGATTGGGCAGGAAATAGATCGAAGGTCAAGAAACAATTATGATATTCCAGGTGGGAGATATTAAGGGCTTGAACTTGAGTGGTGGCCATGTGAATACAAAGAGGAACAGACTCAAAGAGATGCTATAGAGACAGAATCAACAGAATCTGGAAACTAATTGGATTCGGGAGGGGAAGGAGATGGAGAATGAAAAGCCAAAGATAACTCTTAGCTTTCAAATGCGGGTAACCAAGATGGCAATGCACTTGTCAGAAATTGGGAAGTTTAGAGGCAGGATTATTTGGAGGTGGCAGAAGGAAGATGGGCTCAGTTTGGAGCAAGGCTGAGTTTGAGATGCTGCCAAGCCTTGCAGGAGGAGATGCCTGCCAAGGAGTGGAGTAGGTGGTCCTGGAGATGATGATAAAGATCCAACAAAGGGGGCAGCTAGGTGGCACAGTGGATAGAGCACCCGCCCTGGAGTCAGGAAGACCTGAGTTCAAATCTGGCCTCTGACACTTAACACTTACTAGCTATGTCACCCTGAGCAAGTCACTTAACCCCAATTGCCCCACCAAAAAAAAATCCAATAAAGGAGACAGGAGTGGTCAGACAGATAGGAGAAGTACCAAAAAGAGAATAATGTCATAGGAGCCAGGGGAAGAAAGGGGGAGAGAAGGGACAAAACTTGCAGAAGGGTCAAGGAGGATGAGGACTGAAAAGACTCCATTACATTTAGCAGTTCAGAGATTATTGGTCACCCTGGAGTGAGAAGTTTTAGTCTAGTGATTGGGTTGGGAGCCAAATTGCGATGATGGTGAGAAGGAGGAAGAGGAGGAGGAGGAGGATGCTACCACCACTTCTATATGAAGTACACTGAATAAGATGAGAATGAGAATAATAATTGCAATAATAGAGGCATCTAGGTGATGTAGCACTGGACATGGAAACAGAAAGACATGAGTTCAAACCCAGCATGAGACACTTACTAGCTGTATGACCCTGAGAAAATCACTTAGTTTCTGTTGAAAACTGGGGATAATGGCACCTACCTCTCAGGGTTGTTGTGAGGATCAAATGAGATATTGGTAAAGTGCTTTGCAAATCTTAAAGTACTATGTAAAAGTTATTGAGCTGTTATAATAGTAATAACAACCCCCTTGAAGCCCACTCTATCATCCATGGCATGGGTGGAGAGGTGATAAAATGCATGGAAAAGGAAGAGAATATCTGCAAAACCAATGTACAATGGGAACTGTGTGCCTGAGATCTATTGATGTTATTTGTCCTTTGTTCTCAAAAAAGACCATGACAGAGGTCATGACTTGCACTGAATTGGATTTAAGTGAGGGAAGGTTGTGCAAGTTCACCAGCTTCACTCTCTCCTCCAGAGCCATCTGGGTCCAGTGGCAAGATACACATAAGAATGACTGGCGATGGTCCCAGATGTTTGAGGCAATTGGGGTTAAGTGACTTGCCCAGGGTCACACAGTTAGCAGTGTCAAGTGTCTAAGGTCAGATTTGAAATCACGTCCTCCTGACTCCTGGGCCAATGGTCTATCTACTGTGCCACCTAGATGCCCCTGAGATTCCCTTCAGTATCTATGAAAGACTACAAAGATCCCTATAGCACCCATGAAGGCAGGAGTCCTCAAGTGCTGGCCATCTGGGCTCTGAAGATATTGAGTTAGCACCCCGGCAGTGTGATATAACAACACCTGGGAACCTAAGAAATCACTTGACTGTCATAAATAAGACTTACTACATCCAGGTGGGCCAGCCTTGGATCTGCCATGATGATCAAGTGAATTGAGAGGTGCTCCTTCAAGTTCTGATTCCACAAGAAGGGAAAACACACCCAAACCAATCAGAAATACCAATCCCCCACCTGTCAGAAATGCTTCAATGCAGATGGCTCTGACTATGAAAGCCAACAAATGAAAAGTGAGCAGGAAATCGATGGAGGACACCCATGTGTTTATTATGTACGATGACTATACACAGCAAGACTGGAAGTACCTCTTACTGGCTACAGGCAAAGACTTCCTACTGCCTTTTGTCCACTGTATCCTCAGCTCCAAGTTACACAACAACACATTCTAGATTGATGAAGGACAACTCTCATAGATAACTTTATTCCTAAACCCAGATTAGGTGAAATAAGAGCAGAAATTGAGGAGTTACTTATATCCAAAGAAGGAAAAACAAGAGCCTGAAAGCACTTGGAAATCTACACTTGACCCAAACTTCAGAAACACTGCCTAACAGAGACATGGATGGTAAAAGTAATGTTGATGTCTTGAGTGATTTTTGAAAAGGACATGTGCATACTTAGAAGGGAATTTTGAAAAGCTCTTCTTGAGTTGAACAGTGAGAATCCAACTAATATACCAACGATACCAAAACAAAGTAATTTTTATATATTTTTATTTTATTTTTTCCAAATACATGTAAAGATAGTTTTCAACATTCATTTTGTAAGATTTTGAGTTCCAAATTTTTTCCCTCCCCTCTCTCAAAGCCAGCAAGCAATCTGATATAGGTTATACATTACAATCATGCTAAACATATTTCCATGTTAGTCATGTTGTGAGAGAAGAAAATCAGCCCAAAAGGGAAATACCACATGAAAGAAAAAACAACATAAAAAACTACAAAAGTGAAAATAGTAGTTTCAATCTGCATTCAGATGCTATAGTTCTTTTTCTGGATGTGGAGAGCATTTTTCCATCATGAGTCAACAAAGTAAATTTAAAAAGTAGCCACCATCACAAATAAAGGTTCACCTACAATATTTGACAAAAGCGTAAAACTATTTCAGGACTCCACACAATAGCACATGGCACAAGTGTGGGGGGGAGGGGGAAGGAAGCAATAAATATTTATAAGTGCCTGCTAAGTACCAGAAATGTCTTAAGTGCTCTACAAATATTGTTTCATTTGATCCTCACAACAGCTTTGAGAGGTGGGCCTATTATTATCACCCCCATTTTTTACAGATGAGGAAACTGAGGCAAAGTGACTTGCCCAAGGTCACACAGCTAGGAGACAGCTGAATTAGGATTTGAACTCAGATCTTTCTGACTCCAGGCCCAACACTCTATCCACTGTGACACCAAACTGCTTGTTAAGGAAAGATTATAAGTGGAACGGTGGTACTATCCAGCAGTATTCCTAATGAGAGGCAGCAGATCACACCATGGTCAAAGTGGCTTGAGAAAATGATGGAAGACCTTGGGAGAGACATATGAAGATTATATCAATCTGCAGCCAGCCTATATGGCAGGACACCCGGATACCATATTGCTTGATTAAAGGCAACAAAATGAGATGTGTAGAATGGAATATAAAAAGCAAACTATGGGGCAGCTAGGTGGCGCAGTGGATAAAGCACCGGCCCTGGATTCAGGAGTACCTGAGTTCAAATCCGGCCTCAGAAACTTAACACTTACTAGCTGTGTGACCCTGGGCAAGTCACTTAACCCCAATTGCCTCACTAAAAAAAAAAAAAAAATTAAAAAAAAAAAAGCAAACTATGTCAAAAATCCTCAACCCCCTTAATTAAAGCTAAGGTAAGGCGTCATGGCAGTGGGAAGTCCAAAAGAAAGAATTTCCCCTCAATCAAAGACTATCCAGACTTGAGAGGCAAAGAAATGAGAAGAGAATGAGAACTTCCAAAGAAAAAAAAAGACATGGAAATATTCAAGTGGTCAATATAGTTGGAAGTATTCTAATACAACAAAAAACACGTGAGATCAAACAGGAAACAGAGCGCTCTCGTACCACTGATATAATGAAAGACAGAAGTTACACCAAGGGAGGTGATTGAAACTAGCTTCTCTGCAAAACTGGAAAGCATTAGGTACAGATCAATTCCATCATTTCTGGCTCAGGTACTGCATAGTGGTGTGTAGATGACTGGTGAAGCATCTGAGTAGTTTCCTCTCTCATACAAACCTAAGTCCTTCTTTCTTTACAGAGGTCCTGCATGTTTATCCACAAAAGTTGAGAACATCTATGGCACCTCCAAATACAGGCTAGTTCCCTCTTTGCTTCAGGGACAAAGAGACACCACTCTACAAATCAAGTCAAGGCAAGTATGTTGCATTGATTTTGTCAAATGTCAGAAATGAAAACCACATGAGAGGGGCAGCTAGGTGGCGCAGTGGATAGAGCACTGGCCCTGGAGTCAGGAGTACCTGAGTTCAAGTCCGGCCTCAGACACTTAACACTTACTAGCTGTGTGACCCTGGGCAAGTCACTTAACCCCCATTGCCCCGCAAAAAACAAAAAAAAAAACAAAGATGAATTTCCATCCCAGTACTCTTATCTAATTTCAAAATCAGGCATTTATCTATCTGCACAATAGGTCATAGAATGTTAAATATTTTTAAAAATCCTATAAAGATGACAACTTGTCCCTAGAGCATTTCTATCTGAAAGCCATCAAAAAGATAAGAATAGAACATGGTAATGGGTGGTGGTGGTAGTGGTGGTGATGGTGATGGCAGCAGTGGTGGTGGTGATGATAATGATGATGGGGAGGGGGAGGGGGAGGAGGAGAGGTTGCAGGGCATAGTTAATGGAGATCTGGTCTTGGGATCAGGAATACTTGGGTTTAAGTTCCACTCATGCCACCTTGACTACGTGACCCTAGGTAAGTCATTTAATTCCTAACTAACCCAAACAACTCTCCAAGTCTATTAGTTGCAAAGAAGGTGCAGACTTGTGTTCATAGAGGGATTTCCTTACTGGGAACTCCCTACAAAAATGAAATCATAGGTCCAGCCAAACATTAATTAATTGATTACCTGTACAATGTTAATCAATCAATCAATTAATTGATTGATTAACAGGGCAGATGATGCAGTGGATAGAGTGTCGGGCCTAGAGTCAAGAAGACTCATCTTCTTGATTTTAAATCCAGCCTCAGACACTAAGTAGCTATGTGATCCTGGGCAAGTCACTTAACTCTGTCTCAGCTTCTTCATCTGTAAAATGAACTGGAGAAGGAAATGGCAAACCACTCCAGTATCTTTGCCAGGAAAACCCCAAATGGGGTCACAAAGAGTTGGACACAACTGAAACGACTGAACAACAACAACAACAAAACCTTTTAATAAAACTAATGGGGGCAGCTAGGTGGCACAGTGGATAGAGCACCGGCCCTGGATTCAGGAGTACCTGAGTTCAAATCTGGCTTCAGACACTTAACACTTACTGGCTGTGTGACCCTGGGCAAGTCACTTAACCCCAATTGCCTCACTAAAAAAACAAAAAACAAAAAACAAAAAACAAAACAAAACCTAATGGCTCATCACCCTAATTCATTAGAGGAAAATTTTGCTTCCTTATAAAAAAGGAGGAAAAGAATTGACAGACATTCTTATACACACAATCAACAGGTTAAAAACTTGGAGAAATATTTTTGAGAGAAGCAGACATCATTTCACTGAGCAATAGTAAAGGGTAATAACAGGTACATGCTATTGGTTTGGGCCAAAGTACCCCACAGTGGGTTACTCCTCTGTGGAACCTATGAAACAGACAAGATCAAGAGCAGAACCAAAAGGCTCTTCCTGGACAAGACCTGCATGAGCTCTCCCAACAAGATTTTGCAAAAGAACATCAAAGAGAGGGATGAATCATGTGGATTTGTTTGTGGAAACTAAGGGGTTTCTCGTGGTAATTCAGGACCAGGTAACTGCCACCAGATACTGCAGAAGGAGCCCAGACTTAGTCATCGATGTAGATTGGTGGAGACTGCAACACGTCACTGTGAAACTTTGGCACCTTTTAGTACCTAGGTAGATATTATTACCTTGGGCCGGAATTATACACTAGAAGTGCATTGTCCTTTATGGGAATTCACCCAATAAACTGTACTGGAACTGGATCGTTATCCCAGACTGAACTGCCAATTTATATCACTTGGATATAACCATAAAAACTTAAGAGCAGTATGTCTGATAAATGTCACCATCCCAAAGGTCAGGACTTCACACCATGCAGAATGAAGGGATTTTAAAGTGTAGAAACCCGCTGAGACAGAATCATGGGTGAACAGGATAAGGTGCATCTCGTTCTGCTGGTTCTGTCTGCTGGTGGAGTTCTAGCAAGGTTCCTTTCAGTGAGCCTACAGAGGCTTAGCTAATGTGATAATGCTTTTATTCAACTCCACCTATGTGATAGTCCAAAGAACACTGGATGTATAAATAGGGACAGCTGGGTGGCACCGTGGATTAAGTTCTGGCCCTGGAGTCAGAAAGACCTGAGTTCAAATGTGGCATCAGACACTTCCCAATTGTGTGACCCCAAACAAGTCACCTACCCCTCTTTGCCTCAGTTTCCTCATCTGTAAAATGAGCTAGAGAAGGAAATGGCAAACCACTCCAATATCTTTGCTAAGATAATCCTAAATGGGGTCACAAAGGGTCGGACATGACTGAAAACAACTGAATGACAAACGTTTAATAGGGAGTGACTTTCTATCTGAAACTCATCAAAATAAGGAGAGAAAAAAGAGATGATAATAAATAACAACACATTTACAGGCTATTTTAAGTGTTTGAAGCACCTCTCATATATTGCCTCCTTTGATCCTTATATCCACAAGGCAATAATAATAATAGCTAGCATTTATTAGGCACCTAGTATGCGCCACACTGTGCTAAGTGCTTTACAAATATCAAGTCATTTGAGCCTCACAATAAACCTGAGAGGTAGGTGCAATTATTATTTCTGCTTTACAATCGAGGAAACTGAGGTAAACAGAAGTGAAATGATCATCCTAAGGTCACTCAGCTAGTAAGTGTCTGAGGCTAGATTTGAACTCAGGTTTGCCTGATCTCAGGTCCAGCACCCTATCCGATGAGCCACCTAGCCATAGGACTACAGTAGGTTGAGAAATGAATACCAGGTGAGGAAGTGGAGTCATTGAGTATATTGCAAGCTCTTTTCTGGGAATTTGGCAATGAAAGAGGGAATAGGTATTGTATAATAACTTGAGAGTAAAATGATTGTTGGAGCTTGCCCTAAAACCAGGCTCTTCTGCCTCCCTAGGACTCCTCTGCTCAGGTCTATCTTTTCTGTCTTTCCTATGGCCTTATGGATTCATTATCCCAGGGTCAAGCTCTCTAAAGGCAGTGAACTTCCCTTCCCCAGTCATTAAGAAAGAGACTCGGGGGCCGGCTAGGTGGCACAGTGGATAAAGCACTGGCCCTGGATTCAGGAGTTCCTGAGTTCAAATCCGGCCTCAGACACTTGACACTTACTAGGTGTGTGACCTTGGGCAAGTCACTTAAGCCCCATTGCCCTGCAAAAAAAAAAAAAAAAAGAAAGAGACTCGGGGGCAGCTGGGTAGTACAGTGGATAAAGCATTGGCCCTGGATTCAGGAGGACCTGAGTTCAAATCTGGCCTCAGACACTTGACATTTAACACTTACTAGTTGTGTGACCTTGGGCAAGTCACTTAACCCTCATTGCCTTACACACAAAAAAAAAAGAAAGAAAGAGAAAGAGACTCAATTAGACCCTATCTGCTTCCCTTCCCTCAAACCCAGGCAGGCTCCCTCCCCTCCTTGGGCCCAGCACAGAATAGTGGGAAGAAGGCTGGATTGGCATTTTGATCATCTGCATCTGAATGCTAGCTCTTCTCCTTAACATCTATACACTTGGGCAAATCACAAAACATCTCTAGGCTTCAGTTTCCTCCTGTGTTAAATGAGAATGCTGGACTGAATGGCCTATGAGATGCCTCTTATGATCGTCTGAACTTTCAAACATAATGTAAAGAAAATCACTCTGGATTCAGGAGTATCTGAATTCAAATCCAGCCTCAGACACTTGACACTTACTAGCTGTGTGATCCTAGGCAAGTCACTTAACCCTCATTGCCCCACCAAAAACAAAACAAACAAAAAAACAAAAACAAAAACAAAAACAAAGAAAATCAGAGCTGGGAGATCTGTCTCTTAGATACTTCCAGTCCAGTGGTTCTTAACCTATTTTTGTGTCCTGGACCCCTTGGGCAGTGCCTGGTGAACCCCAGGGACCCCTTCTCAGAGTCATGTTTTTAAATGCATAAAGTAAAATACATAGAATCACAAAGGAAATCAAGCCTGTTGAAATGTAGCTGTCAAAATATTTTTTTTAAAAAGCAAAGTTTTTTAAAAGTTCCTGGACCCCTGGTAAAGAACCTCTGGAACTGTTACCCAAAGCCTTCATTTGACAACAACAGACACAGAGGAGCTGGAAGGAGAGCTGATTTGCCAAAATGGGTTAATGGCTGAGATGGAACCTGAGCCCAAGCCACTTGACTTCAAATCCAGAGCATCTTGTGGCGTGTCATGATGCTCCCTCACTCAAGAAGGGATAAACACTCAAGGATGAAGATGCAGAATGGAGTTGGGATGAGTGACTTACATTTGTACAGTGGTTTACAGGAAGGAAGGAGGGATGGAAGGAAGGAAGGAAGGAAGGAAGGAAGGAAGGAAGGAAGGAAGGAAGGAAGGAAGGAAGGAAGGAAGGAAGGAAGGGAAGAAAGAGGGAGGGAGGGAAAGAAGGAAGGAAGGAAAGAAGGAAAGAAAGAGGGAGGGAAGAGAAGAATGGAGGCTCCAAAGAACTTACCAATTAAAGAAGGGGAAAGGAGCTTGTAAAGGGATTTTCCATAGTGATCAGTCCTAGGGGTGGTAGGACAATCCAGGATAAGGAGTCCCCAGGTATTATGGGAAGTTCCAGTATGAGAGCTGTAGAGATATGATTTTAAAGTCCAGTAGCAAGGACCAGGGCCAGGAAGTTGGTCTGGACTCCTTCACCAAATGGAAGCTCACCAATGGGAGAAGGGGCCAGAACTTACACTTCACACACACACTCCCAGACTGGTCACTGAAACAAAGACCCAACATTGAGTCCATCTAAGTAAATTCCTTTATGAAGCACCATGTGTTAGAGGATGTCAGCTTTGAGGACCAAAGAATTTGGAGCTGTAAGGGAGCTTAGGGGTCACCCAGTGTAAGGCCCTCACTTTATAGAGGAGGAAGCTGGGGCTCAGTTAGGAGAAGGCCTGCTTTCTCGAGGTCACCCAAGTAGTAAATAGCCAAGCTGGGGTTACACTTCAACTCCTCAGACTCTAGAGCCAAGGCTCTCCTGCTACACCAGCTGCTGCTGCCTCCTCCTTCACCACCACCTCTTTTTCCTCCTCCTCCTCCTCCTCCTCCTCTTCCTTTTCCTCCTCTTACTGCTTCCCAGGACAGACATGATCACAGGAAAGGTCACTCAGATAGTGGGATGCTTTGGAAGACATTGCTTAGCACCAGCATAAAGATTTCACCGTGTCCAGACAGAACGAAGATGAAACTGTTGTTGCCCTCCCAAGAAATCAATCAGATTCTTCCTCCAAAATACAACAGAGATGACTTTTGGATTATCTGTGGTTAGATGTAACCAAGATGTCCTCCCCCACCGCAACTCTCCTTATGTTGGTGTAGACAACATCAGAGTGCCTATAGAGACAAAGGCAGGGAGAACTCAGATTTGTAATCATTCTTTCTTCCCCTTGTCTCCCCCCACCTCACCATCCCCCTAATGGAGAAGGACCAGGATGGTCCCTCTTTTGCAAAAAAAGGGAAACTGAGGCCCAGAGAGATTTTGGTGCTTGACCAAGATGACACAGAATGTTGGATAGAAAGAAAGTCAGAAGTCTGGGGTCACCTATCCTCCTGAGTCCCCTGCTCACTCCTTCCCCGCACAAGCAGGGGGTCTTCACAAAAGCTCTGGGTCCAAGCACCAGCTCTCCAGTGACTGTGAAACTTAGGAATTTTCATTTTCTTTCTTTCTTTCTTTCTTTCTTTCTTTCTTTCTTTCTCTCTCTCTCTTTCTTTCTTTCTTTTTTTTGTGAGGCAATTAGGGTTAAGTGACTTGCCCAGGGTCACACAGCTAGTAATTGTTAAGTGTCTGAGGCTGGATTTGAACTCAGGTCTTCCTCAATCCAGGGCCAGTGCTCTATCCATTGTGCCACCTAGCTGCCCCTACTGTGAAACTTAGATGAGTCCTTTCTCCTCCATGGACCTTTGGATATGATAATATGTCTAATAATAATACATCAACATGACCCAAACACCTATGGTGCCACCCTTTCCCCTTCCTTCCTTCTTTTTTTTTTAAACATTTCCATATTGGCTATGTTTCTTTTCTTTTTTTTCGGGGCAATGAGGGTTAAGTGACTTGCCCAGGGTCACACAGCTAGTAAGTGTCTGAGGCTAGATTTGAACTCATGTTCTTCTGAATCCAGGGCCAGTGCTTTATCCACTGCGCTACCTAATTGCCCTTCCTTCCTTCTTTATGTCATTCTACCCTTTCCAGTCAAAACACATTATTCCCCCACCCCTACCCATGCACAAACCTCCTTACTGCTTGTATCTTACACAGAACATTCCATCACCTGTATCCAACCTGTCTACTGGTCACCCTCCATACTTAGCACCTCCAACTCTGGGCATCCCTAGTTTCCTTCCAAGCTGAGCCCAAGCTCCACCTTGGACACAAAGTCATTCCCGAGGCTCCGTCCCACTAAGTCTGCCATCTCAGTAGTTTGCATGTAGCTAAATATGGACATGTTGTCTCCCCTCACTATAATGTCAACCCCTCTAAGCCATGCGTTATTTCAGTGCCTAATCCAGTGCCTGCCACATAGTGCTTAATAAATGCTTGATTTATAGATTGATATCGGAGACACACAGAGGCAGGCCCAGGGACTGAAACTAAAGAGAGAGTCAGAGAGACATAGAGAGGGAAAGAAAGAGAGAGAAAGGGAGAAAGATTGAGGGAAGAGGAGAAACAGAGAGGGAGAGAGGAAGAAGATGTGAGAGAGAGAGAGAGAGAGAGAGAGAGAGAGAGAGAGAGAGAGAGAGAGAGAGAGAGAGAGAGAGAGAGAGAGAAAGCGAGAGAGCGCACTGTGGTATCCTGTCCTGGCCAACAAGGTCCAGCAGATGGGGATAGTGGCCAGGGAAGGCCAGAGGCTCAGATACCAAATTGTTCTATAGGAAGGAGATCAGGATGGCTACCTATATGTGTCTGTACCATCAGCCTATGTTGGCCTCTGTCTCTCACCCCTATCCAGAGAGCTTTCCCTTATAGCTCCTCAAAATCAATCAAGCAGATTTTGCACTCTATCACAGGTATTTCCTCCAGTAATTTTTTTTTCTTTTTTTTTCCAGGGCAGTGAGGGTCAAGTGACTTGCCCAGGGCCACACAGCTAGTAAGTGTCAGGTGTCTGAGGCCAGATTTGAACTCAGGTTCTCCTAAATCCAGGGCCAGTGCTTTATCCACTGCACTACCCAGCTGCCCCTCCAGTAATTATGAATAAACTGTTTTCTAACCTTTGCTTCGAGGTCTCAACCTCCTGACTTTTCTGGATCCTAAGCCTGCTTGGCTGCTGATTTCAGAGATTTACTGGACCTGTTCCCAGATGCCTTTGGCCCATCTCTCCTGTTACTGTCACCATAACTGGAAGCCTGAGTCTGATATCTGTTTCCTCTTTCCTGTCTTAACCCTGTATCCATACACTCGAGACCACCAAAAAAAAAAAAATGTGTTTTCCAAGATTTATTCACAAGAAAAAAGACAAAAGATGGATTCATAAGTGATACATTGAAGTAATGATAATATGTTAAAGATTCAGCAGGGAAGCAGATCCAAGACCAAGCTCTAACTGGGTAAGTAAAACCAAAAGAGGACTGATCAAGGCTCTGAGAGATTAAGTGAGTTAGTGAGCATAGCCACGTAGCTAAGAAGTGTCAGAGTAATGTCTTCTTGACCTGTGCTGAATTTTTATCATCATGCATACTGCCTCTTAATAATAAGCAGTGTGATATAGTGGCCTTGGAGTAAGGAAAACCTGGGTTCAAATTCTGATGCTGTGGCTGCCTCTGACAAATACTGGATGTCTGGCGATCACTTAATCTCTCAGCATCCCCAGGTAATTCTCTAAGTTACTCTAGTACTCTAAGTTACAGAGCAATTGTTGATTGAAAAAAAGAAATTTCTGCAGGAGAAGTTCTCTACACCATTACAATGCAGGTTCAGATAAAAAGAAAGGAATAAATAAACATACCTGGCAGAAATTAGGCTTAAACTACCATCTTATACCATATGCCACAAGAAACTCAAATGGAATATGTAACCTAATTATTAAAAGTTATACTGTGTGTTGGGGGCAGCTAGGTGGCACAGTGGATAGAGCACCAGCCCTGAATTCAGGAGGACCTGAGTTCAAATCCGGCCTAAGACACTTGACACTTACTAGCTGTGTGACCCTGGACAAGTCACTTAACCCCAATTGCCACACACACAAAGTTATACTGTGTGACCCTGGGCAAGTCACTTAACCCTCATTGCCCTGGAAAAAAAAGCTATACCCCATAAAAAAGAGAGAGAGAGAGAAATAGGTAAGGTACCATCCACAGAGATGACTAGACAATGGATTCTCAACCAAAGGGATAGAGGTGATCATAAAAGATAAAATTATTTCAATTTTATGAATTTTTAAAAAACATGTGCATAAATAATATTAATACCACCAGGATAATTAGGGAAGCAATCTAATGAAAAGAAAATCATTGTATCAAATATCTTTGATAAGGAACTGATACCCAAGATAAAAGATTATAAAATCAAAAGCTATTCCCCATTAGACTGGTGGTTGGAAGACTTGAACAATCATCCATAGTATAACAAGAGCCCCTCTGGGTAATTACTATCTCAGGTTCTAGGGATAATCCTACGGGTGATACACCTATATAGATAGGGGTACTCCCACTATGTTGGCTCACTTGATACCACCACCAGTGTTCTTCCCTTTAATAATCAGTCAATAGTCAATAGTTAATTACCTTTTAGCAAAGGCATTTACCAAGATGGTATAGAAGAAGAATTGGTACAAAACATTCTTCCCCAAACCTGGGGAGCATTTCCCCACAAGAACACACAGAGTGCATAGGAAGAATGAGTTCTACTTTAGCTTGCAATGGTAGTGAGACACACGCATAATATCTCTGACAAAAATAAACTCAGAAGTCTTGGAAACCTCCTGGCCTAGAAGTCTGTACTCTCTTTGTAGAGTCTTCACACAGCCTCCCTTGGGTACAGCATCTCCACTGGGTTGGTCACTCAGTTGGACTCCCAGGGCATGATCCTTTCTTGAATGCATGGCGAGTTCTTCTCTTGGATATGATGGGTCATGCTCATTGAAGATGCTTCCTCCCTGGGGTGTTTGTATTTCTGTATCTGTATTTGTCTGCAAGGCATGTCTCTCCAGGCTCAGCCAGATGGCCCTACTGGTCTAGCAGCTACAATGACATAGCTGATTTTGGTGGGGGTTGGGGAGAAAAAGCCCCTCCCCCTACTGTTCCCTAGTAATAAGTGAAAGTGTCATCTGCATAAATCATTTTCTGGTCTGGACTTCTCAACTTTTGAATTAGAGCTGTTGAAATTCATACAGCTATATTTAAAGCCCCCAAAGATATGGCTAGCTCGTTCAATCAACCAATTGTAATGTTCCCTTCTTGAAGCAAGCAGAGAGGTTCAAACTTCAGAAAAGGAGTACAAGGTATAGGCTCATCTTGTTTATATATTAAAACCTCATCGTATGTGACTACATCAGATGCATTAGGGAGGTAAACGTCCTCCTTTATACCAATAATAAAAGATTCACAGATAAAATAACTCCAAGATTTCATCCCATACCCACCAAATTGGCACCAAAAGAGATAATCAATATCAGGGGGATTGCTCAAAGATGAATACAGCAGTGCATAGCTGGTGGCTCTGTGAATGGATCCAATGAACAGTTTTCAAAAGAATTGTAAAACAGTAATGTCCCTGCGAAGGATTGCTCTGAGTCACTAAAAATAAGAGATGCATGTCAAAATGACTCTGAGGTTTTACATCACACTCAGAAAATTGCTAAAGATAACCAAAGATGGGTATACTCAATGTAGGTGGGGTTGTGGAAAGATGGGCACACTAATACACTGTTGGTGAAGCTGTGAATTGGTCCAACCCTTCTGAAGAATAATTTAGAATTATGCAATGAAAGTCACTAAAAGGGCCATATCCTTTGATCCAGAAATTCTACTGCTAGGAAGATAGCCCATGGAGATGCATAATAAAACAAAGAACTTATATGCACTAAAATATTTAGAGCAGAACTTTTTTGTAGTAGAAAAGATCGAGAAACAAAGTAGTTTCCCATTAATTGGGCAATGGCTAAACAAACTGCGGTACACAGATATAATGAAACATTACTGTGCCATAAGAAATGATGTATGTGGTGAATACAGAAGAGCATGGAAAGACCTACATGAACTTATACCAAGTGAAGTGAGCAGAACCAGGAAAACAACATCCTCAAGGATGACATCAATGTAAATGGAAAGATCAATAAGCACAAAGTAACCGAACCTGAATTTTATGAAATTATAAAGAACTAGCTTGGCCCCAAAGAAGAGCTATGAGAATGCAACCTTCGCCTACTTCTTTGTAGGGGGGAGGGACTATGGGTGTGGAACACATCATATAATGTCAAACTTTTTTGATGTGTTGGTTAGTTTTGCTAAACCTTCTCTTCCTCTTTTTTTATATCTTGCTATAAGGGATGGCTCTCTGGATAGGGGAAGAGAGAGAGGTACATTGAGGAATGTAGGGGATGTAAAAACAAAAGGCAGCATTAAAATGATTTTTTAAAAAATAAACACAATGGGTGGGAGAGGGAAATAATTTGGAACTGTAAATAGCGAAATTGTAATTTTAAAAATGTGAGCCTTAATAAACAAACAAACAAACATGTTAGCTCCTGGGTGAACAGTTTTTAAGTATTCAGAAACCATAAGTGTATTGAGAGATAACATATATACATATACATATACACACACATATATATGTATATATATAAAAAACACAAGACAATATGTGATATATCCAAAGTTCCTCTAAGAGGTAGAAAAGAGATATATAGGAAGATTCAGAAAAGGGAAAGATCATTTCTGACTTGGGTAAATGGGGATAATTTCATGGGAGAGATATTTGAGTAAATTTTTTTTCTAATTTAATAAGTATCTGCTATAAGCAGGTATAGTCTTTTGTGTGTATGGGGGGGGGGCAATGGAAGTTAAGTGACTTGCCCAGGGTCACACAGCTAGTGTCAAGTATCTGAGGCTGGATCTGAACTCAGGCCCTCCTGAATCCAGGGCCAGTGTTTTATCCACTGCGCCACCTAGCTGCCCCCTAGTATAGTCTTTCTAAGCTCTGAGGATCCTTCTCTTAATTCACACTGATGAGTGAGTCCCCTACAAGGCTTTCTCTCCTCTTCAGAATTCTAGGCGAAGAAAAAAAAAAGAGAGACAGACAGAATTCTAGGGATGTCCCTCCAGGGTTGGGGTTACTCCTATAGGCCACAGTTCTAGCCCCGATTCTGGCATATTCTCCCCAGTGTTAAACACCAGTGAATGATCAGCAATGCCAGATTTATTTAATCCATTAACATCAATTAGCTCTTACAAAAAAGTGGTGGAAGAAGAAAAATACAAATATTTCCCACCAATACCAGGAGACATATATCCCCCCTGTACTGCCTCTGTCTTGGGCAAGAGTAGGCTCAAATTTGAGGTAGTTTCTACCAAGCATGAGCCCCATCAAGTTCACTTCTGGATGTGGTATAACTGACAGCTGAGCCCTTCCTTCCCTCTTGTCAGTAGCTTCTCATGCATAGTGCCACTCTGGGCCGCAGAGCTTCTAGAGGCTATGCTAGTGAACTGTCTTGGACTTGAGCTCACAGGCCTCCAGCAGCTCCCTCTCCTGACCTTTGGAAACTGACAAGGTCACAGCCTAGTATGTTCTGTCTCCAATACTCTTTTCCCTAAGGAAGAAAATAATAGACAGGAGAGAAACAGAAGCACCAATAGGACCCTGTGCTCACAGACTGAGCCCAGGGCCTTTCTCTGATCATCGAGGATCCTGGCCTCCTCATTCAAACAAAGTCAGTTAGGAAAGAGAAATGCATGCTGGGTTCTAGCTCAGCAACTATTTCAAGGGCTCCTCTTCTTCATGTAGTATAAGGACTGGAGACAATACCTGTTTGTGCTTGAGTCCAAGTAGGCATTGTGCCAGAAGACCATGCTTAGCTCATGGCTGGGCTCACTGGCCAGTCCTTCCTTACACCAGGTCTCATGTAAAGCTGCTAGGGAACCAAAGGGAAAAAAAAAATAATAATCCTTGCTCTCAGGGAGTTTACACCCTACCTGTCAGTTAACTGGAATTCAATATGGGTTGTTTTTTTAATTTTAAATTCTGAATTTAATAAACACCAAAAAGAAAGAGAGAACAGTTCCATATACAGAATAGAAAGAGGATTACATACGAAAATGAAAATCTCTTTAGTATACTTTGCTTTTCTTTTATAAAAAAGTATTGGGGCAGCTAGGTGGCTCAGTGGATAGAGCACCAGCCCTGGAGTCAGGAGTACCTGAGTTCAAATCCGGCCTCAGACACTTAACACTTACTAGCTGTGTGACCATGGGCAAGTCACTTAACCCCAATTGCTTCACTAAAAAAATAAAATTAAAAAAAAAGTATAATAAATATACAGTAAAATATATCATTTATTTCTAACATAAAAATAAATGTGTAATATATTTATACATAATAAATGGGATGGATATAGTAATTTGTAATGATATTTATGTAAGTATAACAATAGAGGCATAATAAATTTAACTTTACTTTCAAAGCTGTCTTCGTCCATGTTTCCCATTGAACTTCCTTCTGTTTTTTTTTTTCTGTGCATTTCAAAATCACACCATTGACTCTCTTTTGTTTCTTTTCTTTTTTTTTCTTTTTTGGGCAACACTATCAATAACACTCCCAAAAAAGGAAAAGTCCAATCCTTATAACAAAAAAGCGTTGCCCAGCTAAATAAACCCTGCCTAGATCACTGCCTTGTCATGGCGGAGGGACTTGCATAGTTCAATAAAACTCTGAGCTATGTCATGCTGGGTTACCCAAGACAGACAAGCCATAGTGGAGTATTCTGACAAAAGGTGATCCACCGGAGAAGGAAATGGCAAAGCACTCTAGTATCTTTGTCAAGAAAACCCCAGTCTTGAAGCTGTGGTCCTTTGACCACATAATGAGAAGATAGAACTCATTGGAAAAGAACCTGATGTTGGGAAAGATTGAAGGTAAAAGGAGAATGGGACGGCAGAGGGTAAAATGGACAGATAGTGTCATGGAAACAATGAAGATGAACTTGAACAAACTTTGAGAAACAGTGGAAGATAGATGGGCCTGGAGTGCTATGGTACATGGGGTCACAAAGAGTTGGACGTGACTGAACAATAACAAAGCTGAACAAATCCACATATTTTCCATGTCCAAAAATATATGCTTCATTCTGTACATGGGGTCCATCATCCTATCATCCTTCCAGTAGGTGGGCAGTGCTCACAATGATTGGCCTCCTAGGATCATAGCTGGCCATTGTTTTGATCAGGGTTCTTACATTTTTCAGTCATTTGCCCTTTATATGTTTTGTTTGTTTTGCAGGGCAATGAAGGTTAAATGACTTGCCCAGGGTCACATAGCTAGTAAGTGTCAAGTGTCTGAGGCTGAATTTGAGCTCAAGTCCTCCTGAATCCAGGGCCGGTGCTTTATCCACCACGCCACATAGCTGGCCCCTCTATATGTTGTTGTTATTGTAACAATTATTATGGTTCTGTTCACTTCACTCTGTGTCAGTTCATACAAGTCCTCCCAGGTTTCTCTGAAACCTCCTCTTTCACCACTTCTTATGTATTACATTATGCGTGGATTATGCATTACTTAAGATTTATTTACCAGAATCTGTTCAGCCAATTATCAGTTGACCCCCACAGTTCCTATTTCTTTGTTATAATTAAAAGAGCTGCTATAAATATTGTTGTACCTATGGATCTTTCAAGAAGGATTTTAAAAGATGGGCTCCCTGTGAGAGGCAGAGATGGGAGAACACAAAAAGGAAAGCAAGATAGTAAGAAATAGGTAAACAGAAAGATAGAGACAAAGAAACACAAACTCTGAGCCTCGGTTTCATAAAATGGGGAAAATAATATCTATATAACCTTCCTTGCAGAATTATGAGGAAGGTACTTTGTAAGTCTTAAGGCAGTATGTAAGTTATTGTGGTTGTTAAAGAGATAGAGCCAGAGAATGAGGGACATGTTTAAAAAAAGAATTTGAGACAAAAATATAGGAGTGGAATACTGAAGAAAGGGCCACTAAGGAAAGATAGAAAGTCCAGAGATTGGAACAGAGATACAGGAAAAGAGAAACTGAAAAGGGATGAGAGATATGATAGAGACAGAGATATAAAATAGAGACGAAAAGACAGACAGAGGGATATACAGCTATTCTGAGGCAGAGACATAGGGAGGCTAAGATGCAGAGAAGATTGAGAAAACAGTGGGATCCTCCTCAGATCCCCCATTTTACACACACACACACACACACACACACACACACACACACACACACCATCTTCTGCCTTCGATGTCCTTAGCCTTGTCCCGGCTCCCCATAAGCCTTGGCCCAGAGTCTTCCCCTTGCCTTACAGAAGCACCCACGCCAGCCACTCACACAGGGATTGGTTTTCTTCCCCCTAGGTCTATGGTTTCAGCCCCTCACCTGGGAAGAATGGCCTCATTCAACTCATGGGCAGCTGGGTCTGGCCCAGCACTGGAAGAATCAGACTTGCTTCTGGTTTCAAGGTGAGAGGGGGGTTTGGGGCCCGGAGAGCCTCTCCTCCACTTTTTTCCACCTTCTTCCAACATGAGCAGGATTCCTGGGTCCCAGTATCAAGGGCAACCATGGGAAACTAGCCAGTGAGGCTCAGCAGAAGCAGGCCAGAAAAGAAATTAGACAGTAGGTTAAAAAAATACCGCAAGGGGAAAAAAGTCAAAAGGACTTAAAAGAAAGTTGATGGCAGATCCAAGAAAAAGCGTGTTGTCACACTGGACTGCGAGTCAGAGGGGGGCCATCACCCAAACTCTGCTGTCCATGGTATGTGCACTTCAACTGCCTAGGTCTTAGTTTCCCCAGATGTAAAATGAGAGGTTTGAACTAGATTCTGTCTAATGCCATTTTCAGCTTGGATATTTTACATTGCAAGGAAAATGAAATTGGCTACTGCAAATACCATTTCTGATCTTTCTTTCCATAGTTTCCCTTCTTATGTTTTCTTTCTTGGTCAGAAAATCATTTCAGATGGAAACACCGTCCACCCATGCCTACTTCTCTGTTAGAAACAACAGTGTGCTGGTAAAGATTTAACAACTAGCTTTGATGGAAAAGGGTTGGGGAGGGGCAATGTAGGCATGACACACTTTTAAGTTTAATCTACATTATTTATCCTTTTTCCCATCAAATTCTTAAATCTAGACGGTCAACAAAACAATAACTAAAGCCCTCATTGGTAGCCTTTGTTGACTTCCAAGGTGTAAATTTTCACATTGAAAATTTAATAATTGGTCCCAACCAGCCCTTAAGCTTGGCTTTTGCAGGCCACTAGCCAAAAAACGTCTCCCTTCTCTTTTCTTCCATTGAAACAAAAGTGGATAAGCAAACAATTGGTGGCCTTGGTCACCTTGGATCCAGTGTTTTCTCGACATCTACCTCCAGTAGAGTGTAAGTTTCTTGAGGAAAGTGTCCAGCATAGTTCCTGACAGGCAGTAGGCACTCATTAAGTATTTGCTGAATCGAATTGAGTTACTTTCTAGTTCTGACATTTTAACTTCTAAGCCCTGAGGGTCCCTTCCAGCCTTGACAGTCTATAGTGTATAAATCACCAATTATAATGATCAGCTTGACTTGCTACCCCTGAATTCTCTCAGCTCATACCAGTGAGACTCATCTCTATGCCTCTGACCCAAAAACTTAGTTAAGCCTAGGAGCAGGCACTCACTGAACAAGAAAATGAGTTCTAATTTTGCCATCAATGACCAAACCAATGGATTTGATTCTTCTCCCAGTAACTGCATTCATGTTTAAGGATTCCTGATAATAATGGTTGACATTTACATAACTCCTTAATATTTACCAAGCATCATACGTAAATTATCTCACTTGATCCTCATAATTATTATCTCCATTTTACAGATGGGGGAAACTGAGGCTGAAAGTGATTAAGTGACTTGCTCAGGGATCTCACAGCTAGTGTCTAATATAGGATTCAACTCGGGTCTTCCTGACTCCAAATCCATTAGGCCACACTGCTTCCCTTCATTCCCAACCAGACACCAGTGGCTAGAAGATTGACATGCTATTTCCTTATCTCACCTAATCCTCTTAGGGATGAGAGGTTTTAACATAGAATCTTTTGAGCTGAAAGGGACCTTTGAGTTCACCTAATCCAACAACCCTCCTGTTACAAAGTAAGCAATCAAGGCTGAATTTGGCTTAGCTACTTAGTACCTATGGGACTGTGGACGAATTACTCTCTCTCTCTGTGACACTCAGTTTACTGTTTAATAAAAAAAGTGTAGTCCTTCCTTACCTTGGGACCATGGACAAGTTATTCTCTTTCTGTGAGACTTAGTTTACTATTTTAAAAAAATGTAGTCCTTCCTTACCTTACAGGGGTGTTATGAGAGAAGTGCCCAGTAAAATTTAGAGTTCGATAGAAGTGGTGCATATTATTTGGCATTTTCCACAACATTATTCACCTCATGTCCATCACCCTAGTTCAGACCCTTCTCACCTCTCATGTAGCTGAACTACCTCAATGGTCTAACTGTTCTCCCTGCTTCCTGCCTCCCAAATCAGCTCCCTCCCTGCTGACATCACTTCTCTGCTCAAGACCCTTCAGAAGCTCCCCACTGAATCAGGTCCTAGGATTTAAGGTCTTCCTTCCATAATCTGTCTCTGCTGATGAAACCTACTGGTCAGGCCTTACCTCATTGTTGTCTGTCCTTCCTGTTGGAAGAAGATGTCTTGATTCATGGGTGAATTGGATTTAAGTGAAGGAGAATTACACAAAGTTAGTTGTCAGCCTCATTCTCTCTCATTGAAGTCCAGTGGCAGGAAAAAGGTCAAGATGACAGGCAATGGAAGTAGATGTCTGACCGAACTCTAAGCTCTCTGCAGCACCTGCTTCAGTCGTCCTAATAACCATTGCAACACATTGTTCTCATCTGCCCATTCTACAGGGAAAAGTCTTCACCTGCCTGGGGTAGACATCTCCCTAACACCAGCAGGTTTGAGACCTGGTTAAACTCTCCTGCCAAGATGAGTTTACCGGGATGTGACTGCTACACATGCTATATAGCTTCTTGGAGCCACAGGCAAGTTGAGTGCTAGGTTGACACCAGAAGTGGATGAGCTGCCTCGCTCTCACACCGAAGGTCTTCCCTGAACATCCCAAACACCTTATCCCATATCACTCCAATGGAGGTATTCTAGGGTCCAACCAAGTTGGCCCTTTCCTAAGTGTAGCAGTAGGTAGAACATAGGACCTGGTGTCAGGAAGTCTTAAGGCTAAATCTGGCCTCAGACACTACTAGTTGTATGAGTTGCTTAACATCACTATGTCTCAGTGACACTAATAGCACCTGTCTCCCAGAGTCAGTGGGAGGGTAATATAATGAAATTATGTTTGCAAAACACTTTGCAAACCATGAAAGAAAACGCTAGCTATTTTCTTTCTTTCTTTCTTTCTTTGGCGGGACAATGGGGGTTAAGTGACTTGCCCAGGGTCACACAGCTAGTAAGTGTCAAGTGTCTGAGGCCAGATTTGAACTCAGCAGCTCCTGAATCCAGGGCCGGTGCTTTATCCACTGTGCTACCTAGCTGCCCCCTGCTAGCTATTTTCTAACCCTGTCCTAAAATCTCTCATTTCTATATCCTGGCTTACACTTATTTTCCATGCCTACAATGAATTCTCTCCATCTCCCACCCACTCCATCTCTGCTTGTTGAAGTCAGAGGTGATTCTGTCAGGGCCAAGAAGCAGTTACCTTCTCCACGAAGCCTTTCCTAATCATTAATGGGTGAAAGTGATTTCACACTCCTTCCAATTCCCTTAGCCCTTTGCCAGGACTCCTCCTTTGCACACTGATTTTTCTCTCCCTTATATCTGAGTTATTTGTTTTCTTGTCTATTGGATGATGTTCATCTGACTACTCACCTGAAAGTTCCCTGAGAGTAATTTCGGTGTTGTACCCTCTGTGTCACCCGTCCCAAACAGAGGGTCTTCTACACAGTAGATTCGAAATTAGTTTATTCAGTTGAATTGAATGGAATCAAATTGATTGAATCCTGGCCTGCTTGAGCCTGGGCTATGACATTTCCTGGGCAGTCTGTTTTCTAGGAATCCAGGTCCTCTGTGAAAGGCAGAGCATTGGCTGCTCTCCCATCACCCTTCAGCAGCACAACCTGTTGGTCCTTTCGGTTTGGTGCTGAATACCCCTGAGGCAGCGAGGTGGGCTCAGTGGGTAGAGCACCAGGCCTGGAGTCAAGAAAACCCGAGTTCAAATGACCCTGGGCAAGTCACTTAATTTAATCCTTAATCTTGTTTGCCTTAATCCTTTGGAGAAGAAAATGGCAAACCACTCCAGTATCTTTGCCAGGAAAACCTCAAACAGGGTCACAAAGAGTCAGCTGTGACTGACCAACAGCCCCACTATCTCTGTCCTAGGTGTCTGAGTCCCATCTCCCAGGCTTCTCCTGTCTGCCCCCTCCCTCCCACAAAGGAATGAGCCCCCAGCAATGGTTCAGAACATAATTAAGGTTACAAGACCCAGCTAAAATCCCACCCCAGGGGGCCTTTCCAGATCCAGCCTTCCCTCTGCTTTCTGGGATTCCTATCATGTTATACTCTGACTACATCGTCTATGCACATACTTATTTACATGTTGTTTCCCTCAATGGAATATAAGGTCCCTGTGGGCAGGGGATGTTTCTGTCTTTCTTTGTATCCTTAACACTTAGCACAGTGCCTGACACACAGTGGGTGCTTAATAAATGCTTGTTGACCATTTGAAAGGACCCTGAGAGAGTCACCGATCCCAACAGCCTCATCTTACAAAGAAGAAACCGAGGCCCAGAGAGAGGGAAGAGGCTTGTCTGGGGCCAGAAGCCCAAAGAGGAGATGTGAGCCCTGGCCTTCTCTTAAGTCCAGCGCTCTGCAGCGGCTGGATTAAATTTAGGGGGAGGGATGGGAGTCTGAACCAGAGGGCAAAGCCATTTCACTGAGGGTGGCAGGGATTTGAATTCCTGGCAAAAGTTTCTTTTTTTCTCTCTTTTCCCCCCTTCTAAACATTTTAGAAAGTTTTCCAAAAACACCGCCTGCCACAGGAAATTTTCACCCAACAAGAATGTCTGAATCAGTTAGTAAATAACCTGCCCCAGGGCAGTGGAGGGGAAAGAAAAACGTAGATATTCATCCTGTGCTTTGAGATTTAGAAGGCACTTTACACACTTGTTTAACCCCCAACAACCCGGCAGAGTAGGTGTGACAGAGACTGTTAGCCCCATTTTACGGGTGAGGAGATCGAGGCTGAGAAGAATGAAGCGACTTGCCAGCGATCCGAATAGCCGGTCAGGGTCAGAGGTTGAGTCTGAACCAAGGTTGCTCATGATCCTAGGGGCTCTTTCTACTACCCCCAAATTGCTCTTTGACCAGCTGCTTCAAGACTGTAGGAGACAAGATGGGCATGAGGGATGAGGTGGCACAGTATACCTGGAAGGGCCTGGGTTCAAATCTTGGCTCTGCAACTAACTCCCTGTGGATGACCTTGAAGAAGTACCTCCTCCTTGCTGGGCCTCAGTTTCCCTAGTTGTAAAAGGAGGGAATTGGACTAGATAATCTCTTAAGGTCTCTTCCATGGCTAGTGAGCAGTGCAGAGATCCAGGACTCATGTCCATCTCACAGGATTATAAGATCCTAAATCTAGAGTTGGAAGAGACTCACAATCTAGGGTGACCGCTTTGGTCGTCTGGTGAAGCCTATGGCTCACTTCCCCAAGATTGTTTTTAAATGCATAAAAGAAAATAGATAGAAATTATAAAGGAGAGCAAAAGTTAGCAAAAATAAAAGTGTATTTTTCACCATCCAAGTTCATGAACCCTGTGAATCCATCCAATGGACCCTAATCTGTGGACTCCAGGTTAAAACCCCCAATCTAATCTAACCCCACGTTTTACAGATAAGGAAACTGAGGCTTAGAGGCATTAGGTGACTTGCTCACTAATGAGGAGCAGAGGTGAAATATGAACCCCAATTCTCTGGACCCAAGGCCAGGGCTCATTCCATTCTCCCACAGCCACCACTGGAGCCAGGGGGAAGCCATGTCCTGACCTTGGAATGGGGAGGCCACTGGAGGGGTGGTGAGAGGTGGGGTCTCTGGCAGCTAGACGCCCAGCAGCCTAGTTGTAGGAGGCCTCACACTCTCTGGGGCCAAATGGCCCAACACCTGCTGAACCGAGAGGGATTTGAACCCCCCACCACCACCACCTCAGACTTTGCCCTGGACCATTTCTGAAAGCCCAGCCTTTGACAGACAAGCCAGACCCCCTTGTTTGGGTTTTCCTAACAGCTTAAGACAGCAGGGCCAGGCTTTATTATTGTAGCTGATCCGGCCCTTACAAACAAATTAAGTGCCTGGATTTGCTCCCTGAAAGAGAGAAAGCCCGGGCTGGCCCTCTTACCTCCAGCCTCCCCCCGGTCACAGCAGCTGTTACAGGGCACTGAGAATGGGGGAGGAGGACAAATGGCTGGTGGAGGAAGTCCCAGACGATGGGCCCAAGCCCTGGCTCTTCCCAGCTCTTTCCCAGGGCCCCACGCATTCCTACCCTCTCTCTCCATTTCCCCATCGAATTCCCCACCCAGACTGTCCTTGAGGCTCATCACTGGCTGCTATGATTCGGTCGGCATGTTCACATTATTGGGCACTTTTCCTGAGTTTGCAGTGTAGTAAAAAGAAAGGACTGAATTCAAGTCTCTACTTCAGCATTATTAGTAACAACAGCTAGCATTTAGATCATTGTTATTTGGGGGTTTTCTTGGCAAAGATACTGGAATATCTTGCCATTTCCTGCTCAAGCTCATTTTCCAGATGAGAAACTGAGGCAAACAGGATTAAGTGACTTGCCCAGGGTCATACAGCTAGTGAGTGTCTGGGGCCAGATTTGAATTTAGGAATATGAGTCTTCCTGACTCCAAGAAGAGCAACTCTATCAACTGCGCCACCTAGCTGCCCAACTTTCCTCGCACCAGCCCTGTGAGGTAGGTGGTACAAGCAATATTGTCCCCATTTTACAGATAAAGAAGATGAGACTCCAACAAACCAAAGCACTTGCCCAAGGGTGGCACGAGTACAACCTATCCTCTTCTGACATCCTGGGTCCCCCAATCAGGAATACTAATAATATAGACTAGGTGGGACTAGATGGTTATGTTTGCCAAGTCCCTTACGAGTATTATCTGGTTTGATCCTCACAACAATCTGAGGAAGTGAGTGCTATAATTATTCCCATTTTACAGATGAGGAAACTGAGGCAGAGAGAGATTAATTGACTCACCCAAGGTCATCCAACTGAGACCAAATATGAACTCTGGTCTTTCTGATTCCAGACCAGTTTGGCTCTGTATAACACCAACAAACAACTTCCATTTGCATTGCACTTACATAGAGACTTACAAAGGGTTTTCACGTTCACAGTATCCTAGACTCAGGGTGTCACAGCTAGAAAGGACCTCAGAGATCTCATTTGATCACAACAATCCCATGAGGTAGACTGTACAGGGCTGCATCCAAGTTCTGGCCACTTCTTTGCTGTGTGATCCTGACCCAGTCACTTCCCCTTTAAGGGTCTCAGTTTCTTGATCTAGAATGAATGGAGTTAGACTAGTTGATCTCAAAACCCCCTTCCAACCCTCACTCCTATGATCTTGTTATCCTTATTTTCTAGGTGAGTAAAGTGAGACTCAGAGAGAGAAAGTAACTTCTGTGTTCAGAAACCAAGGAGAGGTGTGGGCAGCAAGCAAGGGCTGAGGAGGAGAAATCGATATAAACCTGGGTGGGTGAGGGAAGGCTGGTAGAATTCTGTAGGCTCAGGAATAAATCCACCAATGATGCTCCAGCCCTGCCTGTGCTGTGGATGGCAGTCGTAGAGGAAGGAAGGAAAGGGAATTTTCATAAATTCCACAGCCAGGGCCTAAATCTACTAGGCCTAGCAGGGGCTGAGCTGAACCTGGAAGGACAGGTAGCCTTCGGCCAAAGGAAATGGGGAAGAAATTCCAGGAAGATAGAATCATGTGCTATGGTAGGGAGGCAAGAATGACCCATTAGGGAATGAGGACAACCAGGACTGGAGCCCTGTTGAGGAATGTCAGGGCTGGGAGGGGCCTCAAAGTGTAGCCCCCGGGTGTGAGAGCTGGGAGGGGGAGTTATTGCCATAGGGAGGAAAAGCTTATGTCGTGGCTTCAATCCTGCTCCTGATAGAAGTCAATCACTCTGTTTTCTCTCATCCATAAATGGTATCTGAGGGCCCTTCAGACTCAAGATCTACACTCTTATGGCATGGAATGTCGGGGCTGAAAACAGTGCATTCCACAGAGGAACAACTGAGGTTCAAAGAAAGGAGGGGACACACAGCAAGTTGGCCCCAAGTCCAGAAATGAGATGCAGGGAACATTGCAGAGATAGGGAAGGGGACAGGTGAGGAGAAAAAGCATTCTAGGCATGGAATCCCATAGAAATGAAGCCTCAGTCTGATTCATGAAGGCCAGGCTAAGAGTTTGGGCTCCATCTGTGAGCAGACACGTGATGAGATCAGAGAAGGACATTAGGAAAAGCAATATGGCAGCCGTGGCTTATAGATCTGCCTCTTGGGAGAGAAAACCCAAGAGAGGAGGTAGTGGTAGAATTCTTTAGCCCTTCATAATCCTGCCGAGGGCTTTGTGATGCACATGCCGACCTCTGACCTGGGCTCCAGGCTACCCAATAAGCCTTTCTGTATATGTCAGACCCATGACACAGTAGAACACCAAACTAGGAGCTCAGAGACCCGGGATCTAATTCCAGCTGAGTCACACTCTCATCACATGAGCTTTAGAAGATCCTTTCCTATCTCTGGGTCTTAGTTTCACTTGTTTGTCCTTCATTTTCAAAGAGGACCATGACAGATGTCATGACTTGCAATGAATTGGATTTAAGTGAGGCTAGGCTGTGCAAGGTCACTAACCTCACTCTTTCCTCCGGAGCCATCTGGGTTCAGTGGCAAGATACACATCAGGATGACCAGAAATGGCCCCGGATGTTTTAGGCAGTTGGGGTTGTGACTTGCCCAGGGTCACATTGTAAGTGTCTGATGTGAGATTTGAACTCAGGTCCTCTTGACTCCAGGGCCAGTGCTCTAACCACTGCCCCTCCTAGGTGCCCTCTCAGTTTCACTAGTTATAAAATGGTGATAGTAACACACTTCATATCAATCACTTGATAAAACAACAAGCATTTATTAAAAGCCCAAGATGTGCCAGGAGTTGTGTTAGATGCTGGGGACACAAAGACAAATTGGAACAGTCCTTACCCTCAAGGAGTTTACATTCTATCAGGAAGACAACATACAAGCATTCATATATGATAAGACTCTGGAAAGAAGCCAACACAATGCTTCTTCCCAAGACCTGGGAGGCCAGAAGACCAGGATTTCTCTTCTCTCATGTTCTCACTCCCTCCTCTTCTCATCAAAGGAACATTGAGTAATCAATCTTCATATATGAGAAGAGTCTTATGCAAATAGCCCTTTGAGTCAAGGGTTTTACACACACACACACACACACACACACACACACTTTCCCTTGGATTCTGTATGCCTGTATATATTTGTGGGAAAACATCCCATAAATTTTTGGGAAAGATGTGTTTTATACTATTTTGTCATTCTTGTTTCAGTCATGTCTGAAACATGACTTTGTGACTCTATTTGGGGTTTTCTTGGCAGACATACTGGAGTAGTTTGCCATTTCCTTCACCAGCTCATTTTACAGATGAGAAAACTGAGGCAAACAGGGTGAAGTGACTTGCCCAGGGTCACACAGCTAGTAAGAGTCTAAGGTCAGAATTGATCTCAGGAAGATGAGTCTTCCTGTTTCCAAGCCCAGTGTAAGGTCTAAGGTTGGATTTAAACACAGGTCTTCCTGACTCCAGGGCCAGCACTCTATCCACTGTGTCACTTAGCTGCACAATACTAATGATATCACTATGGTAAATACCTAGCAACTGATCATTAATAGAAAGAAACACAGTGTGTGTGTGTGGGGGGGGGCTTATGAGCTATTGCATTAGAAAGCCACCTACCTGACCTCTAGAAAGACTAAAACCCCGAGGGAAGATATAGCAGCTCTGGAGATCCAAGTAAAAGTTGGCACAAAAATCTCAGAGTATATTTTATATATCATACCAGCACCCACTCCCATTCCTTACTCCAGTAGTCTGTAAGGCCTTTGAAAGAGGGGACTTTTTCATTTCCATCTTTGTATTCCTACTGCCTATCATGCTGCCTTGAACATGGTACCCACAATAAACACCTGTGAATTAAAATTCATTGAAGACATAGGTTTTTGTCCAGACTGTCTTTTACTCTTTATGTGACAATGAACAAGTCAGCCTCAGTTTCTTCATCTATAAAATGGAAAGAATAATTCACCCACTTACCTACCTCATAGTACTGTTATGAAGACTTAATCAAAATACAAATATCGAATGTTATGTTAACACCAGCTATTATCAAATGATTCTATGAGAATCAGCATGGAGGAATACAGAGCTGTCCTCAAAGCCAGGAAAACTTGGGTTAAAATCCCATCTCTGATACATACTAACTGTGTGACTCTGGGCAATTACCTTAACCTCTCTCTAAGACTATAAACTGCAGATGAGGTGTTAACCTGTACTAGTAGAAGGAATTTTCCTCAACTGAGAATTCCCTATGCCAACTGTTCCTATGATTCTATAACTTTAATTCTCCCTATCTCCTAATAGCTGCAACCTTTTTGGGGGGGAGGGGAGGCAATAGGGCTGACTTGCCCATGGTCATATAGCTAGTAAGTGTCTGAGGCTGGATTTGAACTCAGGTCCTTCTGACTCCAGGACCAGCACGCTGTCCATGGTGCCACCTAGCTGCCTTCAGGTACAACCTTATGGAGTGGAAAGTACACTAGACTTAGAGCCAGAAAAATCTGGACCTCAGTTTACTCATCTGCAAAATGAGGGAGCAAACCTCAAGTCCTTCTGGGGCAGAATGCTATGATGTTCTAAATTCTATGATCAGATGTGAGTGCCAGCCCTGCTCTTCACCAGCCCTTTGAAAATCTCTTCCCCTCCCTGGACTTTGGTCTCTTCGTCTGTAAAATGAAGGGTTTGGTAGGGGCAACTAGGTGGCACAGTGGATAGAGCACCAGCCCTGGAGTCAAGAGGACCTGAATTCAAATCTGGCCTCAGACACTTAACACTTACTAGCTGTGTGACCCTGGGCAAGTCACTTAACCCCAATTGCCTCACCAAGAATAAGAATAAGAATAAGAATAAGAATAAGAATAAGAATAAGAATAAGAATAAGAATAAGGATAAGGATAAGGATAAGGATAAGGATAAGGATAAGGATAAGGATAAGGATAAGAATAAGAATAAGAATAAGAATAAGAATAAGAATAAGAATAAGAATAAGAATAAGGAAGGGTTTGAAATCAGCAGCTCTTCTGTAGTATCCTGTTAGCCCTTGCCCACCCACAATCCCAGATCACCCCTCTCCCCTCTCCCCAGATTCCCAACACATACACACACCCCGGTGAGATTCTCCAGCTCCGCTTCCTGCCTGTCAACCTCAGGGCCATCGACCTTGCCCGGGTTCCATTCACTGGGGTTCCTTGGCCCCCGGCTCTGCAGCCTCAGAGATCTGGTGCTGCTTCCCCTTCCCCCACCTCCCCCAGTTCCCTGGATAATTTGTCTGGGCTAGATGCTGGCTCTGCCTCCCCACCCTCGGAGTTCGCTTATCCAGTGCTTCCAATTACCCCCAGCCCCGAATTTTTATCTATATCTCCAGTGAAGCGGACCCTGCAATTTAGGACCAAGAGATTGTAATTCAGGTTTTGCCACTGGCTATCACCATGGCCCTACATGTGTCTCCACCTCCCTGAGCCTCATTTTTTCTTCTTTGTAAAATGAGAGTACTAGATGATATCTAAGGTGCCTTAGGATCATAGATGGAGAGATAAAGAGGCCTCAGAGGTCAGCCAATCCAGCCCTCTTATTTTCCCAATGAGAAACCCAGGGCCCAGAGAGGTTAACTAACTTGTGTGAGGTCACACAGTAAGTAATAGAGCTAGAATTTGCTACCTCCCACGCCTGTCACTTTGGTCAAGTCAGTTCATCTTTCTGTCTTTCTTGTGCTAATTCCTAGGAGCCATCCATCCCCCTCTACTGCACTTAATCCTATCTTTCCTAGAATATTCTCTGTGCTTACCCTTTAGGGATCCATCTGGGACTGATCCCCTTCTCCTCAAGTGGCCAGAGATTGGGCAGGAGGCTCCTCTGTCCCTTGCCCTAAAGGAATCATAGAAGCTGAGAGTTCAAAGGGACCTCAGCTATGTCTAGTCCCATCTGCTATTCTAAGGCAACTGGAACAGACGCTCAGTGCCAGGGAGCTCCATACCCCCACCTCGAGGTACAGGAGCCACTTAGAGATCATTAATAGAGAGAATTCTTGTAAAACTGGGACAATTCTCTAACCCCATGTCCTTTGTGGGGCTGCGGTGAGCCAAGGGCTTTGCAAGCCCTTATGTGCAAGGCAGCACATAAAATGCACTACGGAACAGTATAAGCTACTGGTCTGAAACTCAGGACATCTGAATAACACATTTGACATTCACTATTTGGGTTAATGGGCAGTTGCGTGGTGGGGTGGATAGAGCCTTGAGCTCAGAAGACCTGAATGTGAATACAGTCTCGGACACTTACTAGATGTGTGAACCTGGACAAGTCATCACTCTGCCTCAGTGTCCTTATCTGTAAAATTGGGATATTTATAGCACCACCCTTTCAGGGTTGCAGTGAGGATAAAGTGAGGCGACATTTGTAAAACGTTTTGCAAAACTTAACGTGTTGTTATCATTAGCTATTAACTTTGGGATTCCCTTTTCTCAGCCTTGGTCTCCTCTACTTTAAAAAGGAAATAATAATCCCCCTCATTGTGTCCCTCCTGTTCTTGTTAATAATAGAAACAGGCATCTTCATTAGGGATATCTATAGATATAGTTAAGGAGAACTAGAGAGAAGAGAGATCCTGATCTTCTGGCTTCAACCTTCAAAGAAAGGATGTTCCAGACTCTTCAAGTCTCTGAAGGGAGAGAAAGACTCTGGGAAGGAGCATCATGTCAGTTCCTATAAGCAGAACCTTAGGCAAAGCTCAGGGTTGAGCCATAGGTCATCAGAAAGCCACCTACCTGTCCCCCTAGAAAGTCTAAAACCCTCAGGGAAGATGTGGCAGCTGCTCTCTGGAGAGCCAACCTGCCAATTTAATAGAGATTTGGAGAATATCCCCAGTACAAGCGCTACATGTTTTAACTCACACCTTCCATCCCCCACCCCAGTAGACTATAAGGTTCTTGAGAAGAGGGACTTTTTCATTTCTGTCTCTGTATTCCCAATGCCTACTAGCATGGTTCAAACGTTCTAGAGTAAAAATGTGAGAGGTGGGCAGTGGGTTTCCTATACCACTGTGGGCTAGATTCTGATTCACAGTGAGTTATGACTCTGGCCATATGGATGGATCAAAGAATCAAGGAATCTCAGACTCAGAAAAGGACGCCCAGGACAACATACTTGAGAGGTGGCCATCCAATCCAGGCTCTGCTAGAAGACCTCCAATGAGGGGCAACCTCCTATCTCCCAAGGCAGGTCATTTCTCTTTTGGATAGCTCTAACTGTAGGAAAGGTTTTGCTTGTTCTGAGCTAATGAGGCTTTCATACCTCATCTCCTTTATAATCCATGCAGGGCTGTGCTAGAGCCAGCTCTGTCTCAGGAAAGCCAATTGTTAAATTTTGAATGTGAGCATTTACACCTTAGAAATAGACAAACAAAATCAGCTTAATTTATTGTTTTGTCGACAGTGTAGATTTAAGGAAGAAATGAGGAAATGTCAATAATACAGATAAACTTAAAAGTGTGTCACATTTTTTTTTCCTTTCCTTGTGAGGAGGAGAGGAGCCACTTGTTAAACATTTAACAGCATGACCTGGATTAGGGTCCAGTCTGTGACTGGAATTAGAACTCAGTCCATGGAGGGCTTAGTGTGAAGCCATAATTGAAGCAGAGTATGGCTATCAACTTGTAATTATTCTCTAGAGCAATGCCTTCCATGGGCTGACCCCAAGTGGTATGAATGTAATCAAGCATTGGGAGGTAGGGGGATACTTCACATCTGTGAAATAGTCAGTCATGGGGTTTCTCTTTCTTCACACAGCTACCTGTATATAATGTATTCTACTGTATAATCATACAGTTATGCAGTCTCACCTCTTGGCTAGACAATTGTAACAGCCTCCTAACTGGCCTCCCTGCCTCAAATTTCTCTCCATTCCCCTTCAATCTCCACATGGCTGCCAAAGTCTGACCACATCACTCCCCTGCCCAGTGAACTCTGGAGGTCACCATAGGATCAAATATTTCATATCTATCCTACTCTTTTAAATTTATTTTTGTGTAAATTGTATAATAAACATACTTATTAGGACAGTGGTAAAAATATGTCCCTTACTGTGGTCCCACACTGGAGGAGCATACTTAAAAAGGGTTTTACAGATCCAACCACTCTGGAGAGCAATTTGGAACTATGCCCAAAGAGCTATCACACTGCATAGCCTTTGACCCAGCAATACCACTGCTAGCTTTATATCCCAAAGATATAATTTTTAACATTTTTTTAAAATTTTGAGTTCCAAATTCTCTCCCTTCCTCTTTCCATTCCCTCCTCCTTGAGAGGGAGGCAATTTGATATAGATTATTTATGTGCAGCCATGCAAAACATATTTCCCTACTAACCATGTTGCAAAACACAGACCAAAACAAAAACAAGAAAAATAAAGTTTTAAAAAGCATGGTTCAATCTGCATTCAGCCTCCATCAGTTCTTTCTCTGGAGGTGGATAGCATTTTTCATCATGATCATCTTGGATCACTGTATTGATCAGAATTGCTAAGTTGATCACTGTACAATATTGCTATTACCATATACACTTTTCTCCTAAACTTACTCACTTCACTTTGCATCAGTTCATATACATTTTCCCAGGTTTTTCTGAAACCATCCTACTCATCATTTCTTATAGCACAAGAGTGATCCATCACAGTCACATACCAAGACTTGTTCAGCCATTTACCAATTGATGGACATCCCTTCCATTTCCAACAGAATAATATTTTTAAATGCAATGAACAAAATACAAAGGATTACAAAGGAAATCAATTTTAAAAATCAGGATAGAGATAAAGTTATCCCAAAAAATTTAATTTGCAGACCCCCAGGTTAAAAACACCTGATTTAATCCAACTCCTTCAATGTACAGATGAAGAAACTGAGGCCCATAGAAGGAAAATGTTGCATCCATGGCCATGCAGTGATTTAGTGGCCAGGACTGGGAATAAAAGGGAACAATATTGTATGAGATAAGTTTATTTTACAGATGAGGAAACAAGCCTAGAAAGGTTAAGGGAGTTGGCTGTGGTCACTCACCTAGCAAGTGGCAGAGTCAGGAGTGGAGAATGTAGGATAAGAGATTTAGGGCCAGGAAGGACTTTCGAGGTTATCTACTCTCACTTTGCAGGTAAGGGACATGCTGGACCAAAGGAAGGTTAAGTGACTTGCTGAGAGTCACAAGGGTTGTAAGTGGCCAAGCCATAATCTGAGCCCACATCTTCTGCTCTTCCAATATACCATGTTTCCTATTCCTCAGATATTTTCCCCACCTTGAGTGAGGCAGTTTAGTGTGAAGAGAAGTAGAGAAGCAAGTAGAAATCTAAGTAAGCTGGGAAAATCTCTTCTCTCCGTCCCTTAGTTTCCTCACTGGTAAAATGAGGGATATTAGTCTAAATGACCTTAAAGACTCTTCCTTCCAGTTCCAAGACTATTTATGATGATTCAATTTGCTAAAGTCCTTCACTCCATTTGTATTTGTTGAGGGCTTTCAGTCATGTCAGAATATTGATGATCCCATTTGGAGTTTTCTAGGCAAAGGTAGTGGAGTGGTGTGCCATTTCCTTCTCCAGTTTATTTGATAGATGAGGAAACTGAGGCAAATAAGGTTAAGTAACTTGCCGGAGGTCACCCAGCTAGTAAGTGTCTGAAGTTGGATTTGAATTCCTGACTCCAAGCCTAGCACTCTGTCCACTCTACCCACATGCCTCAGCCACTGTTGTTTGTCCTTCATTCTGGAAGAGCACCGGGTGATGTCATGACTTGCACTGAATTGAAGTGAGAGAGAGTTGTGCAAGGACAACAACCTCACTTTCTCCTCCAGAGCCATCTGGGTCCAGTGACAAGACATAGATCAGAAGGACTGGAGATGGCCCCAGATGTTTTGAAGGCAATTGGGGTCACACAGCTAGTAAGTGTCTGAGGTGAGATTTGAACTCGGGTCCTCTTGACTCCAGTGTTCTAGCCACTGCACCACCTAGCTGCCCTCAGCTGTAAAAAGGAAAGGGGTGCATGAGATGACCCTGAAGGTCCACCTCAGGTCCATATCTGGTGCTCCTGGATCCCCCAGGCCAGACACTTGCCTCCTCCTTAGACCTGCATTCCTTTAAGGGTAGTACACTTTCTCTTTTGAAATGCAAACACCCCCAGGAGGGAGGGTAGAGGGGCAGCTATACCTCAGGGCTAACTATGGAAATAACACCCAGTGAAGGGGGAGGGGAGGGGAGCCCTGGTCTGGAAGTCTTGAGATAAGGGGGCAGCAGAATGAGCATCTCGAGTTCCAACACCGTGACTTCAGACAAGTCTCTGAACCTCGAAGGGCTTTAGTTTCCTGATCTACAAAATAAAGGCAACGAAATAGAAGATCCCTAGTCCCAACTCCAACACTTGCGACCTGTGCAACGGTGGGAAAGTCACTTTCCCCCAATTCACCTCAATTTGCCTATCTTCAAAATGGGGGTGATAATTCTTGTATTTGCCACTCCCCAGCATTGTTGTCAAGAGAAGATTTTGCTGACCTTTAAGGGAGAGAGAAAGGAGAATCCTTTCACTGAATTAGGATAACGATGCTTTTCTCTGTTTAACTGTGAGATGAGGCAGTGAAAATTCTGATGGTGGAGGAGACAGGGGAGGAGAGGGCATTTGGCAGGATGGGGCCCTCTGGAGAACAGATGAATGCTCTGGGCCTCTGGAGTAGTGGGGCAAGGCAAGAGGGAGGGGAAAGTGGGGAGGGGGGAGGGGACAGGACAGGGTCAGCACGAGGAAAGAGGGCAAGCAGAGAAGGAAGATAGAGGCAAACTTCATATTTTTGCCATCTTGCCAAGACCAAATCTGGCCCCTTCTCCTCCCCACCCCCCCACCCCCCAGGAGGCCATGAATTTCCAAGGGCAGCAGAGAGAAAGATCTTGTGGGAAGAGGTGGCTGGGGTCTCCAATCTCTTCATTCCATGTACAAACACTGTCCACAAAAGGGGAGGGGGTGGCTAGGGAGGCAGTGTGTTTCTGTTTGCCCCCCTGCATTGGTCCTGAGGATTAGCTCCCTGAATTACTCTGCAATTTCCCCTCCCTCCCCAAACTCTCAGACACCAAAATACCAGGCATGAAGTGGAAAGGAAGACCCTGGGGAAGGGGAAAGTGTCTCCCCTGGCCCTCCCTCACTGAGCCCTAAATCCTCTGGCCTCTTTTCATTAGAGAAGCAAATATGCTGGGCAAGGCGGGGGTGACTTTGGAATGGTAAATGACCTTTCCGCCTCTTTGGGGTCTATCACAATAGGCCCTCCTGCATTCCAAAGTCTCCCCTCTACTGGGTGAGCCGGCTGAGAAAGGAGACCAGGGTAGAGGGAGATCTATAGAAAAAAGCAAATGGAAAGGGATGTGGAGAAAGAACCCCAGAGAGACTGAAGCATGGGGGGAGAGAGACAGAGAGACAGAGACAGACAGACAGAAATACAGAGAGAGGCTCACCATTGAGATGGAGACACAGGGAATTGGGTACACAGAGAAAGACACAAGGAGACAATGGAATACAGAGAAAAAACAAGAATGAGGGAGGAGGGAAGAAGGAAGGAAGGAAGGAAGGAAGGAAGGAAGGAAGGAAGGAAGGAAGGAAGGAAGGAAGGAAGGAAGGAAGGAAGGAAGGAAGGAAGGAAGGAAGGGAGGGAGGGAGGGAAGAGGGAGGGAGGGAAGGAGGCAGGGAAAGGAAGATGGTGGAAAGAGGGGGAAGGGAAGGGAAGGGAAGGAAGGGAAATGGAGCCCATTTCAATAGAATTAGGAGTTTACAAATTGCTATTTTCTACGATAACTTCATGAGGTAGATGGTGCAAATATCATTATCCCTGTTTTACAGAGGAGAAAACTGAGGTCCACCCAGTTGGGAAATCACATACCAGAAGAGCTGGTGCTAGTAGAGGCCTCCTCTGGTGTCCTGAATCCAAATCCAGTGACCACCTCTCAATCACAACTCCTTCTCCTGGCTTCTTTGCAGTGTCCAAAGTGCTCTGCCAAGAATAACCCCTGAGTGCTTAGTTGTTCCAGGATTACTACCCCCATTTTTTCCAGAAGAGAGAACCTTGTCTCAGCAGAGCTAAATGGTTTCCCCAGAGCTGCCCACCTCATGTCAGACCCAGGACTAGAACCCAGGATGTAGACTTCTCCATCTGGGACTGCATAACATTGAAGAAAAGGACAAGTTCATTTCTTGGGTTGGGGTTGGACTCACTGATATCCCAGCTAGTTTGAGGAAGAAATCAGAGGCACCTGCCTGCCTTCAAGCACCATCCTCCCGAAGTCAAGCCTTGGGTCAGAATGACTGGAATCCAGTCGATCAATCTCTCGACCTCCTGGGTTGGCTGGCATCAAAGCCTCGGCTCAGGGCATCAGTGGGTCTCTCATTTATTTTCCCACCTGCGGTACAGAGGCCCAGCCCAGCTCAGCCCAGCTCTTAGTCATGGGAAACTACTAAAGAAAATAGGCTATTGGCAGAGGATGAAGGGCTCTGTACATCCCCATCCCCCACACCGCCAGATTCACACTCTGATTTGAATGTACAGTGAAGCCGTATAAAGTGGGTGTTCTGTGAAACACAGCAGGTTGGGGTTTTTTTTAAGTATTGGCTGATGTGGGTGGGATGAAATAAAGGGAAAGGGGAGAGGGGGGCAGTGCAGCTTAGGAGACTAAGACCCACTTCTTACTCAGCATTAAGTCCTGGCTGGGGAAACTGCTTCGTTTATTGGATCATAAAATAGAGAGCTGGAAATAACCTCATGGATCATCAAGTCCAAATTCTCCATTTCACAGATTGGAAAACTGAGACCCAGAAAGAAGTAACTTGCTCAAGGTCACCAACATAGTAAGCAGCAGAACCACGTTCTTGTTGGTTTAAAATCTCTGACATTCAAAGCCCTTCATAACCTGCCTGCCTGCCTCCCTCACCTTTCAAGTCTTCTAACCCCCCTTACCTATGGATGTGGGTAGGGGGAGACCTACCAGTGCATCCAGTGACACTGACCTGGCTGTTAATCCATCTTCTGAATCTGGGAGTTTCACTGAGTGTTCTCTATGGCTGGAATGTTCTCTCTCCTCATGCCCACTTCCTGGCTTTCCCCATCCCCCTTGATTCTAGTGTCTTCCCTCTGTTGAATATTTCCTACTTATCTTGTGTGCTTGTACCTAGTTCTTGTCTTCCCCATTAGACTGTGAGGTCCTTGAGGGAAGGGACTGCCTTATGTCTTTCTTTGGATCGTCAGCATTTATTTTGTGTTTTTGTTGTTGTTGTTTGTTTGTTTTTGGTGAGGCAATTGGGGTTAAGTGACTTGCCCAGGGTCACACAGGTAGCTAAGTGTGAAGTGTCTGATGTTGGATTTGAACTCAGGTCCTCCTGAATCCAGGGCTGGTGGGATCATCAGCATTTAACACAGAGCCTGGCACCACTGGGCTCTCAGTCACTGACTTATAACTTCAAAATTATCCTTGATTCTTCCCTAACCCTTATCCTATCAATTACCAAGTCTTGATTAGTCTCTCTGCCCAAGATTTCTCACATCCACATTCTTCCACTTGCACTAGCCTCATTCAGACCCTCATTATTACTCACCCAAACTATTGTTAACTCTTAATTGCCCCACATTCTTTCTCTAATCCATCCTCCATATAACTGCCAATATAATTTTGTTAAGGCTCAAATGGGACCTCGTCTGTCTTTCTCATCCTCAAAAACCATCAATGGTTCCCTTTTTCCTATAGGATAAAATATTCTCTCTTCAGCCTGGAATTTAATTTCTCCCACAATCTGCCTCCAACCTACCTTCTCCCTTTTATTTCATAGTATTCTACTTCCTGTACTCTGTTCCAGTCAAACTGGACAGGGCGCTATTTCCCCAAACTCAGTATTCCACAGCTCTCCTCCTTGCATTTCCATAGGCTTTCTCCCATTGCTAGAGTGCACTTCCTCCTCAGCCCAGCCCCTCACAATTCTTGTCTTTAAAAGTTCAGCTCAGGTACGACCACCTCTATGAAGTTCTTCTTAGTGACCCCAGCTAACAATTCCCTTTCCTTCCTCAAAGGGCCTAGAATACTTATCCTGGACCTCTCCTTACTGTGCATTGTGCTTGCTTGTGTACAGATTCTATCCCCTCAATAGAGTATAAGCTTCTTGAGGGCAGGAATTCTGCTACTTTTTTTTTTTGCTGGGCAATTGGGGTTAAATGACTTGCCCAAGGTCACACAGCCAGTAAGTATCAAGTATCTGAGGCAGGATTTGAACTCAGGTCCTCCTGAATCCAGGGCCGGAGCTCTATCTACTGCACCACCTAGCTGCCCCCTGCCACTTTTTTATATGTGTACCTATCACCTTAAACATAGTAGTGGGGGGCAGCTACCCTGATGACCACCATGATATTTTGTCTATCAGGAACTACCTTCTGGTGTGAGGGACTCAGTGCCCCAGAAACAATTCCCCCTCAGCTGCCCTTCAAGATGTCTGCTGACTCAGATGTCTCAGGGCAATCCCTTCTGAGCTGACTTAAAGTATGGATTGCCCACCAGTCCTTTCCCAATGTCTCAGACCCATAGAGTCAGAGAGTTGGGAAGGGGCTTAGACGGCATCTGGTCCAAGAGCAGGAATCCTCTCTATGACTTCCTTAACAAGTGTTTATCCAGCATCCCTCTTAAAGAAGAAATGGCGAGGCAGCTAGATGGTACAGTGGTAAAGCACCGGCCCTGGATTCAGGAGTACCTGAGTTCAAATTCGGCCTCAGACACTTAACACTTACTAGCTGTGTGACCCTGGGCAAGTCACTTAACCCCAATTGCCTCACTAAAAAAAAGAAGAAGAAGAAATGGGAGCTAACCACCTTCCAAGATTGCCCATCCCACTTTTAGGCAGCTCTGATAGCAGGTTTGACTCTTGGTTCTGACATTGATTGCAATTGTGACCTTGGGAAAATCCCTTTCCCTTTGGGATTTCAGTTTCTTCATCCATGAAAAAAAGAGAACTGACCAAAAAAAAAAAAGGAAAAGGAAAGAAGAGAACTGAACTCTTAAGTGCTCTAAGGTCCTAGGCTCTGGGATCTCAGGACTTCAGATCCATCCAACCCTCCACCAACCAGCTTCATTCCAAACTGTAGAGAGAAAGCATCACCATTTCCCCCAGTCTATGAAACCACGTGGCAATTTTAAAAGGATCTTTTGCTGGTTCTGAAGTCACTGCAAGGCAGCAGGCAAGGAATACCCCCATGGAGAAAGTGACAAGGTCGAAATTCAAAGTCTTAGAAGCTGAATGTGCCTGAATCTTAAGGGAGTTCAAGAACCCTGGGCTGTCAGTCTAAGGACAAGTTAGTTCTACCCTGAGCTCTGCCACAAACTATCTGTATGACCTGGACCAGTCTCTTCCCTTGGACTTAGTTTCTTAATATGCAAAATGGAAATTCAATTCAAACCAACTCAAGAAGCATTTATTAAGCACTTATCATATGCATTGCACTCTGTTAGGCCCTGGGCACTCCAAGATGACACAAAAACAGTCCCTGCCAAGACATGCCACATATTTATGAAGGGCTGGCTAAAGGGAATCATGGAGAAAGCATAGATTCTCTTGTCAAGAGGTATGGATTTTAATTTGAGGTCAAATATTGAGTTTCCATGCCCTGATGAGGGAATTCAAAGAAAGGGAATGATCGCCAGGCTGGCCGGATGAGGTTTCTTGGAGATGACTGGGACCTGAACTGGGCCTTGCAGGGTAGGGAGAACCTGTAGAGGAGAGGACATTCCTCATAAGGATGAGGCTTGAAAAAATCCAAAGCCCAGAAATCCCAAGTTTGAAATACAGATCAGGTGGGCCAAGATATTTGTTTTGGGGGAAAGAAGGAAGACCGGCTGGCTCCTGATCCATGCACTGGGGGCCTATGCCCAGCAATGCACAGTGTCCTCTTCTTGAAAGACATATGGCTAACTCAGGGGAAACAGTCCCTGCTCAGTTACAAGACCCACCATCTTTTGTCCGTACACTGAGCCTCCCAACCTCTTTCCAAGAGGCCATGTGGTATAATGGGAAGACCATTGACTTTGGAGGTAAGGATCTGAAGTCAAACCCCAGCTCTACCAGAACAATGGAAGTCTCTTGAGGGCAGGGCTTGATTCATTTTTGGTTTTGTATGCACAGTGCTTGACATATAATAGATGGTTAATAAATGTTTCACTGATGTCTGGGCTTGGGCAGGTCTCTTTCCTTTTCTGAGCCTGTTTCCTCATCTGTAAAATGAAGTGCCTTCCAAGCACTAGTGCTTATGATACTACACTGATTCTCCCACTCAGTGTGGACTCCTTCCATTCACAGTGCCTGGAAACCATATTTGGAACAGAATTTTTCAGACTATCCTTTGAAGAAAAAAAATATTTCATTGGATTTTTGTTTATTTTTGCTTTATCATAATTTTTTTTTAACTCAACAGCTTCAAGATTTCCCCTCTAAGGTACAGAGGATTCCTTCCCCATTATCCAGGTGAGGACTTACCTGAGATAAGCCCATCCAACTTGGAAGCTTCAAGAAAGGGTTGTGGATGTTGTCCCTAGACAGCTCCCAGCCTGAAAAGGGTGCTGTGGCTTCCCTTGGTCATAAGTAGCTTCAGACCTCACTGTCCCCCAAGGATGGAATCCTGGGAGGGGAAGATGGGCCAGTGGAGAGGACTCTATCAGGGAAGTGTCTGCCTCAGATGGCCCCCACCTGCTCCTGGGGGTGGGGAGCAGGGAAGTTGTGGGTCAGGGGAGGGGGATAGACAGACGCATGTGGGCCTAGAGCTGGTTCTGGGCCAAGGATTCTCTTGGAAAAAGTGACTGTGTCCACACCTCCGGAGAACAGGAGGGAATGTGTGAATCATACAATCCCTAATCCCTGGGTTTAGCTACCAAGGATGTATACCCCTTCCAGGCTCTCTGTTCCCATCTCCACCTGCTGCCCATCAGTGGGAGCTTTAGCAGGAGAAGGTCGAGTATGAAGAGTCCTGGAGGCCAGGAGTGGACCCTCCACTCATGGAAATCATAGAATCTTAGCACAAGGAAGGTCTGAAGATGTTAGAGTTGGATAGACCTCAGAACAGGACAACAAATAGAATATGTGTGTATGGAGGGGGGTGGGGAGCTTTAGGACAGAGAACACAGAATTTCAGATTTATAAGGGTATTAGAGAACCTCCAATCCAAGCCCCTGATGTTACAAGAGAAGCAATTGAGACCCAAAGAAGGGAAGGGACCTTGCAGCTAGTTACTGGACTAAAGGTGGGAGCTTGGCAAGGTGAGGCCTCAGGGAAGAAAGAAAGGAAATATATATATATATATATTTTCACTCCTTTCTTTCCAAGTCACTAATGCTAAATTCCTCCAGCAAAGGCGTTATCTGAGCTAATTTTCCAAGGTTAGGAATAATTATTTGTATATTTCTCTTTGACCTAAAACCTCTCCAAAGTAATCAATATCTAGTCTAATGCCCCATTTGACGAACTTACATACAAAGAAGGGCCTGTGAGAACACATTCAGAGTGGTGGGACTCGATCTGCCCAGATGTACTTATTGCCAAGAGCTAAGAGAGCTGTACTTATTTCAGGAGATTGTGGGGATACACATGAGAAGCCTAATTTCCCAGAAGGAGACTCAGGGACATAAGAGCAGGGGATTTCAAGCTTGATCATCAGGCTCATTACTATTCAAAGGGGAAATCTGAGGCCCTGGGAGTTAAGTGACTGGGCTAAGGTAAGTTAGTAAGTGACAAAGCCGAGGGTCAAACCTGCGTTTTCAAACTCCTCATTCTGTCCTACTGTGTCCTCGTAGGACAAGGAATCGGGTCTTTCTCCAAGCAGTCATAAACAGAGAAGGGAGGGTCAGGACAAGTGGCTAGTAGGTAGGTGACTTAAACATTCACCTGGTGAAAAGGTTCTACCAGTCCCCTGCCCCCCCACCCCCAGGACATCTCTTGCTGATGGCTCGGGAGGCTGATCTTGTCGGCAGCCTTGATCATCTGGTAGAAACTATGCCCAGACTAGGAATGGAGATAAGGTTCTAGACCTTGGAGGAGGTAAGAGGAGGGAACACAGAGACAAGACAAGTCTCCCGCCTCCTGGTCTCTCACTCGCTCAGTGATGGATGTGCCATTCTCCCTCCCTGCCAAATCCTGCCCACTCTGCCCTCCCCCATCCCATTCCCGTCCTTCGGTCATCTCTGATTGTCCTTGACCTTGACCTCCTCGGTCCTGTGTTTTCCCAGACCCAAGCAGGCAAGTCCAGTGCCCCAGTCACTGCTGGCTAGTCTGAGTTACCTGCCATGCCGAGTTGAACCTGGGTCCCCATGGGACAGATAAGGGAACTTCAGCCTAGCTAAAGCAGCCCTGGCCTTTGGAAACAGAAAGTTGTCAAACCAGAAAGTTTGCTCTTAGAAAATGAGAAAGTGGGCTGGCTTCAGTGACAAGAGCGTTTGTGTGAGCATTGGGGGCAGGGGCACATTGGCCAGGGCTTGGGAGGATGGAAATGGGAGACTGGAGCCAAGCTGGCCAGCTCCCTCCTGACCAGAGCACTTCAGCTCATCCTTTCTCTTCTGAGTTCTGAGGACATTAGGAGCCAGCGGGAAAAAGGAAATCTGGCTAGGGGGCCAACAAGAAAGAAAGGCCGATGTCCGTGTCCATTCTCTGCCGTTGAAGGGGATCACGGGAGCAGGAGCTCTGTCACTGAGAATGGGAGCTGGAACACAGGGACTGAGTGAGCAGCAGAGAGGGAGGAGGGAGAGGGGGAAAGAAGGGGAGGGAGGAGAGAGGCAGGGTCATCCTTGGCCTCTTAGAACCACAAGGCTAGAACTGAAGAAGGTCCCCAAAGCCCCCTAGTCCAACCCCTTCAGTCTATAAATGAGGATACCAAGGCCCAGAAAGGTCAAGTGTTTTGTCGACTTAAGGGGAAAAGTGAGGAAGGGCTTCCTGAAAGAGGTGTCATTGAAGTTGGGCTTTAAAGGGTGGGTAGGGGCAGCTAGGTGGCGCAGTGGGTAGTGCCAGGCCTGAAGTCAGGAAGACTCATCTTCCTGATTTCAAATCCATCCTCAGACACTTTCTAGCTGTGTGACCCTGAGCAAGTCACTTCATCCTGTTGGCCCCTGTTTCTTCATCCATAAAATAAACTGGAGAAAGAAATGGCAAATCACTCTAGTATCTTTGCCAAGAAAACCCCAAATGGGTCACAAAGTCAAACATGACTGAAAATGACTGAAAAAGAACAAGATATTCAGTAGGCAAAGAGGGGGGAGGGGACCAGCTCGGACACAGGAAACAGTCTGAGGAAAAACAGAGGGCTTGTTCTGGGGACAAAGACAGAGACAGGAAGGGCTAAGGGCCCTTCTGAATCATTACATATGTGCATGTGTATGTCCATATACACATATCAGTATATATGTTGTTTGTCCTCCATTCTCTCTCTCTCTTTCTCTCTCTCTCTCTCTCTCTCTCTCTCTCTCTCTCTCTCTCTCTCTCTCTCTCTCTCTCTCTTTTCAGGGCAATGAGGGTTAAGTGACTTGCCCAGGGTCACACAACTAGTGTCAAGTGTCTGAGGCCAGATTTGAACTCAGATCCTCCTGAATCCAGGGCCGATGCTTTATCCACTGTGCCACCTAGCTGCCCCTTGTCCTCCATTCTCAAAGAGGACCATGACATTGGGGTGATGTCATGACTTGTACTGAATTGGGTTTAAGTGAGGGAGGGCTGTGCAAAGTCACCAGCCTCACTCTCTCCTCCGGAACCACCTGGATATACAAGTGGCAAGATATACATCGGGACAATTGGAGATGGCCCAGATGCAGTGGGAGACCTTTTTAAACTAAAGTCTTTCTCAGGTCTCAGTTTGCCTGAGGCAATGCCCAATCAGTGATTAAGGCTGGTAAGAAGGGAGGCAAAGAGTGGCCTCCTTCACCTGGTCAAGACATATGTGTATGAATATGGATGTATTTAAATGCTCAGCGCCATTCCTATGTCAGAAGTGTATCGCTCTGTTCTTATCTTGTCTTCCTAGCAACATAACCTTGAGAAGTCCTGTAATCTCTCCATTCCTCAGTTTCCCAGGATTGTACAACATGACCTCTAAGTCCACAGGATCATAGGCTTTGAGACAGAAGGCCACAGAGTCCACCCCTGCCACCCTCCCATTTTACAAATCAGAAAACACTTTCTGACTTCTAGGTTTCAATGTTTGCTAAAGAAAGATGGTTTGTCCTGATGGATGGAGAGCTGGCCTCTGAGTCAGGAAGATGTGGGCTCAGGTTCTGCTTCTGGTTCCCACACTGGCTGGATGACCACAGCAATCCGATTAACCTGCCAGCAACCCCAGGTGACCCTCTAAGCCTAACCCGCCAAGGAGGTGGCTCTCTGTTGGTCAATGAGCATTTATTATATCCTTAGTACTGGCCAGGCAGGGAGCATATATTCTGCTGGGGGAGACAACATGTAAATAATTAGATATGTAATATAATGCAAGGTCATCTGAAAGAGGAGAGTATTAGTAGTCGGGGGTCATGGTGATGGTGGGAGATCAGGAAGACTTCTACAGAAGGTGAGCTTTGAGTTAAGCCTTGAAGGAAGCTAGGGAAAAGATCTAGTTTTGAGTGGACAGAGCATTTCAGGGATGGGGCTAGCCAATGCAAAGGCACAGGGACACATTATGGAGGTAAGAAAGAACCACTGCAGATGGGCTACACGGTCAGACTTACACTTTAGAGAAACTTTGGCAGCTGAGTGGAGGAGGTATTGGAGTGGGGAGAGAGTTGAAGCAGGGAGACCAGTTAGTAAGCTTTTGTGATAGTCCAGAGGGGAGGTGATAAGTGCCTGACCCACAGTTGTGGCTATATTAATGGAGACAACATGAGAGATGGTGTGAAGTAAAATGGCAGCAGATTGGATATTTGGGATGAGTGAGTGAGCAATCAAAGCTGATACTAAGGCTTTGAGCTTGAGTGCCTGGGAGGATTGTGGTACCTTCTATAGTAATAGAGAAGATCAGAAGGGAGGAGATTGGGAGGGAGAAGGGGAAGATAATGAGTTCTCTTTTGGACATGTCGAGTTTAAGATGCTTTCAGGATGTTCATGCTATTCAAGATGTCCAAAAGCCAGATGGAGATGTGTTAATGTCATTCAGGAGAAAGGTTAGGATATACACCTGGGGATCGTCTATATAGAAGTGCTATTGAACCACGGGAGCTGACGAGACCACCAAGTGAGAGAGTAGAAAGGGAAGGGAGAAGCAGAGCCTTGGAGGACCCCAGATTAGTGGGCATGCCCCAAATGAAGACCCAGAAAAGGAGACGAAGAGGGAGCAATCAGACGGGTAGGAAGAGAATGTCCAGGAAGCGAGGGTAAGAGTTCCCTGTAATGATTAAAATCACAGGTCGCAGCTCAGAGACCATCTACTCTCTGTTGGACAATTACAAATTTGTGCTCGATACTTTGCTATGAGCTGGGTAGGGAGGCTAAGGAGGCAAAGAAGGGAGAGGGCTCCTCTCCCCAAGAAGCTCACAATCTAGTTGCAAGACAAGACAAGCACAAAGGAATGAAAAATCATTTGAAGCACTTCTGCAGTGCTAAACCCTGAAGATACAAACCATAAATCAAGACCATTTTTGCTCTCAAGGAATTCCTCTTCTAATGAGGAAGATGGCACATGGAGAAGAGTAGGGCCAGTGGAAAGAGCAAGTGACCCTTAAGGTTCAGTAGCAGAATGGATGAAAAGTTAATTAAAAGTACAAGAAATAGGTCGACTTCATGATACGTCAGCCAAAAAGGCTAATGCAATTTTCAGTTGAGTTGAGAGAAGCCCAGGGCCCGGAGGGATGGAGGCAATCATCTCATTGTCTTCTGTGTCCTGGTCAGAGCCCATCAACGGTATAGTGTTCAGTTCTGAACACAGGCCTTTCAGAAGCATATTAATAAGCTGGAGAATGGCCAGTGGAGAGCAAATAGGAGGGCAAAGGCACAGGAAACCATGGTGTAAGCAGACCAGGGGACTTACTGGGCATATTTATTCCAGCTGTGGAAAAGCTTTACAGGGGATGTTTGAAAAGCTGTCACAGAACCACAGAAATCTATAGGCATACGATCTTCTGCCCCTTGGACTGTGCAAAGCATTCCCCTCTACCCAGAATGCCCCCCCTCGTCGTTCTCCTGTTGCAATGGTTTTCTGGTTGCTCTCTCTGCCTCTCTCCTCACTCTGACCTCCTCCATTCAGCCATCAAACTGGTCTTTCCTAAAGCATCAGTGTGGCCATATCACCCCTCCCCCATCCAAACAACTGCGGTGGCTCCCTGCTGCTCCCAGGATCAACCTGGAATCTTCTGTTGGTAATGCAAAGTCCTCCATAACCTGGCTACTTTCTATCTTTCCAGACTTCCAACACCTCCCCACCACTACCCGCTCCTCCATGTACTCTGCAATGAAGTGACACTGACCTCCCGGCTCTTCAGGGCTCAATACACTCCATCTCCCCCTTCCAGACATTTTCCCTGGCTGTCCCTCCATGCCTGGCACTCTCCTCTTCCTCATCTCTGCCTCCTGGATTCCTTCAAGTCTTAGCCAAGTCCCATCTTTTACAAGAAGCCTTTCCCAACCCTGCTTAATCTTAAATTCCTTCCTTCTGAGATTATCTCTATTTTGTCCTGTATATTTCTTGTTTGTACAGTTGTTTATATATTGTCTCCTCCATTTAAACTGTAAGTTTCTTGACCACTGACTGTTTCTTTTTGGCCTGTCTTCTTATCCTCAACATTTAGCACAGTGCCCAGTATATAGTAGGCGCTTAATGTTTATTGACTTTACTTAACTTTTTCATAACTAATATTGCTGTTGAGAAGAGTCAGCAGAATTTTTGGAGAGAGAAGATGAAAAGTTTTTTACATGTTTTTTCTTTCAGATTGAAGTAATTTTTCCGTCTTCAGAGCCCTAAGCCCCCTCCTATCTTACCAAACCCCAAGAAGGACTATGGTATAATATAGGGATTCCCAACCTGGAGTATGGGTATTTTTGCAGGGTATGAGAAGTTTGGAGGGAGCCAGAAAGCTTTGGTAAATAACCATATCATCCTATTGAAGTATCAGAAACTCTGAATTGATTTCTAGTCAATGAATTTATTAAAATGTTAGTGTTGAGGCAGCTAGGTGGCACAGTGGATAGAGCACCAGCCCTGGATTCAGGAGGACCCGAGTTCAAATCCTGCCTCAGACACTTAACACTTACTAGCTGTGGGATCCTAGGTGAGTCACTTAACCCCAATTGCCTCACCACAAAAAAATGTTAGCATACCCTTGGAGAAGTAAAATCAATTTATTTTATTTCTCCTGTGCCCAATAGACATGGTAAAGATTAGAACTCATTTCCTTCCATGTTGAATAAGGGATTAATGAAGGTTTACCAAGGGGGATAAGGATGGGAAAAGGTTGAGTGCTCCTGATAGGATGGAAAGAGAAGGTGAGTTCCAACCCTAATTTTGCTATTTATTATCTGTGTGATCTTGGGCAGATCTTTTCCTTTCTCCGAGCATCCATTTCTTCATTAGCCAATAGAAGGGGCTGGACCAGATGGTCTCCAAGGTCCTGTCTTCCTATAAAATTGCTGGCATCTTGTGATCTCCCAGAGCTCTTTGCCCTTCTCCAGTATACTTGGGACTCAAGAACCATACCTGACTGCCCAAGAGATTTGGCCACGGTGTTTCTCACATGGGATACATCTGAGGAAAATATGAACTTTGTGTTCGGCTGTGTCACAAAGTTCTGGGACAATATAAGTATGATAGGCTGTTATTTTATATTCTAAGTCTTTGTTCATTCATGCCAATGCCTTTTGTATTCTAGGCACTTATGTTGCAGTGATAGAAATAAAGACCAGTCCTATACTTCTATCTACTTTGTTTACTGAGTACTTTTTCTAGAAGGATCTTTATTAATCCCTTTTAGGGGAGACTTTAGCCATGAGTTATATCTAACCCTTTGTTACAGAGATTTTTTCATGGAGGAGGGAAGGGAGACAATGAACAAAAGAATGAGAAAAGTTTGATCACCTGCTATGGGGGTGGTTTAGCTCCCCATGGAATTTTTTTAAGGTGAATCTAGAGCATGGGTCAATGGGACTGGGGTCCTTTGGCCAAGGGTAGGAACTCTTTATCTCCTTTCATCAAGACTATGGGAGAAGTGATTTTTAATAATTAATAATCTGGGGAAACCCAGAGTCTCCCCCTTTTTCTATTTTCCTCATTTTTAAAACAGTCTCTGAAGGTTAAGCTAACTTTCTCCTTTATCCATTCCCACCCAGCTTATAAGGAATCTCTTATCTAAGGTGAATTCCACTCAATCAAGCTTGGGTGGAGTAGACCCTTTGTCTAGATCGGGGCTTCTTAAACTTTTCCCACTGGTGACTCCTTTTTGCCTAAGAATTTTTTACGTGACCCTGGGTATATAGGCATATAAGATAGGTATACAAATAAAACATTTATTGCCAATTTTTCCCAACCCCCATGTTCAGTTACATGATCCACGTTTTAAGAAGCTTTGGTCTAGATTGCCCAAGGTTGGGGATGGTCCGAGTATAGGCATAGTCTCTCTGTCCAAGAGTATCATGATGTCACTATCAGTCCATCATTGTAATATTCATTCTCTCATTCATTGTTAACCAATCAGAGCTGATTGCCACCCTCAGGAACACCCCTATTCTGAAAGTATACAATACAATGACTAATTACCCAGAAATTATGTCTCTCAAACTTTTTTAAGCCACAACTGTGAGCTCCATGTGGAACAGGATGGGCTCTTAGCTGACCTATTTTATATTTCCCCTAGAGCCCAACTCAGTTTAGGCTCTGTACACGAGAGACACTTTAATGTTTGTGGAATTGAATATTCTGTCCCCCAAAATCTTTCCCTTTGTCATGTGCCTCCCTCTCCTCTCCAAACTGAGCAATGAAGGACAGACGCCAACTATAATTTAAAATACATTTATTTATTGTTTTCATTTTGTTCTCAGGTTTTTGTTATACAAAGGTGTTAAATAACTTAAATACATTCTCCACAGTCACTCAGAATCAGATTTATACCTACAAGCTGTACATATGAGGTAGAGAAAAATAATTTAGGCTCTCATAAGACACAAAAAAGAATACACAAATTCTTCATAGGTTAGTGTTCACCTTTCCCAAGCCCCTAGCCCTTCAAACCCCCCCCCCCTCCCCAAGGCCAGGCCCTTTGTCTTCCTCCCTCCCTCCAACAAACTTGCTCTTTTCAAAAGTAAATGCTAAAGTTCATATTCTGAGCAGGCTAGGCCAGGCTTAGGAGGGGGACAAAGACAAAGGGAGTTGGGCTGGTCTCCTGGCCAGGCCAGGTGGGGGGACTGATTGATTCTAAGAAGGAACTCCCCTAATGAAAACTAGCTTCAGCCCCTTCCACTGTACTATAGGGTCTTCAGACCCTTAAACATCTTGGTGACCCTTCTCAGGTCTAGCTCCAGTTTTGAGAGAAAGAGAGAGATGCTCACAGACACAGAGAGACAAGGGGAGAGGGGAGGAGGGGAAAGGATTGGAGTAGAATCATAGATCATCTCTATGTTAGAAAAGTCCCTTCTAGAAGGGACCTGAGTGACCAGAGAGTCTAACCCTATCATTTTACAGATGAGGAAATTGAGGCCCAGAGCAGCTAATCGAGCAGTGGCCCAAGGTCACCTTCAGCGCTGAAAGTCAAACCAAAGCCCCTTGACAACACCTCCAGCACTCCTTCCACTTAGATGATATGTATGGACTCTTCCAGATCTGAAGTGTGATCTAAGCATGAGATCAAGGTACAGCTGAGAGAATGTGTGGGAGCAGGAGGAGAGGAAAGAGGGGCTGAGAGGCCCTGGCCCTCTCCCTACCTCCCAGCTCGGGAAACCTTTCCTAGACGGGCACCTGTCTTAGGCCTTTCAATGGTGGGAGGAGGCAGAGGGTGGCAGGGGAAAGAAGAGCAGTCCTATGGGACTCCCGGGTCAAAGCTGGAGACTGGCAAACATAAGGGAAGCCCCCTCTGGGGACACCATGCTTGCCCATGATCATTCCTGGCTTCAGGAATGGGGAGGGGAAAGAACACACACACACACACACACACACACACACTCACACACACCCTTGAACTAATCCCTTCTGGATTCATAGGCCCATTCCACTTGGCCAGAGGTGGGGAAGAACACATGTCAGCTCTTGGCAGTGTGGGTAGGGTTTCCGGAGAGAAGACTGAAATTTCAGGCTTCTTTTGGATTCCTTCACCATACATGTGTGTGCAGAACCCTAGAAATTTTTTCACCCAGGGCAAGGAACACAGACACTGACAAGTGGTAGGAAAGGCATGGTCAATAGAAAGGGAGAGGGAAGAGTGCCATGTTGAACACTGCCCCTTGTGTGCTGGGTGGTGACGGTACAAGGTGTCAGGGGCACACTGCTTACCATCTGGTGGCTTCTGGTGTAGACTAATTATTTTTGCTAAGTGCTAAGCTCTTTCTTATCCCTACTACTAAAAACCTGCAAATGCTGTCAGTGCCTCTAAATTCCATACCCTTGGGCAAAGCCCCAGCTACCCCGCCTTAGGTAGGGATCTATATATCAGAAGCATTAAAGTGTAGCAGATAGAAAGCTGGGCTTGGAGTCTAGAAGCCCTGGGTTCAAGTCCTGTCTCTGACACTAGGTATATCACCCTGGGCGAATCGTTTAATTTCTGGGTACTTTAAGCACTAAGGCTAACTAACCTCTTAAGTCCCATGGTCTACATTGGTAAAAAGGACCACATGGACAAAATATTCATGTATATACACATACATGTGTGTGTATATACATATATATATACACACACAGTTTTTCTCTAAAAATCTCAGTCACACAAGCCCAATAAATAAGAGCACAAGGGTGAAATAGGTATAGGTAGAGACCTACCTTCACTTAAATCTGAACATACACACAACACAATACATACACATGTAACACACGCATAGCACAACACACATACATAATACACTCACATAACATAAACCAGCAAACATTTTTGATTTGCCTTGTTTAAAAAATATTACATTTTCTTAATATTTTTGAAATAAAGCTAAATGTGATAACTGATTCTTAAAAATTCCTCTTCCTTCATCTTGGGACCTTCCCCTAAGGAGACATAAATAAATGGATGCCCTATGCCTTGGGCTAGGCAGTCTTGTCATCGAGTGGATGCATAGCTTCATCCCTCCACTTTGGCGGAGCCCAACAATTTCAAAGGGAAAATGGGGCATGGAAAGATGAAAGAAGGAGCCCCTCTTCCCCAGCCCCAACTCTTTGGAAAGTTATATCTGTCAATAACTTTTGGGGGATGGGCAGAGGGAGGAGGGTTTTTTTTTTTTTTTAAGCCTTTAAACTTGGCTTCCCTTGTCTGAACAGTGTAACTCTCTGCACTCTTACCTTCTCCCCCAAAACACCCATTAGCATCTATCTGGAGATAAGGAAACAGAGGACAAGTCGAGCAAAACTAAAACCAAACTCACAAATAACTCCAGGCTCACTGATATAATAGAAAGACCACTTACTACTTGGGACCAGATATACTACTCCTACCTGCCCATATGGCCTTGGACAAGTCACTTCTGAGATGTGGGTCTCAGTGTTTCCTCCTCTGTAAAATGGGGTGGGGGAATCGACCCCACCAGCTCTAAATTTATGATCTTTATGCTGTTTTTAGGTCTTGACTGACATTTCCCCAATTTTGGAGAGCTCCCAATTCATATGCAACCTGTGAGTATGAGTCTGTACTATTTATTCCAATATTTTTTTTGCTTTTTTTTTCTTCTGGACCACAGGAGAATAAACCTTACTATTTACAATATATAACAGGAAAGTAAGCTATCTACATTACCATAAATATTTTTTTTAATACAGTGACTCTCCAGGCTTCAGTGTGTGAATTAGGATTCCAGGAGTCTCCTTTCAGTAGTTCTTCATGCCTGCTCCTGACTCTGCACTTTTCTCTAATGATTTCCTAGCTCTTCTCTCTCACCTGTCAAACACATGGCTTGGAAAAAGAAAAATTATCCACATGTACATTTTATATTTATATATGTACATACATACACACACTGTTCATATATACATATATACACACACATACATATACACACAAAGAGAAATGTACATATATTTATACTTATATATATAAAAACACTGTCACAAGCTATTGTATGAACCATTCAGCTCCTTTACCCTTTACCTCTAAGACACACAATTAGGCCTGCCAGAATAACTCTAAATTCTATGACCTAAGAACTATCTCCAGGTAACACAAACCTAAAAGTCATCAGGCTCTATCCTGGTATCCATCTGCCTTCCTAACCCCTAAGACAAAGACCTTTGACTATGAGCTCCTTGACGACAGGGACTGTCTTCCAGTACATATCAAAATGCCTGGCACACAGTGGGCACTTAACAAATGCTTGTCGACTGACTTCTGCATGTAAGAGAACGAGAGAAGGAGAGGGAGAGAGACACATGCAGGCAGGGCCTCACAATTGGGCCTAACAATACCACATTCAAACCAGAAGTTTCTTTGGGAGAGTTTGTGACAATAAATACATGTCGTGAGAGCAGGGAGGGCTGTCCTCTGGTGATGCAGCCCTCCCTACTCCATCCTATTCCAGCTGAACCAATAAGCTGATGTTTTACAAATGGCTTCATTTATTACACCTTCTCTTCCTCCACCACCAACCTAAAGCCATCCCCCATCCCCCTTCACCACCAAAAATACTCAGGGCAGCCCAGGTCCTTTGTCTCCCCAATCCCACCCTCTTACCACCTCCACCCCCCCATCCCCCCGTGGGTCTCGATCCCCAAACACCTAAAAGAAATAGTGTTCGTTTCATATGATCTTAGCCTAAGAGAATTTCTTCTCTCTCCCATTCCCCACCAATCTTTGAAAAATCTCGCCCCTGAATTTCTCTTCCCACCCCCCAACCCCAAACCCTGCAGTAGAAGCACAACAGTAACTAGGGGCTACCACGTGAATCAACCTACACAAAGAAAGAATCTTCATGCACCCCTTCTTCCCTAGGCCCTCATCCTCCCATCCCTCCAAGGCCGAGTTCAGGAAAGTCCAGCTAAAGGAAACCCAACCAAATCTTCCCGGCTCAGGGAAAAGGCAAAGCAGAACAAACCCAAAGGCTCATCCTGGTTATCACTGCTTCCACCTGAGCTGGGAACCCTGGGCCATTGGCCAACAGCACAAGAAATCTCAGGAGGGAGGGCTAGATGCCTCATTGAATCCCAGTGAACTCGCGGGTTTCTAGAAGGACATGGTGGGGTGGGGGTGGGGTGTTGGATTCCACTTCACAGCTTTAGAAGCATGGATTTTTTTTCTAATTGGGGGAGAGAAAGGTCAATCCTCATGATGTTACCCCCTCCACTCAGGCAGAGAGGGCACTGGGCTTTACCACCGCAGATTACTAAAAGGACAGGAACAATTTTGTGTCTTTTGGTATGTGTGTGTTTTTATGTCTTTTTGTTTTGTTTTTTAAAAAATTCTTCAATTTAGTGGTTTCCAGAAAAAAAATAAAACAATACAAAGCAGAGTCAAGGGAGGGAGAAGGGGACAGGGCAAGGGAGAAGCAGAGGATGGGCCAGCTATACCACTTAGATAAAGGCCAGACAAGTACAATCCCCTTATCCAGAAGCAAGGGTCTTACTGCCCCCGTTCAGGCTCTGCCCACCCCCTTTAGAAGTAGGAAATGTGTGCATATATGAGACAAGATGCGCAGGGGGTAGGGAATAATAATAATAATAATTAATAATATTAAAAATGACAAAAAATAATCACTGACATTTGCTCTAACTAGAAGAGAAGTGCCTGGTGTCATCCTAGAAAAGAAGGGAAGGGAAAAAGCCTATTAACTCAACCCCCTGGTAGGACAGGGGTGGGGAAGGAACAGGGGCCAAGCATCCAATTCCCTGATTCAGACAAAGACTCCAAAAACAGCCTTCTAGTGGTCTTGCTTTCCAAAGTCAGTGATAGTGCTAGGAAAGGGGAGGGGACTTAGGGAACCAGCTAGGAAAGTCACGAGCCTCCCTCCTCTGAACTCCTGTTTCTTTGGGGTTCTGAAGTCCTCCCCTGTTCTATCACCCCTGTTGGTGAGGAGCTGAGGGGAGCGCTGGGGAGCCTGGAAAGGAAGCCAGGAGACAGGATCACAAAACCTTTAAGCTAGAAGGGAACTCAAGAGAACCTCTCTCTCCAAGATTAACCTGTACATGAAGTATGAATCCCTGAAACAATATCCCCCAATATTTGGCCACAGATGACCTCCAGCAAAGGAGGACTCACACTACCTGCTCAAAAAGCCCATTCCCCATTAGGTTATCTCTCTTCATGTAGGGGCCAAATTTAATCTGGGGAGAGTTAATTGGGTGGCTCGCTGTAATATTGGGGTTCAGAAAATAATGAGGGACCTCTAAGTCCAAAGTTTTCTCCCTTCCAAACTGCCCTTCCCACACATTAGGTGAAAAATCTCTCTCCAATGATGGGTCAGTCATTGCTCCAAGGTTTTCCCTCGGACCCATTTTCATGACCTGGCGTCACTCCCTCAGTTGCTAATGAGATTGTGGGCAAAATCCACTTCTTCACCTTTCGAGGCATCAGGGAGTTGGACTCTGAAGTCTCTTCCAGCTTAAGAATTCTGCTTCCTTGCCACTTGAGGTCCCTTGGGCAGTACTGGCTTCAATAAGAACCTTTGGCTGCCCTCTTCCATCCTGCCCTCCAGAAAAGGGAGACACCTACCAGACTCCTTCCTCTTCCTCTCTCTTTTCCCTCAGCCCTGACCAAAGAAGACTGCGAGAAGAGAGCGCAGGAATAGGGGAGGGAGTCCCACCAACGTCCTGGACTTCTTAACTTAGTCAGCAAGTTAAGAGGTGGGAGAAAATGCACGGAACAGGGAGGCGGTGGACAGAGACCCCCGTTAGAACAATTGAGACTGAGTTGGCAGCTGGGGTCCCAGAGTCAAATGTTGGTGAAGAGGGGAGGGAGGGAAGAGAGGGAAGGGCTTGAAGATCAATCCAGCTAGGTCGCCCCACCAGCCCCTGCGCGCGCACACGCACACATACCCACACACACGCGCACGCACTCACACACACACCAAAGTGCTTACAACATCAAAATTGCCTTCTGAAGCCCAGGACCGCCCCGTCAAACCCTTTGTGTCTGTCTCGAGGCCGAAGGCAGAGTCGAGTCTTGTCCCCTCCCATCCCGGCCCCCCGGGGGGAGGAGAAGGCGGGCGGGCAGTCAGTCTTTGCAGGTGTAGACCTCCTCCCTCTGGGTGCACTGTTTGCACTCCACGTAGCAGCACCAGCGGACTTGGCACTGGCAGGGCCGCGTCACCACCCGGCTCTGCGTGTTGTGCCCACGCCCACAGCACATGCTCTCGCAGTTCTTGTCCTTGTAGCACTTGCGGCCCGCTGTGCCCGGGGAGAACCGGCTCGCCAGGCAGAAGCTGGGGGAGTCATCCAAGTGCACCAGGTCCGGGGTGCGCGGGAGAGGGTCGGTGCCGGGCCCAGACGAAGAAGAACCCAGGGCCCTTCGTGGGGGCGGGATATCTCCAGCCTCGCCCGTCGCCTCGTTGGTGGTGCTCCCCACCTTCAGGGAGGCCTCGTACTTCTGCTTCAGTTGCTTGCCCACCTCGTGGAATGGCGAGAGCTGGCGCCAGCAGGTGCGCACGGTACACGAGCCCGAGACCCCGTGACATTTGCAGGTGGTCTCCACGCCAGCCTTGATTACCTGGGGAGGAGAGGAAGCGGGTGCGGAGAGTCAGTGGGGGAAGGGGAGGGACCACGTGCCCTGCTCAGCTGCACCCAAAGCAAAAGGATGAGGAGCCCGGCTTGACCCATTGGAGAAACCACCTCATCAAGGAGTGTGGATTAAGCTGCGTAACTTACCGGTGCTTCAGGGATGGCCCGACTCTAGGCCTCCAGAAACTAACAACCCAGTGAGGGGGAGGAGGGTCAGGAATAAGACAAATAACCAAGAAAAAAGGAAGAATGTGAGCTGGGAAAAGGAAAGAGCCTTGCCTAGGGCTGGGAAAAGTTTAAGAAGGAAGAGATCTTTGATCACTTTCACCTGTAAGGAGAGGTAGATCATTTCAGGCTTGATGAAGACGGTGCTATGAGAACCCGGTCATGAAACATAGATTTCAACAAGCCAACAGTTCATTCAGGACAAGAAAGAACCATGTTGGGAGAGCCCAGTGTGGCTGAAACCAAAGTGCCCAGCAAGGGGAGTAATGGAAGAGAAGAACCAGAAGATAAAGTGGGACCATGATAATGGAGAACCTTGGATGCCAGGATCAGGCATCTTTATTTTATTCAGTAGGCCATGGGGAGCCACTGAGATCTATGTATTTGGAAGATTACTCTGTCACTACCTAAAGGATGGACCAGAAAGGGGGGTAACCTGGAGGCAGGATGTCCAGTTTAAGAGGTTCTGCTAAGACTGGGCAGGCAAAAGGTGAAGAAGGCATGAACTGAGGTGACAGGTACCAGTAGTGAAGATGCAAGAAATATTTAGATAAGTTGACATGGGTCGGCAACCGATCAGATACATGGGATGAGGGAGAGAGAAGTCAAAGATGACACTGAGATTTGAAGCCTTCATGATGGGTGCTACCAACCAAGACCCTCCTTCATTCTGTTCCACCCACCAACACCAGGCTCACCTTCCTAACATGCTATTTTTGACATGTCACTGCCCTGTTCAAAAGTCATTGCCTCCAGGATAAAGTCCAAACTCCTAAGCCTGATGTTCCAGGCCCTCCACCATCTTCCCTCCACCCTCCTTGTCTTACTACCTTCTCCAACATGCTACCTTCCACTCCAGCCAAAACCAGACTCCCTCCTTACTGTTCCATAGGCTCATGTAGTCAAAATCCACCAAACAAACCAAGACCCCTTTGGTCCTTGTGCCTGGAATTCCACCCACCACTTAGTCTGAGTAATAAACTCAACCATTGTTCTCCCTCCCCACCCCTGGATTCTTGACACCTGGAAAATGGGCATAACATCCTACCTCTTACACTGGGCCAGAAGCTAGTGGGAAAAGCATGACCTTTGCTTGGCTAGGATAATAGCGGGTCCCGATCTGAGAGTAACTGAAGGTTTACAAGGCACTTTCTTCCTCACTGCCCCATCATGGAGACAGCATCAGGTTTGTTATTCCCATTTTGCAGAGGGAAAAGCTGAGGCTCAGAGGAGGGGCAGGGACTGACCCACTCAGGATCAACACAACTAGTAAACCAGGATTCAAACCCATATTTTCTTATTCCCAGGTCCCATGCTCTTCTCACACTGACTCAAGTGCCCCAAAGCAGGGACACTTCTTCATGGAACCAACAGTCTAATCTTGGCACAAGGATGACTTGAACAAAGGAAAGTAAACAGAAAGGACAAGAACCAGAGAAGAGCAGATTAGGGATAGTGCTCCTGTTCTCTCCTTCTTCCTTCTCTCCCCCTGCCCTCCACCCCTCTCACCCCAAGGGTGATCTGAAGTCAGCCTTTCGTCTGGGGCCCTTGAGCTAAGGATCTCTTGGTAACATGTTTCAAATTTCAGAAATAGTTTAACAGGACTCTGCAAAGGTACAATGACTGCCCTTGCATCTTCTTTCTACATGCTTGGCATGGGAATGTTTGTTATTTTATTCTATTAAAATTCCACATGCTCAAAAGGTAGTCGGTAAAAAGAAGTGCTTAGGTGGAATGTCTATTTGCCCCAAATAATCAATATGCACTATTGCCTTATGTATGAGAGAAATAGGTACCCACTGATATCCAGGCATGTGTCTACATGAGTCCACTTCTGTGGCCTGCCAGGCAGGTACCTCTGCCTCTCTCAGGAAGTCCTCTCTCAGCAGCTAAAAGTGAGGTCTCCTTATTCACATCTTCCTAAAGCATTGCAGCTGGATCTCTTCATTAACTATCACACTCTACCTTATATCATTATTTCTTTCTATCTGCATCTTACCCCACCACCCCCAACCCAGGAAATCAGAAGCTCCTTGAGGGCAGGGACTGTGTTGGTTTTTCATCTTTGGATCGACAATGCTGAGCACAGGACCTAATATTTCATAGAGTGCCTGGCTCACCATAGGTGTTTAATAATTGCACACTGAAAAACAAAACTGAATACTGTATAATTCTAATGACTAACCTTGAACCCAAAGAAAGAGATGAAAAGATGTCCCTCCTTCACTTCTTTGAGAGGTAGAGGAGCATTATATATTCTGTGACTCAGTTGGTTAATTTAGCTGAACTGTCTCTTTCCCCCTTCTTTTTCTTTTTACAATTTTCCTGTTTTTGTTTCAAAGGATGGCTTGCCAAGTTGTAGAAGAATAAGGGAGATATTCAGAAATGAAGATGATATGAAAACAAAAGCTATCCAGATTGCTTACTGTCTCAGGAAGAGGGGGAGGGAGGGAGGGGAAGAATTTGGAACTCAAAACTTTAACGTTAAAAATTGTTTTAATATGTAATTGGGGAAAAATAAAATATTATTAAAAATAAAAACAAAAGATATCCAGATTGCTGTCTCAGGAAGTGAGGGAAAAAATTTGGAACTCAAAACTTTTCTTTTAACATTAAAAATTGCTTCAATGTGTAACTGGGGGAAAAATAAAATGCTATTAAAAATAAACTTTTTTTAAAAGATAGCAACAATTAAAAAATTCTCGTTGAATTTTATTGACTCAGAGGAGCTGGGTTCAAGTCTTCACCCTGCTACTGTCACATAGCTATGTGAACATAAGCCATCTGTATAAGCAACTTCAGCCTCAGTTTTCTCATCTGTAAAATGAGGGTAAGAATTCTTCTACTATTTGCCTAAGAACGATGTTGTGAGAAAAACACTTCACGACCTGCCCTCTAGAAAGCAGAGAGCTCAGAATCTTGGCTATGCACAGAACCTTAGGCTCAGCACTGGAAGAGAGATTAAACTCAGATAAGAAGTGGTCACAGCTCATGAAGGGCTTATGGTCTAGTCAACCAACCCCTCCAGCTCTAGTTTCCTCATATGGCTTTGTGACCTTAGAAAAGCCAAATCTGAGCCTTGATTTCCCCATCTGTAAAAGGGGGGGAGGGAGGGGAAGACTTGGCATGACCTGCCTCACAAGATATCTGTGTAGAAAACATTTTCTACACCTGCAAGTGCTATGGAAATGTTGGTAGCAAGAGCTCTCTCTGTATTTCAAAGACCCTTCAGAGTCTCCTGTGTAACACTGGACAACACTGGTCAGTTGCTCCCCCAGGGTCTCTGTCTCCCACTTTATAAAAATTAAGACATTTCCTAGGTAAGCTCTGAATCTTCTGATCTTGTGATTTCACAAAGCCATCATTAACATTCCTGGGAATTCAACAACCACTTACTATTCAAGCACTTACTATGTACCAGAAACTGGCAATAGAGATTAAAAAGAAGTAAGCACCTGACCCCAAGGAACTTACTTATTAACAGGAAATAGATGGGGTGTTCTAGATAGGTGTGCTCTCGGACCACTGAGGGCTGGCCCCAAGATAGTGAGTCCTGGATGCCACTGTGCCCAAGGGCCAAGGACCAAATGCACTGTCCTGTGTCCCTGGGGTTCAGAGGGAGGAAGAGAAGGAGGAGGAGGAACCTCACTGTGTTCTTTGTAAGCATCAGGGCCCATGACAAGAAGAGACTAAGCTAGTGGTTGATGTGCACATGGAGGGGGTGGGGGCAGAGACGGAGAGAGAAGCAGGGAGGGGATGGAGACACTTTGTGGCTTTGATCAGGGGGCTAAGGGACATTTGGCTGAGCCTGGAGAAATATCGAACCCTAATGACTTTGGAATCCTGGCATCATCCAATTTCTTCTCCCATCTCAAACCTGGGGGTGAGGGGAGCGGTGCATTAAAAGCCAGTAAGAGTCATCAGCCGATCTTTACATGGTGGCAAGGAATTGGAAGTTGAGGGGATGCCCATCAATTGGGGAACGGCTGGACAAGTTGTGGTATATGAATACAATGGAATACTATCGTGCTGTAAGAAACGATGAGCAGGAGGAGTTCAGAGAAACCTGGAGGGTCTTGCGTGGGCTGATGATGAGTGAGATGAGCCGAACCAGAAGAACATTGTACACAGTATCATCAACATTGAGTGTTGATCTACTGTGATGGACTATATTCTTCTCACCAATGCAATGGTACAGAAGAGTTCCAGGGAACTCATGAAAGAAGAGGATCTCCAAATCCAAGAAAAAAAAAAAGAACTGTGGAGTATAGATGCTGAATGAACCATACTATTTCTTTTGGTTTTGGTGCTGTTGTTTTTTCTATTTTGAGGATTTTCATCATTGCTCTGATTTTTCTCTTATAACATGACTAATGCAGAAATATGTTTAATGTTATTATGTGTGTGTGTATATATATGTATGTATATATATATATATATATATATATATATATATATATATATATATATCAGATTACCTGCTGTCTAGGGGAGGGGGGGGAAAGGGAGGGAGGGAGAAAAATCTGAAATTGGAAAGCTTGTATAAACAAAAGTTGAGAACCATCTTTACATGTAATGGGAAAAAAAAATACTTTATTAATTAAAAAAAAAAGAGTCATCAGCCGAGATATCACAGACTTGCCTTCACACAGTGGGACTCCACCAACTCCTTAGTAGACTGAGGCCTTGAGACAGTGGAATAAACACTGGATTTAGGGGTCAGCAGATTTGGGTTTGACCATCCCCCACCCCCAACCTTGTTATTACTTGTATGACCTGGAACAAATCTCTACCCTTTCTTGGGCTTTAGTTTCCCCAGGTTGTACAATGGGAAGGTTGGACCAGATGACCTCTCTGGCCCCTCCTAGCTCAAAACCTGGGGTGCCCACCCTGACTGGGATCCATGGAGCCCAGTCTCAGGGGTCTGGGGATAGTTTTCAGAGGGTCTCTGAAGTTGGACTGTGAAAAAAATGACATCTTCATTTTCACGGTTGGCTTCCTTTGAAATCCTACAGATTTTATTTCATGCAACTAAAGACATTATTCTGAATGGAGGTCCACAGTCTTCACTGGCCTGCCAAAGGGGTCCACGGTCCACAGATCCCCTGCCGTAAATTCTCTGACTCTGAATGGGACTGGCCCAGCCTGGGTCGTTGCTCACACATAACTCAATGGGATGGGAAGACTGATTAGAGAAACTGGAGAAGGGAAGGCTATGGAGGATGTGACAGCTGACTTCAAGTATCCGATGAGCTGCCATGCAGAGAAGAGACAAGACTGATCATGCCAGAGGGCAGAACTAAGTACCAGCAATGGAAGTGGTAGAGAGGCAGATGGAGGTGGTCATTCAGAGGCAGCCTGGTGCTGCTCAAAGAACTTTGAATATGGAGTCTGAAGACTTGGATCCAAATCCCAGCTCTTCTTTTTATTCTCCTCGTGACCTCCAACCGGTCACTTCCCTTCTCTGGGATTCACTTTCCTGCTGTTACTGACAGGAGGAAGACAGCACACACACAGACACAGAGCTCCCCTCAGATTTCTCATCCTAGTGCCTTCCTTGCCCTTCCTTCTTCATAGGATTATACATTTAGAGCTGAAAAGAACCTTAGAAAGCCCTCTAGACCAATCTCTTATTTTACAGATGAGAAAACTGAGACCCAGAGAAGTGACTCGTTCAAGGTCACACAGCTAGTCAGTGGCAGAAGCAGGATTCAAAGCCAGCCCCCTTTCCACTGTACGAAGCTGCTTCTCAAGTTATTTGTGTCTACATGTCCTATACCCCCTGCAAGATTTAAGTTCTGGGGGCGGGGACTGTCATTTCCTGTTGATATTCCAAGGATTTTGTCACATATGGCAGAGGCATAGGATCTTTGGAACAGAGATTCAGAGTTGGAAGGGACAGTAAAGACCACTTGGTGCAACCCCCCTCTCCCCCCTTTTTTTTTTGTGGAGGCAATGAGGATTAAGTGACTTGCCCAGGGTCACACAGCTAGTGTCAAGTGTCTGAAGCCAGATTTGAACTCAGGTCCTCCTGAATCCAGGACCAATGCTTTATCCACTAACCCCCTAATTTTCTAGGCAAGGAAACTGAGGCCCCCGAAGGCTAACTAATTTAATGCTCAGGGAGACACAGGTCACAAGTAGCTGTGCCAGGAACTGAATCTGGGTGTCCCCAGCCCCCACATGCCTGATGCTTTCCATTGTCTTTTGCATTGAGAATGAATCAACTGGGGCTCTGAGGCTTTCCTCAGCACTTTTCCTCACACCAGATCTGCATGATGCAAGCTATTACTCTTTTTTTTTTTTTTTTGCGGGGCAATGGGGGTTAAGTGACTTGCCCAGGGTCACACAGCTAGTAAGTGTCAAGTATCTGAGGCCGGATTTGAACTCAGGTACTCCTGAATCCAGGGCCGGTGCTTTATCCACTGCGCCACCTAGCCGCCCCCTGCAAGCTATTACTCTTGCTGTCCTTATATTAAAAAGGAAGAAACAGAGGGTCCGAGGGTCTCACCACAAGTGACTTTCCCAAAGCCATGCAGCTAATCAATATCCATGCCAAGATTCCAGGCCAGGCCTCCTGGCTGCCAGTTCAACATCCCTCCCACTACCCCAGACTATGTGCACGCACAGTCCTAGAAGGTTCAGGATGGGGAAGACTCCAGAACCTTGAAGCTCAACAGAGTGCTGCCGTATCCTTTTCCTAAAGGAAGAACTGAGGCCTGGAGAGGCTGCCCAGCACCACTGAACATCAGGATTCTAGAGAGGGGGAGAGAGGGAGGGAGGGAGGAGAGAGAGAGAGAGAGAGAGAGAGAGAGAGAGAGAGAGAGAGAGAGAGAGAGAGAGAGAGAGAGAGAGAGAGGGGAGAGAGAGAGAGATGGAGTGAAGACTAAGAGAGTGAAGAGTGAGGGAGTGAGAGAGGGACAAAGAGGGAGACAGAAGGAAACAGAAGGAGGAGAGGGGAGAGGGAGGGAGGAAATTGAGACCTGGAAAAGTTAAATGACTTACTCAAAGTCACTCGGCTAGCTAGCCAGACCTTGAACCCAGGTCTCCAAACTCAATGTTCGGTGTTCAGTGCTCTTTCCCCTATAGCACACTACCGAGTATCAAAAGAGAAAAACCGTTTGAGAAAGGGAACATCCCAGAAGGGAGGGCCAAGGGTGCTGAGCACCTCCCCCGTCCAGTTCCTTGTCCTTGTCTGAGGCCAGTCATGCTTCAGGGGACAGACCTAGCTCAGGAAAGGGCAGGCTTCCTAGGGGTATTAAGGGCTTGGGAACGCTCTCTGAGACGGGAGCAGGGAAAGGAGTCACGTTTGATGATGCTTTGCTGAGAAACCTGGACGAATTTAATTAAAACATCACTTATCCTGGCCCGGTGGAACTAATTGAGTGCTTTTAATATTCTGACTTTTCATTAATAGGTTACAAAAGAGTCACAGTCTAGGGGGGCTCGGGCTGGGGTTAGGGGCGAGAGAGACAAGAAAGGAAACGAGCCCTTTCTGATTTAATCTGCACTCGAGATCACCCTCCCCAGCAACGGGGCTGGGGACCCAGTCACCTCCCCTTAAATAGCTGAAGGAGGGAGAGGGGCTTTGGCAGAGAAAGGGGGGAAATTGGTTTTTTAATAAGTGGCCAATTCAGAACTTCTGCTTCCCAATAAAAGGGAGCTCACAGAAGTCCTCCCTCTAATTACCTCATCTTCACACCAGACAAGCTGGGTCTTTCATTAGCTATTGAGGTCATATGGCAAGCACTTAGCAGGACATGACAGGTCTGATGGACTCCTGGGCTGGGGGCACCACTGGGGGATAGATTAGGAGGGAGAAAGTATGTGAAGGGCAAAGAAAATGCTCGAGACTCCTCGGAAAGGGCCAGCCTCCCCCCACCCAGAGACACGCAGCCCCCGTCTGGGGCTGGGGCTGGGGGCGGGACAGGAGGAGGGTTGTGTTGTCCCGGGGATTACTGGCTCAGCTATGAAGCCTCCCCCCAGCCCCCGGCTCAGCACCACGGGGCCTATTCCAAAGACGAGCCAGCCGGCAGGCGGGAAACAGGCAAAAGCATGCTGTCAGGGAGATGGGGAGAGACCACCGGCGTGGTCGGGCTCCTCTCCTCACAGGGCTTGCGCCAAAGGCCCGGGAGCTCCCCGCAGAGACCTGGCAGATTGGCTAATGACAACCTGGCCGCATCATCGCGGCGGGCAGCCTCAGAAAGGAAGAGAATCATCGGGCAGCTCCCATTTCTTTAAGGCTTGCAAAATGTTCTCCTTACAGTGACCCTGCAGAGGACAGAGCACAAAGCTCATCCTTCCCGTTTTATGGAGGGAGCCTGTTAGAGTGGAAACTGAATTTAGGGACCCAAAGGCTTGGATTCGAATCCTACCTCGGCTGCCTGTGATTTTGAGGAAGTCATTTACCTTCCTCATCTGGGGTCAGTCAGTCAGTCAGTGAGGATTTATTGAGCACTTATTAGTGCTGGGCACTAGAGATATGAAGAAAGGGAGCCTAGAGGATTTCCAAGGACCCCCCCCCAGGTCCATGTCCCATGACCTGGGTCACATAACTAATAAATAGCCATGCCAAGACTCCTGACTAATGATTTTTTTTTCCTCCTACAAAACACTGCTTCTATATTACACCAATAAATCACAGAATTCAACTCAATACATCTCTAATTCCACTCCCCCCCCTCATCCCCATGTCCAATCCCCCAGAAGAGAGTCCAGTGGGACTATCTCCTTCCTTTTTCTGGTCATTTTACTGACCTAGGATGGCATGAGCCATTTTAAAAACCACTGCTGTCAACGAATCCCACCCCCACCACCCATCTTTTTCCACATTAGCTGCTGGTAAACCAAGCTCCACCCCCCCCCTCCCGTCTTATTTTCGTACACTGGATTATTTTTTCACCTAAATGTTAAACTTCATATTTATCTATATTTAATTCTACCTGCCTCCACTGAAATCCTCCTCCCGGGACCAACAACACTTGAGATCTGGCAGCTCTTACCAAGCTAGAAGGTCTTTGAGCCCAGGTCAGAGACAGCTAAGTCCTGAGACAACAGAGAGTCTAAGTGTGAAGAGGCTCATCACTAGCAGTGTAGCTACAGGCTGGTGACCTTGTTGGCGACAGCAAATCATGGAACTGTCTATTAAGGTGTAGACTGGCTATGGTTTGTGTTGGCAGCACAAGGCTGGGAGAGTAGTCAGATGAAATCATAGATCTTTGGGAAAACTTCATCTTGCTGGTTCCAGTCCTTTGTTCACACCTTTTAAGATCTGTTTTAGACCCTGGTACTGGCATCCAATGCCTCAGCTCTCCCTCTCAACTTTGTGTCATCTGAAAATCTGATAAGCCTTCCCCATCATCATCATCCAAGTCACAGAACAAAGTTCTTAAACAAGATAAGGACAAGGAAAGATTCCTAAGGCACTCCACTAAAGACCTCTCTCCAGATGGAAAGCCATCAGTCAACAATACTTTTTGGGAGTCATTTTTCAATAAACTATAAAATTATATACGTCACTCCTCTATCATCCAGCCCACATCCCTCCACAAAAAGAGAGAAGTTATAAGACACTTTTTCAGATGTCTTCTAAAATGTCTAATTGTGCCTACAGCATTTCCCAAATCTATAATCCAGTCAAAAAAGCAAATTAGTTTGCTTTGGCCTGTTCATAGTGAACCCATGCTGGCTCCTAGCAATTACAGAATCCACATTCTCACAAACCATCTGCTCCTCTTCCAGGCTAGAATTTTGACCAGGATCAATTTTAACCTCAGAGGTCAGAGGCCACCACTAAGACCTGGGTGCCAGAAAGACCAATTCAATCACACACATATTGAACTTTATTCATCCTAGGCACTAGGGGCTACAAAGATGAAACAAAACACAATGCCTACCCTCAAGAAGTTTGTCATTTATTTTTTAAAAATTATACTTCAGCAAAATTTAGTTTTTTGGGACATATAAGAATTTCAGCCACAACCCATTTAAGTGACTCACCCAATATCACACAATCTTTGAACCTCAATTTCCTCATCTGTCGAATATGACACTGCCTCAGGGAACTATCATACCACAATTAGACAATGAATATGAACATTTAAGTTGTCACCATGAATGAAAGGAACTGCCCATGATGAGGTTATTGTTACATAGTCTGGCATGTCTATGTTATGTCACCCTCAATCATAACCCCTGGGCTCCAGCATCTTCCATCATAACCCCTTTAGTCATGACCCCTTCCTCTCCATGTATCAAGGCATCCTTCTTCTGCTCTCTCCTTCTTCATTCATTCAGCAAGTTTAAAAAGTGCTGTGGGGGCAGCTAGATGGTGCAATGGATAGAGCACCCGCCCTGGAGTCAGGAGTACCTGAGTTCAAATCCAGCCTCAGACACTTAATACTTAACTAGCTGTGTTACCCTGGGCAAGTCACTTAACCCCAATTGCCTCACTAAAAAAAAAGTGCTGTGCTTGGAGACAGTTGTTAAAGGTAGATTGAGCCCTAGACCTGGAATCAAGACTTGAGTTCAAATCCAGCTTCAGATACTTACTAGCAGTATGACCCTGGCCAAGTCACTTAATGTCTGTCTGCCTCAGTTTCATCATCTGTAAAATGGGAAATAATAATGGCATCTACCTCCCTGAGATGTCATGGGCATCAGATGAGATATTTGGAAACTGTTTCACAAACCTTAAAGTGCTATATGAATGCTAGCTACTATTATCATTCTTATTGATTATAGACATAGCCATGCCACTAACTCACTGAGCCGAGCAAGGGTCTTTGAGCCTTACTTTCCTCCTCTATAAAAGAAGAATGTTAGATTCAGTGATCTCTAAGCTCCTTTTTATTACATTATTAATATTGTTATTATTATTACTAATGATAACAACCATCACCAAATAGTTGGATCATGTTTTAATGTTTGCAAAGCGCTTGCAAAAGGATCATTTCATTTATTCTTATGACAACTCCATCAGACAGGGACTACCGGTATTACTGTTTCCATTTAACAGATGAGAAAACTGGCATACAAAGAATAAAGTGATTTGCCCATGGTCACGCACTTGATAAGTGTCCAGAAATTAAATTCAAGCCCAGATCTCTCCCAACTCCCTGTCAAATACATCCTACTGGCTGCAGATCACATTCTGTGGTCTTTTTTTGTGTGTGTGAGGCAATTGGGGTTAAGTGATTTGCCCAAGGTCACACAGCCAGTAAATGTCGAGCATCTGAGGCCTGATTTGAACTCAGGTCCTCCTGAATCCAGGGCCAGTGCTTTATCCACTGTGCCACCTAGCTGCCCCTGTGCGGTCTTATTAACATCCTAAATTCTATCCCTTTAGCGGCATAAGGGAAAAGTCAGTGACTATGGAGTTAAAAGACCTGAATGTAAGATTAACTTTACCATTTAATAGATGCTTAATAGCGGCTTAATAGAGGGGAAAGTCACTTCATCACAAAGAAGAAGATTCCAGTTTTCCCTTTGGTAAAATGAGGTGAACTGGATGGGTTTTTTGTTTGTTTGTTTTGTTTTGTTTTTTTCTGTGAGGCAATTGGGGTTAAGTGACTTGCCAAGGGTCACACAGCTAGTAAGTATCAAGTGTCTGAAGCCAAATTTGAACTCCGGTCCTCCTGAATCCAGGGCCAGTGCCCTATCCACTGCGCCACCTAGCTGTCAGAACTGGATGTTTTATGGACCCTTCCACTTCTGACATTCCATGACCTAAGGTTGCTAATGGTTCTGACCTTCTATGTTCTAAATTTTAGCAAGAACCTACTGTGTGCCCAGTTTAGGAGGGGTTGAAGGAAAGGAAAAGCTATCATTGCTGCCCTCAGGAAGCTCAGAATCTAATTGGAGGGACAAGAAAGACATAAAAAACAGAGAGGTAGTGATGGCTATCGGCTCACAGAAGAAGGCAAAATCACAGGGGCTAGTAAGGTCGGAGAAGGCTTCCTGAAGGAGTCAAGGGACTTGGGCTGAGCCTCGAAGGCCAGATAGGGTTTGAGCAGTTGGGTGGGAGGGAGCCACATGGGACCAAGGAAGGAAAGCAAGCAGAGACCCTCCAACATTTTGTCCTAACAATCTCTCCTATGGAGTGAGAGGGATCCCATGTTCCAGGCCCAGCCCACTTCTTAGGCCCAGGGCCTTCCCATCCTGATGACTCCAGAGACTAAATATGGCCAGGTACACCAAAGACAGGTGAAAAGGTGAGGCTGAAGGAGCCTTCCAGTTATAAATACTATAAACTCTGTGGTCCTAGGAAGCCTGCTTGGATGCCTGCTAAAGAGTCTCCCATGTGGTATGTTTCTCTGTTACTCCAGGAAGCTACCCAGGAACACAAGAGAAAAACTCGGACGTTGATCATGGGTCACAAGGCGAGGTTATAACCTGGAAATAACATTGAATTTGAAATCAGAGCATCCATGTTTAAATCCCAGCTATGCCACGTATACCTTGTATGGCGTTGGGTGTATATACCATCTTGTAACCTTTCTGGGCCACAGTTCTCCCTATCTGTATGATGGGGAGGTTTGACTAGAAGATCATTTTCCCTTTCTAAATCCAATCATCCTAAGGCAGGTGCGACTAGAGAATTGGGATGGTTCAAGGGGACCCATCCACACTTAAGGGAAATATTATGACCTACTGAAAGTGACTGTGGGAGAGATAGCATAGGAATATCTATAAGAACCAGGAACAATGGGTAGAAGTTACAGATTGGTAGATCTGGGCTTGATGTCAGGAGACAAACTTCCCAATCATTAGGGCTCTCCCGAAGTGGAATGGGAGATGCCCTCTCATTGGAGGTCTTCAAGCCAAGGCTGGGTGGTCATCTGAGCCACATGGCTCCTCCCTTCCAGCTATTAAATCCCATGATTCTTCAGTTCCAAGGCTGACCCGAGCCAAGAGGGAAGAGGAGCCCGATGCCCTCCCTCCATCTTTTCTCCCGTTCCATCAGGGCCTCCAGCTCACCTTCATCCCCACCAGATTGTTGTGGAAGTCCACACGGGCACGCAGGTCCTTGCTAGACTTCTTCCCCAGGAACTCTTTGACAAACTTGTTGCTGTACTTGAGGTTGTCCCCACAGCCCCCCCACTGCCAGGCCTCCCGGTTCTCCAGGTCCGGCGCCTCGTCACAGGTGCAGCGTTCTAGGCGCCCGGCGCTGCACGCCTTGGCCAGGGCGTGGGTCAGGCCAGCCGAGGAGATGGCATAGAGGAAGGCGGTCTCCTTGAAACCTAGCCAGAGGGGGGACAGAAGGGCAGAGGCCCAGGTTAGCAACACCCACACACTTACCAGCTGCCTGACCAAGTCCTCCTCCCTGGGCCTTGGTTTTCTTATCTGTAAAACCAGCGGGTTAGACTCATTCGTTGGCCCCTAAGAGATCTCTTCCAACTCTGTCATCTGTCACTTCTGTCTTGTGAGGATGAAGTATCATTAGAATTGGGAAAATTGTTTCAATACAAAGGCCTGAAGGGACAATGCCCATTGGACCAGAGCTGGAGAGTTCTAAATGGTGTTTGGCGGAGATGAACTGAGTACAACTTGGGGGAGGGAAAAGAAGAGCTAAGAGCCCTCTCAGAAAGTCCTATGCAAAGTCAAGGAAGTTGGCAAACCTAGCTAGATTTAGTGCCTTCCCACCTCCCCTATCATCTGGGCATAAGACCACCTCCACTATATCATTTCTGCTCCCCTATCCCCAAAACTCAGTCTCAGAGCAGGGGGGGGGGCGGGAAGGCTGCTAACTCATACTAAAATGTTAGTGATTGATATAGGCTGAATGCTATCTCACCCCAGGCTATACTCCATACTCAACAGAACTGTAGAATGCCAAAGCTGGAAGAGTCTTTACAATAAAAAAAAAACAAAAACCATGAGAACTGAAGGAGGGTAAGTGGTTTTGTCCAAGATCACACAAATAATAAATAGCAGAGTCAGGATTCAAATCCAGGCCTGCTTACTATAAATTCTGTGTGCGTGTGTGTGTGTGTGTGTGTGTGTGTGTGTGTGTTTAGCCACCCATAGCAGCATCCCCAAAAACAAGGCTAGTAGGTAAGAAGTGTTAGGGAGAGGTGAGGGGAAGGGGTCTTCCTACCACTTATCAAACAACACTAAGTTGGCAGCCCTATTAATCACTCAATTACTTCTTGCTGACCTTGGTTTGTCCAACCATAGAGTAGGAGCATGGCTTCTCCGTTGATACCCTCCCAAGGGCTTAAGAATAATGAAAAGAAACCTCAGACAAGAACTCTCGGGCAGAGGGGGAGAGGGGAAGGGGGAGGGAGAAGGGAGCACACCATAAGGCAGAGAGAAGGGGAATGGGGAAAGGGGGAAGGGCGAGAAGAGGAGAATTCTGCCTTGTGCTTAGGAGACAGTGAACATCAGCTCGATTTCCCAGGCCCAGGGCACCACCAGCACCTCCCGCCTTCCCCCCTGTCCCTCTCAGAAGAGGCTGGGTAACATACACTCAGCATGTGTCCAGAGTCATCAGAAACCCAGGCTGGCCAGCCTGGAGCCCTCCCTACCAAGAGAAACCCGAGATGTATCCCTGCCTTGAGTTCTCGCTGGGGCACCACACAACCAGCCAGCAACTGCTCTTGCCAACCAGCTTGCCCTGCCCCCTCCTCCTCCTCCTTCTCCTCCCCCACTCCCCCCCCCACCTCATCCATCCCCAGGCCTGGGACAACCAGGGGGAGGCAGCATTGTCCAACTGCAGGAGCAGGGGACCAGCAGCGGGCCAGAAGACCCTCCTAGGCCAGCAAGAATACCTCTGCAGGCTGGCAGCACCAGTCTATGTCTGCCCGCTGCCCTGCAGACAGTAGGTATGTCCTCCAGCCCAGAGCTGCCTCCATGTCTAGAACACCTTAAAAGCCGGTAAAACATTCTCTCCCATAACGAAGCAGTGCTAAGGTCATCATCCCCTTTCTACAGAGCAGGAAACTGAGGCCCAGAGATGGGAAGTAATGGGCTTAAGGGCACGCTGCTAGTAACTGGGTGAGCGGGGAGTATAAGGCAGATCTCCTAAGGACCAGGGCCTCTCTTACAACACCGCAGTCCTCACATTTACCGTCCCTTCCCGTTTTCACTGCCACTCCTGTTAGTGCAGGACCCGATTACAACCCACCTAGAAACACTGACCCTAGCAGAAAGAACACTGGAGTTAGAGACAAAGGACCGAATTCAAAACCTGTTTCTGATCCTCCTCTTCCTCTGTGGCTTTGACCAAGTCCCTTTCCTTTGCTGGGACTCAGTTTCTTGGTCTGTAAAATGGGAAGACTGAACTAGGTGATCTTTAAGGTTCCCTTCCATTTCTGACCTTGCGCTCCCTCTCTTCACCAGCCTAACATGTTATCCCACCAGGATTTTTCTTTTTTAGCTCACAGATTCGGTCACGTCACCCATGATCACAAAGGCCTGAAACCCCTTCCAAAGCTCCCCGTGCCCTTCCAAGTTCATTTATCATTCCTGTGCCTAGGAGTACAAGCTTCCCAAGAGTTACAGCGTCCTCCTTTTCCAAACTTCTCCCGTTACTCTCTTCCCCAAACTCTGAACTCCAGCCAAAGTCCTCCCTTGCTACACCCCCCCACACACACACAATGAATCCCCCTCCTTTCCCACCCCTGCCCCAATGCTCAGGCGCTCTCCAAGTCCCAGAATGCCTTTCCCCCATATCTCCACCTTATGAGTTTTTACACATCCTTTAAAGCCCCCCTCAAATACTCCCTCCTCCAAGAAGCCTCCCTTGATCTATCTCCATCCTACACAGTAATGGAATCCCCCCTCAGACCTCATACTGCAGACTTCCTATTGTAATATATTGAGTAGTTAGCTATTCACAGGGTCTGTGTTTCACATTCCATTTCTACATTGACTCTCAAGCCCATCCCAGGCTCCGCACATAGAACATGTGTCCTAGGGAACATGGATCCCAACCCCTTTATTTTACAAAGAAGATATCCGAGACCCTGAGCAGAGGAAGGGATTCACCCTAAGAGGGCAAGAGGAAAACCACTTCTCTCAGTGAACAGAGAGGGAGATACCTCAGAATTGGCAGGGAGTAGGGGAGGCAGGTCTAGCACTCCCTGAACTCATGAAATAACTCCCCCAAACACCAAGGGGTCTAAGCAAAACATCATCCTATTAGCTTAAGCTTTTAATCCTTAACCCAATAGAGATTTGGGGAGAAGTAGCATGCTCATAATGGTTAGGCTTGGAATAAGGAAAATGTAGGTCTGAAGCCACCCCAGATCCTTGCTATCTGTGTGACCCTGGGCAAGTCACTTAACCCTGGAGTATCAGTTTCCTCATCTGTACAATGAAGGGATTGAACTTTCTAGAAAATCTAAAAGCCTTTAGGGGCAGTTAGGTGGCGCAGTGGATAAAGCACCGGCCCTAGAGTCAGGAGTACACTAACTAGCTGTGTGACCCTGGGCAAGTCACTTAACCTCAATTGCCTCACCAAAAAAAAAAAAATCTAAAAGCCTTTGATGAATAATTGTTAACCCTAGATGAGTCATCCATAACAACTCTGACAAATGAGGGGGTGACCTTTAAAGCCTTTAATGGATATCCCTGAGGTGCAGAGTCAGTTCCCTGAATATTTCTTAACTGCCCCCCATGTGGATAGAATCCTGTGCTGCTAGGGGTGATGCACGGTTCAGCTGAGATGCAGCTGATCCTTCCCCTCATAGAACTCTCATTCTAGAAGAAAGCCAAGACACAAATGTGGCTACTATTGTGTAACATTAGATATTATCATAGTTAAATATATCATAGGAATTTTTTTTAAGTGCTGACTAATGTTGGGGCAGTTTCCCAGAGAAACTACCATTTGAAGTGGGCTTAAAGGATAGGTAAGAATTTCTTTCTTTCTTTTTTTTTTAATTTTTTTTTTTTTTGCGGGGCAATGGGGGTTAAGTGACTTGCCCAGGGTCACACAGCTAGTAAATGTCAAGTGTCTGAGGCCGAATTTGAACTCAGGTACTCCTGAATCCAGGGCTGGTGAATCCCCCTCCTTTTATCCACTGCGCCACCTAGCCAATCCTGGATAAGTAAGAATTTCAACAAAGATAGGAAGGGCCCCAATACAGTCCAAGAGGCCTGATGCCCATAGACTACAACAGAGCTGTGTGGCAGAAACACCACCACCCTAGAGTCAGGAGACCTATTGGAGCCTCAGCTACTGCTTCCTAGCAGTGGGGCCTGGAGCAAGGCACTTGTCAAATGAAGGGACCGGACTGAAAGGAGCACCTCCTGGTTCTAGCCTTCTTCCACCCTTTTTCCCAGAGCAGGCTGCCATGGAGGAACAGCTGGAGAGAACACAAGAGTGTACAGTGAAGACGATCAGGAAGTGGAGCACTGTCTACCTTTTTACCCATAGTATCAGCCCTAAGGACAGAGAAGCAAAAACTAGAGTGCTAGAGATGGGCTACAGGCATCCACACTCTTGGCACCCGGTGTTCTTAGTGACTTGGGGTCTGGGTTTACTAGACCACCCTCAGTGACTCTGGTCCCCCCAATATGTCCCCAGTGTTTCCCTGGAGCATCTTTCCACCCCTTTTGTGCCTGTTTAATCCCCACCCAGTTCTTAAAGGCCACTTCCAACAGCACCACTTCCTCATAGGAGCTTTCTTTCATTTTGCTCAGTTATTATCAAAACGACCCCTCCAATGTCAGTCGTCCTGCCTCTCTGATGAATTCCCCTTGAAATATTGCCTAGCTCCCTTCGTGTCACATCCCCGTACTAAACTAAGCCATGGGAGGCAGGAGAAGCAAGACTGTGCCTATCTAACCCTCTTGTGTCCCCCAGCCTGAAACACAAAGAGATGTTTGTTAAACTGAAGCATGCAAGGAGAAAGTCTTTTGCCAAAGGCAAGGTGTCTGGCCTGAAGGGAGAAAAGTTCCAGGTAGTAGGATAGTAGCTTCAGCAAGGCCTCGGGCTAAAGGCCCCAGTTTTTAGCTTTAATTTCTCTCCTCACTGCATTTCCTCAGTTGCCAGAAGCCCTGAGGGACAAGCGTGTGTGTGTGTGTGTGTGTGTGTGTGTGTGTGCACGCACACACGTTAAGAAAGATGGATGGATGATGAGACATGGAGCTTTTAGATGGAATAAAAGGTTCTCAAACCATCAGTGGCCACTAAGATTTCCTTTCCTTTGAGGGCTGTGTGTGTGCATGTGTGACTGTGTGCACACACACTCGTGTATAGGTATGTGCATGTGTATATACACGTGGCTCATTCATTTGCTCCAATCTTGTCATTAGAGGACCTAAGAGACCATCAGGTCCAGTGATTCTTTTTAAAAATATATATAATTTTTTCTGGATGGGTTAGAACTTTTCAGTCAATAAAAAGTAACAAAAATAAAATAATTAGTTGATGACTCCATCTCCAGGTATTAGTTTCCTCTGTAACCCTGTGTTTTGTTTATGCATTTAAAAACCTGATTCAGAGAAGGGGTCCAACAGGCTTCATGAGATACCGCCCAAAGGGCCCATGACACACACAAACTAAGAACTCTTGGACTAGTTCAAACCTCTCATTTTAAAGAAGAATTAACTGAGGCTTAGAGAATGGAGCAGTAAAGTGACACAGTGGAGTCAGTAAGACTCATCTTTGTGAGTTCAAATCTGGCCTCAGACACTTAGTAGTTGTGTGACCCTGGGCAAGTCACTTTACCCTGTTTGTCTCAACAGAGGAAAAGAGCAAGGAGGATGGTGGCCTCATAGAAAGAGCCTGGGACTTGGGGACCAGAGTTATAGATCTGGATCCCAGCTCTAATCGGTGGGTCTATGTGACCCTGGGCAAGTCACCCTGCCTGTCCCCATGGAGTTGTGAAGATCAGATGAGATAATGAATAAAAGGATCTGGAATCCAGGGTCACTGAGGCTAGATTTGAACTCACATCTTCTTGACTTTGGGCCCAGCATTTCTATCCACTGAACCACCCAATTCCCTAGGCCAGAAAGGGACCTAAAAATCCAACCCTAAATTAGTCTAGCCCTTTTGTTTTAGAAGGTAAACTCCCTGGGGCAGCTAGGTGGTGCAGTGGATACAGCACCAGCCCTGGAGTCAGGAGGACCTGAGTTCAAATGCAGCTTCAGATGCTTGATACTTACCAGCTGTGTGACCCTGGGCAAGTCACTTAACCCCAATCACCTCACCAAAAAAAACCAAAAACAAAACAAACAAACAAACAAACAAAAAAAAGAAGGTAAGCTCCCTGAGGGCAGGACTTCTGTATCCATAGCATCCTAGCTCCAGGCACATAATAAATGTTTGTTGATTGATTTCTCTGACATGGAGAGACCTAAGTCATGAATCTCCATACTCAAAGCCGGTTATTGTGCTCTTTAAATACTGGCTCAAAGTGACATTTGCAAATGACTTCATAGAGGAGAGAGTGAAGACCCGAGGCTCTAGCCTCAGAAAGGAAGCCTCCCTCCTCGGAGGCCCTTGGGTGGTCCCAGTTGCAGACAACCAGCAGCAAATATTTATTTCATCACCCGTAGGCCATGCCAGCTTCATGCTATGTAGCCATCTGCCCAGTGGATGTGTGGCCCAGCCTAGGCAGGTGGTAACGAAGGCCTGGCCTAGGGAGTCCTAGCCCTGCAGCTCACAGGCTTGGGAGCCTTTGGGCAAATCCCTTCTCTTTGGGGGACTTTGGTTGTCTCATTTATACCATAAGGGCTAGGGTAGACATTCTCCATGGCTCCTTCTAAACTCTATGATCCTTTGGTATCCAATCACCAACCTACTGGGGCAAAAGGCTTTGGCCATTGCGTCCTGGGTGATGCCCAACAGGTGCTTGGTGGAAGGGGAAGCACAAGGTATGTGCCCAGGAGGGGCACTATTCCCCGAAGGGAGAGAACAGCACAGCCCGGGGCCCCTTGATGCCCAGCACGTCAGCAACACTGATCCCCATCCTCTGACAGCTGAACGGAAGCTCACATACCATTGCTTCTGGCCGCCCTCCCCTTCCACCCACCATCCTCCACCCCAAGGCTGCAGCCTTCCCTCCACCGGCCCTGCATTGAGTTTGGGTCAGGGGGAAATTGGGGGTGCAAAATGGGGAGGCGGGTCTCCTTTCAATTCCCCCCACCTTTTCCAACCCTGTTTGTCTACCTCCTTCCTCCTGCCCCAGGGAGACTTTCTAAGAGAAACTGTTCTTATTCAGATAGAAGGAAGTTTGATCTCCAAGTTGTTCCCAAGGGCCCCTCTCCAGACCCCGCCCTGCCCCTGCCTCCTACACACACACACACATACACACACACACACACACACACACACACACACACACACACACACACACACACACACACTGCCCTGGGCTCTCGCCAGTGCCCAAACTGTCTCCACTGGGCGCTATTTGATTGCATGAGATATTTTGTAACAAGATAATAAGCTCCCAATCAATGCAGCCATTCTAACCCCGGGTGCCTCCCCGAGCCTGCCAGCCGTGAGGCACCAGCCCTGTGGCCGGGATCAATTCCCAAGTCTCCTTAACCAGCCCCACACCGCATGCCCTCTCCCCCGCTTCCTCCCCCCCCCCCCAAAAAAAGAAAAGAAAATCTTATGAAATAACTTCTGCTTACGCTAACTGTCAAGCTCAACTCTAAGCCTGGGTGCCAGGGGAAACTATAAAAAAAAAAACCAGTATGGAAGGATGGATGGATCCTATAACCATAGACAGGGCCAGCCCTAAACAGCAAAATGGCAGAAAGAGCCAAGTTGGCCTCTCTTGTCCCAAGGCCTCTGGTCCACACCCACCCTTCCCACCCGTATTTCCCCACCTCAGCCACCTCAGCCATCTCAGGTGCCTAGTGCCTTCGGGCTTTATCACTGTTCCTGCCCTCAAAGCCAGATCAGAGGAAAGGCTGCTCACTCAGCTGTCAGCAGTGCTTTATACCTCATGGATACAGTGTGCAGCCCCCCTCCAATCCCCTACCAAAGGAAATCAGAGCTGGCGGGGACCTCAGAATGGAGAATCTCAAAGCCCTTAGGGATCTTGGAAATCTACCCAGTCCCTCACCTCAACTCCCCCATTGCCCAGTTTTATAGGTGGGGAAGCTGGGAACTCAAGTTAAGTAGCTTGGCCAAAGTCACCCAAGCAGGTGTGCCCCGCCCCAAGCATCCTGCCTCTCCTTCCTCCTTCAGTCTCACCCACCTCCCTCCCCGCCTTGTCCCTTAGCTCCAAGGACTGACCTCTCTTCAGCAGGCTGGCCCGATAGCGACCCTCCAGGGTACAGTTCCAGCGCTCAAATCGGAACTGGTACTGACACTCGAGAGCACTCATGCTGATGGCCTCCATAAGCGTCTCAGCCACACCCGGATCCCGCCGGCACATGCGTCTCTGCTTCTTCTCCAGCTTGAGCCGGTCACATACCTTGTAGTGGGCCTTTGTGGCAGCCTCCTCCATTTCTGTGGTCAGTGGGAGGATGGTCAGGGGCTCACTGCCTGTCAGCCTGGGGATGAAGAGGACAGAGACAGGGTCAGCCAGGTACCCTAACCACCCATACCTTTCGTTGTTGTAACCTCACATGGTACAAAAAGCAGTGGCTTGGTTTTTTTGTTTTTGTTTTTGGTGTGCGAAGGGTGACACAGCTAGTAAGTGTTAAGTATCTGAGGTCGGATTTGAACTCAGGTCCTCCTGAACCCAAGGCCGGTGCTCTATCCACTGTACCACCTAGCTACCCCCTGGTGAGCTTGTTTTAATAGTTTGGGAACTGTATTTCAACAGTGTCCTTTGCAATCATGTGTATTTTATTTTATGCATTTAAAAACATCATTCTGAGAAGGGGTCCATTGTCTCCCCTGGAGTCCACGACCCAAAAAAGATGAAGAACCCTTGGCTTAGAAGCAGGACTAACTCCTGGCTCTTCCATTGTTTCTGGGTCTATTTTCAAGTGCCAGCTCTGCTACTTGACCTTAAGCTAGGCCTTTCCCATTTTCTGAGACTCAGTTTCCTTTTTTGTAAAATGAAGGTGTCAGACTAGATTATCTCGACCCTCAGCTAACTCTAAATCCCAAGGTGAACACCCCCCCACACACCCCGACAGATTCCAGAGACCCAATTTCCTGGGTGCCAACTCAGTGATTATCCACTGAATCCTTCTCAGCTCTAAGAGGATATATTGTCAGAATCATTGATCTGTGTAAATAGCTCATATCTGGCAACTAGGCTGCACAGTGGATAGAGCACCAGACATGGAGTCAGCAAGACCCGAGTTCAAATTTGGCCTCAGATATTTACTGGTTGTGTGATGTTGAACAAGTCTGCCTCAGTTCTTTACCTATCAAATGAGAATAATGATAGCAACTATTTCCCAAGGTTGTTGTGAAGATACAATGAGATATTTGTAGAGAGCTCTGGAAAACATAGAGGATTCTCCTTCTCCTTCTTCCCCTTCAAGTTGGAGGATCAGCTCAGGAACCTCCTGTCCATTCCTGGCACCCCTATTCTTCTCCTCCAAGGAAAGGAAATCCTCTTCATAGAATCAGCCAATCTCATTCTTCAAAGACACTTCCAAAGCTCTCTAGTTCAGCTCACCACAGAGTAGGGAGCTCTTCTCCATTCTCCCAATAAGTGGTCATCCAGCCTCCACTCAAATAATACACATCAACCTGGACGAGTCCTTTCTCTGCCCCGACCTTACAATCAGCTTGGTTTTCTCATCTGTGAAATGAGCAGCACAATCTGTAGTGGTATAGCTATAGAATAAACACTTATCAGGCACCTTCTATATGTTCAGAGCTAACACACAAACCAGTCCTTGAGGGGGTTATCATTTAAAGGAGTTGCTACAACATGTATTCAGATTTTTTTAAATATATGTACATAATAAAGTGTGATAAGGGCAAAGGAAAGATTTTAACAAAGGGCTCTTGGGAAATTTGGGGAGGAAGAGAACATATTCATGGGGTCAGGGAAAGAGCACAACATTTAAAGTCACAGGACCTAGCTTCAAATTCAGACTCTGCAGTGTCCTACCTTTAGGACCTTGGACAAGTCACACTCCTAGGGATTTCCATTTCCTGGCCTGTAAAATGAAGGGTTTACACTAAAAGGCCTCTAGACTCAAACACGTATTGGGCACTTCCTGTACGCACCAAAGACTAGGGGTACAAATGGGGGAAAAAATAGACCCTGCCCTCAAGGACCTTACATTCTAATGGTGGAGGAGGGGGAAACACAATAATTTCATAAGACCACAGATTTAGAACTGAAAGGACTTGGAAGGTCATAGAGTCCAATTTCATCCATTTACAGACAACAAAACAGAGGCACAGAAAACTAATGGGAGTTGCCAAAGGTTATACAGCTAATAAGTGTCTTAAGTGGAATTCGAACCCAGGTTGTCCAGACTCTAAATTCAATGCTGCATCCACTACAACACATTGCTTCAGTAATGCACCTAAAAAGGTCGGCACAAAATGCACACATCTGGAGAAGAGGGGGGATTTGGAATCTGCATCAAAGTGGTAGCTTCTTGAAAGAAGGAAGGGAATTCAGTAGGCAGATCTAGAGGAGAGGGGCATGCTAAGAAAGGGAAGCCAAGTGTACAGAAGATAGGGTGGGAATAAGAATGGCAAGAATCAGGGTCAGAGAATAATCCAGTTTGGCTTCATATAGAACACACAAAGCAGGATAGGGTGAGATCAGGAGGGACGCTTTCTCTGGTTTCTCAAGGTTTGCAAGTAAAGGCAATAGACTCAATGGAAAGTGATCTCCAAGAACCCTTCAAGCGCTGAGATTCTAGGATTTGATGAACGGCAGCCAACAGCTCCACTTGCCAGGCACAGGGAAGGGATGCTGCAAGCACTTGGCATGACTTTAGTGGAGGGGAATGGGAACTGGTTGGGCAGGAATGAGAATCTTCTCCTCAACCCCCCAGAGAGCTCAGCCACATAATCCCCTCCGGGGTTGGAGGTACAGGCAAGCTTCCCTGTGGTATCTGATTCCTGATGGAGGCAAATAGGAGGCCTTGGGAGAGAAGAAGAAGAGGTGCCCCTGAAGGGTCCCTGCGGGGTTAGGGGTGTAGGGGAACACAGCCAAGCGCTTCATCCTGAATATCCTCAATGATGCTTTCTGGGGTACCAGATCTATCTTCAAGAAGGAACAGTTATAGGGGCAGCTAGGTGGCGAAGTAGATAGAGCACTGGCCCTAGAATCAGGAGACCCTGAGTTCAAATCCGGCCTCAGACACTTAACACTTACTAGCTGTGTGACCCTGGGCAAGTCACTTAACCCCAATTGACTCACTAAAACAAAAACAAAAACAAAAAAGAAGGAACAGTTAGCCACATAAGGGTACCATCAGTAGGGGATACTACTCTGCCAAACCACTCATAAACATCTGCTTATCTTCTTCCTCCTCTACCCCCATCCCCAACACCAGATAGCTAATAGCTAGCTAGCGTTTATACAGTGCTCTGGGGAAACTTGGTGGTGCCATGATGCACAGAGTGCTGGACCTGATGTCAGGAAAACTCATTTTCATGAGTTCAAATCTTGCCTCAGACACTAGCTGTGTGACCCTGGCCAAGTCACTTAACCCTGTTTGCTTCAGTTTTCTCATCTGTAAAATGAGCTTGAAAAGGAAATGTCAAACCACTCCAGTATCTTTGCCTAGGAAACCCAAAATGGCATCATGAAGAGACAGACGTTACTGAAAAAACTGAACAACGACAACATATATTGCTTTGTGGTTTGCAAAGCACTTTACATATATTAACTCATTCTATCCTCACAACAACCCTGTGTGATAGGTGGTATTATTATCCTCCTTTTTATAGATGATGATGATGATAAGGCTGAAAGATTACGTGCCCAGAATCAGCCTGTTAGTTTCTGAGGCACAATTAGAATTCAGGTCTCCCTGACTCCAAGTCCTGTGCTCTATCCATTGAGGTACCTAGTTGGCCTGAAGGCCAAAATCTCTAATATTGGTCTCTCTGGGTGTCAAAGCTAGAAGAGAGCTTAGAAAAGAATAATCAATAGCTCCTATGTCCAAAGGTTCATAGATTTAGAGATGGCAGGGTCCTCCGAAGCCATCTAGGAATCTGGCCTCCTTATTTTACAAATGAGGCTTAATGGGGTAGCTAGGTGGTGCAGTGGATAAAGCACTGGCCTTGGATTCAGGAGGACCCGAGTTCAAATCTGGCCTCAGACGCTTGACACTTACTAGCTTTTTGACCCTGGGCAAGTCACTTAACCCTCATTGCCCTGCCAAAACAAAACAAAACAAAACAAAGAACAAAACACACACACACACACACACACACACACAAATGAGGCTTAAGGAAAAGAGAGGGAGATTTGTCCATGATCACACAGCTAAGAAGTAGCAGAGTCAGACAGAAAATCCAGGTCTCCCCCTCCTCTCCCCTTCCAAACTATTCCTGCAAAGGTTTCCATGGTATCATTCCTAGAATCAGGTTTCTTCCTTCTTTAGTATCCATCTGTGGCTCCCCATTGCCAATAGTGGAACTCAACAAATCATGTTCTGAGAAATCTAGTGTTCCCTGTGACCTGAATGGGGCTTCTATAAGAAAAATCTCAATTATGATGCTATCTATGGCTCCAAATATTAGTACGAGGTTTTGTAACATGCATCCCTCCTCCTCCCCCAATGAATGCCAATAATTGCCCCCCCCCCGCCCCGCAAATAATATTTTGAGACAGGTAGGTGGTACAGTGGATAAAATGCTGAGACTGAAATCAAGAAAACTCCTCTTCCTAAGTTCAAATCAGATACTAACTATCTGTGTGACTCTTGGGCAAGTCACTTAACCCTGTTTCCCTCAGTTTCCTCATCTGTAAAATAAGTTGGAAAAGGAAATGGCAAACCACTTCAGTACCTTTGCAAAAAAAACAAAACAAAAAACAATGGGGTCACAAAGAGTTGGACGTGACTGGACAAAATACCAGACAAAACATTATTACAAGGGCCAGGTTAGGTTAATCCAATTAGACATTTATTAGGCACCCCTGTGTAGAGTTCAATGCTGGACATTGAGGCAGAAGGTCAATAAGATATAGTCTCTACCCTCATGGAAATCACTATCTGGTGGGGGCATGAGACCCTAACACAAATAGCTACATAAACATATATGGGAAATGCATATGGAACATTCTGTGAGGTCTAAAGGGAGAGCCCCTCACTGGCTGGATTTTTGGGGTGGGGAGGTAGAAATCCAAGAAGGCTTCCTGGAGAGGGAAGCATTTGAACTGGGTTCTAAAAGATGAGTAAGCACTGAGCAGATGAATATGGAGAGAGAACTCCTAGCTATAGAGAGGACTGGCTTGAGGGTCAATTAATGGGCAATTGGCTACATGATGCCTTGGTGGGTTTCCAAGCTTGACAGGTGGATTTCATTATCATCTATTAATGATGTTATTGGGAAGTAGCTTTGTCCTTGTGTGCAGTCATCTTGGGTAATTTTTTGTGTATGCATTGGACTAAGCCACTGAAGACCCATTTAACCCTCACATTCTGTGAAAACACTTATTACGTGTGGGAATTTTTTTTCTAATTCGTTGAAAAGAAGATGGATTCCCTAGTTGCCCCCACTACCTTCGCATTTTATTGCTGGAACATTCTATGGCCTCAGATTTCATCTCTCTCCCGAAGTGGTTCTACTCATTCCATCTTGATGTGGAGGAAAGAGAACTGAGTAGGTGGATGAGAAGATCTGGCTCTTCTGCTAACTTCCTGTGTGACCTCGGACGAAGGAGCTCCCTTCTCTGGGCTTCAGTTCCCTCACAAATAACACCTCCTGACTTTTTTTCTTTTTTTTTTTTTAAGTGAGGCAGTTGGGGTTAAGTGACTTGCCCAGGGTCACACAGCTAGTAAGTGTCAAGTGTCTGAGATCAGATTTGAACTCAGGTCCTCCTGAATTCAGAGCCAGTGCTCTATCCACTGCGCCACCTAGCTGCCCCCCCCCTCATAAATAGCATGAGGGGAGTCAGGCTAGGTGATCTCTCAGGTTCTTTCCTACTCTGACATTCTGTGGTTCTGCATAAATACCTGTGATAGCAAGTAGAATAGGAAAGTCTAGGCAGAGGGCAATTTATCATTATCTTCATCATCTTCATCCCCATCAATTCCATTTTGTTTAAAATATTTATCAAGCACTTGTAATTTTGCAGGGCTCTGTGTTTTGTAGGGGAAAAGCAAAGGTAGAAAGGACACAGTTCCTGTTTCGAAGAATTATGATCTATTGCAGGGATACATTATTTCATTTAATCTTTACAACCTCCCCAGATAAACTATCGTTATCCCCACTGTACAGACAGGAAAGCTGAGGAGAGGGGAATTGGTTTGTCCAATGTGACACATGAAGTGTCAGAGTCAGGACTAGAGTCTAAGCCTTCTGACCCCTGATCCAGTGCCCTTTCCCCACACCCAGGCTCTCGGACCAGTAGAAATGATGCCAGTCCATTGGAGCTGGGCTTTCCTTGCCACATTAGGGTTCCCCCTCTCCCTCGTCCTTTCCACAGGGCCCCAAACAGGCAGAAAGCCTCCCAGAAGATACTTTGCTAAGTCTGGGGGAAGGACCCAAAGCTGATCCTTATGTTCTCCCTTCCCCTTCTGACTGGGGGTGGGGGGGAGCAGCAAGGCAGTCTACTGCACTTCTATCTCCTGGTGTTATGTCCTAACTCCCTGTCATTCCACCCTCGGGCATGCCTGGCCTCCTGCCAGCCGTCCTCTATTCCCTTCTCCACCCCCTCTCTTAACCCACCATGTGTTGGCATCCATCCGTCTCCTCTCCCTTCTGCCCAGACAGTGCTAAAGGACACACTGGAGTGGGTCATGTATCACCCAGTTCATGGGATGCCTCTGGCTGTCAATCACTCAGTCAGTCAACAAGCATTTATGGAGTGGAGTCGCTGGAGATGGGGCCCGGAGTTAGGGGGCAAAGAGAGAGATTGGAAGAGAAGGAAGAAGTCAGGCAAGTGAATATGAAAGAATTAGAAAATACACCTCTGGCCCCAAAGAAATTCACATGGTTCAACAGGGACTAGGTACAGGAAGCCGATGAAGAATAAGTCACCTAAATCAAGTCAGTATCATAGAACCTTAGTATCAGAACTGGGAAAGATCTTCAAACATGACTTTGTAGAGCTGGGAAGGAACCTTAAAAGGCCTCTAGTCCAATTCTTCATTTTACAGATGAGGAAAACGAGGCACAGAAGACACTTGCCCAGCCCCACTGACCCACCTGGGAGAGCAGGGAAAAGAACCCATTATGTAAAGCAGAGCCGAGATTCAAGCTCAGGTCTTCATGTGTCTTTCCCAAGTGGTGTGGCACAAAGAGCAGAAAACTCGATTTAATTCAAACACTTAGGAAAAGCAGATTGGGCAGGTACAAGGCCCTGGGGGTCAACCTGGTGAAGAGCTTTTCAGAGCTAGATCCAGGAAGGGACTGGAATGACAGAGGTTTTTGTTGGTTTGTCTTAAAAGCCACACTATGCCTGTCCTCAAGAAACTTCTAGTCCCGTAGGGTCATGGTCTGAGAGATTGCCCTAGGTAGGGGCTAGGGAATAGCCAGGGCTGAGCCCCAGGAAGAAGCTCAGGCCCGGCCTCCTTCCTAAGCTAGTTTCAGGGCTGTGCCAGTTGAAGTAACTTTCCCCTTCGGGCCCTTTCCCCATGGGGCCCCCAGGAGGGACAGTGGGAAGCATCTGGCCCAAGCCCCTGCCTGTCACATCATCAGCTCTATTCTGGGAGCAGCTCAGCAGCCTGACCGGCCCTCTCAGCACACAGCAATGCCAGCTAAGCTGCTCTGGCCCCAACCTTAATGTCTGTCACATTCTCTTCGGGGCAACTGAATCTCTCTCGGTTTCTGTGTCTCAGAATTATGGAGTCTCCAAGCTGGAAGGGACTCTACCAAGAACCCAATTCAACCTCCTATGGAATCATTTCTTAAGAATCAGAGCTTTTTATATCTTTAATAAAACCCCTACCAGAACAGGTGTCTATTTCCAACAAGTGGTCGTACAGCCTCCGCTTGTGGTGTCTCTCCTTCTCCCTTCCTCTTCTCCACTCCTCCCTCTCCCTCTCCCTCTCCCTCTCCCTCTCCCTCTCCCTCTCCCTCTCCCTCTCCCTCTCCCTCTCCCTCTCCCTCTCCCTCTCTCCCTCTCTCCCTCTCTCCCTCTCTCCCTCTCTCTCTCTCTCTCTCTCTCTCTCTCTCTCTCTCTCTCTCGGCAATGAGGGTTAAGTGACTTGCCTAGGGTCACACAGCTAGTAAGTGTCAAGTGTCTGAGTCCAGATTTGAACTCAGATCTTCCTGAATCCAGGGCCGGTGCTTTATCCACTGCACCACCTAGCTGCCCCCATAAAGCATATTTTAAAGTTAGAAGGTCCCTAGGAAATCAACTAGTCCATCTCCCCTCCTCCTTTTTAACAGATGAAGAAACTGAGGGCTAGAGAAGATGGGGCATTTGCTCAAGGTCACTCGGGTCATGAAGAATAGAGCAGGGACTCAAGCAGAGGTCCTCTGATTCCAAAGCTGGCACTCCTATGCCATAGATGGGGGGGGGGAGGGTAGATAAAGACAGACAGAGGCAGGTTAGAAAAAGATAAAAAGCCAAGGGGTCAGCTAGGTAGTACAGTGGATAGAGTACCGGCCCTGGATTCAGGAGGACCTGAGTTCAAACCTGGCCTCAGACATTTAACACTTACTAGCTGTGTGACCTTGGGCAAGTCACTTAACCCCAACTGCTTCACCAAACAACAACAAAAAAAAGCCAAGGAGTGGAGGGCCAAAAGGAGAGAGACATGGGTGTGAGATTTCAGAGAGAGAGTCCCCTGTCTCTTGAGGAGGGAGGGGTTCAGGAGGGAATGGGGGAAAGGGGGAACAATCCTACCTAATAACAAGAATAAAGTACACAAAACTTCCGTGCTTACAAAATATTTTCCTCACAACAAGCCTGTGGAGTAGACTTTAAATGTGTTATTTCCATTTTACATAGGGGGAAACTGAGATGTCTCAAGAGGCTAAGCAATCTGCACCATAGTCACACAGCTAGTGAGGGACAGGACATACATTCTAACCCAGCTCTCCTGAATTGCAACCCAAGCCTCGTTCCCCCAGACCACATGGCCAGTACGAAATCGCCGGGTGGAAGCTGTGGGTTCCAACCCAGACATACAGACCCTGTGATTCCTGCCTTCCCCACCCCATCCATACCCCTCGTCAAAGAAGGCCAGCAGACAGGAATGTGGAAGAGACCGCCAGCAGCTGCCTCATGCCCCTGCCGTGGGCCTTCCCTCTGGGTCAGCCCAGCCGTTCTAGGATTCAAGAGGGTCACCAGCACAATCCCATTCATTAAGAGCAAGAATCACCAGTTGCTTTAGGGAATTTACACTTCCAGACAGAGAGGGGGGGGGGAGGGAGAGGGAGAGGAGACCCAGAGGGCAATCTGATGTGGGGCAACTAGCCCTGGAGGAGGAGTCAGGCCTGCTGGCTTCCTGTCTAGAGCTTCTCTGTTTTCCCCAGAACAGATCACTTTCCTTCTCTGACCATCAGATTTCCCGGTTGTAAAAAAAAGGGAGAATCTTATTGTACTGCTTACCTTACTGGATTGTGGTGAGGAAAATGCTTTGTAAATTATCAGCTGCTATAGAAAGGGGAGCTTTGAATTCGATCCAATATTTATTAAGTGTCTGCTGTATACAAGGCACCATGCGACATGCTGGTGATACTAAGAAATCAAGGAACAGTAGCACTCAGGGAGATGAAGGAGACACTTAAGGGTGAGGGAATAAGCACAAGGATTTAGGAGAAGGAAATTATATAATCGAAGTCCTGATGCAAGGGAGGAATCGTAAGAAATGGAGGTGAGGAAGCAGTGCATTCTATGCATAGGAAACAGCCTGGGCAAAGGCATGGAGGTAGGAGATGGAATGTTAAATTCAAGTAATAGTGACAAAGGGAATAACAGCATTAAATCTAGAAAGGTAGCTGGAGACTGTTTGTCAGGAAGGGCTATAAATGCCATGCTTGGGAGTTTGGATTTTATATTAGCAGTGATAAAGAAACATTGAGGCATCCCAACCAAGGGAGTAAAAGGTTATTTTATTTTATTTCTTTTTTTTTTTGTGGGGCAATGAGGGTTAAGTGACTTGCCCAGGGTCACACAGCTAGTTAAGTGTCAAGTATCTGAGGCCGGATTGGAACTCAGGTCCTCCTGACTCCAGGGCCGGAGCTTTATCCACTGCACCACCTAGCTGCCCCAGGAAGATTATTTTAGCAGCTGTGTGGAAGATGGATTAGAGAGGAAAGGGAAAGAGGACACAGGAAAATCCAACCAAGGTTGCACCATGCAACAAGCATTTCTATGAAACACCTATACCTGGGCATGTCAATTGTGACCATGAATTCAGGAATGAGGCTACTGTCACTACAAGGAACTTTAGAGAAAATGTGGTCCAACCCCATCAGTTTATGGATAAAGAAACCATCACCTAGAGAGAGGGAAAGGTCCCACAGATAACAGATAGAGCTGGGATTCAAACAAGTCACCTGATTCTTAATCCAATGCATATCTCATTCTCTACACCACTAGCAGCCACCATTACATCAGGCTACCTGATCACTACCAGGAGCCACTACCAGTTTCTGATTGTAAATCTACAAATGACTGCCCAATAATTGGACAATTCACTAAATTTATCCCCCTTTTAGAGAGGAAGAATCTGAGGACAATAAGGGTCCTGTCTGCTTCACTGAGTCGGCAACAATAAAAGCAACATGCCTCTTTTTCACAGTGCATTATAGTATACTGAGAGTTGAGTACCCAGTATGCAATTTCCACTCCATTCAATCCAAACATTTATTAAGTGCCTACTGTATACTGAGATCAATAAAGTTTAGGTTAACTCCAGTACCTGCCCCCTCAGAGAGCTCATAGGCTAGTAGGATGGTAAGACACATGCACAGGTTTTTTAAAAGAGCTTAGTGTTTGAGTTTGGTGATGAAAGAGGAGTAGTTTTTCTTTTTTTTTCCTTTGGGGCAATGAGGGTTTAGTGACTTGCCCAGGGTCACACAGCTAGTAAGTGTCAGTGTCTAAGGCCTTATTTGAACTCAGGTCCTCCTGAATCCAGGGCCAGTGCTTTATATACTGTGCCACCTAGCTGCCCCCAAAGAAGTAGTTTTTCATTGGACAGAGAGGGTGAGGGGTAGGGAGGGAGAGGAGAGGCTCTATACAAGGGAGAAAATCCCAGATAAAGAGGACAGGCTTATATGAGAAGCTACTAGTAGTCCAGTATGGCTGAATATAGTATGATTGAAGGGGTATCATGTGAAGACTACGCTAAGATATTGTGCGAGGCTTTGGATACCATGTGGTCAAGTTGGGCACTAGGGAATCATTGAAGGAATATGAGCAGGAAAATGATGTGATTAAATATATATATAGCTCACATAGGGCAGCTAGGTGGCGCTGCAGTGGATAAAGCACTGGCCCTGGATTCAAGAGGACCTGAGTTCAAATGCGGCCTCAGACACTTGACACTAGCTGGGTGACCCTGGGCAAGTCACTTAACCCTCATTGCCCCTCAAAACAAAACAACAAAAACAAACAAATATATATATATATATATATATATATATATATATAAAGCTCACTTTGGAGTTACAAAGCACTTCACACAGTCTCACTGAGTATCATAATACCTGTCCAGGACATGATCAGACCTATACATTAGGAAGATTATTCAAGTATTATGTGTAGGATGGGGAAGCTAGGTGGCACTGCAGTGGATAGAACACTGGGGCTTGGAAACAGGAAGACAATCTTCCTGAGATCAAATCTGGCCTCAGACACTTATTAGCTGTGTGATCCTGGGCAAGTCACTTCACTCTGTCTGCTTCAGTTTCCACATCTGGAAAATGAGCCGCAGAAGAAAATGGTAAACCACTCCAGTATCTTTGCTAAGAAAACCCCAAATGGGGTCATGACGAGTCAGACACAACTAAAATGATTGAATAACAACGAAAATGCACAGGATGGATCTGACTGGGAAAGATTGGAGTCAAGAAAACAAGTTAAACAGCATTAGCATCATCCAGAAGGGAAACAAATAATTAGGGCCTGAACTAGGGTGAGGACCTGGAGAGAGGAGAGGAAGCTTTGGATACAAATTCAAGAAATACTGCAGAGGTAAAAATCAGCAAGGCTTGGCAGATGATTGGATTTGATAGAGCAAGAAGAGAAGCAGGAGACTAATCTGATTCTCCGAGTAACTGTGATATCAGCTGGTCAGATACTACCCCCATTTTAGAGATAACAAAACCAAGACCCAAAGAGATGAGATCACTTACTCTCTTTGTAACCATAAGCAAATCCCTTCCCCTCCATGTGCCCCAGTGTCCTCTTCTGAAGAGTGAAGGCTTTGAGTAGATGGCAGCTCTATGCTAGATTGGAATCTTGCTTCTGCTATTGGCATTCAGAAGGGAGACATGAGAAGATAAAGGGACTTGAAGAATTTGGGGGGGGCGGGGAAGAGAAAGAATGGCCATGTGAATGAGCAGGCTAGTTATTGTTATTATTATTGTTATTATTATTATCAGCTGTGTGACCTTACATAAGTTACTTTTCTCTCTGGGCCTGGGTTACCTCATCTCTAAAATGGGAGATAGATAAATAGATGTGTATACATACATGTATTTAAATATATATAAATAGATATATTCATATATGTATATATATGTATGTCTATGCATGTGTGGCATATATATGTGTATATATATGTGTGTGTGTGTATATATATATATATATATAGGTAAGTATATTCACTATCTTCTTCGCAAGGCTGTTTGGAAGCAAGTTCTACATAGGCCTTAAATGCTACAAGAATGGAAGCTAAGATTATTACTCCTACTTCCCAGGGCCTGTTTCTAGAACCAAATGATTCGATGGTGGAGAAAGCCCTTTGGGGAAGTACCAAGTCCCAGGACAAAGGAAAAAGAGGGGATCTACTTTTGTTTTGCCTTGTTGTACTTGGGTGCTGTGGAGCCCTCCCCGTCTGCTTTGTTGGTCATCAGGGGCTTTTCAGAAGAGCATATGGGAAGGACAGGATGCTCGTCCATCCTGGGACCTCTCACAGCTGCTGTCTAGCCATGGGCTCGCCTGACATTGGCCTTATTCTACAAAAAGGAAGGGCCATGCTTAGTAAGCATGGTCTGGCCCTCCTGCTAATCCACAGCATGACCTTGGGTGAATCATGTCCCTTCTCCTGTGTTCAGCTTCCTCATCTATAAAAATGAGGAGCTTGAGGCCCCTGGCAGCACTGACATCCTGGATTCTGTGTTCCAAAGTTTCTCCAAGCTCTGAAGTTCTATGAAGCCAAGACCTCCCCCCTTCCCAAGGTCCAATGACATCAACAAATATCCATTGGTCATAACATACTTTGTGCAATGTGATAAGACTGGAGGCCTAAGAACTGACCTGTACTAGGAAGGGAGAGGCCAGAGAGCTCTTCTAGGAAGACTGAATCTTTTCTGACCACCCTGGCTTTGTCTCTCTTGAGATCATGTCATCTGGCTGCTCCTCTTGGGAGAAGCTGACCTTCCTAGCCAGGCTGGGAGCTCTCTGAAGGCAGCAGTCTTTTCTCTGTGACTGATGGTCCTCACAAAAGCACGGAGCACAGCATCAAGCCCACAGGAGTTACTCTAGGCCTACCTGCATTAAAGGACCAGCTTGTGGCCTCAGACCCTGAAGCCACCTTTGGAGATGGTCCCAGAGTGGGTTGGCTGAGGGAATGCAGGTTTGAAGAGTCAGATGTCCCCCCTTTAGAGACCCCAGAGAAGAAATTTCATCCCTAAGTCTCAGGTGCCTCATCTATAAAGTGGAAATAATGCTTGCTCTCTTTACCCCACAGTGCTCTTGTTCAAAGTGCTTTCCTCACTTTAAAGGGTTAGAGAAATAACTGTTTATAATAACAATTATCTCGTGAGTATGGTCCTCCATGTCTTACCCAATGATGACAGACAGTAAGGGTTATTTGGGAGGACACTGGAAAGGCCCAAGTGACCAAATCTCTCCCCTGTCAGTTTCCCCTTTCCCCTCCTACTCCTCCCAAAATCCCACCATTAGCTTCATTCATTCATTAACATTCCTTCCTTCCTATACACACACACACACACACACACACACACACACACACAGAGGAAGTGGCAAAGGGGCATATCATCTCCAAATCCTCAGTCAGATTTTGCCCTTTCTCCTTCAGGAGGCAGGGAGCCCTTGGATGCTGATTAGAAAGCTAAATTCACAAGGACAGAAGACAATACCTAGTAAATCAACCCTTCCAGAACAGGAATTCCCATCCACACATCTTTGACAAAGAACCAGTCAGGCTCTGCTTAGCAGCCTCCAGGTGTCCAGAACCCCCATGGCAGCCCATTGAATAGAGCCTTCCAACAGTCAGAGCTAGGCTGGATCCTGTCAGCCTTTCTGTAACTCCCCAAGGACCTTCTAAGCCAACCAGAACAAGGGTGATCTCTTCTCCTCCAGAGTGACCCCAAACAGCCATCACATTCCCATCAGACCTGCTAGAGATACTACTACCCCCATAGAAAGAACCGATAAAAAGAAAAAGAGCACTCGTGGATTGTATATATATAACCTTGTGGAGGGGGTAGGAAAGGGAGGGAGGGAGAAAAATTTGGAACTCTAAATCTTACGAAAATGAATGTTGAAAACTACCCTTACATGGAACTGGAAAAAATAAAATAAATATCTGTTGCAAAGAGAAACAAACAAACAGACCTGCTAGAGAAGACAGAACTGGTTGTTGAGGTATGGGGAGAGGGAAGGTCCCCATATGCATTTTCTTAGACCACTTTTTCCAAGGGGGGGGGGGAAAGCCTTTGACAGTTTAAGAAAGCAGAGGTTCCCTCCACACACACGCACACACAAACACCCCTCATCTTTGCATGGGATTTCCTTTTCTTTTTCCTAGGGTAGCTCAGGTGGGGACAGGGGAAATGGAGCAAGATAAGGTCAGGAATCAGTCCATAAACGTTTAGTAAACACCTACTATGTGCTAGGCATTGTGCTAAATGCAGGAAGTACAAATCAAAAAAAAAAAAGTTACAACAGAAGCTGAGGAAGGGGGCATACTGAGTGGGGAGCAAAGGTTGGATAGGAAGGAAAGCCTAGACAAACAGGAATACACTTCCCCCATTACAAAGGTTTTAATCAAGGCTGCACTGCCCCAGAGGCGGATCAAAGGTCACAAGCTGTCCATACCAGCACCAGAGAAGGGAGGGGGAATAAGGAAGCAGAGAGATAATCAAGCACCAGAAATGCGGGTATGAGAATGAAGGGGAGGAAGGGGGGAAAGGGTGGGAAGAGATTGGCTCCTTCAGCTCCTAACCTGAAGCCAATAAAGGTGAAGGATTACACAAGCAGGCCTGGATACAAGGCCTATTGTCTGGGCCCTAGAGGAAGTCATGGATCGAGGAGGCTGATAGATGGCACCTGATTGATGCAGAGAGAGGCCAAGCCCAAGGCCCCTGGGCCTAACTTCCTGGAGGGGGAGGGAGAGGGAGAGGGAGAGGGAGAGGGACAGGGGAAGGAGAGGGAGGGACCACACAGGATTCTCAGGGTTGCCAGGGAGGGGCCTCTGAGATGATCTAGTCTGACAGCCGCCCCCCCCCCCATTTTGAAGAGGAAACTGTGGGTCAGAGAAGGAAAAAGACTTTACCCAAGGTAAGTATCAGAACCAAGACCTGAGCCAGGGTCTTTAGACTCGAAGTTCAGGGTTCTTTCCCCTAGGGCACAGGGCCTCCCATGCTGAAATGGGACTCAGGAGAAGAATCTCTGGACCAGGCTCAGCCTGTGAGTAGAAAAGTGACCTCCCATCACCATGTGCCTGTCATGTCTGAAAGCCCCACCATTCTTCTAGTGCCTACCTCCAATTTACCATGCCGATTTCCTGTTTGTACCTAGTCATTTTCATGTCATCTCCCGTTAGATTGTAAGGTCCTGAGGGGAAGCTAGGTGGCGCAGTGGATAAAGCACCGGCCCTGGATTCAGGAGGACCTGAGTTCAAATCCAGCCTCAGACACTTGACACTTACTAGCTGTGTGACTCTGGGCAAGTCACTTAATCCCAACTGCCCCGCAAAAAAAAAAAAAAAGAGATGGTAAGGTCCTTGAGGGCAGGAACTGGCTTTGATTTTTCTTTGTACACTTAGCACATAGGAAGCACTTAACTTCTGAACAAATGACTGACTTAACATCTACAAAAGTTCATCTTGACCTGGACAACTACCTGAAATTATACCATTAGAGTTGCATTTTACACATTAGTATCAGTATTAGTATATGTGATCAGTTACTGACACTTTAGAACCCAAGAGTTAACAAACAGTAGGAGGGGATATCAATAAAGCACTTTACCGGTTTACAAAGTATAGACAACCTTTATTTTGAACCTCATCTTACCAAGTAGTTAGTGTAAGGATTATGCCCTTTTTAAGGATAAAGAAAGTGAGGCTGAGAGAGGGAAAGTGACTTTCCCAAGCCCACTTACAAAATCGCAGGGGAGATAAACAAAGACAGAGTATCATTCCCATTTTGCAGATAGGGAAAGCTAAGGCTAGGCCAAGTAAAGTGACTTATCCAGGGTCACATCTTCCTAAGACACAAGTTTCATCATGCCTATCTCCTACTCCTTCAGACACCCTCAGCATCTTTCCATTTTCTATCTCCCACCCCTGCAAACAAGCCTTAGCCTGGCATTCAAAGCCCTCCACCATCTAGCCCCAGCTGACTTTTCCAGACTGCTTTCATGTAGCCCCCATCCATCTACTGTAGGTTCCAGCCAAATTGGACTGTCCTCTATGCCCCTTGTTTACTCTCTACTCCCCTGACTCAGAATTTGGGGACTCAGGCCAGCCCTCGCACCCAAACCTTTTCCAATGCTGAAATCTTTTTCTTCTTTGAAGGCCAGCTCAGGTGACATCTCCAGCCAGTCTTCCTTCATACCTTATCTCCCTCCAGCTCAAAGTGTTCTTTGCCTCCTCAACTTTTCCTATAGCAATTTGTAGCTACCCTTTCATCTTTTAGCTCCTTCTTCCTTGGATTGTATTCAGTTGCATATGTTTAACCCATCCCCTTAGATTCCATTTCCCCCCTTTTGAGTATCTCTGTGCCCAAGTACCCGGTCTGACCCACAGTAAACTGTTAATAAATGCTGAATGGATAGATCACTTTACAAAGGGATTCAAAGGTATCACGTCTGCCCTTCACAATAACCCAAAAGGAGTTCATGCCCATAGGGTTAAGATCATACATCTCCCCATTTTACTGATGACGAGACAAGCTCAGAGAACAGCTGGGACTTGCCCAGGGTCAAGCAGCAAGTAAATGAAAGCTGTGAGCTTGCTGCTGCACTGAATTGCCTCTTCCTGAGCCTCAGTTTTCACCTTTATAAAATGGGGGTAGTAAGCCTTGAACTACACATCTCAGACCTGTGAGTAAACCCGAATATCCTATAGAGAGATAGGAACTCATTATTCTCATCATCATCAATATTATTATTATTATTATTACTGTTCACACTTATGTGGCTCAGCCAGCCTGGCAGACAAAGCCCAGTCGGGATAGGGGGAGCTGGACTCAGGGCGACAGGGATTGGGCCAAGGAGGGAGGGCTCATGACAACCCCAGCAGGTGTTGGGAGACCTGCCAGGCACCCCACCCCAGAGGAGATGGGCCAGGAGTAACCAAGCCAGGCAATACTCAGCCTCTGAGATTGGGGCGGGGGGAGTACCGTACGGTCTATGCACTAGGGAGGGGGGAAACAACTGACACTTTGGAGCCAGCCCAGCGTGGGCGATGGCCCCCCGGAACCTGGAAGCAGGAGGCACGACCGGCTCCCCCAAGCCAAAGCAAACCGCAGCCCCCCAGACAGGAATCCCGACAGCTGTGCTGGGAACAGCGCCCGTCAGGAAACGAGCACGTCTCCCGAACCTGCCCAGGCCCCCCGCCCGGATTCCTCAGGATTATCAGAGTTCCAAGGCAGTCGCCAGCACATTCCGGGAGTCCTGCTCGAGAACTCCCTTCGCCCCCCAGCCCAAGGGTGACCAGAAATCACAGATCATATGTTAGACATCACGGATAAAAGAATGTCCAAGCTGGGAGGGACCTGAGGGGTCATCGGGTCTAACCCCAACAAGACTGAGGTTCCCCAAAGGGAAGGGAAAGACTCAAGGGTCATCCGGCTAATTAGCGGCAGAGCCATGGCCGTGACCGGACCGGGACCCAGACCGCCTGGCTCCAAGGTTCAATGCCCTTTCCACTAGCCCAGGCTGACTCCAAACACAACTGAATCCAATTCAACAAACTTTTATTAAACACTATGTGTGAGACCCTATGCCAAAGCACAGTACTCATTCAGGAGTCTGGCCAACATATGCTGCTTCTTTGCTGTGGACTGCCTGAGGTCACACAGCATAACTGCCCTCTCTGGAACTCAGCGTTCCCTTCGGGCCCTGGTTCCCAGAGTGCCAATACCCAGGTGGGGGATGAACCTAAGATGCATGTTCCCCAGGGGCCTGCCACCGCTGCATCCTATCTCTATAATGCCCTTCTTCATGCAGTTAGATTGTAAGCTCCTTGAAAGCAGGGACTGTCTTTTGTCTCTTTTTGTATCTCCGGTTCTTAACACACTGCCTGACACATAGTAGGAACTTTTAAAATGTTGACTGATTGATCCATTGCCTGATCCCCAACACCCTGAAGGGACAGGGTTCAGATTGTTTCCCATCTTATACACTCTTAGTTAGATTGTCTTGTGACATCCTGCCCCCCACCCCCATTCAACTCCTTTGTTCCCCCATCGGTAATAAGGAAGGTTGGGTAGAGACCACTGGCCTTCTAACTAGCAGGGAGGGGCTGCCAATGTGATCCCCACGACCTTCCAGTCATCTTTTTTTTTTTTTTTAGTGAGGCAATTGGGGTTAAGTGACTTGCCCAGAGTCACACAGATAGTAAGTGTTAAGTGTCTGAGGCCAGATTTGAACTCAGGTCCTCCTGACTCCAGGGCCAGTGCTCTATCCACTGTGCCACCTAGCTGCCCCTCCAGTCATCTTTGATAGTCTGGATAGGGGAAAGAACTTTGGGCTTGGAATCAGAAATCTGGAGTTGTGTTCTAGCTCACTATTTGTTAGCTGACTTCCTTCCCTTTTCTGAGTCTTGGTTTTCCTATCTACAAAATGGGAGATAGTCTTTTACCAGGAGTGCTGTGAGAAAAATATTTTGTAAAGCTTAAAATCCTATAGAAATGAGAACTATTCTCTTAAGATTGCACTCTCTCCACCACATATCTAGTTGGTCATCGGGTCCTACCTACTCTTTACTCCCAGCTCTCATCTGTCCCATCTTTTCTTCTAGGAAGCTATGTGGTATAAAGGATAGAGCACCAGACCAGAGTTCAGATCTGGGCTCAGACACTTACTAGTTGTGTGACTTGTGAAAGTCACTTAAACGCTATATGCCTCAGTTTCCTCCACTGTAAAATGGAGGTGATAAAAATAACATCTACCTGGGGGTAACTAGGTGTTGTAGTGGATAAAGCACCAGCCCTGGATTCAGGAGGACCTGAGTTCAAATCTGGCCTCAGACACTTGATACTAGCTGTGTGACCCTGGGCAAGTCACTTAATCCTCATTGCCCCACCCCCCGAAAATAGCATCTACTTCACAGAATCATTGTGAAGATCAAAGGAGATAATATCTCTGAAGCATTCATCCCAATACCTGGCACATAAAAAGCACTTAATAAATGCTTGTTCCCTTCCCTTCCTCTCCCCCACCACCTCTTAGCTTGAGGTTATAGCTTCCCAACTGTTCTCCCAGCCTTTAGTCATTCCCTATCCAACCCATCTTACACACAATTCCCATGTAATATACTCCCCTAATCAGAAACTTGGAGTAATTTCCCATTGCCTAAGACAAAATATAAACTCTTTTTTTATTTCTGGCACTCAAGGCTCCCTACCATCGGGTACTAAACTCCCTTTGCAGACTTTTCTCCCATAATCCCCCTGGATTCCCCTTCTCCCTTGCCAGCAGAGCTCTTCCTCACAATGTTATACTCATTCAGTCTTTATATCTCTACCCTAAATATCATCCTTCCAATTTCCATCTCTCCAAACTGTTGAATCCTTCAAGGCTCTGATCCAATGCCACCTCCTCCGGAAAGCCTTCCCTGACTAGCCTAGCTGGAAAGGATCCCTCTCTTTTCTGAGCTCCTTCCTGCAGCATTCCTATCCATCCAGACACACCTGGCCTGATGCTGGGGGTCTGGGGAGAAGGGTCCATGGGAATTCTTGATAAGGGCACGCCTACCTATGCAGCCCCCAGGCTGACACATCATTGCTGGCCAACCTTTCTCAACTGACACAACACAGAGTCAGCCTGCAGGCTCCCGGAGTCTTGTCTCCCTTCCTAGACGGGAAGCTCCCCAAGGGGAGACTTCATCTCTGTAGCCACTTAAGCCACATACACATTAATTCAAAGGATTTAGGACTGGAAAAAGACCTTGGAGAATATCTTGGATGACCGCTTCATTTTTCTGATGAGGGAACTGGCCTAGAGAGTTGAAATGACTTCTTCAAAGTCTCACAGGTGGGAGATAAGTGGCAGAATGAGGAGTCCCACCTAGTGTGTCTGACTTCAAGTGTCACGATCTTTCTGCTGAGCTGCACAGCCCTATCCTATTGCACCCACGTTCTGGGTGCCTGGATCATGGGAAGAGGAGGCAAGAGACTTGGCTCAGAGCTTTGGTTCCCTTCCTTGAAATGCACCCTGGCATGTGTCTTTCCTCAGGCCTTGGTGCCCTCTGTAAAATGAGGGCACTGGATGGATGACCTCTAAAGCCTTTCTTAACCCCAGTGGCTGCGATCTTAGCCCAGGCCTTCTCTGCCAAGTCCACCCTGCCTCCCTATCTGGAGAATCCCATTTTGAAAGCACTCGCCCACCCGTGGGCTCAGCCCAAGGGACCAGAAGGGCACTTGGCTCCAGTTGGCAGAGCCTCTGACACCAGCTGCTGGTACCATACTGTGCCCTTCCACTCCACACCCCCCCCAGCCGGGATGCACCTGGTGCCCAGAGATCAATGCAGCTGCTGCTCCAGGTTCTCTGGACCCCAGACAAGGCAAAGGGGAGGGAGAGGAGGGGAAGAGGGACAGACACAGACATCAGGCAGCAGGGGGTACTGGGGGTGGGAGAACACAGGATAATTCAATCATTGCTCACTCTACCCTCCCCCCAACAGCCAAGCACCACTGAGACCTCTCCTTTGAGGGGTTCACATGAGCCAGGAGTAAGTAACATAGCCAAAGAGAGCCAGTCAAAGGATTTCAGAGAAGGAAGCCACATCCTGGAGTCAGGATTTGAACATAGGCCCTCAAACTCCAAATCCAGCAAGCTTTCCAGTATACAGAAACACCTATCACGTGCTCAACCCTGTGATTGGTTATGCAGTGATCCCAGGAGATAGGTCAGTCTCATCAGCCAACCAGCATTTTATCAAGTGCCTACTCTGTGCTAGGCACTGAACTAATTGCCGAACAGGTGGTCCTTGCCACTGGCTAGTCAATTGGATGGTCAAATCTGGCCTCAGATGCTTGCTAGCTGTGTAAGTCCCAGTCCCACTCACTGCTTCAGTTTCTTTACCTGTAAAATTAGGGGGTTGGACTCAGAGACCTGTAATGTTCCTTCTGACTGTAAAAACTCATGATACTGGGGCAGCTAGGTGGCGCAGTGGATAGAGCACCAGCCCTGGAGTCAGGAGTACCTGAGTTCAAATCCGGCCTCAGACTCCTAACACTTACTAGTTGTGTGACCCTGGGCAAGTCACTTAACCCCAATTGCCTCACTAAAAAATAAAAACAAAACAAAACAAACAAAACAAAAAAACCCCTCATGATACTATAAAGCATTCACTGTCCAGAAGTGATGGGGATACATGAATGCACGATGATCATTCAAGGCCAAATTGAAATGGTTTCTACCTGAGGATTGAAGGAAGATAAGGGAATAATCATTTAAGTGCCTATTATATGCCAGGAACTCTGCTAAGCTCTTTATAAGTATTATCTCATTTGATCTTTACAATAACACCATGAGGTAGTTAGATTATTATCCCCATTTTATAGTTGAGGAAACTGAGGCAGAGAAAAGCTAAGTGACTTGCTCAGGGTCACATAGCTAGGAAGTATCTGAAGCTAGACTTGATCTCGGGTCTTCCTGATTTCAGGTTTAGCACTCTTATCCACTAGCTGGGAGACAGCTCTGGACTGGAAACAAAATGAGGGAATTGTTCACAGTCATATCCAACTCTTCATGACCCCTTTTGAGGTTTTTCTGGCAGAGATACTGGAGTGTTTTTACCATTTTCTTCTCCAGTTCATTTTACAGATGAGGAAACTGAGGCAAACAGGGTGAAGTGACTCACCCAGGGTCACACGGCTGTAAGTGTCTGGAAGCAGAGTCTTCCTGACTCCAGGCCCGGCCCTCCAAACACTGTGTCACCTGGACAGAGGCATTTGTACTGAGCCTTGAAGGATGGAGGAGGACTTGAATTGATAGAGTTTTGTTGGCAAAGAAACAAGGTTATTCCAAAAAGAGGGTAACAATTTGAGCAAAGACTATGGCCTCCCTTCTTCCCTCTCCCAATAGCCTCTGTCACCATTTATTTCTTTATGTCAATTTCAATAAGCCTTCGTTCAACACCTACTGTGACCTAATAGCAGCAATGAGCTTTAGTGTTGGGAAGAGATGTGCAGTTGGGTAAGTTTCCAGTTCTAGGCTCTGACCTCATCCATGGACGCACTTTCTCCATGGAAGCCCATTCATACATTCTCATCCTCTTCCACTGATGCTCTACCAAGGCTACATCCACTGTGCTAGAGGGCCTTCCTCTAGGAAGGTCTTTTCACATTTCAGGGCCTCATGTGGAGCATGCAGACCATCCTTGGCTTATCCCTTAATCTCACACATGTGATTTGCCCACCTCACTGTCCAATCATATATTCCTTCCATTTGTGATACAGCAGCCTACTTTTGTCTACCATGTCAAACTCTATTAGATTAAAAAATCATAGCAATTCAAAACAAAAAAACAAAACAAAAAACAAACCAAAAAAAGGGGGCAGCTAGGTGGCGCAGTGGATAAAGCACTGGCCTTGGATTCAGGAGGACCTGAGTTCAAATCCAGCCTCAGACACTTAACTAGCTGTATGACCCTGGGCAAGTCACTTAACCCTCATTGCCCTGCAAAAACAAAAACAAAAACAAAAAAATCATAGCAATTCACACCCTATAGTTCTTAAAGATTTCCAGAGCCCTTTGCAAAGATTATATAAATTCAAGTTTTATCGATGGGGAAACTGAGTCTTGGGGAGATAAATGATTTGTCCAAGGTCACACAGTGATTAAGATTCAGAGTCAGGAGGCAGCTAGGTGGCGCAGTGGATAAAACATCAGCCCTGGATTCAGGAAGACCTGAGTTCAAATATGGCCTCAGACACTTGATACTTACTAGCTGTGTGACCCTGGGCAAGTCACTTAACCCTCATTGCCAAAAAGGGGGGGGGAGATGTCTTCCCTCTTCCCACCCAGCTGCCCACAGAATGGCTATCTTCAAGTATCTTAAGGGCTTTCAAGGAAAAGGGAGAGTCTAGCCAGTTCAGCCTGGTGCCAAAGTGCCAGACTGTAGATTTGGGACCATTCTAACCACAAGGGGCCCCAAACAATCCCATAGAGCAATTGGTTTCCCCCATTTCAATGCCTCCCTTGGTTTCTTCCTAAGGAGCTAGAGCTGTCCCACGTTGGATGGGACTAGAAAGGGAAGAAGTCCCGTCTCCCAGCCCTGGAGGTCTTTGGAGGCCGGCTGGATGACCTCCGGTCTGGCAGGACAGACGGGAGAAGCCTCACAACATATGGGAGGATGTGGCTTGAGCTCATCACAACTCCTATTTTCATCTGAAGTGTGTTCAGGTTTTTGGAGCATTTATTTTACAATAGCCCTGTGAGGTCGGGAGAGTATGATGGAACATCACCCTTACCTGACAGATGCTTGTCCTTTCTGGCCTCTCTGTGGCCTTTGACACTGTCAACCATCCCCCTCTCCTTTTCTTTTTCTCTCCAGGTTTCTCTGATGCTCCTTAGTCTGTCGGTCCTCCTCCCACCTATGAGGCCCCTCCTTCCCGGGCTTCCTTGATGAATTTTGCTCCAGATCACACACCTGCTAATCCCGGCCATCCCCCAGGGCTCTGTCCTGGGCCCTCTTCCCTCTTCTTTCTACATGATTTCGCTTGGCAGTCTCATCATCTCCCATAGATTCCACTGTCCTGTCTCTGCTAATGATTCTCCCATCTACTTATCCAGCCCTAACCTCCCTCCTGACCTCCAGTCTCGAGTATCCAACTGCTTAGTAAACATTTGAACTGATGTCCCAGAGACATCTCAAAGTCAACATGTTCAAAACTGACCTTGTTATCTTTCCCCTGACTTCCCCATCATTGCTAAGGTCACCACCATCCTCCTAGTCACGGAGGAAGGCAACTCGGTGTCATCCTTGACTCCTCACTCTGTCTCACTCCCCATATCTAATCTGTTGCCAAGTACCATCACATCTCTCATTTATACCTCTGACAGTGCCTTCTGTCTGGTGTAGGCCCTCATCGACTCATACCTAGACCACTACCATAGCCTGGTGGCAGGTCTCCCTGCCCCAAGTCTCTCCCCACTTCAGAGAGTCCTCCAGTCATCTCTCAAATTGATCTTTTTAAAGCACAGCTCTGACCCTGTCATCTTTTGTGTGTGTGTGTGTGTGTGTGTGTGTGGCAATGAGGGTTAAGTGACTTGCCCAAGGTCACACAGCTAGTAAGTGTCTGAGGCTAGATTTTAACTCAGGTCCTCCTGAATCCAGGGTTGGTGCTTTATCCACTGTGCCACCTAGCTGCCCCTGACCCTGTCGTCTTAATCAAGTCCAGTGGCTCCCTATCATTTTGGGGACCAAATATAAAATCCTCTACTTGGCATTCAAAGCTCTTCATACCCCGGCCTCCTCCTAGCATTCCAATTTTCTTCCACCTTATTCACTCCCACATAGTCTGGGATCCAATGACACTGATCTCCTTGCTATTCCTCACACAAGACACTCAATCTCCCACCTCTGGGCATTTGCACTGGCTGTTCCCCAGGCTTGGAATTCCATCCCTCCTCATCTCTGCCTCCTGGCTTCCCTGAAGTCTCAATGCTAGTCCCATCTTCCACAAGAAACCTTTGCATATTTCCCTTAATGCTTATGCTTTCCCTTTTTTATTATCTTTAATTTATCCTGTCTATTGTTTACATGTTGACTTCCCCATTAGACTGTGAGCTCCTTGAGGGCAGGGACTGTCTCTGCCTCTCTTTTTCTCCCTAGCATTTTGCACAGTGCTTGGAACATAGTAGGCTCTTTTTTTGCCTTTTTTTGTTTTTTTGGTGAGGCAATTGGGGTTAAGTGACTTGCCCAGAGTCACACAGCTAGTAAGTGTCAAGTGTCTGAGGCCGGATTTGAACTCAGGTCCTCCTGAATCCAGGGCCAGTGCTCTATCCACTGTGCCACCTAGCTGCCCCTACATAGTAGGCTCTTTTTTTTTTTTTTGGTGGGGCAATGGGGGTTAAGTGACTTGCCCAGGGTCACACAGCTAGTAAGTGTCAAGTGTATGAGGTCGGATTTGAATAAATGTTTGTTGACAGACCGAGAGAAAAATCCCTAGAGATGGAAGGGACCTTGGAGTTCATCTCATCAAATCTCCTTATTTTATAGATGAGAAAATGGATGCACGGAGGTTAAGTGACTTATCCAGGGTCACACCAACACTCAAGTTTCAAAGATGGAGTTTGCATGTAGGTCTTCCTGAATCTAAGGCAGCACCTATTTCACCACACCGTGTTTTACCCAAGGTCACCGAACTAGTTAGCATCAAGGCTGGGCCTCAAATCCAGACCTTCTCATTCTACATTCACCATTCTTTCCAGTATACCAGAGAGCTATTCAATGCTACAGGTTTAAACCTCTCTAGCACCCACCTCCTCCCCACTAAACCCAAGCAATCCATGATATGTCGACCAATGCTTGAGGGCCCTGTAAAGAAAAGGCTAAGGAAACACTCATTTGTAAAATAACCCTCCCATAATGCCCCAGTATCCCCTCTATCCCAATATGTGTCTGTTTCATAAGTGCCCAGAGACTTTTCCCCAGAGGGATGGCCTCCACCTTCTTCCATTCAGTGTCCAAAGCATGCATTTCTTGGTACTACATCCTGTTGTCTCAATAATCCCAATTGCTAGAAATTGTTTTCATCCCGCAATCTAGCCCAAGTACTTTCTGCTGTAACTCAAGCCCACTATGAGGGGGTATTTTTCTGGTAGAAACAGACAGCTGATCCCCTGAACTTATGCATGGCAAAGGGGACAGGGACAGGCACTTGGGAGAAGACCAGCTGGATTCTAGTCTGATTCTGATGCTCACTTGCCATGTAAGCCTGGGCAAATCCCTACCTCTTGCTGGGTCTCAGTTTCATTTCCTTCTCTGCAAAACAGAGATAAAAATCCCAGCACCAAGAGTAGCAGAAAGAAAATGAGATTCGTGGGGAGCAGTTAGGTGGCACAGTGGATAAAGCACCCCCCCAGGATTTGGAAGGACCTGAGTTCAAATCCAGCCTCAGACACTTGACACTTACTAATTGCCCTTAACCCTCATTGCCCTGCAAGAAAAGGAAAGGAAAAGAAAGGAAAGAGAAAGAAAGAAAGAGAGAGAGAGAGAAAAAGGAAGGAAGGAAGGAAGGAAAAAAAGAAAGAAAGAAAATGAGATTCAGCATCAGAAGACTTGGGTCCAAATACCAGCTTTTCTCCTTGATATCTAGACATGACCTTGGGGAAGTCACCACTGCCCTGGGTCTTAATTTTCTCATCTGTAAAATGATGGGGTCTAAACTATATGAGCGCCATAGTTCTTTACAGCTTCATAATCCCAAATTTCCTTTCCTTTCCTTTCCTTTCCTTTCCTTTCCTTTCCTTTCCTTTCCTTTCCTTTCCTTTCCTTTCCTTTCCTTTCCTTTCCTTTCCTTTCCCTCGATGGCTACAGAATTAAAACACCCAACTCAAGAACTGGAAGCTAGAGAGTGATAAGCTAAGAGGAGAATGTGATTCTTAACGGAGGTTGGGCAGGAAGAAAAATCACAAAAGTCCCCATCTGACCATTCCCTTGGCGAACAATGGTGTTGTCCATAGAGAACTCTTGTTCTGAATCAGCAACTGACTTACTAAGCAAGTCAAAGCCTCTCTGGTCCTCAGTTTCATCTATGAAATGGAGGGGGAGAAGGATAATATCTGTCCAGCCTACCACATGCCTGTATTTTATCGCACTTCAGGAGATCCATAATGCTTTGAATGGGGAGGAGGGCAGGGGAATGGGGATACCATACCGGGACCCTCCGCCTGAGATCCAAGCCTTTCTCTGCCATAGTAGGCGAGGGGAGGGGCATTGCTGTGGCCAAAATTCACCCAATAGCTAGCACCCCTCTGGCAAGTTTAGCTAGGCTGACCCTCAAAATGACAAACACATAATCAGGACCCATACTTAAAGCTCTCACAGCTTGGCAGGACTTGGCATAGCTTTTTAGAATAGAGGCTCCTCTCTGTACCGCAGTGAGGCATCAGTTTTAGGGGGGCCAGGGACAAGAGTGAGGAGCCAGTGAGAATGGATGGGATGGGTTTGAGAGAGTTAAAATAAAAAGGCAGTGTGCACATGTAAAGGATTAACAAAAGGAGACAGGCTCCTCTATGATCCTGAGGTCTGGCTGGACCCCACCCAAACTTCCACAGTCCCTTGTTCCCCACCCATGCCTCTCCCACCCAGACCTCAGGAATCCAAACACAGCCACCTTCTGAGGGCTTGTGAGCCTGGAGGGGCCAGCTGTGGGGAAGATACTCCATTCAGCACTTGGAGGGGTTGGGGGATGGGGGACGGGGTGGGGGGATACTAGGATTTACTGAGAAAAACAGTCCAAAAACAACCTTAAAGAATAGTATATAGTAAAGTGACCAAGAGACTCACTGGCTTCAAGGACCCGAGTCTGAATCCCAGCCCAACCATTTCATAGATATGTGACCATAGGCAAGTCTCTTCTTTCTCTGAGCCTCATATGTAAAATGCCATCCCCACAAACATTATTATTCAGGTCTGCTCTGATTAAATGGAAATAATAATACACCATCTACCCCTACAGGGATGGCAAAAGTACCTCATTGACTCCAAAGTGCTACATTATCACAGGGACCCTCTTGGATGTCACGGGTACCCAGCAGTTGCCAGAGATGTCAGACTTTGAGCCACAGCTATCATTTTTCCAGGTAAGTATCACAAAACAATTCAGGATGAAATAAACTTTAAGACAAATCCAATGGGGGGTGGGGCAGGGCATGAAGAGGGGGAAAGGAGAGGCACAGAGAGGCCTCACCCATCCAGAAAAAGGAAGAAATAGACTATCTGATAACCTCCATTTTAACTAATTATTCTTGTTAACTAAACATTAAGCTGAATTGTTTCTGTGCTGCTGAAGGGTTGAGTGTTAGCACCCCCTAAATTTCTATAGCCTGGAGCAAAGCTCTGGTCTCCCCATCCTAGTTGTAGCTCTAACCAAACTCATGTGTGTATAGCTATTCCTCTAGAAATACTCATCTGGTAATTTTTGCTGACAAGCATGCATGTGCGTGTGTGTGTATGTGTGTGTGTATGTATGTGCATGAGTGTGTGTGTGTGTGTGTGTGAGAGAGAGAGAGAGAGAGACTGTGAGAGCGTGAGTGAGCACCCAAAGACAGGAAAACACACCCCTGGCCAAAGGTTCCTTATTACCTATTAGATAAATTATGCCCTACTTAGCCTGGCATTTGAAGCCCTCCACAATCTGATACCAAATATCCCTTTCAGGCTTCTCAATTTCTCCCTTTCACACTCTCTTAGATTCCAGCTCTTCAGAGTTACTTCTCTTGCCTCCTTCCTCCTGCCTCTGGGAACATCCCACTTCTTCCTGTTGAAATCTTTCTCTTCCTTCAAGATCTCAGGTGATTCTCCCCCTAGATAAAATAGTTCTCTTCCTCCTCAGAGTTTCCTGGAACTCCCTGTGACCTTTGCTCCTGGCACAGTCTCCTTTCCATGCTTTATGTGTGTGGCATCCCCCCACCCCAGCCCGTTCAGATTTAAATTCCTTGAAAGCAAGGTCTGTCCTATCTCACCTTACATTTCCAGCCCTGCACAGAGGGCCTTCCCCATGGTAGGGGTGGTCTACTCAGGGTGTCTCTAACTGAATTTGTGTATGCTTCATATTCCCATAAGGTTAGGCGTTCCTTAAAGACGAGGGATATGCCATTTTTCATCTCTATATCTTCCCAGTTTAAAGCATCGGGCATCTGTATGAGAACATTTATTACATTTGTCATGTGGAATTATCGCATTGAAAAGAAGCCCATTCCTCTCAGAGATGTAAGAGAGCCCCAACTCCCATGCAATTTTAAAATACACACATGCCAAATTGATCTTTCCTAAAACATGTGTCTGACCATATCACCCCACTACTCAAAAAATCTTCAATGGCTCCCAGTTGCCTCTAGGATAAATACAAAAACCTCAGCCTGTCATTTAAAGCCCTCCACAAACCAACGCCTCGCCTTCCTTTCCAGTCTCATTTGGGATTACTTCCCTTTACGTGCTTTCATTCCAGTAAAATCGGCCCACGAGCTATTCCCTACACAAAATCTTCATCCCTAGCCTCCATGTATTCATACAAGTGACCCCCATGTTTAGAGGACACCTCTTCCTCCCTTCTTTTTCATGAAATTGTTCTCCCTAGCTTTTTTTAAAGCACAGCTTGGGCTGATTCTCTCCTACTGAGGCTCTCAGTTACTAGTACTTTCTCCTTCTTAAGATTACTTAGTGGGGCAGCTAGGTGGCACAGTCGATAGAGCACACCGGCCCTGGATTCAGAAGGACCCGAGTTCAAATCTGGCCTCAGCCACTTAACACTTACTAGCTGTGTGACCCTGGGCAAGTCACTTAACCCCAATCACCTCACCAAAAAAACAAACAAACAAAAAAACCCAAGATTACTTGGTAACTATTTGTATTTGCTCCTCTCTGTACTCATTACATCTTCTCCAATCTTCACATTTGTATTTGCTCATTCCTGTACTCGTCACATCTTCTCCTATAAACTTAAAACTCCTTGAGGGCTGGGACTTCAGTTTTTCACAGTATCTTCAGAGCCAGGCACAGTGTCTGACAGACAGGAGGCACTAAATAATAGTTAATTATGATGACGATGATGCTTCTGCTGCCAGCTGACATTTATAGCATGCCTTCAAGCTTACACTACAATTTCAATATTTTATCTCTTATTTGATGGAGTTTGTGGATAATAATGGTTTGTTGAATTGAATGAAGCACTTGCAAGGCAAAGATACTGACGCATAGCCAAGGTTTGGATGGGAATGGCTGAGGGAGAGGAAGAATGTTCTGGAGAGGAGGGTTAAGAATTTCCAGGGGTCCTGGCTGTCTTAAAAGCATCCCCAGCATTGACCTTGGCAAGGCAGCCTTCCTTGTAGGATCATCTCCAATTTATAAATAAGAGAAACAGGCTAAAGAGAGGGGGAGTCACAAACCCAGTAAGTGGAAGAGCTGGGCCTGAACCCCAAGGTAGGTAATAACTGACTCTACGATTTGGGAAAAGAGCCCTTCTGAAGCCCCTCCTCTCCCCTCCCACAACCCTCCCAAAACAAAACAAAACAAACTCTCCAAATGTTCCATGAGCAGTGTCTGAAATTCCACCATTCAAGTGTCTTCCCTGGGGGTTAAGACATAAAGAGCAAGCCCCCCCCCCAACTGAAGAAGAGGGAAAGCTTTGTACCTCAGAAACTTCTGAAGGGATGAGTTGATGAAATCAACTAGAAGATGCTTTGCAAGGGGAGGGGACTGGACCACAATATTGGGATTCTAAAAAGGCTCCACCCCTGCCGTCGTCCTAGGCTGACATCCAGGGATAGTTGAACAGCCTGGAAACGCCGCTGACCCAACTGCAGACTGGGCAGGCCGAGAAACACACGTGCGTGCAGTTACTGGAGGGGGAGGAAAACTCATTTCCAACAAGAAGGCTCTACCTTCTTGATTTCTTTTTTCTTAAGGCTAACAGCATGTTTGCAATGTGAGAATGTCAGGGCCAAATCCCCCTCCTCTGATCCTCTCAGTTATTAGCACTGTTTCCTTAAGAATTTGGAATGGATTGTGTTGGCTCATCTCTGTGCTAGTTACATGCCTCTGTTAAACTGTAAACTTTGAGAACATCTAGCCCAATGTCCTTATTTTACAGAGAAAGAAACTGAGGCCCAAAGAAAGCCACTAACTTGCTCAAAGTCAAAATAAGAAGGTGACAGAGAAGTGATGAGACCCAGGCTTCTCCTCTTCCTGTCACAAGGCCCAGAGAACTTTCTCCAAGTGATAGATTCAAAGCTAGGCTGATTTGAATGGGGGTCAGAGGTAAGATGACCTGAAATCAGGATACTTGGTGTCTGGTCTTAGCTGGTTGACAGACCTCCGGGGTGGCCAGGCCACTCTCCCACTTTGGGATTTGTTTCCTCCTGAGTCAAATGAGAAGGATGGCTTAGACAATCTCTGAAGTCCTGCCCAGAGGCCAAGGGGGTCAGAACTCTCAAAGATTCCTCCCTTCCAACTCTGTAGGACATCTTTAGGGAGTGGTCAAGGTCTTGCTTTCCACCTCAACCTCCAGCTTTCCATAGGCCACAAATAGTCCTTCCTATTAGTCATTCAAGTCCCTCTTCCATCAGACACACACATATGCCCCCTCAGTAGTCAGTTACAAACCCAACACACACACACACACACACACACACACACACACACACACACACACATGAGTTCTCCTGACCTTCCTTGCAGTGCTGGAGACTGCAAACCTGGCAAGGGTCAGAGAAACAACTGAAGTCTGAAAATTCCATAGCTCCTGGTCAGGGGAAACCCCCAACCAGCCAGGGACTCGGTGCATTTTTTAGTATGTGTCAGAGGAATTAAAGGAAAAACCTTCTAATATTGAGAAATTGGCCTACCTACTAACCCTCTGATAGAGGTACCCATGACCTGCCCTGCTCCTGTGTTTTAGAGGGTTGGGGTCGGGGTCGGGGGAGGTTGTCTGACTAGAAAAGCAAACCCAAATCCCAGAGACAGCAGGCTCCAGTGCCCAGGAATCTTCCCTTTGGGCTGCAGCATCATCGCATGTCAGAGCTGGAACACGGGTGGGGAGCCAGTCATCATTTCCAAGGAAGGTCAAGGTTAAATGAGGCCAACCTGTTCTCTGCTCTTCAGCACGCCGACAGTTATTATAGAACGTCAGTCCTAGGAGGAGAGACCTGAGAACTTGAGACTGTCAAAGTGGGAGGGAACCTAGGAGATAAAATTCACTCCTCTCTTTTTATACAGATGAAAACTGAGGTCTAGCAACACCAGTACTAGGCCTATACTCCCAAAGGAATTGAATAAAAAGGAAAAAGACCTTTAAGTATAAAAATTGTTATAGCAAGGGTTTTTGTTTTTGTTTTTTTTTTGTAGTGGCAAAGAACTGGAACCTCAGGGGTGCCCATCAGTTGACTGAACAAGTTATGGAAAACCATTGTGCTGTAAGAGTTGATGGGGGATAGCTAGGTGGCACAGTGGATAGAGAACTGTCCCTGGAGTCAGGAGGACCTGAGTTCAAATCTGGCCTCAGACACTTAACACTTACTAGCTGTGTGACCCTGGGCAAGTCACTTAACCCCAATTGCCTCACCAAAAAAAAAAAAAAAGAGTTGATGAAGGGAGTAGTTTCAGAGAAACATTAGAAGACTTGTATGAACTGATACAGAGTGAAGTGAACAGAACAAGGAACATGATTTAAACAAGACCAACAATATTGTAAAAGCAAACAACTCTGAAGGACTTTAGAACTCTGATCAACAACAAAATGAGCAACCATTACTCAAGAGGACTGATAATGGAGAATGTTAGTTCCTTCCTCCAGACAGAGGTATTTCCCTAGAGAGATAGGCTTGGGGTATAGAATCACACACACACACACACACACACACACACACACACACACACACACACACACACACACACACATATTTGGACATGGCCAATACAGGAACTGGTTTTGCTTGAATACACCTATATATTACAAGGGTTTTGTTTTTCCTTTCTTTTTTTCCAGTGGCGGGGTATGGCGGGGGGGGGGGGGTCCCAAATCTGCCTGCATAGGAGCTCCCACACTATGACATGAGGTGGGCAGTGTGAGGAGAGAGAAATATGTTGGATTTGGAATCCATAAGACAATTATTCACTAGCTGTGCAATCCTGGACAAGGCACATCCCATCTCTGGCCTCAGTGTCCTTATCTGTAAAAAATGGCCCTGGGCAGCTAGGTGGCACAGTGGATAGAGCACCAGCCCTGGATTCAGGAGGACCTGAGTTCAAATCCAACCTCAGACACTTAATAATTACTAGCTGTGTGACCCTGGACAAGTCACTTAACCCCAATTATCTTACCAAAAAAAAAAATTAAAAATGGCCTCTATGACCCCTTCTGACTCTAAATGGACCTAGATCCTAAAATTTCAACAGTGCAAACATTCTTTCCACCAGCATATTTCAAACCTTTAATAAACGAACAGACTGTCTCTAAGAGGTGCTGCGGTTGAGCAATACAAAATCAACAAACTGATATGAATTCTGTCATCCATCGCCTCTCCAGCTTGGCCCCATCAGACAGAGCTCATGCTCTGCCCATGTGGTCAGGAGGGGCTTTTAAAATCTTTTAAAATCTTCATACCTTGACGCTCCCACCGAGGCAGAGTTTGAGCAGAGCTATCATGCTCGCAATTCTGAATCAATGTAGCTCATCCCCCTGGCTAGGACTTCATCTTCTCCAAATGGTCCGTTATTTCCCAGCACACACTATGTTCTCAATTTGAACAAATGAAGTAGGAGAGATGGGGGCAGATTGAGGCTCTACATTAGGGGAGAGAAACTCAAAGCTGTCCAAAAGTTGGAGGGACTGACTGCCTCACAAAGTAGTGAGTCCTCTTTCCATTGGAAGACTCCAAGAAGAAGCCAGATAACCACTTGTCAGGATGCTACAGAAGAGATTCTTGTTCAGCCAGAATGGGGCACAGCTTCAGCGATTGTGCCATTTGGTAAGCACTAGTCGCGCTGATGGTCGGCTCAGAGCCAATCTCATCTCTTCTGCTGTCCTATGAAATCAGGATGCTACAGATATTGAAGTCAGCCTTGGAAGGGGGCAGGAGGAGGAGGAGAGAGAAAGCCCCTAAAGTGGGGCATATGGGGATGGAAGAAAAAAAGGAATCATCAGTCCTTTGCCCTGATGTCAGAGTTTGTCATGGGCTGATGAGGGATAGCTTCATCAGCACCAGTTGGGAAACCACCTATTCTCCCCACCATATTGCCTCCCTAAAGCACTGCCCAGCCCCACCCAACTTGAAACAAACATGGTGGGATGGGAGGGGGGAGAAAGAGAGATAATTACCCTAATTTCCTAACAGCCCTATACTAACCAGAAGAATCCATCTAGATACCCGACACCGCCTTATCAGCAGCCCAGACTACAAATATTCTCTCTGAGGCTCTCCTGGTTCCCTCAAAAAGTACCAGGAGAGGGGCAGCTAGATGGCACAGTGGATAGAGCACTGGCCCTGGAGTCAGGAGTATCTGAGTTCAAATCCGGCCTCGGACACTTAACACTTACTAGCTGTGTGACCCTGGGCAAGCCACTTAACCCCAATTGCCTCACTAGAAAAAAAAAAAAAGTACCAGGAGAGGGATATGGGAAATGTATAAGAATCAGAGCTAAGAGGGATCTTAGAAATCACAAAATCAGTAAAAATCTCTTTTTAAAAACAAATGAGGAAACTGAGGCATGGTAAAGGAAAAGTATCTTGCCCCAGAGGTCACATGCCTAATAAGAAACAGACAGATTTTTGAACCCAGGTCTTCTGACTCCAAATTCAGCACTCTTGCCAAAAACCACAAGGCCTAACAGGCAGCTTCCTTTTCAAATGATTGCATCAGCAATGGCTATATTATATCCCTGTAGTATATTAAAGTTCCTCAAAACATTTTCACAAATTCATAGCTGAAGGAACCTTGGAGATTCATTGTGCTTTATAGACAAGCTAACTGAGGCTCAGTAGGGAGGAGGGACTTGCCCAGTTGACAAGGCTAATAAGTGATGGAGCCCAGCGGTTCCCTATCACCTCCAGGATCAAAAATATATACCTCTAGGGGGCGGCTAGGTGGCGCAGTAGATAACCCCAATTGCCTCACTAATATACATATATAGATATAGATATAGATATAGATATAGATATAGATATAGATATAGATATAGATATAGATATAGATATAGATATAGATATAGATATAGATATAGATATAGATATAGATATAGATATAGATATAGATATACACACACACACACATACCTCTAGAGGCAGCTAGGTGGCACAGTGGGTAGAGCACTGGCCCTGGATTCAGGAGGACCCGAGTTCAAATCTGGTCTCAAACAATTGACACTTACTAGCTGTGTGACCCTGGGCAAGTCACTTAACCCCAAATGCCTAAAATATATATATATACCGCTAAGCTCTTCACAACCTGGCTCCTTCCTACTTTTCCAGGCTTGACTGCACATATGCCAAGAAATGGCGACAACTGACTTCTTGCTATTCCTTCAACAGAAAGGACACTCCTCCTTCCCCCAACCCTGCCTTTCCAACTGGCAACCCAAAGACCTAGGATGCTCTCCCTCCTCTCCTCTGCCCCCCAGCTTTCCAAGATTCAGCCCAAATCTCACCTTCTGCAGGTGGTCTTTGCCTGTCCTTCTCAACTCTCCCCCTGACACCCACACAGTTAGTGCCTCCCCCTGAGAGACCTTCCATTTCCAATGTATCTAATTTGTACCTATGTAGTCTCCCTTATTAGAATGTGACCTTCTTGAGAGCAGGGACCCACGGTTTTGCCTTGCTTTGTATCCCCAGTGCTTATCATAATGCTAAGCATATTGTAAACCCTTAATATATGTTGATTAATTCATTAGATTTCTATTAAACACACCTACTGTGTGTGGAAAAGCAGGACTTTTTTGAGGTGGCAAAGAACTAAGGAACCAAGCAGATGTCCATAGATTGGGGAATGGCCAAACCTATTGCATGAACATGATTATTAATGGTAGGAAATGATGAATATGATGAGTTCAGGGAAGAACCGGAAGATTTATATGCACTAATGAAAAGTGAAATAATCAGAACCAGTTAAACAATGTAATGACTGCTATAATGTAATGTAGAATGTAATATAGAGATGCCAAGGATAAAACAATCAAAACTTCAAGATGAGAAATCATAATGACCAAATTTGGTTCTAAAGAGCTTATAGTCAACAGACAGATAATATACATGTATACAAATAATCCTTATGAGGGAGAGTGATAAGTGCAAGGAGTGGTCCATGGAAAGAGTTATGACAGATCTGAACAGTGAGGAATTTGCTTTTGCCTAGGAGTGAGGCTGGGTAAGAGAAGGGTTAGGGAGGAAGACAGAAGACTCTTAAAGGAGGTAGTGCCCAGATACAGAAAAGCATTAAGTTTGGAGAAGAGGACCTGAGTCTCCTGCTAATGGTTTTATCATGGACAAGTCACTTACTCTCTATAGACTTCAGTTTTCTCATCTGAAAAAATGAGAGGACTGCATTAGAGGACCTCTGAAGTATAGAAGGTCAGAGAAGTTAAAGCTAGACTAGGCAGAGGAAGGGAAGAGACTGAACAGGGAGGTGCTCTGAATGCCAGGACAAGAAATTTGTGCTCTATCTTATAGGCAATAGAGAGCCATCAAAGGTTTGTGAGCAGGGGAGTGACATGATGAAAACAATTTTTAAATGACACAGATGACCTGCAGGCACAGGCAATATTAAAACATTTGACTCTTGGCAAAGCATATGCAACACCCTGTTATATTAATTAGTATGTTTTAAGACCAAGGGTCAACATTCTGACCTCCTTAGGTCCATGTTGCTCCCTCCTCTTTGGCTTTAGGGAGTTTATTTCAGACAAAATGTCATCAGTTCAACCACAACTGTTCCAAGTTTCAGGCCTTCCCTGGCCACTTCATAAAACTCCAAACTATAACAATGAAACATAACCAAGAAAAACAAGGTTTGTGTCCCTTGAATCTATCCTGAACTGTGCTTGGGGGTCTTTAAGCTCCCATAAGTCCCTGTGCCCAGAATGAGAAGAGGAAGGTCCTTCCTCCCTCCTATCTGCCCTTTCCCATTGCACTCTGCTTTTTCTTCTGTCCACAGAAGTGGAAATCCAAAAGGATTGAGACACAACAAGTCAAATGAGACTCTCAATCCAGTCATCCCAAGATTTTGAGCCAGGTGGGTCCTTAGAGATGATGTCATCTGATTCCCCCACCCCTAGCTCTGAAAACCAGGGAGAAGTGATGTGTCCAAAGTCACACAGTAACTGAGAGTGAAGCTGGGATGTCAATGCCCAGGTCAGGTCTTTTTCCACCAGAGCCACCTGTCTTCCTCCTTGTAATCACTGATGGTACATTTTTAACATCTTTTCTAGCCTCTGAATGCCAGTTCTACCAGGAACTGACCTTCTCCCCTTGGACTTCACATGGCGCTTTTGTTTATTGTAATTGTCCTATGTCACTAATTAATAAGTGAGCCCATAGAAGATGAACTGATATCACAATACTTTTATTCAATTACCCCCAAAAAACATCTATTTTAACCACCAATGTGATAGCTTACAGAACTGTAAGTAGAATGATAAAAAAGAAGAAGAAAAGAGAATAATAAGAGAACTCATCTGTTTCTTTCTAAACACCATAAAAAAAAAGATGTAACAGGGGGCGGCTAGGTAGCGCAGTGGGTAAAGCACCGGCCCTGAATTCAGGAGTACCTGAGTTTAAATCCAGCCTCAGACACTTGACACTTACCAGCTGTGTGACCCTGGGCAAGTCACTTAACCCCCATTGCCCCACAAAAAAAAAAAGTAATAAAAGATGTAACAGCAGCAGCAATAAACAGTAATAACACAGTAGAGTGGAAGTCACCCTCACACTGTAGTCGGAAGACTTGGGTTCAAATCCCATCTCTGGCCTCTAGTTCCCTCTCAGGTGCTACCTAGCTATATGATGATGTTGGGCAAGTCACTCAGTTTCCTTGAGCCCAACATTCCTCATCTGTAAAATGAGGATGTTAGAATTGATGGTCACTGAGCTCCTTCCTGACCTCCCAACTATGATTTTATATAATGTTTCAGATACATTATCTCAGATACATTTGTTCCTCATAGCCTCTATCTCACAGAGTGGCTGTTATACCCATTTTGCAGATGAAGAACTCACTCAGGGTCACACAGTTAATAAATATCTGAGTCAGTCAATTAACACTGATTAAGCACCTACCATGTGCCAGACATTGTGCTAAGCACCAGGGAGACAAAAAGAAGCAACAGACAAGTCCCTGCCCTCAAGGAACCCACAATCTAATGGAAGAGACAATAAGTAAACAGACAAACGATTTCTACAGTAAATAGCAAATGATTGAGAGGGAAGGTGCTAGACTTAAGGGAGGACAGGAAAAGCTTCCTGTAGAAGATGAGATTTTCCTGGAGGTTTAAAGGACCTCAGGGAGGTCAGTAGCCAGAGGAGAAGAGGAAAAGCATTCCAGGCATGAGGGCCAACCAGAGAAAATGCCTGGAGCCAAGAGATGCAGGGAAGTGCTTGCGCATTGGTCAGAATAGAACCCTCTTTGGGGCAAGGACTATCTTATCCAACTTCTCTATCTCTTGTTTTTTATTATTATTTTTGTGGGGCAATGAGGGTTAAGTGACTTGCCCGGGGTCACACAATTAGTAAGTGTCAAGTGTCTGAGACTGGATTTGAACTCAGGTCCTCCTGAATCCAGGGCTGGTGCTTTATCCACTGCAGTGCCACCTAGCTGTCCCCTCTTTATCTCTTTAATACACAGCACTCTGCATAGGGGCAGTGCTCAATAAAGGGTATGCACAAGGGAACTCAGTTCTGTAACTGATATGGCTACTGGCTGCTTCCTAGCCCTGTAACCAGGAAAATACCCCAGGTCAAATGGGGAACCATGTGGACTAGACCCATCAGAAACTAAGAGGCTAATGGGGATGGGGGTGAACAGAAGAGATGATGGTCAATGGTTACAAACCCCTACAGGAGCTGGAGAGGGGACATGGACCCTAACTCCTAGATACCATGGCATAGCAAAGAGAATGACCAGGCTGGGGGCAGGGCCTGGAGATGAGGTCATATAAGGATTAAAGGAATAGTAAGGAAACTGGGGGTGCTTAGCCTAGGTATGAGAAGCCTTAGGGAACCCACAGCACTCCCCATAATATCTGAAGGGTAGACTTGAAATAAAGGCTTGGACCCGTTCTGCTTGGCCCCAGAGAGCAAAATCAGGACCAAGAAGAGGTAACATGGAAAGAATGTTGGCTTTGGAGGATCAAGACCTGGACCCCAATCTTGTCTCAGCTACTTATTACCCATGTGACTTTGGGCTAATTACAACATCCGAGCCTCAGTTTCCTCTGATGTAAAATGAAGGAATCAGACTAGCTAAACTCTGAAGTCCCTTTAGGCTCTGACATTCTGTGTTCTTATTGGATCCAATGCAAATACCCAGTGGAACTCTGGGTGCAAACGCCAGTCCCCAAGCTTTGGGCCAGTTTGGGTTTGGGACTTGGGGCACCTAGATGAGCCCCGGCCATCTGCCTCCTTAGCTACTAGCTGTGGCAGTAACCCAGAGCGAGGGAGCAGCACATGGCCGTGACGAGCCTCATGCCTCTCCCCCTCACCACCCTCTCCTGCTGGAGTGGAGAAAGCTACAGCTGCTTTTGTGAATGACCAAGGGGCTGGGGAGAGAGAGGGGGGAAAAATGTGTTTTCTTGCTCCTCTTACACAGATCTCGTTTCAGCCTGGAATTCTTCAAGGCCCCTCCCAGAGCATCCCGGGGCCCAGGCACACACCAGCCCAACTTGGCAAACCTGGGGAAGAGGGGGTGGGGGCAGGACTCCGTTAACCCGTGCATGCTTCCCCTGGTAGGTCAGAGGATTTTCAAGCCGGAGGGGACATCTGAGCTGATCTAAGCCAGCTTCCTTATTTTGCAGATGAAGAAACTGAAGGCCAAAGACATGATCTGACTTCTTGCCCAAGGTCACACGGCTCATAAGGAGCAGAGCCAGGATTCATGGAATTTACAGCAAGGAATGATTTTTAAAGGTCACCTAGTCAAACGCCCTCATTTTACAGAGGTGGGAACAGAGGCCCAGAGAGGTTAAGTGACGTGCCCAAAGTCACAAAGCCACCACCAAGGAATCAGCTTGGGGTGCAAACCCAGATCGGATTAACCCAGACGTTGTGTTCTGGTTGTTACATCACACAACATCCCCTCCTCCTTCTCCAGTGAAACCCTGGGCAAGGGAACTAAATTGGGTGGAGGACAAACAAGATTTAAGTTGTTTAAGATGTCTTTTAAATCACATACCAAAGGTTTGATTTCCCTTCTCCCCACCCCCCACCCCCATGCCAGGCAAGGACACTCTTTTCCCCTAACAAACTCCCACTCCCTCCCTCTGTGTCCCACCTCTTCCTCCATCCCAAACCCACCCAAATAAATTACAATCTGAGATCTGGACTCAATTTAAAAAACACTGGGCCTGTCCTTCATCCTCTTGACTTCTGCGAATATTTGGCACTTGCCTGCTTCTGCACAGCTGTTGTTAGTTGTGGTCGAGTAAAAAAGAATGGGATGGGGAGTCAGGAGACCTGGATTCTAGTCCTGGCTCAGCCCCCTTCCTCACCAACTCCCACTACCCCAGGGGAGGCCCAGCTGCTCTGACCACAAGCCCTATGCACTCTCACCTCTTCACCTTGGCTCAGTTGAACAAATATTAATGAAGCACCTGCTTGGCCAGAGTCCTGGGCTGGGTACCAGGAGAAAAGACACAGGTGGCCCTGCCCTCACAGGGTTCCCAATCTAGTAGACTCCCAGTGTCTTTCCCTACCCCATTGTACTCTAAGGTTGACAGAGTCTTAAGAGGAAGTTAGGCCTCCTGACTCTAAATGTTATCATGAGAAAGGCACCCCCTGAGAAGTAGGTGACCCGTAACTTAGACTCAAGGGACCCAGATTCAAATTCCAGCTTTGTTACTGACCACCAGAGTGGTCTTGGGCCACATCACAAACTCTCTGGGCTCAGTTTCCCCATCGATAAAGTAAGGGATTTGGGTTCTTCCAGATCTAAATTCCACTATCCTGTGAGAAGCTGTTTGAGGTAAGGTTGACTTTGAGGTACTAGGGATGCAAACCAGATGGAGGTGTTCTGAAAGCAATTGTCAATAATGGCACTCGGGGGAGGAGAGTGGGGTTGAATGTGGGAGCCCAGGGCCAAAGGCAGAGTCTTGGAAACTGCTCCTTCTCAGAGATCTGGAAAGGGAAAAGGAATGTGTGATGGATCCTAAAAAGAAGTAGTCAAGAAGGCAGAAGAAAAGCCAGCAAGGGGACCGGAAAAAATACAAGATGTGTTTGAGGGACAAAGAGAGGAACACTTGGCTGGAAGAAAGGGTGTGGGAAAGTAATAATAAATCACTTTATAGTATATCTTCATCCTCACAATGACACTGGGGGGTTAAGTGCTCTTATTATCCCCAATCTACAAATAAGGAAACCGAGTCAGACTTGCCCAGGGTCACTAGCTCTTATTTTTATAGGTTTTAAGCCTCATGACTCACTTTCCCCCTACAACAACCAGAAAGGCTTAGGAACAGAGATGAACTGACTTGCCCAGGGTCAAACAGCTCAGAGGTGTCAGAGGCAGGTTTTGAACCTAGGCCTCAGCTCAGTCACTTCGGTGTCCCTCCCAGACAGCTCCTGCACCCTCCTTTCTTTCCCCCTCCCTGAAACTCTGGGTGTTAGATGACAGTGACCTAGATTGGGTTGGGGTTGGGGGATGGAGGGTGCTGTTAGCTGACCCAGGACAGAAGCTTTGGGATACTTGTCAAAGTATCAGTTCCAGACCAGCCAATCTCCTTAGCTGAGCAGGGACCAGAGGGCAATGAGCCACATGGGGCGGGTTTCTTGGACAGAGTTTCCTGGAAAGTTGCCTTCATCTTCCACTTTGCTAGTGGCCCCAGGCCTAAAAGCAGGCACAGAACCTCAGGGCAGCTCCCTGCCCAATTGGTAAGCTCCTAGCTAAGGAGAGGACCCAACCGAAAAATACACATACATGGGAGGCCCATTGGTCTGGGCTGGAAGGGACCCCAGGAGTCCTCTGGGCTAACTTGCAGCACAGCCAGAATCCCTTCTGCCACATGCCCAGGAAGCAGATACCAGCCTCTGCTTCAACACCTCCAATGATGAGGAACACACCACCACTCTTGGACTGCAGGCTCTCAACTTTCTTTCCAGTGCTCAACACCTCCAAGTTCTCACAGAAAGACAGAACCAGAAGCTTCATGAAATGGGGAAAGCTCTTTATTTGGAGTCTGAAGACACTGGGGCTGCTCTTCTCTGGGCCTCAGTTTCTTGTTCTATCAAATGGGAATAACACCTGTCCGGTCTCCCTCAAAGATTTGCCACGAAGAGGCAAATAAAACTGTGAATGTCTTCTGAGAGCTATGTGGTACAAAGGGGTGGTGATTTGTGATCAAATTACAAAGCAAACGAACACAGACCATTGAATGGTAAGCTTGGATTTAGAAAGACCCAGGTTCAAATCCCATGTCATACTTAGTAGCTGTGGGACCTTAAGCAAGTCACCACCTTTCTGAGCCTGTTTCTTCATCTGTTAAGCGGACATAAGAATTCCTGTATTCTGAATTATTCACACAGGTTAAGTGAGAAAACATAAAGCACTTTGCAAGACTTCACAGTGTTAATACTGCTTGTCATTAGGGGCAGAGAGGAAAGCATGGATAGCTAAGCCTGAAATACAGGTAGTGATCAAGGTTGATTTCAGCGGGAAGAAGAGGGACTAAGGGAACAGCATGGGACATACATTTTTTTGGACATGACTAATATAGGAATTTATTTTACTTGACTATGCAGGGGTGTGTGTGTGTGTGTGTGTGTGTGTGTGTGTGTGTGTGTGTGTGTGCTTTTAACAAGGGTTTTCTTTTTCTTTTCCTCCCTTAATGTGAGGAGGGGACAGATGGGAGGGAGAAAAAATAAATGCTTGATATTTGAAAAAGAATTTTAATCTAAAAGAAAAAAAGAGTGTCAAGTTGAGCTGCTTCCTTTTGCACATAAAGGCTCCATTTGGGCCAAGGTTTTCCCACAATGTGTTTAGTCTGTGGTGGAAGCCCTGAGGTGAACCTTCTGACACACCCATCTCCACCCCACCCCCCATTCTCTATCCTTGTATGTATGCTCGCGCACGCGCACACACACACACACACACACACACACACACACACCCATGACAAAATGATCCTTTTCCATTCACCAATACAGCTCATCACTTCTACCCTTCTCTGACAAGTGTCCAAAGACGCCCAGCCGTCCAACCACACGAAGCTCACTCCCACTTACAGGACCCCAGACAAATAATCACATAGCTTCCCTTTGAACACTTCCATCGACGGAGAACTTACTACTCTCCGAAGTGTCCTATTCCACTTTTGAACAGTTTCATTTGTTAAACTCCGGTGTCGAGATGTGAGGGCAAAAGTCGTTACCAGCCCAGTAGAGGAAGAAGGTAGCATTTTTGTTGGGCTTTATGGGATAGATAGGAATTTAAGAGGCAAAAAAATCCTTTTTAAATAGAATATATTTTATATACTATATTTATTTCTATTTGTTATTTATGTATTTCATATATTATATACATTAAAAAACATAGTTATTTCAGTTGCGTCCTACTCTTCGTGACCCCATTTGGAGTTTTCTTGGCAAAGATACTGGAGTAGTTTGCCATTTCCTTCTCCCTCAATCATTTTACAGATGAGGAAACTGAGGTAAACAGAGTGAAGTGACTTGCCCTTGGATCACACAGTTTGTAGGTGTCTGAGGTTAGATTTGAATTCAGGTCCTCCCAATTCTAGGGCTATCACTTTATCTACTGCTCCACTCTTTTCTTTTCTTCAAGGTATTTTTTTATTTAATATATCTGAAAGGAATTCATATACAAAGAATTGAGACATGAGAAACATCGATCCATCACTAATGATAGGTAACAGCAGGAGCAAAGGCATGGACAGGGGAAAATACAGGGCATATTTCAAGCCAAGGGAACTGTCCAGTGGCTCAAGCACATAGGATCACGCTAGAAGGGTAGGGTGGCAACAGCTTGTAGCTCACAGAAATGCTCAAATGTCAGGCAGAAGAATTAGAATGTTTAGAAGGCAATAAAGAGCCCAAGAAGTTGTTGGTGTGTGTTTGTTTTTTAAGTGAAGAGTAACTTGCCCAGATCTAGAGATAAGAATAGTTTATGAAGGCTAAATCTAAGGGGAGAGAGAGAGAACAGAGGCAGAAGACCTGAAAGGAGACTACAATAGCCCAGGTAATTACTACTGAGGTCCTGTGGGATTAGAGAGGAGAGAATTGATAAACTACTATGGGATTAGAACTGGTAGGTTTTATCCACTTAATAGGAACTTAATCAAATGTGTGTTGAACCTCTCCAAAGGTTTTCATATGACTTCTACATTTATTAAACATCTACTGCATGCAAGACCTTGACCTTGGGATACAGAAGAGTTACAGATGCTGTTTTCAAGAAATTTACAAGGGGGAACCCAGAGAATTGGTATAGATAAATAGATCATATATATGTAAATGTACACACACACATATGAATGGGATATCAGAGAGAGGGCTGATCAGAGACATAGAGACAGGATTCAAATCCCTTCACTCAACAAATAAGGCAAATGAGGACTAGAGAAGAAAATAAGGACTTTTCTAAAGTCTTGTAATAAGTTTACCACAAAGCCAGGGTACTGACTGAAGTCTCCTGCCTATTCTTGTACATCCACTGTTTTACTAAACAAATCACGAGAGAGCCACTGCATACCTTTAATGGCAAAGAAAGATCGCTACCCTGGCAATGATAAATCATTATTGTTAGGCAGCATGGGCACTGGACTGGGAAGCAGGAGGTCCCTGGGTTCAAATCCCACCTTCTACACTTTAGTTGTATGACCATGGGCAGGTTACTGAAATGTTCTTTGTCTCGGTTTCCTCATCTGTTAAGGGGGCTTGATGGCCTCTTAAAGGGAGGATGATGTAGAGGCTCAGCCTTGGAGTAGGGACGATCTAGGTTTAAGCCTCACCTCAAACACAGACACATCCTGGTGGCATGACCCTGAGCAAGTCAGAAAACCTGGGTGGCCCAGACAATTCTCTCACACTTGTAGAAGGTGTAACATGAGGTGAACCCCACACACCAGGTAGAGTAAAAGCCTGTCCTTGAACCTAGCTTTGCAGATCAGTGTGATTTCCAACATGCCACATCTGGCTCCAACCTCCTTCCATCTTTATTTTCCACAATCTACCCACATGGACCCGCCATCACTGGTCAAACTAGAGTCTTCGCCATCCCCTGAACACATTCCCATTCTTGCTCACCCCGCCTAGGATGCCTCTCCCCCACTTCAAGGGCCATGGTCCTTCAGGAAGTCTTCCCCAGCTCCTGAGGAATAAACCATCCTTTTGGTACTCACTCCACACTGCCCTGTGCCTATATCCGTGCTTCCCAACCCCAGTTGTGTGTAATAGGTCATCTCTCTTGATAGAATACAAGCTCCCCAAGGGAACCTATAACCCTCTAGAGTGCCTTTTGTTCCTACTTGAGAAAAGGAAGGTAAGTATATTTACAAAGAGGAGGAGGGCAGGAATTGTTTCACTTTTGTCTTTGCATCCCCAGCAATCAGCATGATGTCCAGCACATAGTAGGCATCTAATAAATGTCTACTGAACTAATGAACAGAGATGGTTACTCATGGGAAGAGGTAGAATATAGTGGAGAAGCAACAGATTTGGAGGTAGAAGACCCAAGTTCAAGAGAGGACTTTACAACTAACAAGTTGGATGCCCTTGGGTAAATCATATTTTTCCTGGGGATCAGTTTCCCTACCTGTAAAATGAATGGGTTGGATAAAATAAGTTCTATCACCCTCCTCCCACACATACCCCAACATTCCATGATTCACATCCTAGGGCCCCTTCTACTTCTGGCATCCTATAAGCTCATTGCCATCTCCACCTCCCTCCCCAAAAAGCAGCCATCCAAGGAAAAATCCTGAGGGGCAGGGTTACGGATTAACTATAACTTAAGAGCCTGAAAAGAGCTACCCCCCCCAACAAGTATCAGTTTCCTATCCTGGGGATCCAAGGCTACCTCATTCCTTGCCCCTTATCAGCTCATCTCACTGTCCCCCCAGGATCCTGGCCCCTGCCACTGAGCCCAAAGCTTTTCCCCCAGAAAGAATGTGTGGCAAGAGGGGGTGGGGAAGATAATCTCTCTGCACACTTCCACCATTGTGTTCACACTTGGTAAATCAAAACCCCCTTAGAGCCAGTGATGGAGTGATTTTCATCCTTTAAAGGCCACCCGGGCAGGCAAGGTGGTTACCGGGCTCTGACAGAAGCCACATCCTACCCACCAGTGCCCACAAGTGCTCTCTCATCACAAAGGACCTCTCCCCTTCTTGACTCCAGGGCACTGCCTCCTGGAACAGCAGGCCTGAGGTTGGAAGAACACTGAATTTAAAGTCAGAAGACCAGGGTAGAGGTCCTGGACTGTCACACCTTAGCTGTATGACCTTGGGTGAGCCAAAATGCCTTCCTCTGTACAGAGGGAGGCATGGTGGTGAGAGGGGCGGGAAAGAGGAGGCAAAAGACAAGGCTCAGATACAGTAGATGACCTGGCCCTAAGTCAATACTTGACTCTCTGCTACATCCTCTAGGATCCAGATATACTGGCCCAGGATGCTCTATCAGCTCTATCAGCTGGCCTGACTCTCCCCCGGGCTTGGAATGCTCTCCCGCCTGATCTTGGACTCCTGACTCTCTTCAAGACTCAGCTCAATCTTCCCTTCTTCAGCAGGGCTTACTGGTCCCTACATGCCTTCCCCCTGCTCCCTTCCTCCTCCTTTCCATCAGAAATTGCCTTCATTATATACATTACATTGTATAGATTTAGTATATCTGTAGGGGTTTTTTTGGTTTGGGGTTTTTGTGGGGCAATGAGGGTTAAGTGACTTGCCCAGGGTCACACAGCTAGTAAGTGTCAAGTATCTGAGGCCAGATTTGAACTCAAGTACTCCTGAATCCAAGGCCGGTACTTTATCCACTGTGCCATCTAGCTGCCTCTGTCCATAGTTATTAATAAGCTATTCACACACACATACACCATTAGAATGTGAGCTCCCTGATGGCAGGGACCATGCCTTTGCCCACGGTTGCAGCTCCACTGCTTAGTATAGTGTCTGGCACAAAGTAAATGCTTAATAAATGTCCTTGACTGAATGTTGACAGTCTGCTCTGACTCAGAATTCATGTGTTATTTCTAATACCCCACATCTGGCCCTAATTCCCCTACCTAGACCCATCACTTGGAGGAGTATGAAAAGAGAAGACAAAATACTATAAGACAGAGAAAAAAGTGAGATAACGAAGCAATAGAACTCGGGGGAAAAAATGATAAAAATAAAGTCAGAGGGCCCGAGTTTTAAAACAGTCTCTGCTTCTAACTAGCTTTGTGACCTTGGGCAAGTCAAGTGTGTTCTGTGAGCCAGAGTTTCCACGTCTGTCAAATGAAGTGATTGGACATTATCCAATCTATGAGATGTAGTGGGGGTGTGGGATGAGATTTCTGCTGCCTCCTTCAGGGAGTTGGGCTGATCAAAGTGCTTGGTAATCACAAAGCCCTTTGGAAATATCAACAGCCACTATCACCCAAGAGGATTACTTCTAGAAGCCACGAGGCTGTCTTGCCCTGAATTCAGGAGAATTTGGGAGTTGGGGGAGATGAACAGCCAAACAAAAAAGAAGAAGAAAAAGTTATATACAGAGGGGCAGGAGGCTGGCAAGCAAGATTAGTCCCAGCTGTCTCTGTGTCCCACACACCGGCAGCAGGAAGGCTGAGGGGGCTGTGGGCGGGACATCTGTTCACACAGCTGAGGGAATTCAGGCTGCTACTTCACACCCTCGCCCCTGCCCCCCAGACCCATCCCAACCCAGGCAGACCAAAGGTCATGTCTTTACCCAGCCTGTCCTAGGTGCCCTTAGGCCAGGGAAGACAGAGGAAGCCCATACATCTTGCTCCCAATGGCCTGTGGGAGACTGGGCCCAGTGAGAGAGGTGTTCAGGATAAACTAGATTTAAAGCTGGAAGGACCCTGACAAATCATATCCAACTCCCTCATTTGATAAGGGGAAACCAGAGAGAGATTCGCCCAACAACTTACAGTTAAGTAACAGAACTGGGATTCGAATCCAGAACTCTCCCTTCATGCCATCTTTTTGCTTAGATTTTCACAGATTTACTGTTGGAAGGGACCTCAGAGGTCAGCTAGATCTACTCTTTATTTAACGAAAGATGGAATTCACGCCCAGGGAGTCACACCATGAGCAGCAGGGAGAAAAGCCAAAAGCAAGGAGGAAAACAGGGAAAATGCCAGCTGACAGCTTCCATGCATTTATCATCCACTTAGAAAGAAAAGCTGAACATCCCAACACTCACAGTTTTGTGCAGAACTTTTCGCATTCTACTGAGTATATGGAAGGACTCATATAGAAGTTGTTTGTTAAGTTCAGAAGTTTAAAATGTAAATATTCTACCTGGAATTGAGAGCACAGGAGAGTAGTGAAAATAAAAATGTGTGTACATATATGTATACAGAGATGTATACATGCAGATGTGCTGACATTTGGGGCAGCTAGGAATTACAATGGATAGAGCACTGGGCTTAGAGTCAGGATGACTCATCTTCAAGAGCTTACTAGCTGTGTGACCCTGGGCAAGTCACTTCATTCTGTTTGCCTCAGTTTCCTCATCTATAAAATGAGCTGGAGAAGGAAATGGCAGACCTCTGCCAAGAAAACCCTAAATTGGGTCGCAAAGAGTCAAAGATGACTGAACAAAAACAAAATATATTTGTATTTCTGTATGCACATAGACACACCCTACATAGCTTATGAAGTTTTTATGTGCGTTATTAGTCTCATTTTATCTTCACAATAAACTTGTGAGGGTAGGTAAAGCAAAAATAATCATCCTCCCCACCCTGTCTTAAAAACAAACAAAGACATTTTGCCATTTAAGTTCTATGTCAGAAGAGGAGATGTTCAGATTCTCTTAGATGGAAAAAAAGGTATCTCATCTGGTCCAGCCCCACACTGGACAGGGATGTTCTCTCTACACCATCTTTAAGTAGTCAGATGTCTTCTGCTTGCATACCTCCCTAAGGAGTATGGGTTATATAAAAATGAACCTTTGTTCTCAGTGATGTCAGTTGTTTCCTCTATGGCTGCCCACCCCACATGACTCTTGCCCATGGGCAACATAGACAAGCTACCCAAACAGATTACTGCTCAAGTCTAACTCTGCCCCATTCTGGAACTTTCAACCATTGCTTTCATTTCTGCTCTCAGGCACTGAGCAGAAATCAGTCTCTCAGGTGACTGCTTAAAGACAAGTGTCATGTACCACCATCCCTCCCATCAGTCTTCTCTTCTCCAGGCTAAATAGCCTGAGTTCCTTAAACCACTCCTTGTACAGCATGGTCTCTGTACACTCTCCAGCTTGCCAAGGTCCTTTGTAAACTGTGATGTCCAGAAATGTACTCCATGCTCCAGATTTGGTTTGGCCACAGCCTACTACAATAGGATTATTATCACTTTCATTCTTAATTCATTCAGCTTTTGATCTGCTGAAAATTTCCAAATTATCTTCAGACAAACTGCTCCCTAGCCATGCCTCTCCTTCTTGTACTTGGGAAATGATTGTTTGAACCCAAAAGAAGGAATTTACATTTATCTCTGTTACATTTCATCTAGTATGATTAAGTTCATCATCCTAGTTCATTTTCTTGGAACCTGCCAGTGTCATCAATCCCTTCCACCTCCATATCATGTGCAAATAGCGTCTATGCTTTCATTCAAAGTCACTGCAAAAATATCGAAAAGGGGCAGCTAGGTGGTACAGTAGACAAAGCACTGGCCCTGGATTCAGGAGGACTCGAGTTCAAATCCAGTCCCAGACACTTGACACTTACTAGCTGTGTGACCCTGGGCAAGTCACTTAACCCTCATTGTCCCACAAAAAAAGGAAACAAAGAAAAGAAAAAATATTGAAGAGCACAGAGCCAAGAACAAACCCTTGGGGAACTGTATTAAATGTTTCTCTCCATGGCACAATTGATTGCCACTCTTTGGGTTTGGTCATTCAACTAGTTCTAGATATTCCTAACTCTGTTACCATCCAGCCCCCAATTTTCTGACTTGGTTTGGTGCTCTTTCCACTACACCAAGCTCCAATAAGGAGTCATTGTGGGCTCTGGAGTAAGGGAATGGCCAAATCTGACTTTTAGAGTACTTTTGAAGCCATTCAAGGCCAACTCCCTACCTGATGTAGAAATCAATCCTGGCACATTTCATCAATGAGTTGCCTTATTAGGTAGTGAGCTGATCATTAGCCTCCATTCAATTACCTCTGGTGACTGGGAGCTCACTACCTAATAAGTCGATACATTCATTTTCTTACAGTTTCCTCATTATTAGAGGGTTATGTCTCCCTGTAACTCCCCCATCCCAATTTGGCTTCTGGGAGGACTGGCATAAGCTTTGTTTTGGGAAGTAGCTGGGAATAGAAAGACAAGAATGAAACTGTTCTCTTCCTCAAGGAGCTTCTATTGGAATAACTCGGGTGATAGACAAATGAAAGCATAAAGTAATTTGAGGAAAGAGAGAGCAACAGCAACAAGGGAGGGGACGGTGGAAGCAGGGAAAGGCTTTAAAAAGAGGGGGCACCCGAGCTGGTGACTTCAATTATATCATCTGGACTCTAGCTCTGAACCCTATGACCATGAGCCATAGACATCTGGGTCTTCAGATCATTTCCAACATTCTTAGGTCATTCCATCTTCAACCTTTTCCTGTTCCAATCCATCCTGCACACACTAGTAGATTAATCTTACTTTTGCCGTTATCTGATTCACATCACTCCTCCACTCAAAAACTTTCAGTGGCTCCCTATTGCCTCTTAACTCTTTAGTCTGGCTTTCAAGAGCTTTCATAATGTGGCCCAACCTAACTTTCCAGCCTTCTCATATTTTTTCCTCCTCTATCCATTCTATACTCTAGACAAACTAAACAACTCTACCTCCCCCAACCCCAAACACATCCTACATTTCCAGCCACCATGCATTTGTTCAGCATCTTCTTTTCCTCTGCTGAATTTTTACTCAACTCAAATGCTTTTGCCTTCAAGTAACCCACCTGCTACCTCCCACCCCATGTAGTCCTTTCCCCTCTGACCTCTCCTGGGACTTTGCCTGCACTTCTCTATGATGTATTTATCACGTGACACATATTTTACTTATGCAGGTAATCTCTCATCTTCTCGTTAGACTGAGCTCTTTAAGGTTAAGGGTCTGAGGAACCCAAACTTTGCATCTCCCCATTGGCCCAGGATGATACTTGCTGAATTCTACTCACTTCAGTTCCCCTGCCTCTTGTTTTGTTTTGTTTTTCAAGACCTTTAGGGCAATGAGCCTCCCTGAACCCTGTGTTTAACAAACACTACTCCCTGAATGGGTACTCCCATCATCCATGCTTGTTGTGTGCCTGGGTCTCTGCTCTACTATATCTTGGATTCTGGGAAAGTTTAGAGCCTCTACTTCAAGACTCCAAGTTGCAGAGGTTCCAAGCTGCATTGGGAGAGAGATTTCCTGTACCAGTGAAATCAGAGGTCCATTCCCTTTCCTTATCTCCCCAACAAAGAGTTAATCAAACAGGCCTTGAGGCCTTGTCTTTTCCCTGAGATCTCCCTCCTCTGCCTCAGCAATACACAGGCTCAGAAAATTAGAGTTTGGGGGAATCATAGGATTTAGAACTGGAAGGGACTTCAGAGATAATCTAGGCCAGTGTTATCAAACTCAAATAGAAACAGGGGCCTCTAAACCATACCTAAGGATCCCTTGAGAGCCACATACTGACATTTTTATTGTTGTTGGATCATTTCAGTCATGTCCGACTCTCCATGTCCCCATCGGGTTGTCTTAGCAAAGATGCTAGAGTGGTTTGTCATTTCCTTCTCCATCTCATTTTACAGATGAGGAAATGGAGGCAAACAGAATGAACCGATTTTCTTAGGGTCACACAGATAGTAAGTGTTTGAGACTAGATTTGAACTCAGGTCTTCCTGCCTCCAGTCCTGACACTCGATCTACTTTGCCACATAGGAAACCACATATTAACATTATCTATGTTCTATTGCATTTCCTTCATTTTGTTAAATATTCCCAATTATATTTTAATCTGGGTTTGGGATACATTCAGGATGGTTAGGGGCAGCATGTTTAATACTTCTCTCATTGAGTTCAGTTCTCTTATTTTACAAATCAGAAACCTAGGTGTAAGAAAAAGGAAGGGGATTCACCAGGGCCACACAATTAAGAAAGGGAATTATAAATCAAGCCTGGGTCATTTGACCCCAGATCCAGTCCAGCGCATTGCCTCTCCAGAGGTATCTTAAGCTTGCTTGTGTCATGGACCTCTTTGGCAGTCTAGAGAAACCTATGGACCCTTTCTTAAAGTAAGGTTTTTAAAAACATACAATAAATACACAGGATTGCAAAGGAAACAAATTATATTGTAGGACAATTGTCAAAATTTTAAAAAAAATTCATGGATCCCAGGTTAAGAAAAAGCCTCAGGGCAGCTAGGTAGCACAGTGGATGAAGCTCCAGCCCTGGATTCAGGAGGACCTGAGTTCAAATCCAGCTTCAAACACTTGACACTTACTAGCTGTGTGACCCTGTGCAAATCACTTAACCCTCATTACTCCGCCAAAAAAAAAAAAAGAAAGAAAGAAAAAGAAACAAAAGAAAAGAAACAAAAAAGGAAAAAGCCTCTTCCAGTTTTATTGGTGGAGGAAACATTCACAGCAATCAATCAACAAACATTTATTAAGCACCTACTATACGATAAAGATGAAACAGCCTCTCCCCTCCAAAGAAATTATGGATATCTGAAGTATCATAAACTAGGTAGGATCTGATCATCTCTCCCCGCTCTGTCTTTGTTTACAGGCAATAAACATCTCTGGGATTATACTATAAGCTCCTGGAGGGACTTGTTATCTTTGTCATGTCCTCTTTGTCATGTATGTCATCTTTGTATCTCTGGCATAGAACAATGAGTAGGCACCTAATCAACATGTGCCTGATTGGATGCTGCCCTTCCTAACTGCTTCTCCACAACTGGCCAGAGGTTCCTCCAAAGGAATCACCTAGGTTCCAAACAGTCACAACCCCACTCTCTCCAGCCACTTCTGCCCTAGGCTGAAGCCCCTTGGGCACATAGAGACACAAAGGTAGGTTCCACCAAGGTCTCGCTTTTCTCCCAGTCCTTTCTGGAGGGCTCCCCTCTCAGCTGGTATATCAATTGTTATAGGATATAAAATTAGAAAGGTCCTTAGATACCATTTAGTCTAACCCTTATCATTTTAAGGATGGAGAAACTGAGGCCCAGGAAAGGGAAAAGTCACCCAGGAGAGCCAGAATTGAAATCCAGGGCCATTTGACTCCAAACCAAGAGTTCTTTCCATTACAGATAGCAAGCAAACTTTCCCAGGCATGAGTGCCAGCAGATAAAAGTCCTACCTGGTAATCAAACCAAGATGGGCCAGGCAGCCCAGCAGGACCCTGGTTGGAGCCAGAAAGAAGGAGGGGTTGGAAGAGAGAAGGACAAAAAGCAAAAACAAAAACAAAAAAATTTAGAAAGATCAGCAACTTTCCCCCCTTTATCCATGAATAGGGCAGGAGGGAACAGTGGAGACCCTCAGAGGGTGGGCCCCTGGCTATACTGCTTAGCAGAACAAGCTCCCAGGCAGGGATTGGGGGTTTGAAGCCTTGGGAGTAGATGGGGGTCAAAAAACCCAACTTATTTTAGATCACATAGTATTTCCTTACCACCACCACTCCCATCTCCCTCGGCCCTAACCCAGCCTGGAGCATAATTAAAGCTGGGCTTGGGATGAAGGACTAGGAGCTGGCATGATAGAGTAAAAAAGGAGGCTGCCTCTGGAGCCAGAGGTTGGGGTTCAAATCTCACCTCAAATAACTATTAGCTGTGTGACCATGTATAGATCATTTGGCTTTCTTGTGCCTCAGTTTCTCTTTCTGTAAAATGAGGGGATTAGACTAGAAGATCAGGAGATCAAAGATCAAAGCCGGAAGCTATTTTCTAACCCCCAAATTTTACAAAGAAGGAAACTGAGGGAGCAGCTAGGTGGCACAGTAGATAAAGCACCGGCCCTGTATTCAGGAGGACCTGAGTTCAAATCCAGCCTCAGACACTTGACATTTACTAGCTGTGTGACCCTGGACAAGTCACTTAACCCTCATTGCCCTGCCAAAAAGAAAAAAAGGGGGGGGAGGGATAAAAACCCCATTTAGGGTTTTCTTGGCCAAGATACTGGAGTGAGATGAAGATGCCCAGGGTCACGCAGCTAGTAAGTATCTGAAGCCGGATTTGATCTCAGGAAGATGAGTCTTCCTGACTCCAGGCTCATCATGCTATTTCTACCACTAAAGAAACTCAGCTCCTTCCCTATATTTTCATCCTTTAAAGCCTAGTCCAAATGCTGCCTTCTCACAAAGCCCTCCCTAACTACTCCAAGTTACATGGCCCTCTCGATTATTAAGGGAGGGGTCCATGAAAAGTTTGGATTGGGTGTCTTTTGAGGCCACCACCCCCTTTGATCAGATACAGCATTTACATTGCCCACTCATCCCCAGCCCTTTCACCAGCTCATCCTGGATCCCCAGTGAAACCTGAAGCTAATGAAGAACTGGTATATATCCCTACCTCCAAGAATATAACAGGGCTAGGCACAAAGGAAAATGTGACTATCTGGACCTCCTAGAATATTAGAGAAGAAAAGGACTGAGGCATCATCTAGCCCACACCTGTCATTTTACAGGTGTAGAGAGAAATTTGGAATATGGAAGCACCTTTCCTAAAATCACATGGGGAGGGGCAGCTGGGTGGTGCAGTGGATAGAGCACCGGCCCTGGAGTCAGGAGTACCTGAGTTCAAATCCGGCCTCAGACACTTAACACTTACTAACTGTGTGACCCTGGGCAAGTCACTTAACCCTAATTGCCTCACTAAAAAAAAAAAAATCACATGGGGAGTATGTGGCTGAGATTCAAATCCAAACTGCACTACCAAGCCAGGCTCCTTCTCCCCAACCACCCCTCAGTGAAGACTTTGGTCCTAAATTGATTGTTACTCTGAAAGAACCAGACCTCCATATCAGTTCACCTATAAAGCTATAAAAGGCTTTGGCTGTGTTAAAAGAGAAGATGGTAAATACTAGTCTTCTGACAGCACCTGAAATGTCATCCTAGAGAGAGATTGACAAATGCACTGGATTTGGAGACAGAAGACCTGGGTTGGATCATAGTTTTGGAGTTGGGAAAGGATCTCAGAGGTCAGATAGTCCAAACCTCAGTTTCCCCATTTGTAAAAAGTGGCACTTGGACTAGACAGCCTCTAAGATCCCCACCAGCTCTGACCCCCCGAATCCCCTTTCTCATTCCAAATGGTAGAAGTACTTCCCCCAAATCTTATTGAATTAGGTCTGGCCACATAGACATACAATCAAATTGAATTGAGGAATGGGTAAGGGGGAGGGGTGGGATAAGGAATGGATCTTGCCCCAAAGAAAAAAAAAGGGGGGGGGGAGGGGGAAGGAATAGAAAAAGGAGGGAGAAAGAAAAACACAAAAGAGAAGGGGAAAAAAGTTTCCCATGAAAATATTTTATTTTCTTTGAGAACAGGATACACCTGCAGGCCTCCTCGGCGGGGCCTCCCAAGGCCCAGCCCCAGGATTAGCAGGGAAGCAGAGCCCTCTGGCGGCAGCCTCGACACTAGCTACCTCTCTCTCGAGACCCGAGCTGGAAAGGAACTTACTCTACTCTAGCCGAATTCCCTCATTTTAACCAGGAAAATGAGTCCTCTTAGACATGGGGAAATGACTTGGCCAAGGTCACACTGCTAGTGATGGGCAGTAGTGGATTCTAATCTACTTGGCAGGACTCCAAAATCCCTCCACCCCTACCTTTACTTTACCTGACATCTTCCCCACCCCCCAGTCTCACCTGGAGAGCTAACAGGTGATGAGGTCTGATTCCTTCCCCCTAGGAGGGACTTTCCCATACTTGCGGCGGCGATGCCCCCAAATATGAGGTGGGAGCCTTCTTCAGCAGCCCATATGCGGAGCTGGTGGGGGTCCCACTGCTGAAGACTAACTAGGCGCCCAGGCAGCTATTGGGGGAGTCGGGGAAGCCAAGGAGGGTGGGGAGAGGAAGAAGGAGCGAGAAGAGGAAAGGAAAAGACAGACAGACACTCCGAAACCACACGCTGGCCGCAAACTGCTGTTGAAGGGGAAATCGGGCCGCGGGAACAGATGCTGCCCCCCCCTTTTCTCTCTCTCTCTTTTTCTGTGGAAATCCTTAAACGAATTCATCTGGGATCCGGGATGCGGAAAGAGCGGTAAACACCCCACAGGAAGCTCGGGGCTGGCAGAACTGCCCTGCCCAGCCCTGAAGCGTAAGGCAGCCTGGTGTAGGGTAACAAGTCTTGGACTGGGAGTCAGGGGACCTGGGTTTGAGTTCCCTGCTCAACTATTCACGTCCCTTTCCAACACCAATATTCTGAGTCGGGAACTAAAACCAAACATTGAGCTGCAGTGACCTTGGGCAAGTCACTTAAATCTAGATGGGTCTCGGTTTCCTCATTTGAAAAAAAGGCTGGAGGGGCTTGGAAGAAAGGATCCCCTAAGGGGCCTGGAGAGGTTGGTTCAAATCTGGCATTCTAAGATTCTCTGGCGTCGGGGAAAGCACCCTGGAGACAGTTTCAGTCTCGCTTCTACCATTCACTCGAGGCATAATAACCTTGGGCCAGTCCTTTCCCTTTTCTGAATCTTAGTTTCCCCATCAGGGTCATTAAGGTCCTTCCCAGCTGACAGTCTAGGGATTTCGGGACGAAGATTGGCTCAAGCAGTAGGTAGCAGGTCCTGGAGCCCCAAACCAGTGCAAAGAGAGCAGAACCCAGCACCATCCCCAGGGCGTGGTTGGGGGGTGGGGGTGCCCGGCAGCGGAGAACTCCAGTTATCACCATAACTATCTCTAGTTTCTCCAGCCCTTTCCTTACAACAACCCTACAGGGTAGGTATGTCCAAAGAGTATATTGTCCCCATTTTACAGACTGGGAAACTGAGGCTGGGGGAGGGGTGGGGTGACTTGCCCTGGTAACACACAGCTAAGTGCTAGTAGAGAGATTAAGCCAAAATTTTCATATATTTTTTTTAAATCTAGGTGGAAAACGAAATCTATTGGAAATGGAATGGCAGAACTATTTGGTTATGAAGTGTGTAATATCAATGATAAATCTGACAGACACCCTCCCTAGGGGCTAAAGGGGGGGTGGAAGGCAAGAAAAAACAAATTCTTCGAGCTTGGAGTTATTTTTTTTCCTTTGGGGCACAGTACAAAGAACATCTGGATTTTGTACGTCTTTTTTTTTTTATTAACTTGGGGGTGGGGGGGGAGGGGAGTCTGCGGCTGCTTGGAAAAAGTCAAACAGAAGAGAGTTCCCGTCCATCCCCCGAGCTTTCTCCGCCGAGTGTCTGTAGCAAACGCAGAACAAAACCACACCTACTAGAAAGGGGAGAGAGCAATCAAGAGAACGAGCTAGAGAACTCGGGTCCGACAGGGGCCAGATCGCTCCGGGGAAATGGGGAGCGCGCTGGACTGGTCTCTCCCCGCCCCGCTGCCCCCAGACTCCCGAACCACTGAGCCCCAAGAGTCCGGGTCGCTCTCAGGGTGCCAAGGAGCTCCGGGGTCAAGGACCCCAGGAAGGCCAGGGCCGGGGAGAGCGGCCGGGACCTCAGCCTGGCATCACAGAGCCTTGCAAGACTGAGGAGAGCGGTGAACTCCCCCGTCCCCATTTGCCTTTTACTGTCCTCGAGAAAACACCCACACGTAATGAAATCCATCCTCTGACAAGCAGGAGACACAGACACAAGGACACACAAACACACGCACTGTGACAAAAGCGCTCAACAAACAAACCGCTCCAGGCAACACAACCTGCTGCCGATGATTAACTATTAATAATACAGCCCTGGGAGAGAGAGTTTGCATCCACTTCTGAAAGACTGACAGACAGACACACACACACACACACATACGCACATAACGTATACGCACACGATAGTTTCCAAGTCACCAGAAAGAACGCGTAAACTAAATAATAACAAAAACTTATGGTTTCCAGATCTGCACAGTATATCCCACTGCCCTCCCTCCCTTTGCTTCCCAAGTTCTCAGCATTAACATAGTTCATCTCAACAACCCGTCTTTCCCACGTTTGGGGGTGTTTGGATTGGGGGGCAGGGCAGGAGGGGATTGTTCCACCTGGGCTGGACTGGATGTCCCACCTCGGCTAGGAAGCCCATCGCTCTCTCCCAGCCCAAGGCAAGTGGGGCGGACGCGGGTCTGCCTGCAGGGCAGTTGCAGGACCGGCGTCCAGAAAGTACGCTCAGTTCTCCTACCCCCTCCTCCCCAATCCGCGGCCGGTGCACCCCTGTTTCACCAGGACGCGAGGAGAAGTCGGAGCAGGAAAGCCCACCAGCCCCGTGGTCTCCGGGGACAACAGGAGAAGACCGGCGGGCGAGCTTCCCCGGGCACAATTCCATGCCTCGAACCGGGGACCACGGGCGAAGAGGGCTGGGGGTAGCGAGGAGGGCTGGGGGTGGCATGGGGCGCAAAAAGAAGCCGATGACAAGTCCCAGCGGCGGAGGGGAGGCAACGGGAGCCGGCGGCGGCGAAGGTGAAGGAGAGAAGAAGGGAGGAGGAGAGAGAAGGGGTCTGGGGCCGGCCCGAGGTTCCCTCGGGCGGTCGCTCCCTTGCTCCCTTGCTCGCTCTCTCCCTTGCTCGCTCTCTCCCTTGCTCGCTCTCTCCCTTGCTCGCTCTCTCCCTTGCTCGCTCTCTCCCTTGCTCGCTCTCTCCCTTGCTCGCTCTCTCCCTTGCTCGCTCGCCCGATCTCTCGCTAGCAGGCGGGCAGACAGGCAAGCAGGCAGGCAGGCAGGCGCGCTGGGGGCGGGGAGCTGGGGGCTGGTTTGGAGAAGGGGCCGGAGCCCCGAACGGCACCTACCCGAAGTAGGCGGCCGAGGGGCGGAGGGAGCCGAACAGCACCATCAGCGCGAAGGAGGAGGAAGAGAGCCAGCCCACCAGGACTTGTCCAGCCAGCATCTTGCGGCTGCGGCTCGGGGGCTGACCATCTCGCTCCCCCCGCAGGTCTCGGTAAGAGCTCGCCCGGCTCGGGGCCGCCTTCTTATAGCGCCCGCGAGCGCCGGGGGAGCGAGGGAGCGAGCCAGCCGGGAGGGGCTGAGGACGGGGGAGGGGCGGGGCCCGGACTGGTCCGGCCCAGGGGCTGCGCCCGGCCGGGGGACTCCAGACCAGCTGGGAGGAGGCGCGGCCAGGCGCGCGAGGCCCCGCCCGCTTTCTCCGAGCCCCCCCCTCCCCCTCCCCCTCCCACCCCCCTTCGCCTTTCCACCCCGCAGCCCCGCCCCCAGCCCCCTTGAAGAGCCCCGAGCGGGCACAGCTCGAGGAGAAAGAAGGCTCCTCTAGCTCTTCCCTAGCCAAGGAGTGGTGGGAAGGGGAGAGTAGAGAAAGCATAAGACGGGAGGATCGGGGGGAAGCCGAGAGGCGGCGTCCCAGCTTTGCCAAGCCCAGGGGCTCTTCCCCAGCCCAGGACTCCCGACCAGCTGGGAGAGGGCGTAGCCTGAGACTGAGCTGGCCCGCCAGCCCCTCCTCGCAGCAGCGGTGGGAGGGAGGGATGGAATGTGGCCCCCGAGGGGGTGTGACTGGAGAGTCAGGCCCCGCCCTCCATAGGCCCAAGGCACCCGGAGTTGCGTCGGATGGGGGGCGGGGTGACTTCGGAGCTCCGCCTCCCCCCAGGGAAGGGCTCGGGAGAGCCCCGGGAGGAGGAGCTGAGGGTGTGAAATCGGAACCTCTGGCGGGCGTCACTAAAGCAAGGGCTCGGCCCGGGGAGAACCCGGCTGGGCAATGAGAGGAGGAAGAACCCGGGGCTCCCCCCATCCCCCTGGGCCGGGGGGAAGGGGGCAGGGTAAGGAGGGGACCCCCAGGCGGAACCAAGGGAGTGGTGCTGGAGGAGGCGGGCCGGGCTGTTGGGAGCAGGAGTGTCTGGAAGGGCCCCTGTGCTCCCGGACCACTGACCTGGACCGAAAAGAGCGGCATGTGGAGCTTTGAAAGAGAGCTGGAGTGAGGGGGTCTGAGTTCGAGGGACTCTGCGACATGTTCTAGCTGTGGAACCTTGGGGTACACATTGCCCACCTCCCGCCCCACCCCGAACCTGTTTCTTCTTTTGCGAAATGAAGAAATTGGATAATCGCTGATCCGTAATATCAATAATCGTTGATCTCTCAGGGTCCTTTCAGCTCCAACATTCTCTAATTCTGTGACTCGTTTCAGGCTTCATCCTCCTCTGATTGTCTCTTGCAAGGGATGTAAAATCTAACAGGTGTTTGCCCCCACCCCCATAATAATCGTTGTAATGTATTAAGGTTGGAAGAGAACTACTTGAACCCACTCGAATTACAGATTGAAAAATTGAGGACTTCGAGAAAAAGTCACTTGCACATAGTGAATAGAAATGTGGAACTAGAGCCCAGTTCCTCTGACTCTAGCCCCTCCCCCCACGCACACACATACTTTCCACTATACCAGGGCACGATTATTTAGCCATTTACCTCATACAGATTTCATAATATAACCATGAGATAGGAAATACAAAGTCTTAGTATGCCCACTTTACAGATGAGAAGGCTGAGACTCACAGAAAGGTCAAGTGACTTGCCCAGAGTCACACAGTAAGTTAGTAGCAGAGTCTAAAGCAAAACCTCCTAGTCCTGGTATCATTCTCATTATATATAATATGTGAACATAAGAGGGAAAAGGCAGGAGAAATTGTTAAGTGATGGCAAAAGGACACAGGAGCTAGAGACCTCCATTCTGTCCATTGGAAAAGTCACTTCCTTTCTCTGGTTCTGTTTCCTCATCTTATAAAGTGGAAATAGGAAAAAAAAAAACTTGAATTACCTACTTTATAGAGCTGTGAGAAAAGCTCTTTGCAAACCTTTGTTGTTGTTCAATTCTTTTCAGTTGTGTCCAACTCTTCGTGACCCCATTTTGGGATTTTCTTGGCAAAGATGTTGGAGTGGTTTGACATTTCCTTCTTCAGTTCATTTTACAAATGATGACGCTGAGGCAAATGGGGTTAAAGTGAACTTTCACAGTTCACACAAGCTAGTAAGGGTCTGAGGTCAGATTTGAACTCAAAAAGATGAGTCTTCCTGACTCCTAGACAAGAACACTATCCACAGCGCCACCTAGCCGTCTTTCTGCAAACTCAAAGCTAATAGAAATGGGAGTTACTCTTCATTGACATTACTGGTATCTATCTCCACACCTGTTGGGTTCATGGGGATTGTGGCTCCTCCAAAGACTAGGAGCTTCCTGAGAGTCAGAGGTTGTGTTCTTCAGATGGGCAACTCCTTGAAGGCAGGAGCCGCGTTTCCTTCCTCAGACTAGGGATTCCCTGAGATCAATATGTCTGAAATTTTCTTCTTCTCTTGGGTAAGCTTGGGGCAGGGGTCCAGAATCCTGACTGTCAGCAATCAAGAAAGCCCAGTATATGCCATAGCCAGCACCATCACTACCCCCTAACTATCTAAATACTCTGTGGAATAGTCCTGGGGCTGGGATGGATGGCCAGTCTGGAGTATAAAGAATATTTATGGGGAAACCACTGGGGGAGGGAGGCATGGAGGTTCCCCACATGAATCACCATCTCAGAAGAGCCGTGTTGTATTTTCTTTTCTATTAAAAAATTATTTATTTATTCCTACAATTGTTTTTATTTTTTAAAAATGTAATAAACATTTTTATTTAGAGTTTTGGATTCCAATTTATATCCCTCCTTCCCTCCCTCCCCTACCCCTCCCTGAGGTGGCAAGCAATCAGATATCAGTTATATGTATATGATTATGTAAAACATGACCATATTTGTCATTTTGTACAAGGAAACTTGATTAAAAGAAAAAATGAAAAAAAGTGAAAAATAGCATGCTTCAGTCAGTTCCATCAATATCAGTTCTTTCTTTGGAGGTGGATAATATGTTTCATCAATAGTCCTTTGGAATTATCTTGGATCATTGTATTGTCAAGGATAGTCAAGTCATTCACAGTTCTTCATCAAACAGTATTGCTCTCTGCACAACGTTCTCTTGGTTCTGCTCACTTCACTATACATCATCTCATACATGTCTTTCCAGGCCTTTCTGAAGTCATCCTGCTTGTCATTTCTTATAGCACAACAATATTCCATCACCATCATATACCACAGCTTGTTCAGCCATTCCCCAATTGATGGGCATTCCTTTGATTTCCAATTCTTAGCCATCATAAAAAGAGCTGCTAGAAATATCTTTGTACAAATGTCAGTGGTATTGCTGGATCAAAGGGTAAGCACAGTTCTATACCCCTTTGGGCATAGTTCCAAATTGCTCTCCAGATTGGTTGGCTCTTTAAACAACTCCACCAACAGTATACTGTCTTTTCAAGGCAGAGGCAAAACATTCTTCTCTCTTTTACCTGTACCTGTCAGGTCAACTTAGTCCAGCCTACCCTAGTGAACCCTGGGAGACTTAGCCAATGTCCAGTAAAGTGATAGAGGGGGAGGATCAAGCCCTGAGATGTAGAAGCACATGTCTTGTTTGAAGACTTAGGGTTATTAGAGAATCTTCCCTCTCCCTCACCTTTCAAACCTAACATAAAACAGTATTCTGGATAATCCACAGAGTCTAATCTCATTTTACAGGAAAATAAACAAAAGCACAAAGAAAATTACAAAATTATTTTCACAAAGCTAATAAAAAACTGAGTGAGGATTTGAACTCAGTTCTTTCATCCCCAATATGGCACTCAGTTTTCTTTTTTTTCTTGTGAGGCAATTGGGGTCAAGTGACTTGCCCAGGGTCACACAGCTAGTAAGTATCAAGTGTCTGAGCCCGAATTTGAACTCAGGTCCTCCTGAAATGCAGGGCTGGTGCTCTATCCACTGCACCACCTAGCTGCCCCAGCACTCAGTTTTCTTATCTTAAAAAGAAAAATCAGAAGGGAAAACATTTCGCCTCTGACCATACTAAGCCATTACCTTCTCCCCCAGAATAAACTGAGCCCTGGCCTGTCCCCAATCCTATTCCTCTCTGGCAAGCCTCCAATTCCACTTCAACCCCAAGGACCATCCTCTGTTATGGTTCAGTAGAAAGATCAACCAATTGATCTTGTCAGAGGAATTGAGTTCAAATCTTGGCTCTATCGCTTACTACCCATGTGACATCATAGACAAGTCACTTCATCTCCTTGGGCCTCAGTTTCCTCATTTGTAAAATGAGGAGACTGAACTAGATGACTTGTGAGGTCCCTTCCAGTTCTAAAATTGTGATCCTCTGCCTTCTGTCTCCATTCTAACACAGTCATATCCAGCGACGGTTGTACAGTCGATTTCTTACCCTCCCCCACCATCCCCCGGCTCGGCTCAATTAAATTTGTCCAAAGAGATGGAATTCTTAGAAATAGCCTCTGCCCCGTGTGACTTATGAAGATCACTTCTGTGAAAAATCTAAGTACAGTATGGAGGAAAAAACACCCAGCGGTGTTTGGAGACTGCAGGAATGGAGGCAGTCTTACCTTGGACACTTTTTAACAGTGCAGTGTTCAGAAAGTCTCCTTCCTCTCTGAATCTCCGTCTCTTCTTCAATTGTTTTTTTTTTCTCTTGCTCTTTCTCTCTTTCTCTCCTGTTAGTGTCATGAGTAAAACACATTGTGAGCCTTGAAGAGCAATCAAATTGGGAGATATTGTTAGCATAGAGAAACAAAGTGCTATTTTAAGAGATTTTTCATCAGAAGACCTGGGCTCTCAAGCATGGCCCCCCTGAAGAAGAGTTGAGAAGATATACCTCCTTCCCTCCTAGAAGGTGGCAGAATGAACTCTTCCAGAGTTCAAATTTGGCCTCAGATACTTACTAGCTATGTGGTCCTGGGCAAATCACTGAACCCTATTTGCCTCAGTTTCCTCATCTGTCAAATGAGCTAGGGAAGGAAATGACAACCTACTCCAGTACCTTTTGCCAAGAAAACCCCAAAATGGGGGCGGCTAGATGGTGCAGTGGTTAAAGCACCGGCCCTGGATTCAGGAGGACCTGAGTTCAAATCCAGCCTCAGACACTTGACACTTACTAGATGTATGACCCTGGGCAAGTCACTTAACCCCCATTGCCTGAAAAAAAAATGGGGTCACAAAGAGTTAGACATAACTGAAAAAACTAAATAACAACAAACTATATATCAATCAATCAACATTTATTAAGCACCTACTATGTGCCAGGTACTGTGTGTATTTCTGGGCTGTTAGCATTGAAGATACAATAAAAAGGCCCTCAAGGAGCTTACAATCTAACAGGAGAGACAACATGCAAACAAATATAAACAAAGGAAGCTCTCTACAGTATAAGTAGGAAAGATGTGTGTTTTCAGCCCAGCTTGATTACTTGCTAGCTAGGTGGCCTTGAACAAGTCACTGTACTGTTGAGCTCAGTTTCAACTCATGTTTCCAATGAGAAGGTTGGACTCTTTCTTTTGATGGAACCTTTGCAGTCAGAATCCCATGAGCTCTGAAGAAGGAGGAAGCACACGGAATCTAGAATAATCAGGGAAAGTCTTTTGAAGGATCAAAGGAGAAAGAAGCTTAGAACTGGTCAGTCGCCCTCATTTTACAAAGGAGGCAACCGAGGCCTAAAAGGGAGGAAGTGATTTGACTAGGGTCACACAGCAAATAAAGCCCCATTCTTTCTTCCTTTTTTTCACTCCCCTATTTATCAGTTCCAGCGTTCCCTCTCCCAGAAAGCCCGTACCTCCTAGGGGGCGCCGGGAATAGATAACAGGAGGCATCTTGACTTATTCCTCTGTTCCTACCTGGATCTGTGTTCTCACTCCGCTTAGGGCGGTCCAGATGTCCCTTCTTGCTTTACAGAATGTGTGTTTCTGAAAAAGTGGCCTGTCCTTCTAGACTTGGACAGATCTATGATTTCATCTGTGTGGGTGGGCCCTCCACTAACATAGATCACACTCCCCTCCGGACTATTAGTGGATGTTCTTTAAGAGCTGCTGTGGCCAAACAAAATTCATTCCCTGGCAGCCAGTCCTTCTCGGGGTGAGCCTCTCTGCACTTAGCTAGACTAGTCCTTAGGTGTCTGTTGACACCCAATCCACCTCCAGGTCTATACTTGAAGTCTTTCCAAATTGTGCTCTGCTGGCAGAGGCTTGCAAAATCCAGGGTCACCTCTGAGCCACAGAGGAGGATGGTGGGCTGTAAATCAAATTCTGCTTCTCATTCCTATGGGAAGTTCAGTCCTAGAAGGGATACTGCTCTGAATGTTCTTTAACACAAAGAATCCTTTGGTCAAGTGAATAATTACCCACTAATTTCTCTTTTAGGCAGGCCTTACAGCGCAAGGGAGACTTGGGTTTGAGTTCTGGGCCCCAAGACAAGAAGGGTGACCCTGTAAAAAGTCACTCCGACTTTGGGAAAGAGGAGGAATAATATTCACCAGGTCGTTGGGAGGAAAGTGGTTTGTAAACCTTCAAGTCCTATGCTTATGAGAGTTATAATTATTGCTATTGTCTTCTACATAAATCCAGACTTTTGCATATCAAATTTACTTGAAGTCAGAAAAAAAAAATTACTTGAAGTGAAATCTACCTAGATTATACTGCTACACACTGGCCTCCCACGAAAATCTCTGGTCTCTGACTGAACTAAGTAAGCATAGCACAGTGAATTCAGAATCAAAGGACCTAGGTTCAAATCCTAGCTCTTTCCCTTACTACCTCAGTGACCTTGGATAAATCTCTTAACCAATCTCCTTAGGCTTCAACATCCTCATTTTTTTGTTTGGTTTTGGTTTTGGTTTTGGTTTTTTGGGGGGCAGGGCAATGAGGGTTAAGCGACTTGCCCAGGGTCACACAGCCAGTTAAGTGTCAAGTGTCTGAGGCTGGATTTGAACTCAGGTCCTCCTGAATCCAAGGCCAGTGCTTTATCCACTGTGCCACCTAGCTGCCCCCAGTGTCCTCATTTTTAAATGAATGGATTGGATTAAATATTCTTTAAACTTCCCCTGCCCCCAACTTCAAGTCTGTGATCTGTCAACCAGTCATACTGGTCTTTTCTCTGTTCCTTACTTAGGATGTTTCATTTCAAATCTCCATGTCTTTGTACTAGCTGCCCCCCACCCCACACCTATAACTGGAATGTACTCCCTCCATATTTCTCGCATAGAATCATCACTCTTTTAAAGATGCAATTCGGGCACCATCATCTGCATAAAGTATTTCCTGATCTCTAGCCCAAGTGTTAGTACCCTTCTTCCCAAACTACTTTTTCTATTGAACTTCTTTGTATCTATTTTTATTTTTTGGTTTATGTTATGAGAGAGAGAGACAGAGAGAGAGAGAGAGAGACAGAGAGAGAGAGAGAGAGAAGGGGGAGAGAGAGAAAGAGGGAATGGGGAGGGAGGGAGAGAGAAATAGCCCAGTGTATACAGAGCCAGGCCTGGAGTCAGAAAGACCTGAAATCAAATTCAGACTTCAGACACTTACTAGCTGTGTAACCCTAGGCAAGTCTGCCTCAGCTTCTTGATCTGTAAAATGAGGATAATAATAGGCCTATCCTTGACTGGTCTCCTTGCCTCTGGTATCTCCCTTCTCCGATCCCAGGCCAAGAAGCATGGAGTCACATACCAGAACTGAGATCTTTGACTCTGGGCCCAGGCATCTTTCCACTATACTTACACTGAGTCAAGAGAATTTGGGTCTCAGCCGGACTCTAGAAAATTATTAATTTTTGTGATTTGGGGGCCTCAGTCTCCTCATCTACAAATGGGGCCAATAACCCCTACCCTGACTTTCATGAGGTAGTTGTGAGAAGCACATGAGAAAATAGGAGGAAGATCACCTTTAAAATTGTAAAATACAATTCAAATCTAATCTATGGATTTTGTTGTCATGGAGATCATTTCCAGATAAAGAGAATAGCTACAGACAGACCTAAGGCTTTTCTCATCACATGGTAGGTTGGCGTCCTGATTGTGCCACAGTCAGGCACTGGGGACGTACAAAGAAGTAGGCACATTGGACACTTTACATCCTAGTTCAGAAGTTAGGATGCAAATACTGTCTAGAGATGATTAGTATGTGACCCATCAAGTTTTTTGGAGCTCTTTCTGTTCAATAAACCAGCAAGGTCAGTGCTACAAGTGTCATTATCACCCCTTGACAGATAAGGAAACTGAGGTCCAGAGAGAAGAGATGATTTGCTTATATTCACAAAGTGGCAGAGCCAGAATGCCAACACTGACCTTATCATTCTAAGTCTAGGAATCTGCCCCTCACCACAGATAAGTCTTCAATGTAAAAAGTAACATAATTGCATAAGCCATTGACTTGAATGAAGAGGTAGAAGACACCCAGCCTACCCATTCATGGAAGCAGGAAATACACAGGTGTTACATATTGTGCATGTTTCCAGAGTTTTTCAATGGATTGATCAATTGTGCTGACTTTTAAAAAAATTTCCTCTCTAAAAAATACTATTTGTCACATGGGATGGCTCTCTGGGAGGGGGAACGGGAGGAAGGAAGGGATACACGGGATGCCATGCTGATTTAAGAAAGAGAAAATAGTAATAAAAACATTTTTTTAAGTTCCAGAAAAAAAAATAGCAAAAGCCATCAAAAGGCATCGTGTACCAAATGAGGGTTATATACAATCTGATGAAGAGCTGTAACTAGGTTGGGGCAACCAGAATATTGCCTCAGGCCTCTGAAATTCAAAAAGTGCTGACAGCTCCTATACCCCTTCAACAACATAGAAATGACTACGCTTAGCACCTAGTTAGTAAGAATCATTAATTAACATAGGACAATATCAGATGACATGTTTCTTCCACCCCACTCCAGAGCAGCACTATACCAGAAGTGAGTCCCTCCCTGGCTCCTTCCCACCTGGAAGTGGACTCTAGAACAATGAATTCCCAACGTCATAGGATCTCTGCCCTCTATCTCTCCTAACATACAGGGCTGTGGCCTGCACACTCTCCCACACAAGGCCCTTTAAACAGTGGATGTGAGGGCACCTTTCATCCTGTTTGCTCTCGATCTATTCCAGGAAGCTGGGTACCCAAAATGCTAGTTACAGCTCTGAGGTGCGGGACAATGCAAGAATCCCTGCACTCCTCACCTGTATGAGAATTTTGTATCAAAGCATGCCTTCCCCTCACCCCTATCCTATGCTAGGTTGTGAATTCCCTGAGGACAGGAATTGGGTCTAATCCAAATTTTATATTCCATCCAGTATTCCCCACAAAGTTCTACTACAAAAGGTGCTTAAATATTGAGTGACTTAGTGACTGAATGAGTGAATGAGTGCCTGAGTACTTGAATGTATGAGTAAATGAATGAGGGAAGGAGTGAATTAGTGAATGAATGAGGGAAGAAATCAATTGAATGAATGGGTTTGTGTGTGTGTGTGTGTGTGTGTGAGAGAGAGACAGAGACAGAGACAGAGACAGAAAGGGAGGGAAAGAGAGACAACAAATGGTTACCAGAAAGGATATGAGGAAAAAGGGAGGGGGAAAAGAAGGAAGAAGATTGGAAGAGGGAGAGTTCAGAAGACAGGAAAACTGATTGGGGCTAAGGAGGCGGGGAGGAAAGACTTCACAGAAAAGTTGGGACCTGAGATGGACATCGAAGAGAGAGGATTGAGGGATGGGAAGAGGAAAGGGAAGAACATTCCTGGTGGGAAGAACAGCCAGGACAAAGGGGCTGAGGGAGGTCTATAGGATGTACCGAGGGCAGCATCTCTAGCCCTTTGTCTCTGTGGCTGGAGTTAGCCACATATGGAACCCCCTGCTTCATAGTTTATAAAGCACTCTAGGGGCAGCTAGGTGGTACAGTGGATACAACACTGGCCCTGGATTCAGGAGGACCTGAGTTCAAATCTGTCCTCAGACACTTGACACTTACTAACTGTGTGACCCTGGGCAAGTCACTTAACCCTCATTGCCCCACAAAAAAAATTTTTTAAGTGATAAAGCACTCTACAGATGGGTTCCTCCCAAAAGCCCTGTGAAGGAGGTCCTGTGGGTATTATCCCCATTTTACAGATTTTACAGATAAGAATCCTAGGCTTAAAGAAATTACTTGGCCAATAGTAGTAGCTAGTGGTATTTGAACCCAGACCTTCCCAGCTCCTAAGTTCAAGGACTCTATCCACTAAAATCATGATTTAAAGCGAGAAGAGACCATAAAAATAATTTAGTTTAACCACCTCATTTTTACAAATGGGGAAACTGAAGCTCAGAAAGGGGAAATGACTTATCTAAAGTCAAACACCTTGTCAGTAGCAGAGCTAGACTAAAACCCAATTTCTCCAAATTCTCAGTCTGGGTCTATTTCCTCTGGCTGACGCCCCATGTCTCAGTACCTTTCCCACTCTTAGCCATCTCCTTTAGCTTCTCCCTTCCACTCTCACCCTCACCCCACCCTCAGAACTGAGCTGGGAAGTCAGGAGCCCCAGAGTCCTCAGACTTCCCTGGTGCTGCATGGATAAGGTCAGTCGAGGGGTGAAGGGGGCTGGAATTGGCTTTTTCTTTCTCTGCTGCTTTATGCCCAAGTAAGCCGTAGAGGACCCAGGAACAGCTGCATCCAACCCAGCCCTGGTCTTCACTCCCAGGCTTGGGAGCCACCAAGTGGGCAGGATAAGTCGCACCGCCCGGCCCACCCAAGTTTCGGGGGGGGGGGGACAGAGGGAGAGGGAGTTACCCTCCAGAAGTGTGCCTTTGGCACTGCCCTTCCCCCGCCCCCCAACCCACGCCCCGTGGGGCCCCCCAAGAGGCAGCAAGTGCCAAGGCTGGAACCGGAGCAGGCAGAGGATCAGGGAGCTGGACCGCGATGACATTTTTAAAACGCGGGGCGATTCCCGTCCAAGAAAAATGATGTGTGAGATTGTAAATGTGTCTCTGGAACATGGTGCAGGCGTAAAAAACTTCCCTCCCCTGGGAGAGTGAGACATTTTAACATCTGCCTTCAAATGAATCCGCGTTCGAGGCTGGGGGAGGCGGGGGTGGTGTGCGCGCTCCAGAGATGAGCAGCGGCGCAGGGGATGCTGCTGTCCACAGAATCCAGCTTCTGTTGGCGCTACCCTCTCCACCCTGCCCCCCCCACCCCCGCCCCGAGGTGGAAAGGATGAGGCAGGATCTTTGGCCTCCAGGTGGGGGGGGGAGGGGAGGGGAGGGAAGTAGGGAGGAGAGAGGAGAGAAGGGAGGGGGGTTAATTTTCCTTTGCTGACAGTGTCATGGAAAGAGCACTGGGCTGGGAATCAGGAAACCTGGGTTCCATACCATCCTCTGCGACAACTTGTGTGACCTTGGACAAATCATATTCTTTCTCTGGGTCTCTCTTCACATACGCTAAATGGGGGAAAAGAGGGTTATCATTCTGAGTCTATAACATTCTATGAACTCTGGACCAGTGCCGGGTGGGGGTGGGGAGAAGAAGGGACCGCTCTCAGTTAGTCTTGGAAGTCTTCGTGCCACAGAACATGCTTGAGCTGCTCCGAAAGGGCAGGTAGGCTCTAACCAAAGCTGGGACCGCTTAGCCTTTCTTTGTGTTATCCATCCCTTAGGCAGGTGAGTGAACTCTAAGGACCCCTTCTCAAAAGGACGTTTTTAAACTCATGAAACAAAATACACGGGGTTGCAAGGAAAAGCAATTATATTGAAATACATTTGTCAAAATATATATGTTTTAAAACAAGTTCACTGACCCCAGGTTAAGACCCCCCTGGTAGAAGGAAAGAAAATGTGGTACAATAGAAAAGAGAATGGAACTGGGCGGAGGGGTGTCAGAAGACCTTGGTTCTAGTTTCAACTCAACCACTTACGTGCAGTGAGATCTAAGGCAAATCCCCTTCTGTGGGCCTCAGTCTTTTCACCTGTAAAATGAGGCAGTTGGGCCAAATGGTCTCCAGTTGGCCACTGGGCAGTACTGTGGATAGAACACTAGACCTGGAATCAGGAAAGCCTGAGTTCAAATTCAGCCTCAGACACTTACTAGTCATTTAAACTTTCTCAGCCTCAGTTTCCTCATCCATAAAATGGGGGTGATAATTAATAACAACACCTACCTCGAGGAGCTGTTGTGAGAATCATCTAATAAGATAATACGTGTAAGGTGCTTTGCAAACCTTCACACACATTCTCCATATAAATACTAGGTATTATCTCGAAAGTCCCTTCCAGCTTTAAATCGATGGAAAGACCTTGAGGAAGGAAAATGAGGATTCTGTGAAATCCTATGAGCTCCAAGAGGTGGGCCACACCTCCCCAAGGAAAGGGGAGGAGTCCTGGGCTGAGGAGAGCGTTGGGAGGTCCGCCTACTAAGGCAGGAGCCCAAACCTTGGGAGTCAACCATCCGGCCAGCACCTGCATGGTGTTTATGACAGACTAAGCCTCCCCCAATAATTCCCAACAAACTCCACTTCCCCTTGGAAAGCATGACTGCAACCTCCCTGGACCGGGGCATCTGAGGGCTCCTCCACCCAGGAAAATGCAAAACAAGTGGAGAGGAAGAACTTGGCCCATTCAGTCAGCCCTCTTTTTAAAAGATTAAAGGGCTTAAAGCTTAGAGACACCCTTAAAAGGTCATCTGATTCAAGTGTCTCATTTTACAGATGAGGAAACTGAGAGCAAAAGGAGGAAAATGACTTGTCCAAGGTCACACGTATGTATCAGAGCCACGATTTGAATCCATGCCACTAACTTTCCACCCCAGGTTAGGATTCCTTGGGGCTCAGCATCTGGCTCATGTGAGGTGTCTGGGAAAAGTGGATTGTGACTAGAAAAAACATCGAACCTGGGTCTCCTGACTCCTCAGTCTGGTGCAAAGGTGAGAGTAGGGGACAAGAGAAGATGATGTCTGAGAGGAGGGAAAGACACGGGAGGCATATTACACTAGGTGTTGCCTGGATGGATAAATGACAGCTTCTCCCCTCTCAAAATAGAATTCTCAATTATAGCATCGTAGATTTTACAGCTAGAAAGAACCTTAGGGGACATCAATTTTAAATATGAGGAAACTGAGGTTGAGAGAGGTACAGTCTGCTGAAATCTTGTCATTTCTACCCTTTTGTTACATCTTTCATATGGGCCCCCCTTCTCTCCTCTGACACCCACCAGCCATCTGCCGACTCCTTATCACCTCACAGCTAGACTATTGCAATAGCCTGCTGGAGTTGGGGGTGGTGTCTGCCTGCCTCAAGTCTCTCCCCATTCCAATCTATCCTCCAATCAGATACCAAACTGATTTTCCTAAAGCACAGCTTTGACCATGTCACACCCTGCCCCACAACAATCAACTCTTGTGGCTTCCTAACACCTCCAGGATGAAATAGAAAATGCCTTTTCCTAAGCCCGTCCCCTCTGACCTCTCCAGTCATTCATTCCTTACCCCCATGTATTCTGCAATCCAGTGACACCAGCCCCTTTGCTGTTCCTCACACAAGACGCCCCATCTCCTGATTCAGTGCTTTTTGTCTAACTGTCCCTCACACATGGAACACTCTTCCTCCTCCTCCACCTCTTGGCTTTCTTCAAGTTCCAACTAAAATCCCACCTTCCACAAGAAGTCTTTCCTGATCTCCCCCTGAATACTTGTGCCTTCCCTCTGTTGATCATCTTTGATTTATTCTGCCCATGTCCTGTTTGTATGAAGGTATTGCATGTTGTCTCCCCCTTTAGACAGAGAGCAGGAATTGTCCTTTGCCTTGCTTTGTATCTCCATCATTTAGCACAGTGTCTGATACATACATCCGGGGCCATCTCCAGTCCTCCTGATATATACCATGCCACTGGATTCAGATGGCTCTGGAAGAGAGAGTGAGGTTGGTGACCTTGCACAGCCCTCCCTCACTTAAAATCCAATTCACTGCAAGTCATGACATCACCTCCCGATGTCATGGTCCTCTTTGAAAACCAAGAACAAACAATAGTCCGATACATAGTTGGCATTTAATAAATGGTTATTGACTGGTTGATCAACCAGAGTGATTTCTGAGGGTTACACAACTTATAAATGTCTGGAGCCGGATTTGAACTCAAACCTTTCTGATTCCAAGCCTAACGTGTTATCCTCTGGACCACCTACAGCCATCCTTATGCATATGCAGAGTAAGCAGCTACCTATATGGTATGACTTCAGGAAAGAAAGCCAAGAAGACACCCTAAACACAGGAGAGAGAGAGAGAGAGAGAGAGAGAGAGAGAGAGAGAGAGAGAGAGAGAGAGAGAGAGAGAGAGAGAGAGAGAGAGAGAGAGATTGATTCTCATTGCTTGCTGCTGTCTGAAATCTCTCCACTGGAGGAAAAGGCTAACTCTCCCATTGATGCCCACCATTCTACTTCCACTTCTATCACTCTTTTTCAACCCATTGTCCCTTTCCTAAACTATTACAATGACCCCCAACATTACTCTCCCTGCTTCCAGTCCCTGTCCTTTCCAATCCATCATTCACAAGTCTGCCAAAATGATTTTCCTAAGACAGATGTCTGACCCCATCTCTCCTAATTAAGCTTCAGTGCTTACACATTATCTACAGGATAAAACAAAAACTCCTCAGATTGGAGTTTAAGGCTCTCCCTTATCTGGCTCTAAGCATCCTCTCCAGCCTTACTTACTTCAAACTATTGCCCTTTGTGCCCCCTATAACTCAGGTAAACTATACTATACTCCTTTCCCTGAATGGTCTTCCCCAGAATGCCCCTGATGCCTGGGACAAGCCTGTTGACATCCTACTCTTCCTTTAAGACCCAAGTTGTCACCTCCTCTATGAATCCTTCTATGATTCTCTCCTCCTCACCACCACCCCCAACTGAGCATTATTTCTCTCTCTTTCTATGTCCCACGGACACTTTGCTTCTCTTCTTTGTCTCAGCACACTTTACACAGAATCATACTCATTTGTACACAAATTATAACCTCCCTAGTGGACTGTAACCTCAGTAAGGGCAGAGACCGTGGTTCTTAATCTTTATAGCTCTCATACTTAGTTTTGTTTATATTTCTGTAGCACTTTATAGCTTAAAGAGACTGGAGAGGTCATGCAATCACAGAATCACAGACCTGCAGAGTTGGAAGAAACCCCAGAAGTCAACTAGTTCCCAAGAGTCCCCTCTCCAACAACCTCACCAAGTGGTCATCCTGGGAATGTACCCACTACCTTTGGAAGTGGCTCCTAGTTTTAGATGTCAAATACTCTCCTTGACCTATTCTTTGACCTGGGCAAACTGGCCTTCTTCTCACACACCACAGTTCATTTCCCTTCTCATCTTTGCACTGACTATGCCCTCTTTTTGGAAGGGGATGACTCTTAGAACTGAAGTTTCTTTCCAAATTCAGCTCCTATGCCACCTCCTACATAAGACTTTTTTCTTGATACATAGTTGCTAATTACCTCCAAAACCACCTTGTATTTATTTTACATCTATTTATTTTGTATAAGTTTGCAGGATCTGTGTGTGTGTTTTCTCTCCCTACAGAATGTAAGTCCCCTGAGGGGAGGGACTATTTTATTTGTGTCTTAGTAACTAGCATAGTGCCTGTGATTTCATTGATATAGAGAATTCCCTGGTGAGGAAACTCCCACTACCAGTGCAAGTCAGCACCTTCTCTTCTATGTATAGACCTACACAGTAATCTAGAACACTGAGAATTTCAGTAACTTGCCCAGAGGCTTCCAACCAGTATAACTTAGAGGCAGGACTTGAACTCAGGCCTCCCTGACTACCAGGTCCATTCTCCTATCTTATGCCAAGACACCTCTCTTACCTGGCACTCAGGGATTACTTAATATGTTCTCATTTATTAATTTATTAATTGAATGGCCCTAATTACTAGGAAGTTGTTGTTTGTTTTCTTCTATAAGGAATTAATCAAGTGAGTTCCCATGATAATTAGATAGCTCTGTTTGCTAGAAAATTGTTAATTTTTTTCTCTGATAAGGAGTTATCAGGAGAGTTCTCCTATCAATTTTATAAACTTACATCATGGTGAGTCTTTGTATGGGACCAATAATATCTTCCTGTGGAAGGCCTGAGTGTACCCACCTAGAACATTAAGATGATTGGGGAACATTTATTGGAACGTACCTCATTAAAGATGAGGATGTCTCCTTAAGTTTCATTTGTTGAGGATGAATTAATTGGTTTGGAATGGATTGGAGATGAATCTCTTAATGAAAATGGAGCCACTCCTTTAGGATGATGTATGTATGAGGGGAGTCTTCACTTTTTTTTCCCTTTTCACAACCCATTACCCTTTTTAGAGGCCAGACTGGAGTGTAGAAAAGCTAAGTGTGGATGTTGCTCCAAAGTTGGATGCTTTGGGAAAGAAGCACATGAAAGCAGCATCACTTTTTCCTATATGGCCTGAGGAGAAAGTTCCTGGTCCCTAAATTCTTGGCCCCAGATGTGAAGAGGCAGTAGTATAACCTCATCTCATGCAAGAGATGGCAGCCATGGAATGGGGAACTAAGTGGTAGAAGTGATGGGAGTTCCTAAACTCTACCTTTAAGAGATACTCAGGGGGGCAGCTAGGTGGAGTAGTGGATAAAGCACCAGCCCTGGATTCAGGAGGACCTGAGTTCAAATTTGACCTCAGACACTTGACACATACTAGCTGTGTGACCCTGGACAAGTCACTTAACCCTTATTGCCGAGAGAGAGAGAGAGAGAGAGAGAGAGAGAGAGAGAGAGAGAGAGAGAGAGAGAGAGAGAGAGAGAGAGACTCAGTCTAAATTTCCTGAATAGAAAAAAAGGAGCTACCAGGCAACCTAATCCTTGATGATTCCATCCTAAGAATCACATTATTAGCAACCCCAGTTTTGAGAATCCCAGTGCCTGTTTTCTAGAATCTAAAAGGAAAGGAAATTCCTGAGTAATACCAACCTCTTGGAGAGAGAAGAGGATTGAGTACATCCCACCCTTATAGCTAGAGGAGTACCATGGGACTAAAGTCATGAATGACATGAGGAAGCAAAAACCCTCAACTTTGCCCTCTGAAATTAGAATGAGTTATTCAAGTAGTATAAGTATGATTAGGATAGAACCATTTCTAATAGACAATCATACTTCCCTTTCAGCACTTTGGGAATAGTCGATGTTGGAAGATTGTGGGAAGATCAGAACACTGGTGCTTTGTTGATGGAGCTGTGAATCAGTACAACAATTTTGGGAAAAGTTTGTAATTAACCAAATAACCTCATATTCTTTATTTTATTTTTTTGTGGGGCAATGAGGGTTAAGTGACTTGCCCAGGATCACACAGCTAGTAAGTGTCAAGTATCTGAGGCTGGATTTGAACTCAGGTCCTCCTGAATCCAAGGCCAGTGCTTTATCCACTGTACCACCTAGCTGCCCCCAGAACCTCATATTCTTTAACCCAGATATTCTACTACTAAGCATATACTCCCAAGGAAGTCACTGATAAGAAAAAATCCCCATATGCACCAAAACATTTAGAGCAGCACTTTTTGGATAGTAAAGAATTGGAAACAAAGCATCTTCTCATCATTGAGACAATGACTAAACTGTGGGACAGGAATATAATGCAATGTCATGGTGTTGTAAAAGTAATGAATACAAAGAAGCATGGGAAGATTTATATAATCTAATGCAGAGTAGAGTAAGTAAAGGTAAGAAAACAATATCCACAAAGCCTACAACAGTATAAAAAGAAAGAAGAACCATGCAAAATAATCAAAAGTGAATGTTGAACAATCATGGCTCCAAAGAAGAAATGTGAGAATAGAACACTTATCCCACTCTTTTTTTTTTTTTTTTGGTGAGGGAATTGGGGTTAAATGACTTGCCCAGGGTCATGCAGCTAGTAAGTGTTAAGTATCTGAGGCCAGATTTGAACTCAGGTCCTCCTGACTCCAAGGCCAATGCTCTATCCACTGTGCCACCTAGCTGCCCACTTATCTCACTCTTTCAAAGAGTTGGGTAGTCCACATATTTTCAGACGTTTTTGTTGTATTCATCAGTTTTGCCAGGTTTTTTCTTCTTTTTCTTTGAAAAACAGTATTTGGTATATGGGGTGGCTCTCTGGGTGGGAGTGTAGGAAAGGAACACTGAGAGAAATATTGGCCATGTAAAAAATTATGACATCAATAATAATTTTTTAATTAGATGCCTCTATAGGTCTCTAAAGTGAAATAGGACTCATCAAAATGTTTGCAGGTGGATGACCTCACTAACAACTTCAAGTTTGTTTTTCTTCCAATGAAAAGCAAAACCACAAGATAATTCTGTGAATATGAAGTACTTTAGCACCCTTGGCAAGGCAGGATTCACTGGAAATAGAAGAGGGTTGTATCTATCCTTTATGTGTTCTCTGAATTTTCTGGGGATGAAAGAAAGGTTGTCCTATACCCAACATGTGCATTGTAATCTTTAGTGCATGTATGGAATCTAGGAACTCTTATCCACATATGGGGGTACCCTAACTATATTGGAGCTATATTCTGAGATTCCCCAAAGGCAAATCCTGATCAGGGCAACAGAGGTCAGTTAATTTGGGGAAGCCTTCCCCCAAGATTGGAATTGGTCAGTGTAAGCCCAAAGCTTGGGGTATAGGGCTACAGTTTCCTTTCTGAAACTTTACCACTGCCTTTTAGGGCAAAGCAGAATGCTTAATCCCTCTTCCATGACAGCCTCTCAAATACCTAAAAACAACTATTAGTCTCCTTTCCCTCCCCTCCAAAAACCCTGCCCTAAGTTTTCTCTTCTTCGAGCTAAGTTTTCCCAGTTTCTTCACCTTTTCCTTATATGGCATGAACCCAAGGATCTTTATTACCTTGATTGCATTCCTCTGGATGCTCTCCAAGTTATCAATGGCTTTCCTAAAATATGGCAGCCAGAACTGAACACAATGTTGCAGATATGTCTTCATCAAGGAAAAATATAGTGGAACTTTTACTTCTCTGGTCCTAGTTACCATGCTACCTAGTTACTATGCCTCACTTAATTTCAGCCTATTACTATGTTCCTAGCACATGGGAAGTGTTATGTTAATGTTAGTTACTATTACAATTATTATTATTTCCTTCGCTGTCATTTCCTTGATGTAACAGTCCAGTATTCCTATCAAAAAAGAAAAAAAAAAGGTTAATCTGACATGTCTATTTTTGCTGAAGCCATATTGGTTCCTTATTATCACTATTTCCTTTTCTAAATATTCAGTAACCATCTATTTAATTATCCCTGTAGGAATTAAGGTCCAGTTCACTGGCCAATAGTTTTCAAACTCCACTTTTTCCTTTAAAAAAATTGGGAGAGCATTTGCCATTTTGTAGTTTTATAGTACCTCTCCCATCATCCATGAACCTTCAAACATCATAGTCAAGGAAATAGTTCATCTAGGCCTAGGAACTTAAACTTACAAAGGACATCTTATAATTTCCTTACTTATCTTGGGGTTTCAATCCCTGTTGGCCATTTTTGTTTTGTCCTTTCTAATCCAAAAATTATTTTTCTTGGCAGAAGAAACAGAAGCTAAAAAAAAGAATTGGTTAGTTTTGCCTTTGTTCAATAGTCCCTCTCGTGGCATTTTTTGGCAGCAAGATTGTAGAACTGAGTAGTTCTGCCTTCATTCCTCAATAATCCTGTCCATGGCATTGGTAGCAGCAAGACAGTAGAACTGAGTAGTTCTGCCTTCATTCCTCAATAATCCTGTCCATGGCATTGGTAGCAGCAAGACAGTAGAACTGAATAGTTTTGCTTTCTTTCTTCAGTAGTTCTATCCATAACATTAGCAGTGGCAGGATATTCTTGCTTGAACATCTTGTTCAGAACCCTTTCAGGGAGTCCAGAAGAGCGGTATTCATACTATATAAAGCTCTTGATTGCTCCCTAGGGACTTAGAAAAGGTCAATCTACTGAGCCACCCAAGCACCTAAAGCTGAGAAGACTGGTTCACATTCTTGTGCTAGGGCACAACACGTTGAGAAGCATTTATTCCTAAGCTTTTCATTAAATGATAATGCTAGTGCCCATTTGTAAAGCCCTTTAAAGTTTAAAATGTTCTTTCCTGACAAACCCCCTATGTGATAGGTAAAAGTGGTGAAGTGGAATGAGAACTCAATATTGAGTCAAAGGACCTGGATTTGAATACTTACCAGAATAAACTTGACTAAGCCACTTGCTTCAGTTCCCTTAGAGTACTTCTTGGATGCTACTATGCTTCATAATGGATAAATTTATCTTAAGAGGCAAAATTATCTTTTTGCCTACATGAGGGGAAAGGAGTATGCAATTGTTAAGTCTTAGACACACTAAGAGCTGAAATCTTAGTTTATGTGGTTTATTTCTCTAGTGTTTTACCATTAACAAAGCATTTTCCTCACAATCACCCTGTCAGGGAAGTGGTACCAGGATTGTGTGTCGTGAAAATTTCTAAGTTCAATGAAGAAAAGAAAAATGAAATCTCCAAACCGTAGAAAATAGGTTTATTGAGAGAGGACCTATCTCACAATAAAGCCAGTCTCAGGCAGGGACAGGACCTGAGAGACCCTGAGCAGTACTGGTCTCAGACTTTTATACCCCTATGAGGCTTAGGTGCTTAAATACCCTACTAATTTTAATTTAATTTTATTTTTTCCAGTTACATGTAAAGGTGGTTTTCAACATTCATTTTTATAAGATTTAGAGTTCCAAATTCTTCTTTCTCCCTCCTTCCCTTTCCTCCCCCCTTCACAAGACAGCAACCAATGTGATATAGGTTATATATGTACAATCCAAAAGTACTCTTTTTTTGTAGTCTGTATTCAATCAATATCAGTTCTTTCTCTGGAGTTGGATAGTATGCTTCATCATTAGCCCTTTGGGATTGTCTTGGATCATGGTATTGTTGAGAGTAGTTAAGTCATTCACAATTGCTCACAGAACAATACTGCTGTCACTGTGCACAATGTCCTCCTGGTTCTGCTCACTTCACTATACATCAGTTCATATGAGTCTTTCCAGGTTTTCCTGAAATCATCCTGCTTGTCATTTCTTATAGCACAATAATATTCCATTACAATGATATACCACAGATTGTTCAGTCATTCCCCAACTGATAGACATTCCTTTGATTTCCAATTCTTAGCCACCACAAAGAGTTGCTATAAATATTTTTTCTACAATTTTTTCCCTTTTCTCTTTTTCCTACTAATTTTAGACACAACTCCTCCTGTAGTATCTTCTGAGCCTATTTCAAATGGTACAGAATATGAGCATTGACAAATGGTCATCATCTAAAAAATTATGAACATGAGCTGACAACCAGGCAAATGTGCAGTATTTGTGGTAAATTACTAAAATCAAACAACCTCCAATGCTGATTGGTTCCTTCAGCTTAGAGATACTATCCTTAATACCTCATTGACCATTTAATAATATTATAAATGGACTTGTTATGATGGTCAAGGGACAAGTTCACAATACATAAGGATATATTACATAATATCTATTCCTATTTGTTGCATTACTATTAATTTCAGCTACTTAACAAATAGGTAAAGCACATTAAATCACATTCTTTTAGTCAAAGAACTGATTTGTTTGAAATTGAATCACTTAACTCTAAGGGTTGGGGAAAATCTCACTAACATATGGGTCCCTATTTTCTTCAGATCATAATACTGAGTCTTAGAGGAAGGGAAGTGATATGCCCAAGGTCATACAGCTAGGACATATGAAAGTGGGAACTGAATTTTCAGCTACCTCTCTAAGTGCCTACCATTTGCCTTACCCCATGGGAGATGGATAGAAAAAAATGAATAAGTAATGGGCTCTCTTCTCACCAGGATTATGGTCTAAATAGGGCACCAGGACACATGTATACAAGAGCAGATCAACCACAGCCACAAGGCCATTAACTTGAGTGTCAGAGGACCCCAGACTCTCAGCATTAGGAGGAATCTCAGAGAGCACCTGATCCAAATCCCAACCTGAGCAGGAGTTCCCCATTCCAGTTTCCCTTACAAGTAATGACCACATCTCTACTCAAAGACATTCATTGGTGTGCAGCTCACTGTGTCCAGAGATAGCCTGTTTCCACTTTGGAGAAGCCTTAATTGTTAGGAAAGATCTTCCCAACATTGAGCAGAAATCTACCTTAGTGTAGCTTCCCCTGCTACTCCTAGTTCTGCCCTTTTGGGCCAAGCAGAACAAATCCATATTCTTTTGCATGTGATAGAAGTTTGGCTATGTGATAATAGCAAATATATCTCCCCATAGCCTGCTATTCACTAGTGAATAATAACAACTTCCATTTCTAGAGCATTTTAAGGTATTCCAAGAGTTTTCCCAGAGAAATCCTATGAGGTAGGTAGTATAATACAGATGAAAAAAAAAACAAGACTCAGAAGGCGGAGCTGATTTATTCTGGGTTCTAGAGCCTGCATTCACATACACACATAGGCTCTAGAACTCAAAATAAATCAAGGTAAATATATGTGTGTCATATATGTTATATATAATGATATATAGGTATATATATGTATGAAACAGGATAAATCAGGGTAATTTAGACATGAATATGCATATATATGAATGTATATATATCTCTGTGTATATATACACACATATGCATACAGATACACACACACACATATAAAACATATCTCCTCTGTCCCCATATTCAGTACTCCTTCCATTTTGCTCCACTGCCTTTTTTTGTGTGGGGGGCAATGGGGGTTAAGTGACTTGCCCAGGGTCACACAGCTATTAAGTGTCAAGTGTCTGAGGCTGGATTTGAACTCAGGTCCTCCTGAATTCAAGGCTGATGTTTTATCCACTTCACCACCTAGCTGCCCCTGCTCTCCTGCCTTTTGCTTCACTTGGCCCAACCATTTGAGTTCAAACAATCGAAGTTGTGGGAACATTTTGGGTTAGAGGAGAGGAGGGTATGGGGCTTGGAGAGCTTAAGAAGACTGTCTGGGCATGCAGCTAGGTGGCACAGTGGATAGAGCACTGGCCCTGGATTCAGGAGGACCTGAGTTCAAATCCAGCCTCAGACCCTTGACACTTACTAGCTGTATGACCCTGGGCAAGTCACTTAACCCCAATTGCCTCACCAAAAAAAGAAGAAGAAGAAGAGCGTCTGGGGCCCAAGCAAGGCCTTGAATGATGAATCAGATTGTCTAGTCAGAGAGAAAGGAGAGTTCATTCCAGGTGGAGGCTAGTATAAATGTGAAAACAGAGAGGAATGAGCTGTGTGTGTATGTGTTTGGGGGGGTGGGGGAGAGTTGGGGGGCAAAATGAAAGAGTGATATTCAATGAATTATAGAATTTTGAACTGAAGTAGACTGTGAACATCCAATTCTCCCACTTTACAGATAAGAAAACAGCAGCCTCCAGAGGTAAAGAAACCCACCCAAAGTTGCCTAGCTAGTGAAGTGACAGAGCTAGCACTGTGGAGATCTTCTGACTACAAATCGCTCCTCAGTGTGACATCTAGAAAGGACCTTACAGCACAGCTAGTCCGTCCAGTCCTTCATAAGACAAAGTTGAGGCTCACAAAGGTCATGTGATTTGCCTATGGTCACACGGTAAATAAGTAACAGAGTTTAGATTCAAAGTCAGGTCAATCCCATCTTCCCACTTTGTATCCCAAAAAGTATCCAAATAACAATTTTTATCATGATCCTCCATTCTGTACCCCACCCCAACTCCTTCCTCCCCTTCTCTGCCTCTCCCACTTCTAAAACCATCTTGGGCTCAGGCTGGCCCAAAAGATTGGCTTCGGGGTGGGTGTTGGGGGTGGGACACAGACCTGGGCAGCCTTGGGTCCCCATCAGGAGGCTGAGGAGGGAGGCTGGCCCTCTCAGGGTGGTCCAAGTGCCTGCGCCTGCGAGTCATGCACTGAATATGAGCAGGGGCCGGTTATCAGGGAAAAATGGCCTAATGGAGACAGTTTATGAGGCCAGGCAGGGGGTCTCCCTGGGGGATGAGGCAAAAAAACCCATGTATGACTCATTCGAAACTGAGCCGGACAAAGAGCTGGAGGAGAAATGATCCTGTGCAGCCTGCCAGCCATGGACATGGTGACCTCATAGGCTGAGGGTTTGCTCTGGTGTGTGTGTGTGTGTGTGTGTGTGTGTGTGTATTTCTGAAGCTCTGCCTTCACAACCCCCACTGCTATTCATACCAGCCAACAGACCAAGGGGCCAGGTATCCCTGTTGCTTCCATAACTCCCCCCAATAAATACATAGCTATTGTATCAATCCAAATGCAATTTGGGGAAGGGGGGTAGGGAAGAATCCAGACCTGTGATTTCATTGGCATAGAGGATTCCTAGAGAGGACACCCTTCTCTATCAATGCATATCAGAAACTTTTCTGCAACTTATATATTCAGAACGCTGCCTGAGACACTTGGAGGTTGAGACTTGCCAAGTGTCCTACAACTAGTATGTGTGAAAGGTGAGACTTGAACCCAGTTCTTTTTTTTAATCATAAAAGTATTTTATTATTTTCCAGTTACATGTAGAGATAGTTTTCAACATTTGTTTTTCTTTTTTTTTTCTTTTTTTTTTTAGTGAGGCAATTGGGGTTAAGTGACTTGCCCAGGGTCACACAGCTACTAAGTATCAAGGGTCTGAGGTTGGATTTGAACTCAGGTCCTCCTGAATCCAGGGCTGGTGCTCTATCCACTGTGCCACCTAGCTGCCCCCTCAACATTTGTTTTTATAAGATTTCTAGTTCCAAATTTTTCTCCCTCTCTCCCTTCCCTCCCCCTCCCCAAGACAGAAAATAATCTGATATAGGGTATATATGTACAATTACTCTAAATATATTTCTGCATTAGTCATGTTGTGAAAGAAGAATCAGAACAAAAAGGAAAAACCTCAAAAAACTAAAAACAAAAAGTAGAAACAGTATGGTCCAATCTGCATCCAGATTCCACGGTTCTTTTTTCTGGATGTGGAGAGCATTTTCCATCATGAGTCTTTTGGAATTATCTTGAACTGTTGTATTGCTGAGAAGAGCTAAGTCTATCACAGCTGATCATCACACAATATTGTCGATACCGTGTACAATGTTCTCCTGGTTCTGCTTACTTCACTCAGCATCAATCCACTTAAGTCTTTCCTGGCTTTTCTGAAATCTGCCTGATCATCATTTCTTACAGCACAATAGTATTCCATTACATTCATATACCACAACCTGTTTAGCTATTCCCCAACTGAGAACCCAGTTCTTCTGACTCTATAGCCATTCCCTCATGCTGCCCCTCTCTCTACATATATGACACTGAACTGAATACAGACTACCATAAGTTCCCAGAGCTTCAAGGATCTTTCTTTAGATCATAAAACAAAGAAGGACCTCAGAATGTTTGCACTAAATAGAATTCTAGAAGCAGAGCTATAACTGTATTCTGGCACCTGGAGTGAGCCACATAAGCCATATCCTGCATAAATGGCATCTGCCGTTACTGTGTCTATATGGGGTTGTGTGTCCTTCATTGCTGATGAGGACCATGACATTGGGGTGATGTCGTGACTTGCAATGAATTGTATTTAAGTGAAGCAGGGCTGTTCAAGGTCACCAACCTCACTCTCTCTTCCAGAGCCATCTGGGTTCAGAAGCATGATATATATCAGGATGACTGGACATGGTCCTGGATATTTAAGGCAATTGGGGTTAAATGACTTATCCAAGGTCACAGAGCTAGTAAGTGTCTGAGGTGAGATTTTAACTCAGGTCCTCCTGACTTCAGGGCCAGTGCCACCTAGCTGCCCCATCTATACAGGGAGGGGGAGTTTAAAGGGGGAGGAGGGAGTGGATATTGACCATGGTGGGAGACATCACCTTCTGTGGGCAGAAATCTAAGGACACCAGGAGCCTGGCTGCTGGAGACTGTTCCTGGAGAAAGGAAATAGACCATCAGGTAGTTTCCTGTTTTAACTAATTCTTTTTTTTTTTTTTTTGATGGGGCAATGAGGGTTAAGTGACTTACCCAAGGTCACACAACTAGTAAGTGTCAAGTATCTGAGGCCAAATTTGAACTCAGGTCCTCCTGAATCCTTTATCTACTACCCCACCTAGCTGCCCCTTAACTAATTATTCTTTTTTCTTTCTTTCTTTCTTTTTTCTTTTTTTTTGTGGGGCAATGAGGGTTAAGTGACTTGCCCAAGGTCATACAGCTAGTGTCAAGTGTCTGGGGTCGGTTTTGAACTCAGGTCCTCCTGAATTCAGGGCCGGTGCTTTATTCACTGCACCACCTAGCTGCCCCCCTTAACTAATTATTCTTGAAAAGCAAGTTGCAAGATTTCTAAAGTCAGTCGTATCTCTTATTTGGCAACCAAGAGGCCGGATCACTGGGTGGAGGCATAGGGGGTGTTGAGTGAGTGGTAATTACTCCATCGAAGAGACGTGCTTTGGATGATAGGACTGAGAGAGGGCTCGAAGCCAGTCCCTCAAAGTATCAGGAGAGATCATTAGACCTAGAAGGAGCTGTAGCAATCACCCAGCCCCACTTCTCCATTTTGAAGGGGAAGAAACTGACACTACAGAAAGAAGAAATTGATTTGCCTAAGGTCACAGAGGAAGGTTCATTTACCTCTTACTGAAGTGGAGATCAAGCCAAAATAGTGTCACATGAAGCCCCACTCTCACAGACAGATTGTTAGAGGAAACCGAGGCCTAGAGAAAGTGTCAGAGTAGAGACTGGCTGCCAGGCCTCCAGATTCTCAGGCCAGAGTTCTTTCAGGCAGATTGCTGATATTTGTCCTTCTTAGACGCAGTCAAAGCTCACATGGAGGCCTTTCCTAAACAGACTCAGGATGAGTAGCTGACCATGAGGAGAGATAGGTGCAAGAGTCAATGGTCTTTTGTTTGGTTGGTTTTCAGCCTCATTCTCTTCAGAAAGAGAAACCTAGCACCTTCCTCCAGAGGGAACAGGGACCTGGATCTCTGGGGTGTGGAACAGTTTGCACCTACTACCTCCAAGTATTCACTTCCTTCCATCACTAGTCAAAATTATGGAAAACATCACTGGGGGCCAGAGCCTGGGATTTATCCTCCAAGGTGAGGTTGAACTGGGTCCCTCCCATCTGCAGCCTCCACTGTCTCTCTTACACCCCATAGGGAAATCTGTTATTGCTATTCTTTTCACCGTGTCACCTGTCCCAATACAACTCCACCTGATCTTCGGTCTTGGCACCACCACCAAAATGTCCTATAATCTTTCCCTTCTTTCTTAGACAAGTACAAATAAAAAAAAAGAAAAAGAAATGAATGGGGGCAACTAGGTGGCACAGTGGATAGAGCACCAGCCATGGAGTCAGGAGGACCTGAGTTCAAATCCAGCCTCCGACACTTGACATTTACTAGCTGTGTGACCCTGGGCAAGTCACTTAACCCCAATTCCCTCCAAAAAAAAAGAAAACTACAAGTATTGGGGGCAGCTATGTGGTGCAGTGGATAGAGCAGTGGCCCTGGATTCAAGAGGACCTGAGTTCAAATACGGCCTCAGACACTAGACACTTACCAGCTGTGTGACCCTGAGCAAGTCAGTTAACCCTCATTGCCCCGCAAAAAAAAAAAAAAAAGAAAAGAAAAAAGAAAGAAAGAAAGAAAAAGAAAAGTACAAGTATTCTCAAAGTTCTCAAAATTTTCTTGTTGTTGGTCAGTCATGTTCAACTCTTCTTGACCCCCTGGACCATACTGTCCACAGGGTTTTCTTGGCAAAGATACTAGAGTGGTTTGCCATTTCCTTCTCCAGTAGATAAAGGCAAATGGAGGTAAAGTGACTTGTCCAGGGTCAAATAGCTAGTAATTGTCTGAGGCCAGATTTGAACTCAAGTCTTCCTAACTAAAGGCCCTAAATTTTCTATCCTGGGACAAATTTCCCACCCAAGACAATCCAGCTTAGTTCTAACTCTGAACACAGAACATAGTATGCCAAAGCTAGAATGAAGACATTAGATGATCTCATCTTAGACACTAGTTGTGTGACCCTGGACAAGTCATTTAACCCCAATTGTCTTAAAACAACCAGAGCTATCTCCAGACATCCTGATCTATATCTTGCCACTTGATCCAGATGACTCTGGAGGAAAGAGTGAGGTTGGTGACCTTGTACAGCCCTCACTCACTTAAATCCAATTTACTGCAAGTCATGACATCACCTCAATGTCATGGTCCTCTTTGAGAATGAAGGACAAACAACAACAATTCCAGCACTTTAGAAATGAGGAAAATGAAGCCTAGAGAGGTTAAATGACTAAAAATAATAATAACATTATCTAACAGTTACATAGAACTTAATATGTGCCAAGCATTGTGCTAAGTGATTTACAATTATTATCTCATTTAATCTTCCCAACAACCCTGGGAGGTGGGTCCTGTTATTGTCCCCATTTTACAGATAAGGAAACTGAGACAAACAGAGGTTAAGTGACTTTCCCTGAGCCAAATTTGAACTCAAGTCTCTCTGACTCCAGGCCTGGCACTCTATCTATTGCACCACCTAGCTACCCTTGGATTCATCCAAGGTCACACAACTAGTAAGTAGAAATGCTGGAACTCATATTCCAGTTCCTTCCCCCATCTTGACCTGTGTTCTGCCAATAATAACAATTCACGTTTGTATACTGCTTTAGGGATGTACAAAGCACTTTCCTCAAAGAAACTCTATGAGGAAGTGTTAATACCCTTTTTACAGGGTAAAGATTTCCCATTTTATGATGTTTTCATATGACCCCAGATTTAGAGAGACAAAAGAAGAAGAGGAAATAAGGCTTGTCCCATTATGGTGTGTACATCTAGCTCCCCCATCAACACAGGGGGTTCCATTCCTTTGGGCTAAGACTTGATTGTCTAGGCCTTTAAGCAGTATACCTTGGGAAGGGGCTCTTATTGAGTGATTATCAATCATTCAGACCTGCTTGCCTCCCTTTCTAACAGTTCACTGCGTGCAGAAAAAGGAGGGAGAAAGGGTTGGATATAAGGGGAGGGGAGGAATCATTTTGAAAAGTGAATGAAGGAGGAGAAGGAACATAGGGAGAAGGATGAAGAGAAATAGAAATGGGAAGAAAAAGGATGGGGAAGAGGAGAATAAAAGAGAAGAGGAAGAGGTTAGGCAAAGGAGATAGAAGACAAAGAAGAGAAGAAGAGGAAGGGGAAGAAGTGGAGAGATAGAGCTGTGAGGGGAGACATGGAAGAGATGGAGAATGGAAGAGGAGGAAGAGTAGCATAGGGCAGGAGAAGCTGCTGCTGCTTAGCACAGTGATACAAATTCTTGTTTGTTTGTTTGTTTTTGGTGAGGCAATTGGGGTTAAGTGACTTGTCTAGGGTCACACAGCCAGTAAGTGTTAAGCATCTGAGGCCTGATATGAACTCAGGTCCTCCTGACTCCAGGGCCAGTACTCTATCCACTGCGCCACCTAGCTGCCCCAATTTTACTGCTCCATTTTGTTTCTAGTATTCTTTGGGGGTGGGGGGGCGGGACAGGGCAATGAGGGTTAAGTGACTTGCCCAAGGTCACACAGCTAGTAAGTGTCAAGGGTCTGAGGCTGGATTTGAACTCAGGACCTCCTGAATCCAGGGCCAGTGCTTTATCCACTTCGCCACCTAGCTGCCCGTTTGATACAAATTCTTAAGTCTTTCAAAGTTGCTCTTCTCTTCTCTTCTCTTTCTCTCTCTGTCTCTCTCTGTCTCTGTTTCTCTCTCTTTCTCTCTGTCTCTGTCTCTGTCTCTCTCTGTCTCTGTCTGTCTCTCTCTCTGAGGCAACCATGGTTAAGTGACCTGCCCAGGGTCACACAAGTAGTATCTGAGGCTGGATTTGAACTCAGATCCTTTTAACTCCAGGCCTAGTGTTCTATCTACCACAGCACCTAACTGCCCCCCCCCTTTTGGGTTGTTGCTGCTTTTCTTCATACTATTACATAAATCATCAGCATTTCTATATATTATCAACAAAATCCAGCAGGAAAAGATAGAAAGAGAAAGCTTATTTAATTAGAAATAATAAAAGATACTTGGGATTCTCCCTGTCAAGACACACAAAGGAGAAAGAGACAGAGAGAGACAGAGACAGAGGCAGATTCAGAGAAACAGAAGCAGAGACAGAGACAGAGACAGACAGGGAGAGAGAAAAAGGTGGATAAATGGAACAAGTTAGTTACATGATACACAGAAGCATACAAGCAATGTAGCCTAGTGTTTGATAAACCCCCAAATCCCAAGCATTAAGACAAGAACCCACTATTTTACAAAAATTCTTAGGAAAATTGGAAAGTAGTCTGACAAAAACCAGGGGTAGACCAACATCTCACAAACAAGCTCAAAATGGGTACATGATTTAGAAATAAAGGGTGACATGCCATAAACATATTGGAAGAGCATGGAAGAAATCACCTGTCAAATTCATGGAGAGAATAAGAGTTAATGCCAAAAAAGAGAGAGGTTCACAGGTAAAATGGACAGTTTTGGCTACAGAAAACTAAAAAGAAAACCAATGCAGCTAAAATTAGAAATCTTTGCAACAAGTCTCTCTGGTAAAGGTCTCATTTCTAAGATATGTAGGGAATTGAGTCAAATTAATTTTAAAAAATATGAGCCATTACCCAATTGATAAATGGTCAAAGGATATGAAGAGGCAGTTTTTAGAGGAAAAAAAATCTAAGCTCTAACAGTCATTTGAAAAAATGCTCTGGATCACTAATAATTAGAGATATGAAAATGAAAACCACTCTGAGGTATCACCTCACATCTATCAGAGTGGCAAATATAACAAAAAAGGAAAATATTGGATGTTGGAAAACTGGAACACTAATCCACTGTTGGTGGAGTTGTGAAAAAATCCAACTATTCTGGAGAGCAATTTGGAACTATGCCCAAAGGGCTATAGAACTGTGCATATCCTTTGATCCAGCAATACCACTGCTAGGTTTATATCCCAAAGACATCCCCAAACAGAGAAAAAGACTTATTTCTACAAAAAAATATTTCTAGCAGCTCTTTTTGTGGTGGCTAAGAATTGGAAATCAAAGGAATGCCCATCAATTGGGGAATGGCTAAACAAGCTGTGGTATATGATGATAATGGAATATTATTGTGCTATAAGAAATGACAAGCAGAATGTCTTCAGAAAGGCCTGGAAAGACTTGTATGAACTGATTATAGTGAAGTGAGCAGAACCAAGAGAACACTGTGCACAGTGACAGCAATATTGTCTGATGAAGAACTGGGAATGACTTAACTATTCTCAGTAATACAATGATCCAAGACAATCCCAAAGGACTAATGATGAAGCATACTATCCACCTCCAGAGAAAGAACTGGTATTGATCGAACACAGATTGAAGCATGCTATTTCCACTTTCTTTCATTTTTTTCTTTTATTCAAGTTTTCTTATACAAAATGATTAATATGGTAATGTTTTACATAATTGCACATGTATAACCCACATCTGATTGCTTACCACCTCAGGGAAGAAGGAGGGGAGGGAGGGAAGGAGGAATAAAATTTGAGACTCAAAACTAGAAATAAAAATGTTTATTATAAAAAAAGAATTTTGCAAATCTTAAAGAAAAAAATCAATGTTTATTGATTAAAACCAAAGAATCCAGAATAGGTAGTAAAGAGGGATATTTTTCAGATGTTTGACAGAATCAATTTATAAATTTATCTGGTCTTTCCACTTGCTAGTTCATTTATTTATTTGTTTGTTTGTTTGTTTGTTTATTTTAGTGAGGCAATTGGGGTTAAGTGACTTGCCCAGGGTCACATAGCTAGTAAGTGTTAAGTGTCTGAGGTCGGATTTGAACTCAGGTACTCCTGACTCCAGGGCCGATGCTCTATCCACTGCACCACCTAGCTGCCCCACTAATTCATTTATAACCTAATATATATTTCTCTTTTAGAGATTAGGCATTTAGGTTACCTATTTCTGTTTTGTCAATTTTTATAGTTTGCATTTGTTTAGATAATCTATTTAGTTTAAATCTTACATTTTGTTGGCATATAATTCCACATAATGGTTTGGTTTGGTTTGGTTTGGTTTTGCGGGGCAATAAGGGTTAAGTGACTTGCCCAGGGTCACACAGCTAGTAAGTGTCAAGTGTCTGAGGCTGGATTTAACTCAGATCTTCCTAAATCCAGGGCCGGTGCTTTATCCACTGCTGCCCCCTTGCTGTTGTTGTAACATTATTTTTCCTTCTGGTATCCTCTCATTTTCTTTTCCCCATAATATTTATAAATCATATTGCGCTCTCTCTCTCTCTCTTTTTCTGTGTTTTGGTTGTTGTTGTTTTGTGGGAGGGGATCCTCCTTTTTCTTTGAAGTGATTTTCCCTGTAATGACTTTGTTGTCATTGTTTTCCCCTATTTTACACATTTGTTGCTATTTTAAAAGGAGATTAAAGGGGCAGCTAGGTGGCACAGTGAACAAAGCACTGGCCCTGGATTCAGGAGGATCTTAGTTCAATCTGGCCTCAAACACTTGACATTTACTAGCTGTGTGAGCCTGGGCAAGTCACTTAACCCTCATTGTCCCACAAAAAAAAAAACAAACTAAATAAAAACAAAACAAAACAAAACAAAAAAAGATTAAAAATGAGCTAGGGTCAATCATGATGACTCACTCCATCATATTTCCCTCAATGCCCTCATTTGCTTCTTTTCCCCAAAGCAATTATTAATAAACATTAATAAAAACTCTTCACTTCATTCCTTCAGTCAGCAAACATTTATGAAGAAATATTATTCCTATCTGGGAGATGAAGGATGACTTCTTGGAAGAGATGATATTAGTCTTCCTAAAGTCCCACCCTCTTCAAGTCATGTCATGTCATGTCTTTTGCTCAAGAACTTTCTTCGGTTCATTTAATTTTTAAAAAATTAATTGAGCATCCACAATGCAGATAGTTCTCTTAGATTGGCACTAAGGATAAATAGAGATTAAAAAGTCATTTCTCAACCTCAAGGAGCTCTTCCTTTCATAGGATGATCAAGCAAATTACTTCAAGACAACACAAAGTAGTGTATGTTGGAGTCAGCTGCTACCAGCTCCCAAAAGGCAAGTATAAGTATTTACATCTCAGAAATCAGCAAACACTACAAATCAGAGCTTGTTTTATTGTTTCATTGAAAGTTTTGGAGAAAATGTTAGTAATGTAGATTTAACTTAGAAGGGTATCATGTATACATTATTGAAGAGCCTGTCATTAAATATTTACCAGGACACCCCTAAAAAGTACCATAAGAGAGGGACCAGGAATGTGTTACGTGTGTTCAGAGAAAGGAAGGATCATTTACAAGAAGGAAAGGGGATCATGGGAAGCTCCTTCATGGAAGTGACATTGAAATTAATTTTGAAGGAGGGAGAAGATTTTAAAATGGGTGAGTAGGGTGGGAGGAAATGACATAAGCAAAATACATACAAAATATATGTAAGTGTGGTATGTTAGAGAAACAGAAATAGGTCTTGTTTGGATAGAGTTTAGGAAGAGGAAGAATAGGGAATGTTACTAGAAAGGTCAGTTAGAGTCAGATTAGGGAGTATGCCTTGAATGCCAGGCTAAGCAAATGGAAGATCCCCTAAAGTGTTTTGATCAACAGAAGTATCTGGGCAGGGTTTTTACACTGTCCCTTTAAATGTCATATCACTCCATCCTGAGGAATTCAGTTCTTGGTGATTTGCTTAAGGTTGCTTGTAGGAACTAAAATCTCAGACAGATCCATTTCACACATTTCATCCTCTCTGTTTCCACAAAGTCCTGAGCCCAGTTTTCCAGGGAGGGAACAGAAGATGCCAAATGTGTCATTCTCCCTACAGGCTAATAGTTAACAACAAGAATATCCCTCTACCTCTACCTCTCTCCTCTGTCACAAAGGTGACCTCAGCTATAGAATGACTGGGCTATGAGTCACAGATCTTAAAGGAAAATGGGCTGTGAGTTAGGAAGCTCAAGTATAACAATCAACATTGGGTTGTAATGTTTAGAGAGCTTCATCATCACCTTTGAGCCTGAGATGTCAAACCTAGAAAATACTTTAGAATATAGAACAAAAAATGTTAAACTAGGAAGGGACTCCACATATAGGATATGAGATGTGGGAAAAGATCTTAGAACATGCAATATAGTGTGCCTGGTCTGAAAGGGAACTTAGACAACAAATGTCAGAGCTGAAAGGAACTGAGGAACACAGAAGAGTAGTTCGGGAGAGCCTGAGACCATAGAAAATGGGTAACTGGGGGCAGCTAGGTGGCGCAGTGGATGAAGCACTGGCCCTGGATTCAGGAGGACCTGAGTTAAAATCCAGCATCAGATACTTGACACTAGCCATGTGACCTTGGGCAAGTCACTTAACCCTCATTGACCCACACAAAAAAAAGGAAAAAAAAAATTTTTTTAAAAGAAAATGGGTAACCACTAGATGGCATGATGAGAGTGTAATTTAGCTACCTGAGCTTCTCTAAATTCATCATCAGTGAAACCACCTCCTACACCCCGTCCTTGCATTATCCTGAGGGTTGCAAAGCAACCAATCTTTTACTTTCTTCACAGAATGCTGTTAATCACAACTCTATAGTCATTTATTATCTTAAAAAGCAATTTAATTGTGTTAGAAAGAAGGAAAATAAAGCCAGAGGTATTACTTGCAAGGAACATAGACCCATGCATTCATTCCAACCCCTCTCAAAAGCAGAAACCCCATTAGGTTGGAATGTTAGAGTTAGTGGGTACCTTAGAATACAGAATGTTGGAGCTAGAAGGGACCATAAAGCATAAAGCAGAGACTATAAGAGCTGGAAGGGAGGTTAAATATAAATTAGTTCACCAAATAAGGAAACCAAGGCAGGAGGGTAAGGTGGGGAGGAGGAGGGCAGAAAGTGACCACTCAAACATACATAATAAGTAAGTAGATGAGGGGGCAGCTAGGTGGCCCAGTGGATAGAGCACCGGCCCTGGATCCAGGAGGACCGGAATTCAAATCCAGCCTCAGACACTTGATATTTACTAGCTGTATGACCCTGGGCAAGTCACTTAACCCTCATTGCCCCGCAAAAAAAAATTAAAATTAAAAAATTAAAATCTGGCACAATGGATAAGTAAGTAGGTAAGTCAGGATTCAAATCCAGGTGTTTTTACTCCAAAGTAGGTGTTCTTTCCTCTGCAACATTCTAGAATTCAAAATATGACACAGTTTGATCCTCACCTATACAATTTTGTCTCTCCCTCTTCCCCAATTCCCAATAGCCCTCCTAATCAGATTACTCTCTACACTATCCCTTAGTCCAGGTATATTCATGGTGTCCCACAAGAAATGTTCCCAATGCCACTTTCCAATACTTTATTTCTCCAAATTATACCCATCCTTCCAGGCCCAACTCAGATTTTATCCCACCCCACTCCCACAGCACTCCCCAACTTCATGTCACAAACTCCCAGGCCTTCTTTCCTCTAGATAAACCAATTCCAGTTCCTTCAACCCATCCCCTTTCAATAATATCCTTATATTCTTCCTCTGGATGTTCTCCAGTTTGTCAAAGTCTTTCCTAAAACATGGTACCCAGAGCCGAACACAGTATTCCAAATGTGTACTTGAACAGAGAAGAGTACATAATAGCTTTGTCACTTCCCTCTTTCTAGAAGCTCTGCCTCTCTTTGTAATCTCAGCCTAAGATTTCATGAGCTTTTTTGGGCAGTTACATCATACTGCTGACTCACTTTGAGTTTACAGTTGGCTTAAACTTCAAGAGTTTTTCATAAGAACTATTATTTCTCCCATTGTACACTCATGAAATCGATTTATTGGAATGGAAGTAGGACTTTATGATGATTTCTATTAAATAAGAATAAATAAAGTTAACTCAAAGTCATTTAAGGGAGAAAGCACTAATAACTGGCAGTGGGAGGAGGGGGATCAGGAAAGACCCAATATAAGAGGTGGCACTTGGGATGAGAGTTGAAGGAAGGTAGAGATTCTAAGAGGTAGAAGTGAAAAAGGAGCCTATTCCAGATGTGGAGAATACCCTTCACAAATGTAATACAAGATGAAACGTCAGGGGAGAAAGCCAGCAGGAAAGTCGTGTAGCTGAGTACAGTGCATGAAGGAGAGCAATGGACGATAACTATGGGAAGGTAGCTTGGAGCCAGATTCTAAAGGCCTTTCAGTTTCAAAAAGAGGAGTTTTACTTGATCTTAGAGACCATGAGGAGCCACTGGAATGTGTGGAGCAGGGTTTGTGTGTTTGTGTGGTGTGTATAGGCTCTGAGCTCATTCTCTTAACTTCCCCACTATTACCGGTAGATCATATCCCCTGTGAGAAAATAATGGGGTTCTGTGAGACCCAGAGAGCCTGGCTGACCTTTCTTAAAGTCAACCCAGAGTCAGGAGAATTTCAAGGGAAATGTAGAATGACCTTGCTGACTACCTACAGGAAGTTACCTCACTCAAAACCACACCTACCTGAAAGCTTTCCCCTCTCTGTACTCTGACATCAGCACATACTGTGCTGAACCACCCTCAAATCCAGTAAACCAATAGATATGAATAATGCTAGCCAATTAGCTTTGAGCAGTGAGGAAGGGTGGCCTCTCCTTCTGACCTCACTGTTCTCGCTCTTGGCGCTGAGTTGCAGAGGAAGTAGCCATGCAGTCCATTTTCTCTTTCTCCCCTATGTATGTAGGCCTTCTGATCTTTCTGATCAACGTGCTATCTCTTTACTAATATTTAATATGCTGTAATAAATGCTTAATGCATTTATTACAAGTGATGCAGTAGCCTCTAATTTCTAAGTAGCAACACATCAGAAACCCCAGTTATGTTTCCCTAAAACTAGGGACAGAAATAGGGCAACCCCATACAATTTTAAACACCACACCCCACAGGTCATCTGCTTCTCTCTTCAGGGTCCTAGGGATACCCCTGAGAAATTGTGTTTCCTCTAGTACCATTGTTCACAAACCCCCATCTAATGGGTTCTTCACAATATGAACTGTCAGTTAATATGTGTCCAATATCAACTTGACCAGTTGATCTCTCCTCAATGTCATTTACCCAATTAATATCAATTAGCTTTTATAAAGGGATATTTTCTGAAGAAGTACAGCAATTACAGAATTACAGTCACATCCCCCTCTAACTGAGGTTCAGTCTCCCCTCTAAACACCCATGTGGGAGAGTAGATTTAGCTTAAAGTTGCAACAACCCAAACACTGACCCACCAGGTTCATTTCTGAGTAGGGCATAGACAATGAACAAGTCACTTCTTTGCTTGCAGTTGTTTCAACTGCTGGGTTCAAGTCACTGCTATAACTGGGTCAAACAGATTGTTCCTCAGGGCTGGCTCCTCACTGAATTCAGCTGGGGCAGCTACCAGCAGATTCTCCTTTAGACCCCAGTTGCTAGATCTTTTGATAGATCGTCCAACCTTTTGAAATTCACAAGGTCATAGTTTGGTTCTCTTTCATCTTTAATAGTTATTTCCTAGGATCAGAAAATAAAACACACAAGGCAGAAACAGAGGGGGCACCATGCATTCATGGCTATGTGTGTTCAGTTCTACTTTAGCTGGTTCATATAAGAGTGAGATCAGAAGATGCTTGCTCCTCCGTCCCCTTCTCCTTCATGTTTGTATACTACTCTTCTTGTGTAATACCATTTTGGGAAAATATTAAGTTTCTCCCTCTTCTACTTCATTAATGCATTCTTTTTTTCTGCTCCTTTTCGTTGCCTCCTTTAAAATCAGTAAAACGGAACTAAATCACCTCTCCCTGTCCTAATGGGCATCTCATATAACTTCCTCTGTGACCCTTGAAAATAGTCACTTCTTCAATTAACCCCCTCCAAACGTGCTTAAATATACTTAACTTTCAAGATTTCTCTTGACTTCTGTATTTGCATTACAAAGTCTCTACTCAACTCTAGTCTTTTCATCAGGAATACTTAAAAGTACTCCATTATCTTAAAGATCCATTTTCCACCTGTATGATTAAACTCAATTTTACAAGGTAAATTATGTGTGGTTGCAAATCCTTATCTTCCACCTTTTAAATATTTTGTTTTCCAACTTTTCTCTCGTTTATAGTAGTTACTTTTATAGTTAGTTTTACAGTAGTTACTCTCTTTTATAGTAGTTACTTTTATAGTAGTTACAGCACTTACTGCCTATTCTTATGTGATCCTGATTATAGGGCATTCTTGAATGTTCTTTCTGCTTGTTCATAGGATTATTTTCTTTGACGTAGAAGATCTGGATTTGGGCTATAACATTCTTGGGTTTATTTCAGGAAGTTTTATATCTCTATCTCTATCATCTCTATCTCTATATCTATTTCTATCTCTACCTCTACCTCTACACCTACATCTGCATCTGTCTATATCTATATCAAACACATATATATATATATGCAAATACATACACATATGTACATTTATATTTTTTAATTTTTTGCTTTGCTATGTGGTTTTAATTAATCTAGGCAATTTTCTTTTATGATTCCTTGGTGTCCAGATTTGTTTTGGTCATGGTTTTCAGGGAGCTTAATGATTCTTAAATTACTTCTCCTTAGTCTGGTTTTTAGGAAAGTATTTTTTATAGTTGACACCTTATATGTTATTCTTTTTTCTCTCAATCTTTTGACTTTCTCTAATTTTTTTGTTATTTCATGGAATCACAGGACTCTGTTTGATCCATTCTAGTTTTCCTAAAGCCCACTTCTAGGGTAAGGTTTTCAACTTTCTGTTCAAGACTACTTACTATCTGTTCATTTGTTTTCCTCCTGAAATCCCATCTTGTTTGTAATTTATTTTTTATCTTTTGATTTATTTTTTTCATCCATTCTTTCCATTGTTAAGGTCATTTTTTTCCCTCTAAGGCTCTGGTTATTCTCATTATGTGGTTATTATGTTATTCTGGGTTTACCTCTTAGAACTCTCTTAACAGAGTATTTTTTTTTCATTGTATTCAGTGTTTTCTTCTGTTTGTTCATGTTTCAGCATTGTTTCTTAGATTTGGATTTTGTTCTTGGAACAGTCCTTCTTCAAGTATGGCTTGGGTAGCAAGAAACAATAAAACAAAATCAAAAGAATGAAAAAATAGAAGAAAATATGAAATATCTCAGTGGAAAAACAACTAACCTGGAAAACAGATCTAGGAAAGATAATTTAAGAATTATTGGACTATCTGAATGTCATGATAAAAAAAATCCTGGATGGCATCTTTGAAGAAATTATCAAGGAAAACTCCCCTGATATCCTAGAATCAGAGGGTAAAATAAAAAGTTAAATAATCCATCTATCACCTCCTAAAAGAGATCCCAAAATGAAAACTCCTAGCAATATCGTAGCCAAACTCCAGAGCTCCCAGGTCAAGTAGAAAATATTGCAAGTATCCAGAAAGAAACAATTCAAATATTGAGGAGATAGAGTCTGGAGGACACAAGATTTCTACATTAATGGACCAGAGGGTTTGGAATATGATATTCCAGAAGCCAAAGGAACTAGGATTACAACCAAGAATCACCTACTCTGCAAAACTGAGAGAATCTTTCAGGAAAAAAATGGATATTTAATGAAATATACAAGAAATAAAATATAAGACAAGTGAAACATATAAAGGTACACATGAAAGAGAAAACATAAGGGATTCAAAAGGTTAAACTGTTTACATTTTTACATGGGAAGATGATACTTCTAACTCATAAGAAGTTTTATCATTATTAGAGCAGTTAGAAAGGGTATACATAGACAGAGGGCACAGGAATGAGTTAAATATGATGAGATGATATCCACATCCACATCTGAATTGTCTCAAAGAGGAAATAACATACACAATCAGTTAGGTATAAAAATCTATCTTACCCTATAAGGAGAGGAGGGGAATGAATGGGGGGGGGGTGGAACTGATACAAGGGAAAATAGACAAATTTTTGCACAAAAAAAGTAAATGCAGGGGGCAGCTAGTGGATAAAGCACCAACCCTGGATTCAGGAGGACCTGAATTGAAATCCAGCCTTAGACACTTGACACTTACTGGCTGTGTGACCCTGGGCAAGTCACTTAACCCTCATTGCCATGGTCAAAAAAAATGTAAATATGTAAAAAAAAAAAAAAAGTAAATGCAGTCAAGATTAGAAGGAAAGCAGAGGGGCAGCTAGGTGGCGCAGTGGATGGAGCACCGGCCCTGGAGTCAGGAGTACCTGAGTTCAGATCCGGCCTCAGACACTTAACACTTACTAGCTGTGTGACCCTTGGCAAGTCACTTAACCCCAATTGCCTCACTAAAAAAAAAAAAAAAAAGAAGAAGGAAAGCAGAAAATTTGGGGGGAGGGAGGAATTTTTCAACAATTTCCTATAAAGGCCTAATTTCTCAAATATATAGAGAACTGAGTCAAATGTATAGGAATACAAGTCATCTCCCAGTTGACAAATTGTCAAATGATATGAACGAGTAGTTTTCAGGAAAAGAAGTCAAAGCTATCTATAGTCACAAAAAATGCTTCAAATCACAATTGATTAGAGAAATGCAAATTAAAATAACTCTGAGGTACCACCTCACACCTATCAGATTGGCTAATTTGACAGAAAGGGAAAATCACAAATGTTGGAAGGGATGTAGGAAAATTGGGACACTAATGCACTGTGAAGTAGTGAACTGATCCAACCATTCTGGAGAGCAATTTAGAATTATGTCCTCTGACCCAGAACTACTAGATCTGTATCCTAAACATATCTCAAAAAAGGGAAAAGGAAAAGGACATATATGTACAAAAATATAGCGGCTCTTTTTGTGGTGAGAGAATTAGAAATTGAGGAGATGCCCATCAATTGGGGAATGGCTAAACAAGTTATGGTATATGATTGTGATGGGATACTATTGTATATAAGAAACATTGAGCAGGATGCTTTCAGGAAAACCTGAACTTACATGAACTGATACAAAGTGAAGGGAGCAGAACCAAGAGAATATTGTACAGAGTAACAACAATATTATATAATGATCAGCTCTGAATGACTTAGTCATTCTCAGCAATACAATAATCTAAAACAATTCCAAAGGACTTATGATAGATAAAAAGTGCTATCCCCCTCCAGAGAAAGAACTGAGGGAATCTGAATGCAAATGGAAGCATACTTTTTTCTACTTTATTTTTCTTGGAGGGTGTTTTTGGTCTGTGTTTTCTTTCACAACATGACTAATATGGGAATATGTTTTGCATGACTGCACATGTATAACCTATATCAATTTGCTTGCCTTCTCGAGAAGGGGAGAGGAGAGGGAGGGAGGGAAAGAATTTGGAGCTCAGGATTTTAAAGTGAATGTTAAAAATGGTTTTTTCATATCATTCAAAGGATTAAAATATTTTTGAAAAGAAGAGAATTCTACATTTTTAGACTGTCTATAAATATTATGTGTCTCTTAAAAACCAACCATGTAGAAGCTTAAAAAAAAAAAAGAATGAAAGAGTGCAGTTTTTGGAAGTTCCCTATTCAAAACAAAGGCCTATGCTGTCTCCTACCTCAATTTTAGGAAACCAGCTCCTTTCTTGTTTTCCCAATGTTGCCTTTGGAAAGAGACAAAGGTAGTAGGAAAAGGGAAAGAGAGAAAGGCAAGAGGGGAAAGGGGAAAGGGGAAGAGGAAACTGTAAAGGGGAAGGGAGAAAGGGAGGAAGAAAAGGGGAAGGGGGAAGGGAAGGAAAACATGATTAAAATAGAATTCAATGATTTCACTGTTTAATTCTGCCCCTTCTCCAAAATTCCTTATTTGTATGGAGTATACCACCATCTTCCCAGTCACCCAGATTTGTAATCTTGGAGTTACCCATGGTTCTTTCTTCTCTCTGACCCTTCAGGCCCTAGCAACTGACAAATCATTTCCATTCTGCTGCCAACAGATTTCTCACAACTGTCCTCTACCAGAGCTATGTGCTGAATGAAGCGAGCTCAGACCGGCTGATGGTTAAAATTTCGGTGTGAAATGCCTCAGACTGACAGAATGTTATAAATCAGGATTTGACTTATTGTTTTGTTGATTGTCTAAACTGAAGAAAATGAGGGAGAAAATGTTAATAATGCAACTTAAAAGTGTGTCCTGAGGACATTTTATTTTTCAGTGAGTGGGTAGTTAAACATTTACCAGCATAGCCCTGCCTCTACCACTCCCCAAGTTCAGGCCCTCACTGCCTCGCATCTGAATTCTTCCCCTGGTTTCCAGCCTCTCCCCTCTCTAATCCATCTCTGCAAAACTCCATTCACTCTAAGGTCTGAGAGGCCTAACCACATAGCTTGTGATAAAATGCGAACTCCAGCATTTGAAATCCTCCATGATCTGGCACCCACCGACCCTTGCAGACATATCTTCTTACTTTCCTCTCTGAAATCTGTCTTCAGTCACATTGGTCTGTTTGCCATTCCCTGAAATTAACATCCATCCTCCACCTCCGGGCCTTCTGCACAAGTGTTTTGTTTGTTTGTTTGTTTGTTTGTTTGTTTGTTTGTTTTGGGGGGGAGCGGGCAGGGCAATGAGGGTTAAGTGACTTGCTCAGGGTCACACAACTAGTAAGTGTCAAGTGTCTGAGGCTGGATTTGAACTCAGATCCTCCTGAATCCAGGGCCAGAGCTTTATCCACCTAGCTGCCCCCTCTGCACAGGCTTTGAATATTATACCTGTTCCCCTCTACCTTTCAGAATTCTTATCTGCCTTCAAGGCTCCACCAAGGTGCTCCTCCTCACAGAGCCTTCCTCCCACCCCCCATTCCTCTAGGAAGGACTCTCTCCTTCCTCAAATGACCTTTTATTTACGTATCCCGTCCTAACTCCCCAGGGTAACAGAAGCCCCTTTGGAGTACAAACGATTTCTTTTTTGTCTTTGTATCCGCCACACTTCACACAGAGAGCAGGAACTTAGTGTTTGTTTAATTGAATGAACATTCTGTGTGCTTTTTTCTAAGGTCACTTACGGCTCTGACATTTTATGTTTTAAAAAGTTCTGAGATTCCTTCCCTCTCTGACATTTCTGGGTCTACTATTGTCTCTTCTTAATGATGTTGCTACTGCCAATGGGAGGAGATTCAAAGAATGATGTCATAGGTGAACGAAACATCAGGGAGTGACTAATTTTTGTCCCAGAGATAGCTAGAAACCAAAGGCTCCACTCAATCTAGATGGGCACCCTGGGGGCTTCTGTGTGTTGGAACTAATGACTCTTTAGGAGTAGGAGGCATTTCCCCCTTAGATTACTCAAGATTCCCACAACTTTCTGAGTTAATGATCAACCCTGATTGGACCAACCAGGAAAGCAGCCCCTTGGAAGATGGTTATTTCTGAGTCTGGGTTTCTAGTGAAAAGTCTACTTTCCTTGCCTCTCACCTCAAGGGCAAATGCACTTTTTTTTTTAATGTCACAGAGTTAGGGTTTAACCAGAGAAATGACCAGATTAGCAAAGGACACTCTAAGGAGACATCGTTCCGAACTGGAGATCCCTAGAAATCCCTCCTATTTCTAAAAAGTGCTTTCATCACTACAACTTTGTGAAAGAGGCAATTCATGTATTACAGATGAGGAAACTGAGGCTCTCAGTGATGCACCAACATGTCCAAGGTAATACAACTAGTATGTCATTAGAACTGGAATTCAAACCTAGGTCTTCTGACTTCAGTCTGACATTGGTTCCTCTATAGCAGAAGGTGGAGAAAGGGAGATTGGTGTCCCAGTCGGTTATCATTGTTACAGGGTCTTGGTTTCTTCCTCTAAGGAGGTTGGACAAGATTGTCCCTAGCATCTCTTGTATGTATAGCATCTAAATGCTATGAGAAGTATAGCTGTGGCTAGACACACAGACAGGTGAGTGATTGGAAAGGAAGAGAGACTCAAAGACACATATCTAGAACAGAGATGTAAAAAATATGTCCTGGAGAGAAGATAGCCTGGAGAAAGGGAGGTCAGTTAGGGAGAGCTTCCCATCACAAACTTTGTCAAGATTTCTGGCTAAAAGAGCAATTACATTTCCTCCTTCCTTTTCCCCATAATGACCTCAAGGTTGTTTTGTTTATTTTCATTCCAGGGAAGGAGAAGAATAGGTAGCCACTGACGCTTCTGGAGTAGAAGAGTGACATAATACCATGTTATGATGGCTATTAAAAAGGCAGTTTCAGGGGCAGCTAGGTGGCACAGTGGATAGAACACCCGCCCTGGATTTAGGAGGACCTGAGTTCAAATCCAGCCTCAAACACTTGACACTTACTAGTTGTGTGACCCTGGGCAAGTCACTTAACTCTCGTTGTTGGAGAGAGCAGGGGAAGGCCATTTTAGCTGTAAAGCTATGCCTTAGAGCCCCAATGGGATTGAGGCTGATTGGATTTACATATTAAAGGGACAGGAAAGAGGATTATCAGGTAGAGAAGTCTCTTTACCTAGCATTATCTCCATGCTTTTCCTTCACTTGGTCATCCACATGGGAGAATGGAAGGGGTTGAGGGTACCAACCTGGGGAACCCCAAACCCCAAAGCTATTTGGAAGTTATGGAGCAATAGCTCCTGTAGCCTATCCTTCAGAGATTAAATTGGGAGGTATATGGAATGCCCACCATGAACTAGAGTGAAATTGCCCAAGAAGACCTTAATCAAAGCGGCCATAAAGTTTAAAGATAAAGTCTTAACACATTAACCAGCTGGGAGCATCCTGTGCTTTGTTTTGAGTAAACTGGCATCTATGGATGACCCCCCCCCATCAGAGGTGACCCATACCCCTCTTCCATTTTGACATTTGGGACCACTATCCCCTTCTCGGTAATTATCTCTTCCCAATATTGGTTGAAGACCTAGCAGATCACACTAATTGGATGGGAAGGGAGTCACAACTGCAATCTTCCTGAAAATATGCTGGACCACTAGACCACTATACCTTGCTATGGCTCCCTAAGATCTACCACACTGGACCATCTGCCTTACCCTCCATTGCTTTCTGACCTGCCATTGCACCCCAAGGACTCCTGGGCTTTGTCATATGCTTTGCCACTGCACCCTTAGGACCACCAAGACTTTCAGGTCCCCAAAGCAGGACTCTTCTTAATTGTTGTCTCCCGTGAGTAGAAAGAAAGCTCATATAGATGGCTATGTGATCCCCCAAATGCAAAGCTGTTCTGTCTCTTCATTACCAGCTCTCCTTTCTATGGCCAATTTATCTGCTATTCTCCTCTCAGCATTACTCCTCCTACCTGTTGGGGCTCCACTTAACAATACTCTTCTCAAACTGACATTGGATAGTCTCATGTACAATGACATGCTGAATTGAAATGAAGTCAAGACTCCATGATCCACCAATTTTGTAACCCTATCAAAAAGTGGGAAATAAGATTAGTTTGAAATATCTTCTTATTCTTAATGAGGACATTTTAGATCACAAAGCATCTGTTTAATTATACATTCTAGAATTTTTCTGAGAACCTAACTACAAGTGTGGGTAGTTCCTGAAATCAACCTTTTCTTCCTTTTTTAAAAAAAATTAGGATATTTGTCCATATCTAGTCACCTGGAAGAGATAGTTAGGTGGCACAATAGATAGAGCACCAGGCTTGGAGTCAGGAAGATCTGAGTTCAAATCCAGCCTCAGCTGTGTGACCTTGGGCAAGTCACTTAAGCCCTATTTGCCTCGGTTCTTCATGTGTAAAATGAGAACACACTAGAGAAGGAAATATCAAATCACTCCAGTATCAAACATACCTGAACAACAAGAAATCTAGAACATCCTTAATTTTCCATAACTGTTCAAAGATTTAGGAAAGTAATGCAGAGACCATCTCTCTAAATTCCTTTAGCATCTCAGGATACTAATCTGTCTGTGCCTATACATATCTCTATGTATGTATATATGTATGTGTGTGTATATTCCATATACATATATATGTATAAAGATAAATGAATACATGCATAGATGGGGGAAAGATAGTGTGGGCATTGAAATTAGCCTCAGGCTCCACAAACAGAGCTTCCCCTCCCCCTCTGCTTCAGTTGCAGGGGGGCCTCTGAGCCAGGCTAAGCTTCGAAGACCAAAAACCTCGAGCCACAGGTGTGCCACTGTGCTGCCTGTGCGCATAGCAGGCAGGCACACAAAAACCCTCAGAGACTCTGGGGTTTGCTCCACCCACCCCCCCAGCTCGGCCCAGGGAGCAGGGGCCGGCCCTGGGGGCGGCCAGCCCCAAATTTCACCTGAGAGAAGGTTAATAAAAAGGGGGGACACTTGGAGAGGGTTGGAGAAGACAGTAAAGGGGAGGCTGGAAGATTAAGAGAACAGGAGACAGTACAGTGGTTGGAGAAAACGCTACCATACAGAGACGCTAGAGACGCCAGGGGGTTGGCAACAGAGGTGAGGACACTAAGGAGCTTTTCAGGGGGGTCGATAAAGTGAAAGTTGGAGTGAAGGAGAAAAAGGGTGAAAGTTGGAGAAAGCAGGAGCATACCCTAAGGCAAGAGGTGGCAAAGGCCCTTATTGTATTAAAAGCAGAGAGGTTGTATAATTTGCATTTCTTAACCCTTATCATTTACATTGATTGATTGATTGTGTGTGTGTGTGTGTGTGTGTGTGTGTGTGGCAATTGGGGTTAAGTGACTTGCCCAGGGTCACACAGCTAGTAAGTGTTAAGTATCTGAGGCCAGATTTGAACTCAGGTCCTCCTGAATCCAGGGCTGGTGCTCTATCTACTGTACCACCTAGCTGCCCCTACATTGATTTTTATAAATAAATTCTGCTTTGATTATTTAATTAAGCGGCTTCTTAATCTTTTGCATATCAATTTGGGAGCAGTGTGGAAAAATTTTGTAAATGGCCCATATTGAATTAATAGCAGTCAGATAGCCAGCCAGTCAAAAGCCCACAGATTAGCCCCCCAGTAAGATTAGGCCCCTCAGTCAGATTAGGCCCTCCTAGTTAGTAAAATTAATTCTTACATTTGAATGGCGACCACAAAAGGACTTACGGCCCAATCATAATTTTTCTAAACTTATAATTTTTCATATAAGTACAGTTATATATTTTTCAGATTAGATAGATTAAGTTATTAATTTTTTTTAACAATAGTGTGAAAGACAGGCACAGAAAGAGACAGAGAGAGTAAGTTTTTTTAAAAGGCTCTAGATTCTGTCTGCTTTCCTGACATAGATTCATAAGTAGAGACTGATTTTTTTTTGATAGATTCAGATAGGTTGATATGGCAATTAAAAGAACTCCTTGGCTATAACAAAATGTGCATACTATTGGTGGATAAATAGATGAATAGTTAGATAGACACAGAGATACAAGGAAGGCATGGATGGAGAGAAATAGAAAGAGGGGAAGATCTACCCTTAGCCACCTCGAGACAGATACCTGAATGGAGAAAGATAGATGACATCATGAAAAAGAGAGGGAGAAGGGAAGGAGAGAGAGAGAGAAGGATGTGGTAAGGTGTAAAGCATATGAAGACTAGAAAGGTGAGAAAGGAGGGTGAGTCCAGAGAGTCTAAAAACACACGGCCTGCCCTTGTCTTCAAAATGAAGGTTATATGAAAAATGAAGGAGATAGATAGATAGCTATCGATATAGATATATATAAATGGAAGGAAAGGCAGATCAATCAATAGATAGATGATAGATATAGATGGATGGATAGATAGATCAATCAATAGATAGATGATAGATATAGATGGATGGATAGGTAGAGATGATAAGGATGAATGGATGGATGGATAGATAGATAGATAGATAGATAGATAGATAGATAGATAGATAGATAGATAGATAGATATAAATGGGTGGATACATGGATGGATAGGTAAATAGATAAATAGATAGGCTGATAGATAATACATAGACAGACAGATAGATATAGCTATACCTATACCTATACCTATACCTATACCTATACCTATACCTATACCTATACCTATACCTATACCTATACCTATACCTATACCTATACCTATACCTATACCTATACATATACCTATACATATACATATACATATACATATACATATACATATAGATGGATGGATAGATAGATCAATCAACAGCTAGATAGATGATAGATATAGATAGATGGATGGATAGGTAGAGAGAGAGAAAGATAGATAGAAATGGATTGATACATGGGTGGATGGATAGATAGATAAATAGATTGATAGATGATATATAGATAGACAGAGATAGATAGATATAAATGGATGGATACATGGATGAATGGATAAATAGATTAATAGATAATACATAGAAAAGTAGATAGATAGATAAAAGAGTCTCTTGGAGTCAGATCTTGGTCTAAGTCAAGTCAAGTGAGTTATTAAGTCCTTTCTATATTCCAGGCACTGTGCTAAGTCCTGGGAATACAAAGAAAGGCAAACATAGCTCCTTTCTTTAAGGAGCATCTACTCTGTGCTAGGGGCAGCTAGGTGGCACTTGATATTGGGAGGACCTGAGTTCAAATCTCACCTCAGGCACTTACTAGCTGTGCGATCCTGGGCAAGTCACTTAACCCCAACTGCCTTTGACATCCAGGGCCATCTCCAATCATCCTGACACATATCTTGCCACTGGACCCAGATGGCTCTGGAGGATAGAATGAAGTTGTTGATTTTGCACAGCCCTCCCTCACTTAAAGCCAATTCACTGTAAATCATAACAACACCTGATGTCATAGTCCTCTTTGAGAATGAAGGACAAACATCAACAACTCTGTGCTAGGCCTCATCACCTCGATTCTGAACTATTATAATAGCCTCCAAAAATGGCTTCCTTATCTCCAGTCTCTCTTTCACTTCTCCTATCCATCCAACTGGAATATGCCACCAAATAACTTCAATTCTTCAAAGATCCATATCTCATCATTGTCTTAATTGTTCTGGTACTCCCACCAGTGCCTAATACAGTGGTCTGTAAGTACACAATCGGCACTTCCTTATTTGTTGAATTGTATCATTAACCAAGAATCTCCTTGTCTCCTTTTCCCCAGGTTTTTAGCTGCATCAATTTGGGTGATAAGATTTCTCACTGGGCACCTGGATCATCCCATGTAACAGCAAAAGCCCTGTATGGCATGCCAGCTATGAGACTTAGCTTCAAATCCTGGTTCTGCTACTAAATTCCTGTGTGACTTTGGTCAAGACCATTCCCCGTTCTGGGCCTCTTTTTACTAATCTGTAAAATGAGGGAGTTGGATTAGATAAAATCTTTTCTTTTTCTTTTTCTTTTTCTTTTTGGCAGGGCAATGGGGGTTAAGTGACTTGCCCAGGGTTACATAGCTAGTAAGCGTCAAGTGTCTGAGGCTGGATTTGAACTCAGGTCCTCCTGAATCCAGGGCTAGTGCTCTATCCACTGTGACACATACCTGCCCCCTAAATCAAATCTTCTTAAACTGTGGGTCATGACCCCACACGGGGTTGCATAACTGAATGTGGGGGTCACAAAAAATTTGGCAATGGTAAAAGGTTATGTATACGGGGCAGCTAGGTGGTGCAGTGGATAGAGCACCGGCCCTGGAGTCAGGAGGACCTGAGTTCAAATCCAGTCTCAGACACTTGACACTTACTAGCTGTGTGACCCTGGGCAAGTCACTTAACCCCAATTGCCTCACCAAAAAAAAAAAAAAAGGTTATGTATGCCTATTTTATATACCTATAGACCCAGAGTTGTGTATAAATTTCTCAGTTGAAAAGGGGTCAAAAAAAAAAAAAAGAAAAGGGTTCACAAGGGGAAAAAGTTTAAGTGCTGGATTAGATCATCTCTAAGATTCCTTCCAGTTTTAACCTCTCTGATCCTATGAAGAACAAAGTTGGCCTCTCAGAAAGGACTACCGGGACTTTATTGTTGTTCAGTTGTTTTGGTTAGTGTCTGTCTCTCTGTGGTCCCATTTGGGATTTCTTGGTAGAGATACTAGAGTGGTTTGCCATTTCCTTCTCCAGCTCATTTTATAGATGAGGAAACTGAGGTAAACAGAGTAAAGTGACTTGCCCAGGGTCAAACAGCTAGGGAGTACCTGAGACTAGATTTGAACTCAGGAAGATGAGTCTTCCTGACTCCAGGCCCAGCACTCTATCCACTAAGACACCTAGCTGCCCCAGGGCTTACACTCCACTAATGCAGCCTCTGAAAATCCTTGGATCTTCTCCATGCCATGAGGAGACATTGAGGATGTTAGTGGAGGACCACCCCATAAATCACCCCCAAATGCAGCTTTCATCAGGTCTCTCCCCAGTGGTTCCCCAATCATTCTAGGAAAAACTCCCAAACTCTTCAACTTGGCATTTGAGGCTCTCCACAATTTGGCTGCAGCCTACCTCTCCAGCTTTTGTTCTCTCTCCTCCCCTATGCAAACACTTGGTTCTAGCCAGGCTTGTCTCTTCATTATATACCAGCACCAAACACAGACACACACACACACACACCATGCTTGTTCCTGCCTCCTGATCTTAGCCCTCACTCCTTTCTGTTTGTCCAAATCCTCCTTGGGAGTGGGGGATGAGGGAGGGGATTGAGTTCAGGGGGACTGGAAGACTTAGGTTTCAACTCTGGCTCCTAAGTTCCCTTGGGCCAATCATCAAATCTCTCAGCTGCCTTATCTATAAAATGAAAATATTGAACTAAATGACCTCTGAAACCCCTTCCAGTTCTAAAAATTATGATTCCCTTATCCATCCTTCAGACTCTAACCCAAGCCCACCCCTTCCAGGAAGCCTTCCCTCAAAGCCAACTCTCCCCAGACTAGCTATCTAACACAGACACATGTTGTTCAGTTCTTGCTTTAGTCATGTCTGACTCCCCATAACCCCATTTGGGGTTTTCTTGGCAAAGATACTAGAGTAGCTTGCCATCTCCTTCTCCAGCTCATTTTACAGATGAGGAAACTGAGACAAACAGGGTGAAGTGACTTGCCTAAGGTCACACAGCTGGTAAGCGTCCGAGGCCAGATTTGAACTCAGGAAGATGAGTTTTCTTGACTCCAAGTCTGGTACTTTTTCCATGGTGCCATCTAGCCACTCTCAACAGAGTCATTCTCACTCATAAACTGGCTCTAGTTATGGTAAGTGTTTATGAGAAGTAAAATCCATGGCTAGGGGTTAGGGTTTGGTCTAGCACTAGGATCACGGCTCAGACTGGGGCCAGGGTCGGAGTTCAGTCAATAACAGCAGCTGATGGAAGGTTAAGCCTGGATAAGGCTCAAACTCTTGACCTTAGTGAGCACCAAGCAGTGGCCACTTAGCAACCAGGCACAGAGTTGCCCCCAAGAAAGTCCTTAGCAAAGGCTTTTGGGTGATGATGAGAACACTTCCCCACCCCAGCCTGTACATTCATCCTACTCCAGCCAGAGGGGCCCCCTTGGCCGCTGTGACTGTTCCACATGAAAGCCAGGATTTTCCTGTCTGGAAACCATTTCATTTGTCTCTGAAGAGTCATTTTTTAAAGTGAGAGAGAACTTACATCTGGTGTGAAACACAATCACCTGGTGATGTGAGTATCAGAATGGCAGCTGGACATCTCTCCCAGGCCTAGTCATCAGGCCCACCCTGCTCCATGAGGTCTTTCTCAGGAGAGGTACAACAGGGAGAACCACAGGGTCCTGTGCTTCTGGGTACCCGGAGCTGGCCCCAGAATTGCTGGAGCTCTGGGCAAAGGGGAGGTTTGGAGCTTTATACAGGATCTCCCCTCAAAGATAAGCACTGTAGGGGACAGCTGGGTGGCACAGTGGATAGAGCACTGGCCTTGGATTCAGGAGGGGCTGCGTTCAAATCCAGATTCAAACACTTGACATTAGCTGTGTGACCCTGGGCAAGTCACTTAACCCTCATTGCCCTAAAAAAAAAAAAAGAAAAGAAAGATAAGCAGTGTAGACTTCCCCCAGATATGTGAGGCTTTAAGTCTTGGGTCAAAGCTGTGGACACTCAGTCCCATGCACTAGCCTGATTGGCCCTGTCAGCTTAGGGAAAGACATCAGCCCCAGCTCCTCTTCTGTGGATGCCAGGGGAAGATTAGACTCATAGAAAGTGAGGACTGGCAGGGCTCTTAGCACAGAAAATAGAATATAAGAGTGGTAAAAAGACTTCACAACATAGAATACAGTGTCAGGAATGGAAGAGACCTTAGAATAGAAATTATCAGAACTAAGAGGGTCCCTATAACATACGAACAGTGTCAGGGCTGGTAGGAACCTTAGAACATAGAAGAAACAGCATTAGGTCTACAAGGGACTTTGCAACATAGACTGTCTGGGCTAAGAGGTATCTTACAATAGGGGTGTCAAACTTGATGCCCACTGGCTTCAAGAAACCTCAAAACTCCTGAATGCAGGCAGAATCAGATTAAAATGCAATTGGGTGGGCAGCTAGGTGGCACAGTGGATAGAGCACTGGCCCTGGATTCAGGAGGACCTGACTTCAAATCCGGCCTCAGACACTTGACACTTAGTAGTTTTGTGACCCTGGGCAAGTCACTTAACCCCAATTGCCTCACCAAAAAAAAAAAAATGCAATTGGGTAATGTTTTAACAAGAAAACTAAAAATGCAGTACAATATAGATAATGTTAACTTGTGCTCTTCATGCTGCCACAGGAATCCATTTTTATTTTACTTTATACCAGTGCCTTAAAACATAGCACCTCAGAGCTGGGAGAGATCTTACAACATAAGAACACAATATTAAGGCCAAAAAGAGATTTAGCATATAAACCATCAGAGCTGGATGGTACCTTAGAACACAGACTATCAGAGCAGAAAAAGAACTTTTTATGTACAGTCTTAGAGCTAAGAATGACCTTAAGACGTAGTATATATCAAAGCTGAAATGTATCAGCTGAAATGTATCTTTGCTCAGCCCCAGAAAGAAGTAACTTGAGAAAGGCTGGGGTTGAGAGAATACTCTCATATCTCTTTTTTGGACTAGTTTTTTTCTATATAATATCATTAACATTCAGTTTGAATTGTTTTGTGGTTGTTTTTCTTTCCATTTCCATGGTTATAGTCCATTGCATATATTATTTTCCTGGGTCTTTCTTACTTCACTTACTTCACTTTGCATCAGTTCATAGTAAGTCTTTCCATACTTTTATGTATTCATTATATTCATTTTTACTTTTCATACAGTAATATTCCATTGCATTTATGTGTCATGATTGTTTAGCCATTCTCCAATCAATGGGCACCTACTTTGTTTCCAATTCTTTGCTATGACAAAAAGTGCTACTGTAAACACTTTCATGTATGTGGAACTTTTCTCTTTATCAACTATCTCCTTGGAGTATATTCCTAGCAGTGGAATCTCCTGGGTCAAAGGAAATGAACATTTTAGTCCCTTTATTTGCATTATTCCAAATTGCTTTCCAGAAAGGTTGTACCGATTCACAGTTCAACCAACAAAGTATTGTTATGCTTGTCTTTCTACCACCACTGACCATTCCCATCATGTGTCACCTTTGCCAATGTGCTGGATGTGAGGTGAAACCTTAGAGTTATTTGCTTTTATTTTATTCTTAGCTATTTGAAGCACAATTTCATATGGTTCTCAATAGTTTGAATTCTTTTAATAATTATGTGTTCATTTTCTTTGACCACTTCTCAAATCAATGATTTCTTAATTGTTAAATCTTACAGCCTTTTTTAGTCTTAGTGAGCTCCAAGAATCCATTGTTAAATTTTCAGCATGAACATTTATACCTCAGGAAATCAGCAATAAAAGTGGGTCATGTGTATATGTGTGTATTCAATATTATTATTAGGCAGCTGATTAGATATATGCCAAGAGCAAAGGTGAAAAGCTGAAAATCTTGGTGACTGGAGGAATGGTGGTGACTTCAGTAGAAATAAGGAAGCCTGGAAGATGGTTGGGTTTAGGAGGAATGATACTAAGTTCTATTTTGCACGTGTTGAGTTTGAGGTAACTAAGGGATCTATCTAGTTGGAAATTTCCAATAGGAATTTGTTAATTTAACCCCATTAACCTCAGGAGACAGACTAGAGTTACATCTGGGAGTTGTCTGTACAGAAATAGTCACTGAATCCATGGGATCTAATGAAGTTCCCAAGAGTGTTGAGAAAATACTCAAGAGAGAACTTTGGAATATACCCAATAGCATATGTATTATGATCCAACCAAGGAGCAGCCGTACAGGTAAAAAAAAAGAACCAAAAGAGCCATATCATGAAAATCCAGAAAGGAGAGGTGGGTCAGCAGTGTTATTGGCTGCCAAGAGGTCAAGGAAGAGGAAGTCTGAGGAAAAAAATGATAAGATTGGCAATTAACACATCACTGGTGACTTTGGAGAGAACAGTTCCAGTTGAGCGAGGAAGCTGGACGTCTCCCTGGATGTCCCACTAGCATCTCAAATTCAAAGTGTACAAAGCCCAATTCATGATATTCTGAAGACCTCACAGCACCATCCCAACTTCTTTTAAGCCTAAGCTCAGGTGCCACCTCCTCTTTGAAGCTTCCTCTGATTGCCCCCTGTCAACAGTATGGTCTTCTTTAAATGTTTCTAGAGAATTGTGTCTACATCTCTCCTCTGACCCCATCACACCATACCTTGCATTACATTTGCCTGTGTGTGAAGGTGAGTGGATCCCCACTAGCGGAACATAAGCAGTAACCTCCTTTGTATTTGTATATCCCCAAACTTAAAACTATGCCTTGAATATAGAAGGTGTTTAAAAATGCTTATTGAGTTGGCCATCCTTCCAGGCACTCAAGTTAAAAATCTCAAAGATATCTTAGAATGTTCCCTTCCCCTCACCCTCCACGTCTAATCAAATGCCACCCAAGAGTTAATGTGGAACAGCCAAAAGAGGGTTGAATTTGGAGTCAGGAAGTTATTGTTCAGTTATTCTGGCCACATCTGACTCTTCGTGACCCCATGTGGGGTTTTCTTGCCATACTGGAGTGGTTTTCCATTCATTTCCTTTTCCAGTTCATTTTACAGATGAGGAAACCGAGGCAAACATAGTAAAGTGACTTACCCAGGGTCATGCAGCTAATAAGTATCTGAGGCTGGATTCAAACTCGGGTCTTCCTGATTCCAGGTCTGCCACCCTCTCCAGTGCACCACCTAGCTGCCCTTGGAATCAGAAGACCTAGATTTCAATCCTGGCTCTGTCACCTACCACCTGTGTGACCTTGATCAAGGTATTTAATCTGTGGGCTGCACAGAGTTGTTGTTCAGATCAAATGGGATAATATTTGTAAAGGGCTTAGCATAGTGCCTACCACATGCTAAAGGCTTAATAAATATTTATTCCCTTCCTCAATTCCTTATCTGTGAAATGAAGGAACAGGACTAGAAGATTTCTAAAGTCCCTTCTAAATCTGTGAGCCTAAATCCTGTCATTTCCATGACACTTTCTCCATCCAACCTTTTTTCTCCCCTGCCCCTGCTTCACTCAGACCCTCAGTTCAGGGTCCCATCACCTCTCCTCAAGAGTCCCATGGCAGACTCCTGGCTGGGCTCCCTGCCTCTGCCCCTGTCTCTTCTCCAACCCCTCCTCCACAGAGCGGCCAAAATAACCTTTCCAAGGCTCAGGTATGAGCATGTCACTGTTGCTCCGAAAACTTCAGTGTTTCTTCTAGGCTAAAATACAAACTTTTCGACCCGCTATAAAGTCCTCCACAATGTGGTTCCAATCTGTGGCTTCCCATCATGCCTCCTCACATTAATGGCTGGCTATTCACATGGTTATTGTGTGTCTCGAACAAGAGGATGAATATAAAGTGTGTGTGTGTGTGTGTGTGTGTGTGTGTGTGTGTGTGCTCATGCGCGTGTACACTGAAGTAGCCTGGTATAAGGAATACAGCACTGGACTTGGAGTCAGGAAGTCTTAAATACCCCCTCAGACACTTAGTGGTACAACTCTGGTAAACTGCCCTACCTTTCTCAGCCTCAGTTTCCTTATCTACAACACGAAGGGGCTGGACACAATGATCTCTAAGGTTCCTTTCAGCTCTTAATCTATTTTTAGTTGTGTCCAACTCTTCATGACGCCACTTGGGTTTTTCTTGGCAGAGATACTGAGTGGTTGCCATTTCCTTCTCCAGTTCATATTATAGATGAGAAACTTAGGCAAACAGGGTTAAGTGACTTGCCCAGGGTCACACAGCTAGTAAGTGTCTGAGGTTGGATTTGAACTCAAGAAGAGCAGTCTTCCTGACTCCAGGCCCGGTGCTCTATCCACTGCATCACCTAGCTGCCCTTCTAAATCTATACTTCTAAATATTTGTTGTATGGATGGATGAATATCATTCATTTGCTCACAAGTCTTCAGGAATTCCCTCTCATCTACTGACTAAAGTTCAAGCTCCTCTGCCTACTGTTCAAAGCCCTCCCAAGCTGGCAGACCCTTTACCTCTCCAACCTCATCTCTTGTTCCTTTCATCTACTCCTCTAGGCGCCAGTCAAATCAGAGAACTCTGTCTACTCAAATAGGCCCCATGCTTTCTCACCTCCATATCTTTGCTTTTACTGTTCCCTTTGTCTGAAATACCTTCCCTCTCCATCCTTTAAAGCCCAAATCAAATGTCAACTCCTCCAAGCAACTTTCGCTAAATCCTACTCTTTCCCTCCAGTTTTGTGCAGCACTTTGGGCCTTTCTGATGCATGCATTCAGATACTCAGGGGGTGTGCATTTTATTGATGTGCATGTTCCTTTGGTCACTGACGATCAAATGTCATCTTCCCACCCATCCGATGCCTCTCTTCTCCAACTTCTCCCATAAGTTGAAATGTCCTCCCTCTTACCTCCACCTCCTGGCTTCCCTCTTTCTGCAAAAATTCTCTCTTGGCCTCCCCTTCTCACTGCTATACCTTCCCTCAGAGATTACTTCCGAGAGAGAGAGAGAGAGAGAGAGAGAGAGAGAGAGAGAGAGATGGATTATTGAATGGATAGATAGATAGATAGATAGATAGATAGATAGATAGATAGATAGATAGATAGATAGATAGATAGATAGATAGATAGATAGATAGATGGATAGATGGATGGATGGATGGATGGATGGATGGATGGATGGATGGATGGATGGATGGATGGATGGATAGATAGATAGATAGATAGATAGATAGATAGATAGATAGATAGATAGATAGATAGATGTAGATAGATGTAGATAGATACAGTTATTTGCATGTTGTCTCTCTCATTAGACTATGAACCTCTTGAAAGCAGAGACTAAGTTTTTGCCTTTCTTTGTATCCTCAGTATTTTATACAGTGCCTGGAACAGAGTAGGTGCTTAATAAGTGCACATTGACTGACTACCATAAAGAGAACTCCTGAAGTGCTAGAATCTTTCCCCAATGATTTGTCTTGACATCACCAAGATATCAGTGGAGCGTGATGGCGCCACCTAGCTGCCCTTTAAAATTTATACTCCTAAATAATTGGATGAATGAATATCACTCATCTGCTCAAAAGTCTTCAGTGGTTCCCTATTCTTACAACATAAATAATTCACCTTTTTTTTTGGCAGGGCAGTGAGGGTTAAGTGACTTGCCCAGGATCACACAGCTAGTAAGTGTCAAGTGTCTGAGGCCAGATTTGAACTCAGGTCCTCCTAAATCCAGGGCCAGTGCTTTATCTATCCACTGTGCCACCTAGCTGCCCCTCACCTTTTTTTAATTATACACATCTTTGATGATATTCTCGACCTGGGCTCTTCTTTATGGTTCCTTATTTAGTATGTTCTGCAACACACTTGTACCTGCCATGCCCCTCTCCATTGCCCTTTGAGTGAAAGGAAGGATCTACCTCCTAGTTTTCTTGACCTCCAGTCCCAAGTCAAGGCTTAGAACTCTGCTCAGGGACCAAGTTCCAATTTTCTCCCTTTTCTTCCAATATAATTTCAATATGAGCCCAGGGAAGTCACTGACATTCTTTAAAAATATAAATGTCAATTCACTCATTACCTAATCCACTTGGGTCAGAGGCTACCTGCTGACAGGAGGAGTCCCAGTCACTCTAAGGACCTCTCAATTCTCTCTGTTTCATTTTCCCCCATCAAACTTCGGGGTATAGTGCTCCCCCAAAGCATGGCCATTCACTCCCCTTAAAAGCAGTCAGATTAGGGGTAGCTAGGTGGTACAGTGGATAGAGCACCGGCCCTGGAGTCAGGAGTACCTGAGTCCAAATCTGGCTTCAGACACTTAACACTTACTAGCTGTGTGACCCTGGGCAAGTCACTTAACCCCAATTGCCTCACTAAAAAAAAGAAAAGAAAAAAGAACATAAAGTATCAGGCCTAGAATGCAATAAAGAAAACAGAAATGATTCAAAGTCCAGTTCTCAGAGAATCAAGAGAAGCCCTTTCTCCCTTCCCAGGGAGACATGGATAGTCCCTCATTACTCACAGTACTGATCTTGGTAGGGTAAGAGATAGGGTTAGTAATTTCTCCTTCTTGTGCTTCTGCCTCTTGGTCTCTGCCCTCTGAACAAAACAGCATCCTGGTATTTCTTGCCTCTGGATTTCCTTCCAGTGATACTTTCCAGTAGTTACTCCTCCTCAGAATATGGTACTATTTCTCTAGAAGTAAAACCATTGAGAGATTTCATTGTACCACTAACTCGATGTTACTGCTCCTCTGGGACCCCAGGCTCATAACAGCTTCAGGCCTTTCCTCCTGTTCTTTATACCAGGTCCACAACACCACCTTATAATCAGAGTACTTCTGTGCCAAAGGAACTGTCTTCCACTTGCCCCAGTCAACTGAGTTTCTATTTTCTATTCTTTTTTTTTTTTTTTTTTTAGTGAGGCAATTGGGGTTAAGTGACTTGCCCAGAGTCACACAGCTAGTAAGTGTTAAGTGTCTGAGGCCGGATTTGAACTCGGGTACTCCTGACTCCAGGGCCGGTGCTCTATCCACTCTATTTTCTATTCTTAATGGAGTTAGACTAAATCAATCCCATGTGCCCTCTCCCTCCTAAGTTCCTATTCACTTTACATTCCCCACTGAGTCTTGGGGGTCCTTGGGGCTTTTATTCTCATGGTCCTCACTTATCTTCCAAATCCTAGGCCAAGTAAATTCTTCGGAGTTAAAAATTTTGTTTTATTAATTTTTAATTTTTTCAATTCATAAGCATTTCTTTCCCTCCCACCTTTGTTGTTGTTGTTCAGTCATTTCAGTCATCTCCAACTCTTTGTGACCTATTTTGGGATTTTCTTAGCAAAGATATTAAAGTGGTTTGCCATTTCCTTCTCTAGCCTATTTTACAAATGAAGAAACTGAGGCAAACAGGGTTAAGTGACTTGCCTGGGGTCACATAGCTAGCAAGTGTCTGAGATTGTATTTGATCTTAGGTTTTCTTGACTCCAGACCCAGTGCTCCATCCATTGCACCACCTAGCTGGTCTCCCACCTTACTCCACCCACCATTTTTTTTAAGTCATTATAGAAAATATGCATAGTTAAGAAAAAAATTCTCACATTGGTCATGTCCAAAAATATAAGATTTATTTTGCATCTTGAATCTATCCATCACCTCTCTGTCAGGAGGTGGGTAACAAACCTCACCATCATTTCCCTGAAATCATGGTTGTTCAGTGCATTGATCAAAATTCTTAAGTCTTGGGGCAGCTAGGTGGCGCAGTGGATAGAGCACCGGCCCTGGATTCAGGAGGACCTAAATTCAAATCCAGCCTCAGACACTTGACATTTACTAGCTGTGTGACCCTGGTCAAGTCACTTAACCCCAACTGCCTCTCTCTCTCTCTCTCTCTCTCACACACACATACACACACAAATAGTACATTGACAGGCCCATTTCCCACAGCCCCTCTAACATTTGTAATTTTCCTTTTTACCAATCTGGTAGGTGTGAGAAGGAATCTCAGAGGGACTTTCTTTGCATTTATTTAATTATTAGTGATTTGGACCATTTTTTCCAAATGGCTATCAATGGCTTGGATTTCTTCATTTGAAAATTCAAGCCAAGTAAATTGTGATGAAATGTTTATCATTCAATCTTCTCCTTCCCTTCCAAACTTTCAAGCCTATCTTCCATCTGCTCAGACAGGGTTCAAGTCTCAGTGAGGAGTTTAGGAGTCCCAGGAAGAGGAATAAAGTCTCAGTGAGGAGTTTCAGGGGTCCAGTAAAGATGGAGGAGGGGAATAAGCATTTATGTAGCATCTTCTGTATACTAGGCACTATGCTAAGTGCTTTACATATAGCATCTCCTTTGATCCTCACAACAACCCTGTGAGATAGGTGCTATTGTTATCCCAGTTTTACAGATGAGAGAACTGAGACAGACTAGTTAAGTGGCTTTTCCAGGGTCGTAACAGCTAATAAGTCCGAGGGTGGATTTGAATTCAGGTAACATGCTCTATTCACTTATCCACCTAACTGCCTGTAGGCAGGAATGAGAGTTCAGTGGGTTCATGCTGAGTGCTTATTGGTGATATGGGAGGGAGGGCTCAATGAGGGGAGCAGGGGTTGAAGGATAACGAATGAGCACTCAGTTTTTGCATAGGGAATTCCTGGTCAGCATCTCTGCAGTTCTCAAGTCCCTGGGGCGGGTGATAATGCTAAGCGTTTCCCCTAGATCTCTCCTGCCACCTTGTGGGCAGAATCAGACACCAACCTCCTCAAAGCATCTTCAGCCCTTTGTACCAGCGAGCATCACCTACCCACCTCTTTTAAAAGCAATCACTGAGGGGCAGCTAGGTGGCTCAGTGGATAGAGCACCGGCCCTGGATTCAGGAGGACCTGAGTTCAAATCCAGCCTCAGACACTTAACACTTACTAGCTGTGTGACCCTGGGCAAGTCACTTAACCCCAATTGCCTCACTTAAAAAAAAAAAAAGCAATCACTGAGCCATAGAATATTTAAGCTAGAAGATATTTAGTTGAACCTTCCTGATTTGGGAAAATTTAAAGGAATTTCAGTCAAGGGAAATGTGGTCTAGTAGTCAGAGGACCCTATGTAACTGCTTTAGCATGAGGGCATAAGGTGAATTTGAAGTCAGAAGACTTGGATTCAAATTCTGTCTCTGACACTATCTGTGTGACCTTCAGTAAGTCATTTCTCTTTATTTCACAGTTTCCTCATCTATAAAATCAGTGTGTTAGACTAGATGATCTCCATGGCTTCTTCTAAATCCCAAGTGACCACGGGTAATGCTGGGACCTCAGTAAAGGAAATAGGAGGGGGGGGAGGGGATGAGAACTCAGTTAGTTGATAGAGAATCCTTCAGGTCACAGAGCAAATCTGCTAGAATTGGAACCCAGTTCTTTTGACTCTAAATTCATCCTGTGTCTTTATACTGAGCACAGATCCCTAGAGCCCTGCCAGTCCTGTCTTATTCAGGTTCTTGAACAAGAGTTCTTAATCTGGGGCCTGTGAATGAGAGAGAGAGAGAGACAAAGACAGAGAGACAGAGACAGAGAATAAGGCGGATAGAAGGATGGATAGACAGATTGAGATAGATGAGAAAAAGGTAGCGGGATGGATAGATGGATGGACGGATGGACGGAGAGAGAGATGATAGATAGCTAACGGTATTTCAATATAATTAGTTTCCTTATAATCCTATATACATTCATGAAAATAATGAATTCCATTAAGTAGTTTCATTTATTTTGAACTCTGACTATTTAAAGTTATAATTATATAAAATATGGTCAATGGTTCCAACCCAATGAAAATACTAGTGTGAATTCTAATAATTCACCATTTCAGGGGATTCACTATTTATACTAAGTGAGACCTGTCTGTATCTTGTTTTATGCATTTAAAAACATGGTTCTGAGAAGGGGTACATAGGGTTCACCAGACACTGCCAAAGGGGTCCAGGACACAGAATAAAGTTAAGCTTCTTTGCTGTAGATGCCTTCTCTATCCCCACCCCTCAGTTAACTCTGACTTTCCCTTTTACTATAGGATCTTAGTTCAATCTGATTAAGTCCTTCACAAGGAGACAAGAGATTTTCCACTTAGTTGAGGCCTTCTGGAAACAATGCCTTGGTCCAGAGAAAAGGAAATGTTCAGTTTTGTCACCAAGAAGTAGGCAGATATTTGGGGGGGCAGGGTGCTGACTTCACAATTCTCCTAAGATCATCCCTCAAAAACTTTCAGTGACTCCTCATTACTCACTGAATAAAGTAAAAGAGAAATCATGGTATAAGGGATGCTGGCATTTAAGGCCTCCACGATATGACTACAGGCTTATATTTTAACCTAATTTTAAGAGGCAGCTAGGTGATATAGTGGATAAACCACTAGACCTGAAGTCAGGAGTACCTGAATTCAAATCCTTCCTCCATTGTTTACTAGCTGTGTGACTCCAGCTAAACCATTTAAAGTGCCTGTGCCTCTGTTTCCTTATCTATAAAGTAGAGATATCAATAGCACCCACCTCACAAGGTTGTGAGGATCAATGAAGCAGCAAATATGCAAGTCCCTCTCAAACCTTAAAACGCCATATAAATGCTTGTTATTATTATTTCTACTTGCTTTAAAATATACTATAGTGAAACTGGACCGTTTCCCCTAATGCCCCATTCTTGTCTCTGCATTTTCACAAGGCCCATCCCCAGACTCCTCCACTCTACCTGTTCCTTTTCTCCAAGGTCCAGTCTAGGAACTACTTCTCCATGACCCTTCCCTGGTCCTACCTCCTTCCACCCAAAGTGAAAACAATGACTCCATCTTCAAGGGATGTGTGCAGGATGACACTACTGAGCAGAAAATCAAAGATGACTCCACTCTAGCCTACAACTTCCACCATTACCACCTCATACACATACCCTTATTCCCTTCTACTAACCCAAAGGTCAGGATTAGGATTCGGCTTCTTCAGGGGCCCAATGGACCCATCCCTCTATCCCTGAAGGAAAGTCTGCTCCCTAAGGACCGTGGAATCTTTCCATCCAACATGTATTTCAAACTCCTATATGGGTTGTCTCCCACATTGGAATGCGAACATAAGATTTCTGTCTCTCTCTCTCTCTCTCTTTCTCTCTGTTTCTCTCTGTCTTTGTCTTTCTCTGTCTTTCTGTTTCTCTCTGTCTCTGTATCTGTTTCTCTGTGTGTGTGTATGTCTGTGTGTGTGTGTGTGTGTGTGTGTGTGTGTGTCTCCCCACCACCCCACTCCTCTCTCCTCCCTCAAGATCCTTTCTGGAAATGTCCCAGCAACCAACCAAAGTCCCTTATACAGGTATTCAGTGTTACTGTCAGCCAATCAAGAATCTCATCTTCCTCTGTATACATAGCACATAGAATAAGGCTGTGACCCTGCCCCCCAACCTGGATTAGAATAGGTATTATATACAATAGAGATTGGAAGAAATAAAAAAGAGAGGGAGACAGTGTGACCAGGAAGACAAGGATATTTCTGGAAGGTTTACCTTCACCTTGCACAAAGGAGATGGTATCTAAAGATCAAAGATCCCTAGAGACTTGTCCTAGTCTTGTCTCATAAATTGGCAGACCAGGTGGCAGTGCCACCATGGAAGGACCATATGGGACACCACTAAGTTTGAGAAAGAGGGAGAAAAACAATCTACAACCCTTCCCTTGGAGTAGCAGATAAAGGCAGGACTTAACAGAGAGAGGACTTCTGTCAGAAGAACTCTCATATTTGGGACTGACACCCTAGGGACGGATATAGGTCTTTGTGACTAGTGGTTATTCCTTCAAGGATGCTTGTTATTTTCTTCCTTTTACTAAAATTTCCCTCTGAAATATGGTTTAATGTAGAAAATTGGCAACCTGAGGGTTTGCCACAAATGTATTTCCTAGATTTCCTGAGCCAAAAGAGTAAAAACAAATTCACACACACACACTAATATACCTGAGTGAAAGTATTCCTTCAAGTCATGATCTTCTCTGACACAGGTATTTCACAGAATGAAGCCAATGTGTCCACTGGGGGCCTGGGAGAGTATGGATGGAGATCAGTACAAGATCATAGAATCAGAGCCTCACCTTTAATATCTTATCTGAAGGTACCTTCTGGAGGCTCAGCAAGGAAGGGATCCAAATGGGGATGTCCATGACTGGAGCAGAAAGGGGATAATCCTGCCCTAGGCTGACATCCTGATGAATGGGCCCACTACTGACCCTTATCTGGAAAAGGTATTCTTTTTCCAGTTTCTTGATAACATCTCTGGTATAAACTCCTCCAGAGCAAGAACTATCTACTTTTTGCCTTGCTTTGTGTCTCCAGCATGTAGCCTGGAACATGGTAGGCACTTAATAAATGTGTATTGACTGCCTGGCTATCTACCCAAGGTCTTAGAATAGTGATCCCCAAAAAGAAAATAAAGATGTAAGAAAGCAACAAGGAAGGGGAGAGAAGAATGCTGGGAAAGTAAGCTCAGAGTAAGTAATTTCTCTGAGACTCAGTTTCTTTTCTAAAATGTGAGAGATGGATTAATTATTTCAAAGGTCTCAAACCCCTTTGATGGGATATGTCCTAAGGCCCCTTCCAAATTTGGCATTCTATGTTCTAAAATCCCTTCCAGCAAGAGGTATGCTGGAACCAACATATGAGGGCCGGTTATTAAATTTTCAGCTTGCGCATTTACACCTCAGAAATCAGCAAACATTACAAATCAGGGCTCAATTTGGTATTTTGTTGTTTATCTGGACTTGAGAATGTGATAGAGAAAATGTTAAAAATTCCGATTGTGGGGGCAGCTAAGTGACTCAGTGGATAAAGCACTGGCCCTGGATTCAGGAGGACCTGAGTTCAAATCTGGCCTCAGACACTTGACACTTACTAGCTGTGTGACCCTGGGCAAGTTACTTAACCCTCATTGCTGTTCGTACATAAAAGTATGTGGTACATACATCCCCCCCAAAAAAAATTATTACATGTTTACCAGCACACTTGTGTTTCTAAGCCTTGAATTCTGTGATTCTGTAATTGTGTTGATTTATCTTCCAACCTTGGGCTGCAACAAGAAGGTTGGATTCAGTCACACGGACAGAGATTTTGAGATAACTTTTTTCCTCAAAGACCATGAGGAGAACAGCATTTCTGAAATGTTCTCATAGATTCGTGGCATCAACAATGTTAAATTGGAAGTTTCCTAAAATGCTTCCCTTTCCTTTTCAAATTCAGTTTTGAAAAACCTGGAAAGACTTACATGAACCGATGCAAAGTGAAGTGAGCAGAACCAGAAGAACGTTTTACATAGTAACAGCAATATTGTATGATAATCCACTATGACTGACTTAGCTCTTCTCAGCAATACAATGGTCCAAGTTAATTCCAAAAGACTCATGGTGTAAAATGCCCTCGATATCCACAGAAAGAACTGACAGTCTGAATGAAGATCAAAGCATAATATTTTCACATTAAGGTTTTTTGTGGGTTTTTTCCTTTTGTTCTGTTTCTTCTTCACAACATGACTAATATGGAAATATGTTTTACATGATTGCACATATATAACCTATATCAAATTGCTTATTGATGTAGGGAGGAGGGGAAGGCAGGGGAGAAAATTTGAAACTCAAATCTTTATTTTAAAAAATATTAAAAATTGTCTTTACATTTAATTGGAAAAATAAAATACTGTAAAAAACAAATTCAGTTTTGTTTTTGGTTTTGGTTTTTTGGGGGTTTTTTAGTAAGGCAATTGGGGTTAAGTGACTTGCCCAGGGTCACACAGCTAGTAAGTGTTAAGTGTCTGAGGCCGGACTTGAACTCAGGTACTCCTGAATCCAGGACCAGTGCTCTATCCACTGCACCATCTAGCTGCCCCACAAATTCAGTTTTGAATGGGAGAAAAACCCAATTCAAGCTGACAGACATTCTTGAATCAAAAACATTTTGGTAAAGCATTGCTTTCCAACTTTCATCTGTCCTGACAGGCCTCCTCATGTTTAAGTTAAGAAGGAGGTAAAAGTTTTTGGCAAACTTTGAGTTCACTGCTTTCTTGTCTAAAGGCGAGTATTTCCTTTGGGTGTTGGAAACACCTGAAAGACCAGCCAAATCCCAGACTCTCAGACTTGGAAAGTCTCTCAGAGGCCCTGAAGTCCAATGCAAAGAGGAAGCAGGATCATCTCTAAAATGTACCTGACAAGAGGTCACCCACTTCTGTTTGTGGGCTTCCAATGAAGGGGAGCTTACTTCCACCTGGAACAATTCATTCAATCTTTGGATAGCTCTCATTATCAGGAAGTTAACATTAAGCTTAAATTTGCTTCTTTGGAACTGTCATTCAATGCTCCTCAATGGGCCCCCTGGAGCCAAAGAGAACAAGTCTAATCCCTCTTCTAGGTGACAGTACTTCAAACACTTGAAATGAAGGATCATTTCATTAATTCTGGGCATCACCTGTAAAAGAGAAGCTAGGTGGCAAAGTGAATAGAGTGTCAGGCCTGGAGTCAGGAAGACTCCTCTTCCAGAGTTCAAATCCAATCCCAGACACTGAGTAGCTGTGTGACCCTGGGCAAGTCACTTCACCCTGTTGGCCTCAGTTTCCACATCTGTAAAATGAGCCAGAGAAGGAAATGGTAAAAATCACTCCAGTGTTTTTGCCAAGTAAATCCCAAATGGATTCACGAAGAGTAAGACATAACTGAAACAACTGAACAAAAAAAAATCACCTGTAAAATGGGAACATGTGCTAAGTGAGCTCTAGAGACCCTCCTACCTCTATATCTTTGGGTTCCTACATCAGATCAAGACATCTGGCCTGCAGCCCAACCTGACTCATGGGGAGCTCTCAGCTCCATCCCTTGCATGGGCCAATATATTATTTCATCTGATCTTTGACATGGCCCAAGTGAGGTGGACAATACACATATCATTCTTTTTGTGTGTGTGAAGCAATTAGGTTTAAGCGACTTGCCCAGGGTCACATAGCTAGTAAGTGTCAAGTGTCTGAGACCAGATTTGAACTCAAGTCACATATCATTCTTTTTTTTTTTTTTTTGGTGAGGCAATTGGAGTTAAGCAACTTGCCCAAGGCCACACAGCTAGTAAGGGTTAAGTGTCTGAGGCTGGATTTGAATTCAGATCTTCCTGACTCCAGAGCCAGTATTCTATCCACTGCCCCACACATCATTCTTAATCACTGATCCAGGAAACACTGATATCATTAAGAGCATGCCAGAATGGACCAGTGAAAAGTAAACTGTACAAAAGTCTTCTTTAATAAACTGACCAAAGCTTGTTTAAAAAAAAAAAAAAAGATTTCTGGGGGGCAGCTAGGTGGCGCAGTGGATAGAGCATCAGCCCTGGATTCAGGAGGACCTGAGTTCAAATCTGGCCTCAGACACTTAACACTTACTAGCTGTGTGACCCTGGGCAAGTCACTTAACCCCAATTGCCTCACAAAAAAAAAAAAAGATTTCTGACATCATGAGGATATCAGCGTCTGGTATGTGACCCTGGGCAAGTCACTTAATCCCCATTGCCCCACAAAAAAAAAAAAAAGAAAGAAAGAAAGAAAGAAAGAAAGAAAAGAAATACAATGGATGGATCACTGGAATAGATTAGATACACAGTTCACAGTAATAAATGATTTAAAAAAGAATGGTGGGGGCGGCTAGGTGGCGCAGTGGATAAAGCACTGGTCTGGTGTGCCCATTGGTTTTTCCTTTCCTACAGGATATGACAGGCTCTTTTTTATCATGCATGGTGGCATCCATTCAGCAACACCTTTCTTTTATGTTCTGTGCTATATTTGCTTGTTTGTTTAATGATAAGAATGGCCAGGTAGATATGATTTATTTCCTCCAGTGGAATATCTACTCCTAGGTCACTGGATGTGGATCTCGAATTACCAACAGCTAGCAATGTTTATAGGCTAGCTAAAAATGGTATGATCCTCAGCTCCCCTCTGCCTCCTTTCCCACCTTATTGCAACCATAGCTTAGGAAGTAGAAAAGAACTGACCACCAGGACTGAGGGCCATTTTATATTTTTGTTTCGTGGATTGCCATAATCAAAGAATTCATCACCAAGAGGCTAGTCTACTGGTGATGTCTATCTCCTCCTTTAACTAAGCTGTTCTTTAGAAAGTGGACACAAGTCTACTGCTAGGACTATATTCAAAGCCTTTCCTACCAGAACTTGCCCTCCAAACTTCCAGGGCCTTTAAGAACTCAAAGTCTCCTCCACTTCATAATGACGCACCAAAATAAGGTTTTATAGATGTCTATGATTCTATGATTCTCTAGTCTACATCCTTGATCCCCTCCTTTGAACTTCCCATTGAGAACACCACCATTCTTTTGTTTGTTTGTTTGTTTTTGTTTTGTTTGGGTTTTTTTTTTTTAGTGAGGCAATTGGGGTTAAGTGACTTGCCCAGGGTCACACAGGTAGTAAGTGTTAAGTGTCTGAGACCGGATTTGAACTCAGGTACTCCTGAATCCAGGGCCAGTGCTTTATCTACTGCGCCACCTAGCCGCCCCCACCATTCTTTTTTAAATCATTTATTACTGTGAACTGTGTATCTAATCTATTCCAGTGATCCATCCATTGTATTTCTTTTCTTTCTTTCTTTCTTTTTTTTTTTTTTGTGGGGCAATGGGGATTAAGTGACTTGCCCAGGGTCACACATCTAGTAAGTGTCAAGTGTCTGAGACCGGATTTGAACTCAGGTACTCCTGAATCCAGGGCCGTTGCTTTATCCACTGCGCCACCTAGCCACCCCAACATCCATTGTATTTCTTAGCCAGTGCTAGATATTTTGATGATTATCACTTTGTAATACAGTTTGAGATCTGGTATGGCTAGGTCACCTTCCTTCACATTTTTTATTGATTTCCTTGATATTCTTGACCTTTAGTTCTTTTTTTCTAAATAAACATTTTTATTTAAAATTTTAAATTCCAAATTCTATCCCTCCTTCCCTCTCTTCCCTCCTTCCCTCTCTCCCCTCATTCCCTCCCTGAGGAGGCAAGCAATCAGATGTGGGTCATACATGTGCAATTATATAAAACGTTACCCTTTTAGTCATTTTGTATAAGAAAACTTGAATAAAAGAAAAAATGAAAGAAAGTGAACAATAGCGTACTTCAGTCTGTGTTCCATCAATATCAGTTCTTTCTTTGGAGGTGGATAGTATGTTTCATCATGAGTACTTTGGGACTGTCTCGGATCGTTGTATTGCTGAGAATAGGTAAGTCATTCATAGTTCTTCAGCCTCCTGACTGATCTGTGTTCCTACCTCCAGTCTTCTCTTTAATCTGCTCTCCACAAAACTGCTTCAGTTGAATCAAACTGGCCTTCTCAAGGTTCCTCATTAACAAACGCTCCATCTTCCACCTCCACACCCAGGTTATCCTCACGTCTGCTTCTTATAATCCCTAGTTTCCTTCAAAGCTCAGCCCAAGTTCTACTTTCCGGGTGAGGTCTTTCTGGGATCCCTACAAATTCAAGAGCTCCTATTCCTCCAATTAACCTGGATCTATTTTTGTTGTTGTTGGTTTGGGGGGGGGGGGTTGCGGGGCAATGAGGGTTAAGTGACTTGCCCAGGGTCACACAGCTAGTAAGTGTCAAGTGTCTGAGGCCCTATTTGAACTCAGGTCCTCCTGAATCCAGGCCCAGTGCTTTATCCACTGAGCCACCTAGCTGCCCCTACCTGGATCTATTTTAAGAGTGCTTTTAGGGGGCAACTAGGTGGTGAAGTGGCTAGAGCAACAGCCCTGGATTCAGGAAGACCTACCTGAGTTCAAATCCGGCCTCAGACACTTGACACTTACTAGCTGTGTGACCCTGGGCAAGTCACTTAACTCTCATTGCACGGCAAAATAAATAAATAATAAATTAAAATAAATTAAAAAGAGTACATTTATATGTTCATGTCATCTCCCTCTAAGTTCCCTAAGGGCAGGGACTGTTTCCCCTTTTGTCTCAGGATCCACAGTGCCTAGTATAAGGCCTCCCAGATATAAATGCTCATTGATTGATTGATTGAATAATAATAGGTTTAGGGGGCAGCTAGGTGGCGCTGCAGTGCATAAAGCACTGGCCCTGGATTCAGGAGGACCTGAGTTCAAATCCGACCTCAGACACTTGACACTCACTAGCTGTGTGACCTTGGGCAAGTCACTTTACCCCCATTCCCCCCCATTAAAAAAAAAAAAGGTTTGATGAAAAATTTGAGGGACACGACATAGACTGGTTGCTCTATAAGATCCCAGACAGTGCTAAAGTTTGTGGTTTCTATAAAAATTTTAAATTGAACTGAATTGATTCGAACCATTCCGATTTCATACAGAGTAGGAGTGACATTTCTATGGCTGCAGTTTCAAATATTGACCACTAGAGGACACAGTCCACTATAGAACTGGGATCAAATTAGGATCGCAGGATTTAGAGATGGGGAAGGGACCAGAGTGTCCTCAACTCAGGGAGTATATGGCAGCTGTGGTTCAGGCCCTTAGGATCATGGGATTCTAGAGCCAGAAAGGACTTTACAGACCATCTAGAGCAACTCCCTCTTTTTACAGAGAAGGAAACTGAAACCCAGAGTGAAAATGACTTGCCTCAAGGACACACAGTTGCAGAGCTCATCTTCAGACTTAAAGAAGAATGACTCCGGAGGCAGCTAGGTAGCGAAGTGGGCATTTATTTATTTATGTCTTTGTTTGTTTGTTTATTTATTTTTAGTGAGGCAATTGGGGTTAAGTGACTTGCCCAGGGTCACACAGCTAGTAAGTATTAAGTGTCTGAGGTCGGATTTGAACTCAGGTACTCCTGATTCCAGGGCCAGTGCTCTATCCACTGCGCCACCTAGCTGCCCCTATTTTTTTTAATTTATATATATATATATATATTTGTGTGTGTGTGTGTGTGGTGCAGTGGATAAAGCACTGGCCCTTGGAGAGATTGAAGCACAGGTAGGTAAGAGCAAAGCTGGGTTCAAAGCCATATCTCCTACCTCCAAATCCACTCTCCTTCCCACTACACCATGTTTCTTTTTTAAGTTAATTTAATTGATTGGACTAAATTCATTACATTAATTGACTTAATTGAATCGATGTGTCTCATCTCTTTCTTCCAACCTTCTGGTGATGGCCGAGCTCAATACTGGGGAGTTGTGTGACCCTGGACAAGTAACTCCCTTTCTCTAAGCCTCAGCATCCCTTACAGGAGATGCAGAGGAGAGTGTAACAAGGTTGATTAGTGTAACTCCCTGGGGCCTCTCCAAGAGAGCTGGGCAGGCTCTGTGGGAAGGGACACATATACTGGCCCCTTGCTAAACTACCCATGGCTCCTGCATGGTGCTTGCCATGGGGCTGTGCCAAAGAAAATTGCCTAATCATCCCTGGGACATAAGGAAAGTACTTTGCAAACTCTAAAGTGCTAAAGAAATGGGACTTATTTAATTATCTGTGATTATTTCTAGGAGCCATTGTAATAGGCCCACCCAGTCCATGAAGACTTTTTCCCAGCTCACAGGATTCTGGGAGGGCTTCCTTTCAGACACTGGGCTTTCTTTCTTCTTTACTTTCCCCCCTCCCCTCCATCATCCTTGTTCATCTACCATACTTTCTCCCTGTCACCACAGAAGATAATTTGCTGGATTGGATGGTGGTCAGGATTCCCTGTCTCCATCTCTTCACCAATGCTAAGACACAGGTCAGAGACAGGACTAAATGCTGACACTTCCTGCTCCAAAGCTACACATTTTCTGCATCCCTTACTGACTTGGCTGGGACCTGACTCCTCCCCAGGGACTCTAACTCTTCTAAAATGTACTGGCTTCTCTTTCCCAATCAAGATCCCTTCTCAAGGGGCAGTTAGGTGGCACAGTGGATAAAGCACCAGCCCTGGATTCTGAAGGACCTGAGTTCAAAATCAGCCTCAGACACTTGACACCAGCTGTGTGACCCTGGGCAAGACACTTAACCCTCATTGTCCTGTGCAAAAAAAAAAAATCCCTTCTCCAAGAGACAGGTAGACGACACAGTGCGTAGAGCACTGGGTCTGGAGTTAAGAAGACTTGAGTTCAAATCTAGCACTTATTAGTTGTGTGATTCTGGGCAAGTCACTTTACCTCTGTCTGCCTCAGTTCACTCAACTGTACAATATGAATCATAATAACACCTGCATGAGGCATTATCTGTAAAGCACTTAGCTCAGCGTATGACACACAGGAGGTGCTCAACAAATGCTTGTTTCCTTCCTCTCTTCCAAGGAATGTGTTCCATGTGGTTGTTATCGTTCATCCTCCATTTTTGAAGTGGACCAATGACATCACAGGGTGGAAGTCATCAGCCTTACTCTGTCTTCCAGACTCATCAAAGTCCAGTGACAAGACAGAAGTTAAGACAACTGGTAGTGGCCAAGGATGCAGTGGATGACCTAGACATCTTAAATGCTGACCAAGCTCAGAGGACACCAGGGTGTAGGGGGAAAAAGAGAATCTTCTATATCTGGATAGCATAGCACCTAACAGTTTATGCAACATACTCCCATCCCACACCAGGAATAAAGACAGGGTAGAGCTTTTAATTTCAGATGGAGAAACTGAGGCACAGAGAAATGGAAGGATGCCCCAGTCCACACGGGTGGTAAGTGGTAGAGCCAACAGTATAATCCAATTAAATCTGTTTCAATAAACATCCCTGTTTTTATGAAGAAGGAAATGGAACCCTACACAGGGAGGTGACTTTTCTGGTTATTGACAGTGTTAGGATTTGAACCTAGTTCTTCTAACACTAGGTCCAGAGCTCTTTCTATGAAAGCATGGTTCCATTTTATAGCACATTTGGTTTATTTTATGCATTTAAAAATATGATTCTCAGTTAGAGCCAAGAGGAAGGGAAAAGGCAAGAACTTGCCTGAGCACTTCCAAATTCCCATCCAAACAACTTTAAATCATGCCTCAAAAAAAATTTGGAGTAGCAGAACCCACAAAAAGATGGGGTGAAACAATTTCCAGTCTAAGATAACTTAGAAGGACTGCAAGAAAGGTCTGTTTCACCCAGGTTAAAAGGGAGCACAGCCCAGCATAGAAGCTATCCAGGCAAACCATTGGGAGACCTGTAACCCCAGCACAGATCAGAAACTGAGACCCCACAGCAGTGGGTCAGTGACACAGTGGGCCAGCTGTGAGGCCTCAAGCCACTGGCACAGTAGGCAAGTAGCCAGGACCAGCAAGTACATCAGGTACGTTGACAATGAGATAACATACCAAAATTTATGAGATGCAACCAAAGCAGTACTTGGGAAAATTTTATATCTTTAAATACTTATATCAACAAAACAGAGAAAGAGCAGATCAATGAATTGGGCATGTAACTAAAAACACTAGAAAAAGAACAAATTTTAAATCCCCAATTAAACACCAAATTGGAAATCCTGAAAATCAAAGAAGAGATTAATAAAATTGAAAGTAAGAAAACCATTGAATTAATAAATAAAACTAAGAACTGTTTATGAAAAAACAATAAAATAGATAAACCACTGGTTAGTTTGATTTTAAAAAGAAGAAAACCAAACTACCAGTATACAAAATGAAAAGGGTGACTTCACCACCAAGGAAGAGTGATAATTAGTAATTATTTTGTCCAATTATATACCAATAAATCTGACTATCTAAGTGGAATGGATGAGTATTTATAGAAATAGAAATTGCCCTGATTAACAGAAGAGTAAATAGAATACTTAAGTAACCCTATTTTAGAAAAAGAAATTGAACAAGCCATCAATAAACTCCCCAAGAAAAAGGTCCAAGGCCAGATGGAGTCACAAGTGAATTCTACCAAATATTTAAAGAACAATTAATTCCAATACCGTGTAAACTATTTGGGAAAACAGTCAAAGGAGTCCTACCAAATTCTTTTTATGACACAAATATGGGACTGATATCTAAACCAGGAAGAGCCAAAACAGAGAAAGAAAACTATAGACCAATTTCCCTAATGAATATTGATTCAAAAAATTTAAATAAAACACTAGCAAGGAGAGTACAGAAATATATCACCAAGGATCATAGACTTTGACCAGGTGGAATTTATACCAGGAATGCAGGGCTGGTTTAGTATTAGTATAATTGACCATATAAATAACAAAACCAACAGAAATAATTTGATTATTTCAATAGATGCAGAAAAGACTTTTGACAAAATACAACACCCATTCATATTAAAAACACTAGAATGCATAGAAATAAATGGAGCTTTCCTTGAAATAATAAGTAGTATCTATCTAAAACCATCAGCAAGCATTATCTGTAATGGAGATAAGCTAAAAACCTTCCCAATAAGATCAGGGGTGAAACAACAATGCCCATTATTATCATTAATATTCAATATTGTACTAGAAATGAGAGAAGAAAAGAAATTAAAGAAATTAGAATAGATGAAGAAACAAAACTATCATTTTTTGCAGATGATATGATGGTAGCTTTAAATAATCCTAGAAAATCAACTAAAAAACTAGTTAAAATAATTAACAACTTTAGCAAAGTTGCAAGATATAAAATAAACCTATATAAATTATCAGCATTTCTATATATTACCAACGAAGTCCAGCAGCAAGAGGAAAAGAAATCTGGGGGGCAGCTAGGTGGTGCACTGGATAAAGCACCGGCCCTGGATTCAGGAGGACCTGAGTTCAAATTTGATCTCAGAAACTTGACACTTACTAGCTGTGTGACCCTGGACAAGTCACTTAACCCTCATTGCCGAGAGAGAGAGAGAGAGAGAGAGAGAGAGAGAGAGAGAGAGAGAGAGAGAGAGAGAGAGAGAGAGAGAGGATAACAAATTTAACTCAGGCATTCTCTATGTCTGAAAGAGAAAGAGAAATCCCTTTTAAAATAACTATAGACAATATGAAATAATTGGGAGTCTACCTGTTAAGACAAACCCAGGAATTATTTGAACATAGTTAAACATTTTTCACATGACTAAAGTCTGATCTAAACAACTGGAAAAATATTACTTGCTCATGGGTAGACCAAACCAATATAATAAATATGACAATTCTCCTTAATTTTCTTATTCAGTGCCATACCAATTAAACTACCAAAAATTACTTTATAGAGTTAGAAAGAATCATAACAAAATTCACTGGAAGAACAAAAGGTAATGGTAAAAAAAAAAATGTAAAGAAAGGTGTCCTAGCTGTACCAGATCTCAAACTGTACTATAAAGTCGTAATCATAGAAAATATCTGGTTGGGGCAGCTAGGTGGCGCAGTGGATAGAGCACGGGCCCTGAAGTCAGGAGGATCTGAGTTCAAATCCGGCCTCAGACACTTAACATTTACTAGCTGTGTGACCCTGGGCAAGTCACTTAACCCCAATTGCTTCACTAAAATAAAAAATTAAAATTAAAAAAAAGAAAATATCTGGTCCTAAGAAAAGAATAATGGATCAGTAGTATAGATTACATTCACAAGACTCAGTTGTAAATTACCATAGTAATGTAGTGTTTGATAAGCCCAAAGATCCCAGCTTTGGGGACAAGAACTTGCTATTTGACAAAAACTGCTGAGAAAACTGGAAAACAATATGGAAGAAACTAGGTATAGACCAAAATCTTACACTGTTTACCAAGATAAGCTCAAAATGGATAGATGATTTAAAAATAAAGGGTGATACTATAAGCAAATTAGGAGAACAAGGAATAGTTTACCTGTCAGATTTATGGAGAAGGGAAGAATTTATGACCAAAGAGATAGAAAATATTATTTGATGTAAAATGGACAGTTTTGATTATATTAAATTTAAGAGGTTTTGCACACATCTACCTGTTATCTATCTCTCTCAGCTTTGAGTCTCCGGTGTTTTATCCAGTTCATTGATAAGAAATGTTAAACTGCAAAGAGTGGAACAGAGATCCCTGGGGCACTGCATTAGAGACCTCCATTCAAATTGGATTCAAATCATTAATGACTAATCTTTGGGCCCAGTCATTCATCCATTTAGCAACCCACCTTTCCTTCAAGTCCCAGCTAAAGCCTTACTTTCAACAGTAAGCCTTTAACAATTCCCCTTAATTCTAGTATCTTCACTCAACTGATTACTTCCCATTTATCCTATACAAAGCTTGTTTGTACATAGTTATTTGCATATTGTCTCCCCCATTAGATTATGAGCCTTCATGGGAAAGAAATGTCTTATACTACTTTTCGTATCCCCAGGACTTATCATAGTGTCTAGCACATAACACATGCTTAATAAATGTTTATTGAATGAATGAATGAATGAAATTTAGCTCACCTCCCTCAATCTTGCTCACAAGGATGTCATGAGCACCCCCAATTCTCTGTTACTTAGATTCCAATCAGTGTCTTCTTCTTACCTATATAATTCTCCATTCTCTTTCTTGTTCCTATTCAATTGTTATGTTTCCTTGCTTATCCCTCCTAAAAATATCCAATTTTTTCCCACCCATCCCATGTCAGTGACTGCTATAACCTCATCAAAAATTGATCAATTGGGGGCTGACCTAATTTATTCATTCCACCCCAACTGACCTCCCTTCCCTAAATCTTTTTTTTTGGGGGGGGGGGGAATGAGGGTTAAGTGACTTGCCCAGGATCACACAGCTAGTAAATGTCAAGTGCCTGAGGCTGGATTTGAACTCAGGTCCTCCTAGCTGCCCCCCCCCTTCCCTAAATCATGATGCCATCCCAGTCTCCACATTCACTCTATTCATCCAGTTAGGCAATAAGTATTCTTTGATAACATTTCCTCAATTCCATTTCCCAACTCCATTCCCTGCCAACAGTTCTGTGCAAGAGCACTAGAAATTGGGGCTGGGTGAGAAGGACCCAACACATTGAATAACCTTCCCATTAATTGGTTCTAGAATAATGGAATTTTTGGATTTATGACTCTGTGATCTAGAATTCATTGGAGTACACAAACAATTATGGAGGGGTCTGGATCTTTGATTTCCTGGGTGCAAGGAACTCTTCCCAGCAATACACCAATTGCTCTATAGTTTTTCACCTTAGAGAATTGCCAGAAGGCACTGAGAAGGGAAATGATTCACCCAGGCTCACACAGTCACTATGTAACAGAAACAAGACTGAGAGCACATCGTCCTGACTCAAAGACTGGCCCTCCATCCACTGTGCCTTGTTGTCTCTACAACAAATATATTTTTAGTAATAATAATGATGAGTGGAAAACAGATGATTTTGGTTCAGATCTCAGATTCAAAGCACTCTTTTCAACACTTTTTTGTCAATGACTTGGATAAAGGAATAGATATTGGGCTTATCAAATTGGTAGATGATGCAAAGTTGGAAGAGAATAACTAACAAGGTGGATGACAGAATTGGCACACAAACAGATCCATCAAAGGAACAGGCCAAAATTCATAAGACTGAATTTAATACAGATAAATATCAAGCTCTACATTTAAGCAAAAAAAAATCACTGCACAATGTAGAATCGATCAATCAATCAATAAGCACTTCTTAATCACCTAGTATGAGAAGCTAGATGACACAAGTACCCTGGCCTGGAGTCAGGAAGACCTAAGTTCAAATCTGGCCTCAGACACTTACTAGCTGTATGACCCTGGGCAAGTCACTTAACCCTATTTGCCTCGGTTTTCTCATCTATAAAATGAGCTGGAGAAGGAAATGGCTAAACCACTCCAGTATCTTTGCCAAGAAAACCCCAAATGGGGTCATAGAGAGTCAGACACAACTGAACTGAATGTTTGCTAGTTGTTTTTTGGGGTTTTGTTTTGGTTTGGGTTTTTGCGAGGCAATTGGGGTTAAGTGACTTGCCCAGGGTCACACAGCTAGTAAGTGTCAAGTGTCTGAGGCCAGATTTGAACTCAGGTCCTCCTGACTCCAGGGCCAGTGTTCTATCCACTGTGCTACCTAGCTGCCCCTTATGACTGAACTGAATGAACAACAACCACAAAAATATGTCAAACATTGTCCTAGGAATTGAGTATACAAAAATAATAGTTGAACAGTCTCTTCCCTGAAGGATAGGGCTGATTAGAGGAAAGCAGAATCATTTGGTAAAGAATGATTTGGGCTTATTGCTCTTTACTGCCCTCCAAGGGTTAAGAAGGGGAACCCCGCCACAGCCCGTAGAGAAAAGAGCTGATTAGTGTGGCAAATTAAGAACTTAGGGGAAACTCCATTTTATTAAAAGAATGTCATGCTGACATATTTTGCTAAAAGGACATAACGCTTTCTCACTGCTTTACTAGGAGTGGCTATGCACTAAGAAAGTTTCCAGAAATAGTTTTGTTTAGGAAGAGCTGTGAGGACAGCAGAAGGGAAACAACTAACAGAGAAACAGTTTTGCCCAAATGATGCATAGTGTGGACTGTTCTCTAAGGAAATTAAGGACATCAAGGCCTCCAATGCTGTCATACAATGCCCCAGGCACGTGCATTTTCCTATTCATTTTGTGCCTCACTGCTAGATGTCTATAAGTGTATGCCCATTTTCCCCAACACTCTATGCATTGGAGGGAGAATATGACTCAGATATATGGGTGGACAGTGATGTCTTAATTATTCCTGCTTTTGCCTTCCATTGAGTAAATGTGATTATTCTTACGTTTGGCTTCTCATTTAGTAAATGTTTTATGTCTCAGATAATCACTGATGTTATTTTGACTGGTTTTGTATAAATGTCTAGGCTCTTTTTTGTTGTTCACAACTTTTAGGTGGGCTAATCATTCTTTTTTGGGGGGCAATGAGGGTTAAGTGACTTGCCGATGGTCACACAGCTATGGTTTTGTATAAATGGCAAACACACTAGTGGTGGCTCAAGAGCTACAGAAGTGAGTCGTAGAAGTGAGCCCCCACCATATTAGGGCTCCCTCTCAGACTCCAAGAGTTTGAATTGTAGCAGCTTGGTTGCCCATGGCCTATACCTTCATGGAGAACCCCAAGCCCCACCATGATAAGGAAAGATTAAGAGTAAGTGGGGGCAGCTAGGCGGCTCAGTGGATAAAGCACGGGCCCTGGATTCAGGAGTACTTAAGTTCAAATCCGGCCTCAGACACTTAACAGTTACTAGCTGTGTGATCCTGGACAAGTCACTTAACCCCCATTTCCCCACAAAAAAAGGAGTAAGTGGGGGCAACTAGGTGGCCCAGTGGCTAGAGCACTGGCCTTGGAATTAGGAGGACCTAAATTCAAATCCAGCCTCAGACACTTGACACTTACTAGCTGTATGACCCTGGGCAAGTCACTTAACCCCAATTGCCTCACCCAAAAAAAAAAAAAAAGAGTGAGTAAGTGAGTGTATAAAGAAAGACATGAGTTGTAGGTGCCAAAGTGGACATTAGACTACATATATTTTTTTAATTGGGAGGGGTGTCCAGAACTGTGATTTCATCAATATGGGGAACTCCCAATGTGGGTGCTCCTTTCACCAAATCTGAGAGCTTTAACCATATCTTAGAGAATTTCCTGGACCATCAATAAGTTAAGTGACTTGTCTAGGGTCACAAAACTAGTATGCATCAGGTCTTCCTGATTCCAAAGCCAATTCTCTATCTATATGGTGCTTCTTAAGTATCTCCATAGGCTGAGCATCTATCAAGGACTCCCATAAAAATGCTGAAAGAAATTGGATTGAATTAAACTCAAACATTTCTTAAAGGCCATATGGGCCCTGCCTTCCCTCTATCTCTTATCTCCACACCTTTGTAAGGGCAGTCCCTAATGCCTAGAATGCTTTCCCTCCTCACCTGCTTTGCTTAGAATCCCAGGTTTCCTTTAGGACTTAGCTCGACAGGGCAGGTAGGTGGCACAGTGGATAAAGCACTGGCCTTGGATTCAGGAGGACCTGAGTTCAAATCTGGCCTCAGACACTTGAAACTTACTAACTGTGTGACCCTGACCCTGGGCAAGTCACTTAACCCCAATTGCCTCACCAAAAAAAAAAAAAAAAAAGGCTTAGCTTGAAGAACCAGGAGAACATTGTACACAGTAATAGCAACATTATTTGATGATCAGCTGTGATAAACTTGGTTCTTCTCAGCAGTGCAATGATCCAAGACAATTCCAAAGGACTCATGATGGAAAACACTCTCCACATTCAGAAAAAAGAACTGTGGAATCTGAATGCAGATTGAACCATACTATTTTCACTTTTTTTTTCTTTCTTGAGATTTTTCCCTTTTGTTCTGAATCTTCTGTCACAAAATGACTAATGTAGGGCAGTTAGGAGGTGCAGTGGATAGAGCACTGGCCTTGGATTCAGGAGGACCTGAGTTCAAATCTGGCCTCAGACACTTGACACTTACTAGTTGTGTGACCCTGGGCAAGTCACTTAACCCTCATTGCCCTGCAAAAACAAAACAACATGACTAGTGTAGAAATATGTTTAACATGATTGTACATATGTAACCTATATCAGATTGCTTGCTGTCTTGTGAAGCAGGAAGGGAATGGGGGGAGGGGAAAAATTTGGAACTCAAAATCTTATCAAAACAAATGTTGAGTGGATAGAGCACGGGCCCTGGAGTCAGGAGGACCTGAGTTCAAATCTGGCCTCAGACACTTAACACTTAGTAGATGTGTGACCCTGGGCAAGTCACTTAACCCCAATTGCCTCACTTAAAAAAAAATGTTGAAAACTAACTTTACATGTAATTGGAAAAATACTATTAGGACTGAATGAATGAATGAATGAATGAATGAATGAATGAATGAATGAATGAATGAATGAAATGAAAATAAATATTTTTTTTAAAGACAGCTCAAATGCCAGAGTATGCAGGGGGTCTTTTGAAGTTCCCTCAGCTGCTAGGGGCTTCCTTTCTCAGGTTGCCTTGCATTGACTCCATATGTATCTTAGAGAGTTATTGTCTCCTCCAATTAGAATGCAAGCTCATTCCCACAAGATATTAGCAGTTTCTGGAACATAAGAAGAGTGTAATCAATGCTGACTGATTGGTTAAATCTACTAGAAGAATTAATAAAAATAACTAGCATTTATAGAATGCTGTAAGGTTTGCAAAGCACTTTATAAATTTCTCACTGCCCTCACAAAAATCATAGGGGGTGGGTGCTATTATTATCCCCATTTTCCTGAGGAGGAAACTGAGGCAGACAAGTGAAGACCAGATTTGAGTTTAGATCGATCCTAGACCAACATTTTATCCACCGCGCCACCTAGCTGCAGCAATGTGTAAAAACATAAGTACAATATAAGAGTATGAAGGGAATAAAGGAGAGATTTAAAATGCTCTAGGAAAATTTGAAGATAGAGGAAACACTTTTCAGTAAGGCAATGGTAGGAAACACAGGTCTAGTGAAGATAAAATTAAGCTGAATTAAATAGAACTGAGAGCGTCATCCCAGCTTCCCTACTCTAGCTTCCTTTACCATTCCTAGAGCTAAAGAAGTTTAAACCTGAAGATCTGACTGCCCAGGGCTTATGATTTCCAGGACTTTTGCTGCCGGTGAAGTCCTTTCTCATCCCATTCTCCAAGCAGAAGGATGCTGAGAAAGCCATGTAGTATGCAGTCCTCTTAGAGTGAGTGAGTCAATTGAATATTGGCAGGAAGAAATGATTTACTAACAATGCCCACTTCTGTAACCCTAGAAATATTTCTAGAGATTTGTATTTAGGATTTAAAGGAAAGGTCTGCACAACATCCTTGGGAGGAAAGCAATGGCTGTACTACTATTCCTATATTACAGATGAGGAAACTGAGGTAGGGGTAGCCTAGGGAATAGAGTTGGGAGTTGGAATCTGGAAGACCTGGTTTTGAATCTTCCCTTGGATTCTTACTGGCCCTGTAATGCTGTCCATTTCTCTTGTTCTCAGTTTCTTCACATGTAAAATGGGGTAAATAGCACCTATCTAGCAGGGTTGTTGTGAGGATCACATGGTATGCTTTGCTAACCATAAAGTGCCATATATAAATGTCAATTATCATTATTACTCAGAGTGGGTGATTTGCCCAAGGTAACACAGCTAGTCAGCAGAAGAGCCAGAGTGAATTCCTGACTTTGGGGAGTGGGGTGGAGAGGGCAATGATTATTATATATTGCACTGGCCTTCATTGAAGGTCATGCCAAGGGCCTGATTTAATTCCATTCAATAACATACAAGCATTTCCTCAGCATCTCTGGTGAGCCCAGCCAGCCCTATGTCCTGATACCCTAACAGGAAACAGGAGTATTCTACCCTCAAGAAGTTCCCTCTCTAAATGGGGAATTGAGATTCACACAAAACAGAATAATAACCTTTTACCTTTTCTCTGGAACCTCATGAAGCACTTTGTACCTTTCTGACGGGCAAGTTTTATATTTTATTTCTCTGTTTGTTTTTCCTCCCACTATTAGGCTATAAGCTCCAAGATAACATTTCTTCCCTAAATTTTTTAATCTCCCTTAAAGCCTGTACATTCCATGTTACAAGTAAATATTTGTTGAATTTGAATTATATTGAATTCATTCCTGGATGTTTTAACATAGGGTTGAACATAGGGTCCTGTTCTCAGAGGAAAGAAGGAAGGAAGGAAGGAAGGATGAAAAGAAGGAAGGAAGGTATAGAAAGGGAGGATGGGGGGGGTGCAGCTAGGTGGCGCAGTGGATAGAGCACCGGCCCTGGATTCAGGAGTACCTGAGTTCAAATCCGGCCTCAGACACTTGACACTTACTAGCTATGTGACCCTGGGCAAGTCATTTAACCCCAATTGCCTCACCAAAAAAAAAAAAAAGAAAGAAAGAAAGGGAGGATGGAAAGAAGGAAGGGAGGGAGGGAAGGGAAGAAGGATGGGAGAGAGGGAAAAGGGAAAGAGAGAGGAAGGGAGGAAGATTTAAGAGGAGCTTTGAGGCATAAGATGCTAGAGGCTAAGGATATAATGATAGCTAGCAACACAGAGCCTCCTCTTAAGTAAATCTTGAATATACCACATATAGGACACATGACACGCATACCCATATTCTAGGGTCCATGATTTCATTATTGTGGGTTTTCTTTCTACTCTTATAGATCACTGCCCCTATAAACCTTAACAAGCAAATATGAGGGATTATTAAGACCACCCCAATTCATGCTCTATTAGACAACCCTCTGGTGATGAGTTTCTGTGCATTTAGTCCTTAACGGGTGCTACTCTCAAGACCTTTTCTGCTTTTATCACCTATGTATCTTAGCCTCTCTAGCTCCCTTCAAGGATCAGTTCAAGCACCACCCTCTACATGAAGCTTTTTCTGATTCCTCCCTTGCTGCTACTGCCTTCCCATTACAATTAAAATCGATTTTATTTATGCCTGGATATGTACATTTCTCTCCCAGATTGACTATGAGCTCCTTGATGGCAGGAACTGTTTTTCTCTTGTCATTGTATGACCAGAGTTCAATACAATGATTGTCACTTAATAAATGCTTGTTAATTGATTGATTGGTTGGACCCATCAGGTCTTGAGCTTCATCAACATAACCTTCAAGAATAGGGAGGATAGTTGTAGAAGACTAGACAAGCACAGAGAAAATTGGGAAGTGGTAAATTGGTAAGAAAACAATGTCCCTGGAGATGATAATGACAACTCCCATTTTTCTAGGACTTGAAGGTTTCCAATGGGAGAAGTAAAAACACCATTGCTCCCATTTTACAGATAAGGGATGGAGGTTTGAGAGGTGAGATGACTTGCCAAAGATGGCTCAGGTAGTAAATGCCAAAGGTGGTAGATGAACCCATCTTCCAATTTTCAGCCTATGTCAGAAGCAACTTCAGGAATAGAGGAATCACGAAAGGTGTCACAGATAAGATGGCCCACGGACTGAACCGGATTGACCTAGAAAATCTGCCCCATTATAGGAATCACCAAGGATCTTCTCACAAACCATACTCAGGGACAAAGGATGAATGAAGGGTCTGAAGGACCTTCTGACTAGACTCCCCCCAAGACTGAGTCCTACCCACTTCTACATAAGGCAGGAAATCCTTCTTTTCTTCCCAAACATGGAGGCCCTCAGGCCCTCTCTAGCAGCTCTGCCAATTCCCTAAACTACTCTTCAATTTTCCAATAACATCCCTCCCCCATTTGCTTCTGGCAGCCCCTGTTGGCCTGTCTTCCTAACTAGAGTATTTACCTATGCTGGACATTCTAGGGTTAGGGTAATGGCTACCTAGAAGGAAGTGAGGCAGGAAGATCTCTGCAAAATGAACAGGAGCCGTGTGAGTATCATAGGATTTAAAGCTGGTGAGAACCTTAGAAACCAATCCCGTTGTTGGACATATGTTGAAAATGGGTCTTCAAGAGGGAACAGGACATAGCTAGCAAGCATGGAGCAGATACAAGATTTGAACACAGGTCCTCTGACTCTCATTATACCACACCACTCTAGAGCCCAAACATCCAGATCTCTCCATGCTAAGCTCCAAGCTTCAGGACTCTGGCCCTGAACAGCAGAGAGCATAGCTAAACTCTTCCTCCTCTTATCTCTCCCTTAAGCCTTCCTTGGCTCAGATCCCATTGGAGACCCTAACTCAGATCTTTCCCCACAGAGAATGGGAATTGTAGGCTGAAAGAGATCATTTCAGCTGCAAAGCAAAGCCCTCCAGGCCCCATTCTCCACCCTTTCCCTCCCCTCCCCACAAAGCCTGGGGTTCCTTCCAGTAATGCTATAATTGGGTGGGATTTTCAGAGAGACAGAGGGAAAGTCCACAGGATGAGCCTTCTGGCTCCTCCCCCCTCCTCTCCCTGGGGTGGGGGCAGAGGTGACTCAAATACAAAATAATAACTTAATGAAGGAGATCATTTTCTGCAATGGAAAACACTAGACTAAAAGGCAGAAGACCTGGGTTTGGACCCCGGTTCTGCACCTACAAGCTATGTAACCTCTGGCAACAACAGCTCCCAATTCTGCAGCACTCCAAGATTGACAAACCACTTTTCTCTTGACAGAAGGGAAGTCCCCTTGCTCAAGGTCATATACACCGGCCATGGTGGAGGCAGGATTCATACCCAGCCTCCAGACTCCAGGACAAATAGAGTCCTGGAGTCCCTTTTCTCCGGGCCTCAGTTTCCCCACTCTGTCAAACAAAAGGCATAGACTAGATGAACTCCAAGATCTCTCTACCAGATAGGACACCCTATGTTCTAAGTTCCCTTCTAGTGATTCTAAGGTAATTCCAGTTCTGGGGAGGAGATAGTAACGATTTCAATAGGAGACAGAAGAATGCCCTTATTTGCCAAACCCAGGAATGGGGGTGGGGGAAGCCATACAAACTTCCTGAATGATGGGCTCACTGATAGGCATACAGATTGTCAGAAGATGAGGGGATCTGAAAGATTTTGGAGGTGAACAATCTAATCCAACCCTTCTCATTTCATAAAGGAGAAAGCTGAAGCCCAAACAGGGCAATTGACTAGCTCAAGGTCACATACAAAAGAATGGAGGGCTTGAGGAATAGAACTCAATTCTCTATCTCATGGCTGAATCAGAAGAAATTAGCTTAGGTTAAACTCCACGTTCCTCCTCATTTCCCATTGCCCCACTACCAAATAAACCAGTAAACCCATTCACTGCCATCCCCTCTCTCTTCCCCAATAGGGCCTTAGTGTCCCTGCAGAGGGAAATAGGAGAGGGAAGAGTTGGCAATAATCATGTGATCAAGTCCCTATCTGGGAGGTGGAATTTAATGGTAAATTTTGCTAGGGGGCTTTAAGGACCTCAGGGACTATACTTTCCAAATTGTAACGTTATCTACATTACCTCTCTCTCCCCTTCACATCCTACAAGTCTAGAAGCAAAAGGCTGTCAGGAATAGTAGAAAACCTCTGTACAGGGAGTCAGGAGATCTGGGTTCTAATCTTTGTCTCCACTGTGTGACCTTGGACAAGTCCTTTCCCTTCCTCTGGACCTGTTTCAGGGAGCAGGGTGTAAAGGAGCCTGGAGCTAGACGTTCTCTACTGTCTTTTCCCAGCTGCAATAGTCCAAACAAACAAACAAACAAAATGACTGACAGCAGGGAGTTGAAAAGGAGATGTGGCCCAGAGAGAATCCTGAGAGCTGTTGAACCAGGAGGAAGTATAGGGGCAGGGGGAAGACCCAGTTCAGTCCAGTACTAGAGACTTCTCCAAGGTCAACACTGGAGCAGGGAGACTAGGCTGAGTTGACCTGATGGCTCTGGAAGGACAGAGAGGTCATAACATTTAGAACTAGACCATTTTACAGATGGTGAAACTAAGGCCAGAGAGGAGAAACAACTTGTCAGAAACACCAGTATTCTAACCCAACAGCAAATGTAGCACCCTTTCCATTCTAGCCTGCCCTCTCCTCAGTCGGGGCAAACCCAGTCTCTAAACGGAATTGGGCAGTGTCTTTTTTCTCTTTAATAGTGTACGTTTCTTTCTGCATTGAAAAGGTAGTGAAGGAGAAGAGCGAAAGACAGGCACAGACTGAAGCAAGTCTTTCCATATCAAACATCCCATAGAGAGATAACAGTAAAATAACTGGAATGAGAAAGACCAAGAGAACTGAGGGTCCCCAATTACTCCCCAGCCCATCGCTTCCCCTCCACACCGCCCCCAGCCCATTCCCAAACCTACACACATTTATATGATGGGAAATCTCTCTTTCCCTCTATCTCTCTCTTTGTCTCTGTCTCTCTGTGTGTCTCTCAGTCTCTGTCATTGTCTCTCTGTCTCTGTCTCTTTGTCTCTGTGTCTCTCTCTGTGTATCTCTCAGTCTCACTCTGTTTCTCTATCTCTGTCTCTCTATCTCTGTCCCTCTGTCTCTGTCTATCTCTGTCTCTCTGTCCATCTATCTCTCTGTGTCTCTGTGTCTCTCTGTGTTTCTGTCTCTCCATGTCTCTCTGCCTCTCTGTCTCTCTCTGCGTGTCTATCTCTGTCTCTCTGTGTTTGTCTGTCTCTCTGTGTCTCTGTGTCTCTCTGTGTGTCTCTGTATGTATCTCTGTCTTTCTGTCTGTCTCTCTCTGTGTCTCTCTCTGTCTCTGTGTCTCTCTGTGTGTCTGTCTCTGTACCCGTATGTCTCTGTCTCCCTCTGTCTCTGTACCCGTATGTCTCTGTCTCCCTCTGTCTCTGTCTGTCTCTGTCTGTCTGTCTGTCTGTCTGTCTGTCTCTCTGTCTGTCTGTCTCTGTCTCTGTCTGTCTCTGTCTGTCTCTCTCTCTCTGTGTCTCTGTCTCTGTCTCTGTCTCTGTCTCTCTGTCTCTCTGTCTCTCTCTCTCTGTCTCTCTGTCTCTCTGTCTCTCTCTGTCTCTCTCTCTCTCTCTCTCTCTCTCTCTCTCTCTCTCTCTCTCCTTTTGCATTTTAGCAGCTTCGACCCCGGGAGTGAAATCCGGGGAGGTTGTTATAGCTACCCAGATCCGCAGGGGTTCCGTCAGTCTATTTAAAGCCCCTTAAATCTTCCTCCCCCTTTAAACACCACCATCTTCCCCGGGACTCGCGGGCCAACTTGTCTTTAATGAGTATTAAAACCCTATCTCCGCGCAATTAGCTCATTCCAGCCCGGGCGGCTCTGACTGACAGAGACGAGGGAAGCATCCGCGTTTTCCCTGTGGCGATCAGTGCTGATTGGAGCCTTCAAAGAGAGCTCCTGCTACCTTTTTTGTTTTTGTTGTTTTTTTTTCCTCCTTCTTCTTAAATATTTGCCTCTCCGGCTCTTCACTGTCTTGGCTGGGGCGCAAGGAGCCCCCCCCCCTTACTTTCTCTCTCTTTCTCCCTCTCTCTCACACTTGCTCTCTCCTTCTCCACCCCCCCCTCCCCGCCCGCTCCCCAAGGCGCCCGGGGAAAGCGAGTTGGCTCCCTCTTACCTGCTCTAGTCTCTCTCCTACGAGAGTTTAGCTTGGGGAGGGGGGGGGGGAGAGGCGGGGAGAGGAGCCGATCGCACACCTCGCTGCCAGGAGGGGGACGCACAGGAGCCAGGAGGGGGCTCCAGGGGAGGGGGGAGGGGGGCGCCTCTCCTCTTTTCCCCCTCTTTCTCTTCTTTTTAACTTTTCCCCGTGTCTGGGGTGAGAGGTCCTGAGGAACCTCGAATTTTTGTCTTTAAAAAAATCTAATTGGGGGGAGGGCTTGTTGCTGTTTTTCCTGCTCCTGTGGCGATGGCCCCGTTTGGATATTTCTTTTTTCTCTGCGGGCTGAAGCAGGCGTTGGGCAGCTACCCGATCTGGTGGTGAGTGTGGCTTCCCCAATTTTACCTCTTCCCTTCTCTCCCCTCTCTTCCCCCCCCCTCCCCGAACACATGCCCCAGACGCGCTCCCGAGTTTCGCCCCTGTGTAAGCATTTACCGGTGCCGGATCCCCTTGAGGTCCGAAGCTAGGCTTGCGGGAGGAGGGGAGGGAATATCTGTATCTTTATTCTGCACACGCACACACACACACACACCCCTCCGCCAGGTCTCCCCACTTTGAAATTGCAGCGAGGGAGTGAAAGTCGAGTTGGACTCAATGCTTGTTTCTTTTGGTTGCTTCCTTTGACCTGTGTGCGTCGGTACCGCGACACCCTCTCCCCCCTAACCCCCAATCCACACCACTGACCCGGGTGGGACAAGGTAGTGAAGGGAGCTTCCGGGGGCTTTGATCTACTCGAGCCAGAGCCTGCTGCCGAATTAAAGAGCTAATGATCCCAGTTGACACCGGCGCTTCAAGGTGATTTCGCCCGTCTTACGAGAGAGGAAAAGCAGGGGAGGAGAGAGAAGGGAGAAGATGGACGAGACGGACAGTCGAGGCTGGAGAAAGTAGAAGAGAAGATGAGGAAAAAGGAGAAACAGAAGAGGGAGGGAGGGGACCCGACAGAAAAGAGAGAAGAAGAAAGGAGAAGAAAGGGAGATAGGAATAGAAAGAGGAAGAAGGGAGAGATGAAATGATGGAGGAGAGGGAAAAGGCATATGAGAAGATAAAAGACCTTGAAGGAATAGGTTTCTCTTCATACTGTTATGTATAACTATAGAAAGACATTACATACACAAACTTTAAAAAAAAAAGTTGGTAAGACAAGACCGAACACTTCAGAGGAGAAAAGTTACGTAAAAAGAAGAAGAAAAAGAAACCAGGAAAGGGGACCAGAGCAGGACCGAGACTTGTGCAATCTCTCTCGGCCCATCTCTTGCCTGTCTCTCCCCGCGCCAAGGGCCGGAGATTGAATTGTTAAACCTCCCGCTCCAGCGAACTTGCGGGTTCATAGTCTGCACGGCAGGCGCAGCTCCTTCTCCCCAGGTGCCTAGTCCGCGGTGCCAATGAAGGGGGTCATTTGGCAGCCTGAGATCGAGCCCTTTGGTCGTGAGAGGAGGTAGTTATAAAGATTCCGAAGCGAGCGAGTTGGGGGAAAAGAGAAGGGGGTCACATGGGACTCTCAGTCTTGGGAGGGGGTAGGAGGTGGAGTGGGCGACCAGCATTTTCCTGCTCTCCAGTAACTCCTCTAGACCCCCCCAAAAAAATTAAGTGAAGTTAAATCGAAACCCTCTAAGAGTTAAAGTCGAAAAAGAGAAGACTGTTCCTTCGAAGTTTCTCTTCCCTAGAACCCTCCCCCTGCGGGCACATAAGGCAGAAAAAGGTGGTGATTTATTAAAGGGGGTGGGGGCTCGAAGTTACTGATGTTGGCCCGAATCTAATCTAACCCCGTCGGAAGCCCAAGTTAAAACCCCAACTGCCCTGGGCGCCTATCCGGCGCTATTGACTTACAACTGAGGCTAGAGAGGGCCGGACTCCCGAGGAGTTTTCACTTGCAAAAAGTCGGGGGGGGGGGGGGGAAGCGACAGGGAGTGGGGTGGTGGGAATAAGGGGAGTATTGAGATCGAGGGTAAAGTCTCCTGATCTCCTGATTCCCCTTCTCCGACCTGCCTTTGCCTAAGAATAAGCATAATTATGCGGGGGGGGGGCGGGGGGGGGCGGAGAGCGAAGGCTGAGAGAGAAGAGAGACAGCCCAAGTACATTTAATCCGATAATAATTTTTCTTTCTTTCTGGTTTTTTTTTCCCCCTAAGATGGTTCACGGGAGGGGGTGGGGCGAAGCGGGGTGGGGTGGGGGGAGGAGTGATATAGTTGTTATGGGTGACTCGGGTTCCGTCTGCTCCCTCTGACCTGTCAGGCGGTAGCAAGGTCCCGAAATCAGGCAGGGGACTGGTGGGGGGTGGGGGGAAATGAAAGTGACGAATGGGACCAGATACTGGGCGGGGAGGGGTGGGGGTGGGAGAGTCAGGACTTGAGGGAGGGGATGAAAGTGACGAATGGGACTAGATATTGGGAGGGGGAGGGATGAGGGTCAGGACCAGAGGGAAAGTGACGAGGGGACTAGAAACTCTGGCAGGAGCGGCGGAGGGCCGCAGGCACTATCTGGAGTCGAGCTGGGGAAAATTTGGGAGAAGTTCTCCTAGACGTAAACGAAAGTTAAAGGGAAGTGAGGGAGGGTTCCCCATTCTGGGAGGCTGGGGCTGGGTGTTCAAGGAAAGAGTCTGTTGATTTCCTTTAAGAAAAAAAAAATCACTCCTTCGGAAGTCCTTGTGCCTCCGGGAGACTTAGAGGTGGAGGGAGAATGTGTGAGTCCTAGTGAGTGTTTGTTGGGAATGGCGGGGAGGAGATTTCAGCGCACCCTGAGAATTAAGCGCCCAGGGTTGGGAGGGTCGTGAACGCTGTGGGGAGGGGGGCTGCCCCTCTTAAGGAGGCTAGGACTGATTTCGTTCTCGGCTCCTTGGGGCGCAGTCCTCTTGTATTTTAGACGCATGGGAGCAGCCCCGGCTAAGAACTTGCTGGGTTTGGGAAGAATTTGATTTAGAGGGGAAAGAAGGGCTCTGCCCTGGAAGAGACCCTTCTCTGACAAGGAGACCGTGTCCGGGCGATCAGGAGCAGGGCGAGGAAGCGCGGGGTGCACCGCCGCCACCGCCGCCACCGCCGCCCGGGGAGCGGTGACGCTGGAACGGCTAGTAAGTACGGTAATGCACCGCTGAGCTGCGCGATGCTAATTCGCCGTAATTGCACAACGCGGACGCGCACGACACGGGCATACGCACTACACTGCAGACAAACTGCTGAACACCCCCCCCTCCCCCGCCCCGACACACACACACACACACACACACACACAGCCTGAAAACCTCCCTCCACCTTGGGGCATAAACACACACATAGGGAACATACACAGAGAATGCGCAACACACACACATACACACACACACACACACACACACACACACACACACACACACACCCCTTCCAACACGTGGAACCAGCCCAGAGCGCGCACTGTCACATGCACAGACACACAGTGACCCGAACATACACACAGACCCCCACACAAACATGCACAGACATACGTGCAGAGACACGCAGGCCCGGGGCTCTGCAGCACCTGTGGCTTCAGTCGGCCTGGGCGCTTGTTCTCCCACCCCAGGAATGTGATGGTGCGCAGGGTGTGGAAGTGTGTGTGGCTCCCGGATTAGAACCCCAGTTAGAGGCCAACCGGACAGAGCCCCGAACCTGAGCAGGTGTCGCGGGTCTCACTGCGCCCGGGAGGAGGGAGCGGAGCCAGAATTAAATGCTGGGGCGGGGGCGGGGGGGGGCGTGTTGTGAGGTGTCTATGTGTAGGAATCTGCGTGTGTTCGGGAATCTAATTGGCCTGCACTGAGGAAAGCAAAAGCAGTGGAGTCGGGGTCATTGGCGGGGTGGGGGGTGGGGGCGGGACGGGGAGCACTGGACACCTGCAAAGGGGGGGGGGGAGGCGGGGAGGTGTGCCGCCGATGTTTGTTACTTGGAGCCAGATCCCTGCTCCATAGCCCTAATTAGAAACCCCGGGGCAGCCGCATTCCTGGGGCTAGAAGGAAGCACGTTCCGCCCCCAAACTACTGATATAAATATCCCTCCTGTCACTGGGGAGCCTGGTCCCAACCCCCCACCCCGGTCCCCGGCCTGGCCTCCCCAAGTACACCTCCTCCTCCTCTTCCTTCCTTGGGCAGACATTTGCCTTTGAAATAGTTTTCTCCTGGACAGCCCGGGACTGGGTTGCTGCGAACAGGATCTGTCTGCCTGGGACTCCCGGGCCTCCTTTCGCCACCACAGCCTCCCTCCTCTCCTTTCTATTTTGTTTAGTTTTCCTTCCGAGATAGCTCTAGGCACCCTGGCTCGCAGGGGGTCCCCCTGCCTCATCACTCCAACCCGAGATGTCTGGCAAGTCTAAGGGCCAATGTCAGTCTGCTCTTCTGAGGAATCTTGGAGCTCACTTTGGGATTTCGGAGGTTTTAGAGTTAGGGTAGAGATTATGGTGACCAGCCCCCACATTTGACAGATAAGGAAACTGAGGCCCAGATCATAGCTAGATTAGCTCCCAGGTCCTCTGATGCCAAAGAGGGTGGTCTTGCCACTACCTCACTACCCCAAGATCCGGTCTCCCATAGCCAACATCATCCTCCCATTTTCTTTCCCTCCCCACCCCAACTCCAGCAGTATGGTATAGTGGAAAAACAACAAACATTTATTAAATACCTTACTGTGTATCAGGCACTGGGGATAGGAACTGGATTTGTTATTTTATTGGTGTGAGGAACTTCTGGTGAGCAAATTCCCTCTACTAATATAGGTCAGCATATTCTCTGCAATTGAGTGATGAAGGGATGCATAGAGCATGGATAGGTCAAGTCACTTGCCCGGGATCTTAAAGACACTATGAATGGGACTTGAATCCAGGGCAACTGGCTTTCTATCCATTAAACCTCTATGGAGATACGAAGACAAGCCAAAAGATATTTCCTGATCTCATATAGTTTATGTTCTGCTGGGGAGAGATAACATGTACAAAGAAAATCAAATATAAAATATAAAAAGTAGTTAAAGAATTCTGAATTTGGAGAGGGGAGACCAGGATTCAAAGGTACCTCACATACAAACTCAGCCATACTTCTGATCCTCAGTTTCTTAATCTGTAAAAACTAGGAATAATCGTATTTACATTTAATTATTTCCTTCCTGAGACAGGTCAGTTCAAATCTTCCTCCTTTGGACCTCATATAGTATTTTGTATTATATAGCTCTAAGCATTCACCATGTAATATGATGTATTATAATTATCAGTGCTTGTATCTAATCCTCCCCCTCACCCCCCACTGTGAAGCCCTCTCATCACAGAATTTTCTCCAAATTTTTCTAAATCTTCCCCAGCACCTACCACAAGGCTATGTATGTACACAATAGACACTTAATAAGCACTTGGTAATACAATGATCCAAGACAATCCCAAAGGACTAATGATGAAGCAAACTATCTGTATGACTCCAGAGAAAGAACTGATATTGATTGAACACAGCATGCTATTTTTCACTTTTTCTTCATTTTTTTATTTGAGTTTCCTTGTACCAAATGACTAATGTTGAAATGTTTTATATAATTGCATGTTTATAACCTATATCTGATTGCTTACCATCTCAGGGAGGGAGAAGGAGAGGGAGGGAGGAGGGATAGAATTAAAATTAAAATGTTTAAAAATTGAAAAAAGAAAAATAAATACTTGCTATATGTTGAAGGGAAAAGGCAGGGGTGGGGGTAGGTGTGTGGGTTTGGGGGGAGAGTTTGGCCAGCTTTGAAGTGATTTAGAAAATATTAACTACTATTATTAGAGGAGAATTTTCCCACATTCACTGGAAGACTCTTAAAGGAACTGAATTAGATGGTCTTTGATTTCCCTTCTAGTCTAGAATTTCCATTCTTGTCCCTTTCTACAATGCCCACATGACTTAGAGCTTCCCAATCCCATGCTCTAAAGTTGGGTCAGGAGATAATCTCTGGATGGATGAGCCTGATCCATGTCCTTCTTTACATTTCCTGAGCTAAATAGATACTATAGTCCCCCAGGAAAGAAATTAAGGACAGGCAGGGAACCTAAGGGGGGGTAGGGAAGAGGAGGGAAGGTGTCTTCCTTCCCTCAGCTATGCTCTTCTTTTCCCTCCCTCTCTTTATTTTTATTTTTATTTTATTTATTTTTTTTTTGGTGAGGCAATTAGGGTTAAGTGACTTGCCCAGGGTCACAGAGCTAGTAAGTGTTAAGTTTCTGAGGCTGGATTTGAACTCAGATCCTCCTAAATCCAGGGCTGGTGCTCTATCAACTTCTCTACCTAGCTGCCCCTCCTCCCTCTATTTAAGTGTAGACTGTCAATTGTAAGGATTGGAATGATGCCACCTGCTGGAGACTTACTGTAGAAGAGCTCCGCCCATGAGGTGAAGGTCTTTGAGGGCAAGACCATGCGTCTTTTCTTTGGTGTCAGGAAGTGACATTTGCTTGTGGGAGGAAGAAGAGGGAGCCTGGCGCTCTGACTCTCGGGCTCTTTCCTGTGGACTCTGGCGGAAAGCGGAGCTAGAAATGCGCTCTCCCTTTAATAGATAAGTGAATTTAGGCCTTTCTCTCTCTCTTTACCAAATTCTTATTCTCCTTAATAAATGCTTAAAAGTCTAACTCTTGCTAAAGCTTATAATTTGTCGGCGACCGCTCCTTAGATATTTTAGACAGACTAGCTAGAATTTTAGTCCTTAACACGACCATATCATATGATCAAAAACTCAAAGCTGGCTGACCCCAGAGAAGGCCCAGGTATTTCCACAAAACAGCTAGAATTGACATGACGCCCAAGATTTGGACTTGGATTTGGATTCAGAAGACCTGGATTCACAATCTGGGCTTTGTGGTTTGTTATCTGGTCGGCCTTGGGCAAGTTGTTTTACCTCTCTGGGACTCAGTTTTCTCGTCTGTGAGAAAGATGTTTGAAGGGGATTGGATTAGATTTTCTCCAAAATTCCTTCTAGTTCTAAATTCTATGATTTAGAAGGGACTAAAGAGTTCATCTAGCCTAGTTCATCATGTTTTACGGATGAGGAAACTGAGGCCAAGAGAGATGAAGTGACTTACCTAAGGTCACACAAATAGTAAGAGCATCCTCACCTTAGTGTGAGATTTACACCTGGGTTTTCTGACTTCACTGGAAGGGCTATTGTTTCTAACCTCTTCGATTTTCACCCCTCTTTTTACCCCTACTTTTTTTATTCTCTGCCTTCCTAATTATTCTTTTGTTTCATGCTTTCTGCAACCCCCCCCCCAAAAAAAATTATGACACCTCTGAGCCATCACTTCCTCTCAAAATGCTCTCCCAAACAGTGGAAAGAACTGATAGCTGGGACATTGTGGTAACAACCATTGCATATAAAAGTGAAACTGACCAGGGAACCTCCTCACCTGAGAAACAAAACAAGGAAACAGCCCAAATCAGGGGCAATTAGGCTTTTGAAGTTGGTTAGTCTGGGGGGGGGGGTGCTGAGAGGGAGGTGTTGGCAACACACTGAGGAACTTTGAAAAACTGCCCCATCCCCCAGAACCTGATCTGGGCTTTCCAGGAACAAAGCTGGGAAAGTTGTATTCCCTCCAGCAGAGTCCTTGGTCCAGGGCAGCCTTGGGATCCTGGGAAGAACTCTCTGCATTTGGAATCATAAGACCTAGGTTCAAATTCTTGATCCAACACCCATGGGCAAGTCAAGTCAATTATCAGAACCTCCCCATTCTTCATCAGTAAAATGCGGATAATAATGCTTCTACCTGGAAGGAATTCTGGGAGGAAACTCTTCTAGAAGTGGGAGATAGATTATCTGGCTCCAGAGCTTGGACAGGGCAAAGAAGGAGAGGCAACAAGAATTAGAAAGACCCAGGACCTAGAGGAAGTTAGCAAAAAGCTAACTGAATTGCCACATCACAAAATCAACACTCACTGTAATAAACATGAGAAATGAGAAGAACTGAGCAGAGAATCCTAGACCCCACAGCATCTATAAGTCATTCAGTCTCTGCCTCAGAGACCATTAAAAATATGAGAACTGAGGGGGTGCAGTGGATAAAGCACCAGCCCTGGATTCAGGAGGACCTGAGTTCAAATCCGGCCTCAGACACTTGACACTTACTAGCTGTGTGACCCTGGGCAAGTCACTTAACCCCCATTGCCCAGCAAAAAAAAAAAAAAGAGAGAGAGAGAGAGAGAGAACTGAAAGGACCCCGAATACATAGAATGTTAGAGCTGGAAGGGACCTTAGAACAGAGGATATCAGAGCTGGGGGAAGACTTACAACCTAAAATGTTACAGCTAAAAAGTAAAAATAACAAGTTAGATCTAGAAAAGACCATAGAAACCATTTAATCTGCAGGTGAGCAAATTGAGGCTCAGAGACAGTGGCTTAACCAAGTCAAACAGCCAGTATTAGCAACACACCTGGGATTCAAACCCAGGGTTTCTGACTTGGAAACCAACATTTTCCATTATCCCAAGAGGCCTTCTAGAATAGTACAAGCTTGTCCGGGCTTCCTCTTAATTTTCTCTGGCCACCCTCCAGTTTCTCATCACTCCTGTAAACGGCAGTGACCCAAGTAGGCATAGCCCTCTAATGAAGGTATGAGTAACAAGGTATACTGGCCCTTACATGTCACACACCTTCAAAGCCATCCGAATGTCCTGCTTGCTCTCTGCATAGCTGTGGTTTCATGGCTGGTGTTTGGATCATAGATTTTGAGTCGAAACGGATCATAGAAGTCATTGAGTCGAATCCCCTCATTTTACAGATGAAGAAACCTGAGGTTTCTTCAGGAAAGGTTAAGTGACATCCCTGGTCATATGGGGAGTAATTAAGGGAGTCTGGATATGCACCCAGATGCTCATGGGATAAATGTTCAGAATTCAGATTAGAGTTAGTCCTGCCTCTCCCACTTACTGGGTCAAGTTACAAACCCTCTCCAGATCCCAAAGGTGAATAACAAGACTTGCCCTGACTACTCTTATAGAGTAAAAAAAAAAAAAAAAACCATAAAAAAGCAAAATTGAACCCATGGCATTTGTGCCACCATTGGCATAGTGTCATGGAGTCACAGAATATTCAAACTGAAAGGCAGTTTAAGAGACCAACTCACCCAGTTCCTTCCTATTCCAGATGACCAAACCATTGACCAGGTCCTTTGAATTCCTTTTCTGAACCCCGCCCCGCCTTTAATCCAGGACTTTAAGACATTGCTTGTGTCACACACCCTTCTGGCAATCTACTGAAGCCTAATATCATTGTGATCTGTTGCCCACATTTATAACTGAAGAAAATACTCAATTCCAGTTAGAAACTAGTAAAAATCGACATGTATTTCCCCCCCTATTCAAATAAACAGAACTTTTGAAATCTGTGCACCACAAGTTCAGAATTGTGGCTTGAATGTTCCATCTCCTCTCTTTTTTTCTGCTGGTACACAGCCTCATATGACCACATGGGCTATTGCAGTAGAATCCTGCCAGACCTTCCTATCTCTACTGTGTTCTCTACCATTGCAGCTTCCTCACACTGCCAGAATAATCTTTTTTTCATATTGATCTGCCCCTATTGCTTAAAAAAAAAGTTAATTCAACCAAATTCAATCCAACAATTATTGAATAAATGCTCAGCATATACTATGTATACTGTGGGAATAGAAAGGCAAAAGTGAAAGTTCCCTACCCTCAAGCAACTTTGTTCTACTCGGGGAGGGGGAGAATTCGCTGTGGACACGTGGAAGTAAATACAAAGTACAGAGAAAGTAATACAAAGTAATTTCAAGAGGGAAAGAGTTCTAAAAACTAAGGAAACTAGGAAAGGCTTCACATAGGAGGTGACACCCAAACTGTGCTTTGGAAGAGAGCTAGGAGGAGAAAGGACACTCCACACATGGAGGACCCCAGAGATGGAATGTGATGTGGGCCAGGAACTGTTAGCGGGGCAGTTTGAGTGGGATGGAGAATGTGGAGAGGGAATAATATCAAATCACTTAACAGGTGAATGAATAGGAGACTTACTAGACAATTTTAAACACCAGGCTGAGGAGTCTGTATGTTAAAGCTTATAGGCAATGGAGGGCCTTTAAAGGTTTTTAAGTGGGGAAAGTGATGCGATCAGAGCCGTGTTTTAGAAATGCAATTTTGTCAGCAGTGTGGAGGATGGAATGGAGAAGGGAAGCATGGAGAACAATAGGAAGCTACTAAAGTAGTCTTGGTGATCGGGTTCTGAATTGGGATAGAGGTTATATAAGTAGAAACTAAGGGATGCCTGGAGGTAGAATCTACAGAGGTACCTAGAAGGATAGTGCCCCCCAGCCAATTAAAACAGAATTGTGGAGAAGCCATGGGCTTGGGGGAAAATGGGAGTTCCATATTGAAGACTAATCTTGAACAGTTCCTTTTTGCCTACCAAGAGCAAGCCCTCCCCCACCACCACCACCCTACCTTTCCAATCTTATCTTTCTCCTCTCTAGACATTGTAGGATCCAACCAGATTGTACCATTGTAGGCTGGAGGAGTCGGGGAAGGCTCCCGGAAGAAGATGAGGCTCAATCTGGGACATGAAGGATAGATAGGTAGAGAAAGTTGAGGAGGACATCCCAGGTGGGGAACATGAGGAATTAACAACTGAATTCAACAAGCATTTATAAAGTGCCTACTGGGGCAGCCAGGTGGCACAGTGGATAGAGCACTGGCCCTGGAGTCAGGAGGACCTGAGTTCAAATCTGGCCTCAGACATTTAACACTTACTAGCTATGTGACCCTGGGCAAGTCACTTAACCCCAATTGCCTCTCTCTCTCTCTCTCTCACACACACACACACACACACAAAACCCAAAGTGCCTACTATGTATTGGGTATTATGCTAGGGGGTTCCAGTTACAAATATGAAAACAAAACAATCCCTGACCTCAAAGAACTTACATTCTATCAGAATAATTATATATGTGTGTGTGTGTGTGTATGCGTATATGTATGTATATACAAGTACTATATATACATATTTATGTGATAAATGCAAACTAATTGTTTGAGCACTGGGAGTCAGAAAAGGCTTCTTTTGGACAGTGGCCATTCGACTGTGCCCTGAAGGGAGGTGAGGTTTCCAGGAGACAGTGGTAAGGAGAAATCAAATTCCATGCATGAGGAGTAGGCAGCCAGTGCAAAGGCATGGAGATGGGAGATGATGGGAGAGAGATGGGAGATGGAATGTTGTATTTAGGAAACAACCAGTAGGCCAGTTTGGCTGGAATGTAGAATGCCTGGGGGGGGGGGGGGGGAGGAGTCGTGTTTAAGCTTCCTGAAAAGAGAGACGGGAACAAGATTGTGAAAGGCTTGAAACACCAGAGAAGTTAGGGGTTGATCTTAGAAGCTATAGGAAACCAATGAAGCTTCATGAGCAAGAGCCGTGCCTTAGCAATATCAGTCTGTGTGGAGGATGGATTGGAGAGGGAAGCTCGGAGCCATAGCCAGAAATTTTTATATCTAGGACAAGTTGGGGGCTGGAAAGAGAGGGCATGTCAGTTGGGACTCCACCATCTAAAGGAGGAAATGCATTTCAGAATGGCTTGAGTTTTTTAAGTTGCTTAAGGGAGAGAAAATATCCTGGTTCCAGGCTACCACCGGAGGATTGGTTGGGAAGGGGAGGAAGATGCCATCATTTAAAACGGCCACTCTAGGGAAGAGAACTGGTGGGGGGAGAGCTTGGTACTTTCACTATCAGTACCCTCTAAATCTCTTGCCCTGGGGCAAAACCCCGTGACTCCACCCTAGTTAAAACCCTGGAGGAGACTCTTGATGAAGGGACACCAATCAAGAGGATAGTGCAATAGTCCTAGTAAGCGATAAAGAGGGCTTGAATTAGGAAAAAGTGTGGAAATGTAGGAAAAGTGGAATGAAAGGAATGAATGCATGAAGAGACCAGAAATCGTGTCATCTGAAGATCAGCTGAAGGAACCGGGGGGGTATTTAGACTTAGAAGGTAAATATCTGCTATCTACAAATATCTGAAGGGATCTCATAAGCAGTTGTTGTTCAGTCATGTCCAACTCTTCGTGACCCCACTTGGGCTTTTCTTGGCAAAGATACTGGGGTGATTTACCATTTCCTTCTCTAGCTCATTTTACAGATGAGAAAACTGAAGCAAATAGGGTGAAGTGACATATCCAGGGTCGCACATGACTAGTTAATGTCTGAGGCCAGATTTGAATTCAGGAAGACACCTCTTCCTGACTGCAACCCAGCATTCTCTCTCCACTGTGCCGCCTAGCTGCCCGTCTTAGAGAACAGGGATCAGAGTTGTTCGATGTGGCTAAAGAAGGAAGAACTAGGACTACTGAGTGGACCAGGGAAGGGAAGGGAGAGGGGGAATCAGTACTAGTTACATGAATTCAATTGCCAACCTTTGGAGATGTGCAGAAGTGCAAGGGGCTGTCTCATTAGGTAGTGAACTTCTTGTCACTGAAGGTGTTCATACTCCAATGGTATGAATTAAATACAACACTGGACTAGTTGATCTAAGGTTCCTTTCAACCTTAAAAAAATGTTTTGAATGAAGTAATTCTCAACTATTATTTGTTCCTTCAGCTTAATTAGAATGTCCTCCCTCATCTCCACTTCACATTATCAGCTCAAATTCCCATTTGGAGCTTTAAAATGATGGAGTTAAATGAGACCTCAGGGAATCAACTTATCTGATCCCTTTGTTTTATTGAGAAGATATGGAGACTCAAAGAGGGAAACTGACTCATCCAAAGTCTGTTCTCAAAGAGGACCATGACAGATGGCATGACTTACAACGAATTGGATTTAAGTGAGGAAGGGCTGTGCAAGGTCACTAACCTTACTCTCTCCTCCAGAGCCATCCAGGTTCAGGGGCCAGATATACATTAGGATGACTGGGGATGGCCCCAGATATTTGAGGCAATCAAGGTTAAGTGACTTGTCCAGGGTCATACAGCTAGTAAGTGCTAAGTTTCTGAGGTCGTATTTAAACTCACATCTTCCTGACGTCATGGCCAATGCCCTCTCTATCCACCATATCACCTAGCTGCCCTACAGTGAATTAATAGCAGAGCTGGGATTGATATTGAATCATTTTCTTTCTAGTCCCGTGTTCTTTCCCTTACAACATGGCTGCCTACTTCCTGACCACCCCAAACCACACATATCCCTCCCTCTTCTGGACCTCACTCTAACTTGGCACTTATTACTGACTGGTACTGTTAGTAGTCTTTTCCTATTTTGAGTCTTGCCTCCTTTATTAGATTCCCAACTTCTTCAAGGCAGGCTTCAAGTCTCATACATCTTTGTATCTCTCACAGGGCCTTGCAATTCAATTCATCAGACACTTTTGAAGAGCCTATTATGTCCAAGGCACTCTGAGGCTACAAAGACAAAACAAGGTAGAGATTCTGCTCCACCCTCAGGGAGTTTACAGTCAAAAGGAGGAAAAGACAAAAATGCATGCATGAACACACATACACATATACACATACACACACTCATGCACACATTATAAAAACAAGTGGTTATGATGTCCAAAGGGGTAAGAAGAGAGAAATTACTTTTGGCAGAAGATACAAGGTCACAGAGGTAGAATTAGACCAGAAAATAGTAGGTAATCTGATTTGACTAGGAAGTAGAGTATAAAAAGGAATGATATTCTTGAAGACTAGAAAGACAGTCTGGAACTGGATTATAGAGGTCCTTACATGCTAAGCTAGGGGGTTCGTTTTATCTTATAGGCAATGTGGGATCACACTGGGCTTTGAGCCTGAGAGAGATATAATTAGAACAGTACTTTAGAAAGATAACATGGACACCATAGGTTGGAGAGATTGGAGAGGAGAGATATTCCAGAGGCAGGAAGACTAATTAGGAGACTATGACAGTAATCCAGCTGGTATAATAAGGGATGTAGCTAAAATGGTGGCACTGAGAATAGAAAAGAAGAGATACATGGAAAGAGAGAAGGGCCTGGTAACTCTAAGACAGGGCTTCTTAAACTGGGGACCACAAACTAAGATTTCAGGGGATCCATGAACTTGGATAATTGTATTTCAATAGAACTGATTTGCTTTGTAATCCTACATATTTTATTTTATATTTTTAAAAAACATTCTGAGAAAAGGTCCATGGCCCTCACCACATAGACTACCAAAAGGATCTATGGCATAGAGAAAGTTAAGAAGCCCTGCTTTTGTGACCCTCTCCAGAAACTTTAAGGAGGGGACTCTTCTTAAGGGACTGGAAGTCCATGCTGTGGGCACTTACTATCTGAATACTACTGGGAGTGAAGCTTTAGCCTCCAATTCACAAACAGGAAGAAACATAGGACTACAAGCCTTAGTTCTCTTGAACTTAATTCAAGCAGAAGGGAAAACCATCAGCATCAAATCTGTAGTAAACTCCAACTGACTCCTCAAACTATATTTTCCCCTTGTTAATATGAATGTATGGATCACCTGGATTTGATAGAGGTGCTTTATTATCCAAAAGTATTTTTTTATGAAATCCTGGATTAATAGGAGTAAAATGTCCTTCAACTGAACTTCAAATGGATGCTTGCACGTAGCAAGTAGGGTCTACTTGCTACAGCCAGATTAGTCTCTACTCTCCCCCACCACAAATCATGGACATTCCTGCCTCTGGTCCTTGACTCATGCCATTTACATGACCCATCCTTTCCAAAGAATGTTCCTTTTTCAAAGTATAATTGATTTAGGTAAGGCAATTTAGTACAAGCCCATCATTTTACATATAAAGAAACAGATCCAAAGCAGGGAAATGCTTTCCTCAAAGTCACCTGGATAGTAAGTGAAAGAGCAAGGATTTGAACCCAGGACCTATGACTATAAATCCAGTCTTCTATCTAGTTGCTCCTTTTCAAGGTCCAGTTCAAGTGACAGACTCTTCAGAGCTTGGGAAGGACCTTAGAGGTCATTGAATTCAAATTCCTCTCTCTATCTTGCTCTCCCATAATACAGGAATCCCTTCTAACATATACTTGGGTCACTCAGCCAGCCTCTGCTGAAAATACTTCAAGTGATGGAGAACTCGTAGCCTAACAGGGGAGTCTATTTCATTGCTGGACAGCTCTCAATCTTAGAAAGTTTTTTGTTCTAACGCCTGCAATCTTCCTCTGGTTAATTTTACACTCCTTTGAGCCTAGTACTGCCACCTGGGACTAAAGACAATAGTGTAATCTCTGTTTCACAGGATAGCCCTTGAAATACTTGAAAACAGTAATAATGCCCTTTGTCCCCTTGGTCTTCTCTTCTTCAGACTAAATATCCCCAATTTCTTCAGTCTGGTCTTTAGTCCCTTCCTCACCCTCATTATCTTCCTCTGAAAGTGTTACAAGGTTGTTGATACTCTTCCTAGAATGATGTGCTCAGAAACGAACAAACTTCCGAACTTCTGATTTCCTTTATCCTGAGCACTGTTCTGCTGATATCCTCTAAAATTGTGTTTGTTTTTAGTGTTCTTATTTTTATTTTTTTGTTTTTGTGGGGCAATGAGGCTTAAGTGACTTGCCCAATGTCACACAGCTAGTAAGTGACTAGTGTCTGAGACCAGATTTGAACTCAGGACCTCCTGAATCCAGGGCCGGTGCTTTATCCACTGCGCCACCTAGCTGCCCCAAATTTGGGGGGTGGGTGGGGCAGTGAGGGTTAAGTGACTTCCCAGGGTCACACAGCTAGTAAATATCAAGTGTCTGAAGCTGGATTTGAGCTCAGGTCCTCCTGAATCCAGGGCCAGTGCTTTATCCACTGCACCACCTAGCTGCCCCTGTTTTTAGTATTTTTAAAAACAATTGTGTCAACATGACTAATGTAGAAATATGTTTAACATGATCATACATATATAACCTGTATCAGATTGCTTTCTCTCTTGGGGAGAGTAGAGGGAGAAAAAATTGGAACTCAGAATCTTACAAAACTGAATGTTGAAAACTACAAATAAATACTATTGCTTATTTTTTAAAAAATAATCTTGATGAAGAGAAAAAAAAGACTGTGTCAGACTTGTTTTGGTCATGATGTCTAGTCAACTAAGGCCCCCACATCTTCTTCACATGAACTGCTATTGTCAGATTTCCTCTTGTCCTAAAATGGATTTTAAAATTTAATATTTATCTCTGCTAAGTTAAATTATGTGAGATCTGACAATCACAAAGAACACTGGGGGAAATGGAATGTTTAGTGCTATGGTAAAATAGACTTAAAGGGAACATGGCAGCTGTTTTCAGATATCTGAAGGACTGTCATGTGGGGAGATGGATTAAACTAATTCTTTGTGATTCCAGAGGGCAGAACTAGAACCAAAAGGTAGAAGTCAGTCAGTCAACCAATAAATATTTAAGAAGTGCTTGCTATGTACCAGACACTAAGCTAAGAACCAGGGATACAAAAAGAGGCAAAAGTCAGTTCCTACCCTCAAGGAGTCTCCAGTCTAATGAGAGAAACAACATACAAATATGCTACATTCAGGATAAATAGGGAATAATTAAGAGAGGGAAGGCACTAGAATTGAGAGATTAGGAAGACTTCCTTTGCAAGATAGGATTTTAGTTGAAACCTAAAGGAAGTCAGAGAAGCCAGTAGTTGGAGAGGAAGAGGAAGAGCATTTCTGTCATGGGGTACAGCCAGAGAAAAATGCCCAGAACCCAGAGATGAAGTGTCTTGTTCAGGGAGGCAGATTCAACTCAATAAGTACTCGGGCTTCTAACAGTGGGATGGGAAGCCTAAGTAATGGGTAGTAAGTTTCCTGTTTCTGAAAGTATCCTAGCAGAGACTTTGAATCTCTTAGAGTTATTATAGAAAGGATTCATGGATTTAGGGGGAGCTTGAACTAGATCTCCATTCTGTGGTTACTCTGGTTTGGAAAAGGAAGTTTCAGCAGCCATCCCCAACTACCATTACCTGCTGAACATAACATTTTATATTTATGGTCTTGCTTTAAATTTAACATAGTTCGGCTAAGAGAACCAGTAGACAGAGGAAAAAGGATGTGAAGTCAGGAAGATCTGACTGAGTTTGAATCCTGCTCAGACACTTACTTAGCTGTGTGAGCCTGGGCAAATCATTAAACCACTCTGTGCCTTGGTTTCTTCATCTGTAAAATGAGGCTAATAAAAAAGCACATATCTCTCAGGATTGTTGTAAGAATAAAGTGAGTTAAAACAAAAAACAAACAAACAAAGGGGGCAGCTAGGTGGCGCAGTGGATAAAGCACCAGCCCTGGATTCAGGAGGACCTGAGTTCAAATCTGACCTCAGACACTTGACACTTATTAGCTGTGTGACTCTGGACAAGTCACTTAACCCTCATTGCCCCTCAAAAAAAAAAAAACACCAAGAATAAAGTGAGTTAACATATGCGAAGTGCTTTGCAAACCTTAAAGCACCATATAAATACTGACTATTATTAGTATGATCATTCATTTCCTCAGGTTGCATTTCAAGCTTGTTTCATTCAACATATATACGATGAGTCCTCTGTGCTAGGAGATGTGAGGAATACAAAAGATATTTAAGACATGGTTCCTGTCCTCCAGGAACTTATAGCCCAGTTGTGGAAACACACACACACACACACACACACACACACACACACACACACACACAAATAACAGTATAAGTGATTCATAGACTTCATAATGTCATGGAGTTTAAAACCAGAAGATTCCTCTGGTCCTGTTCACAGTGGATAGAGGGAAAAGCTGGCCAATATTTCTTGGTTATTGGTTTTCTAGCTTAATAACCCATACATTCCCCCAACTGGCTCATGGAAAGAGCAGTGTATTGAGATTCAGGTTTAAATACTGTCCCTGTCATTTGGCAAGGGGCAAAACACTTGACCTCTCTGGGCCTCAGTTTCCCCATCTGTAAAAGGAAGGAGCTGCATTAGATGGCTTCTAAGTACCCTTCCAGCTCTAAATCTATGAGCCTTGTTCATTGTTTTCTACTAGCCATCATTGAACTAATGAGAGTTGATGTCCCTACCCTCCAAGGAATCTGCAGTATGATAGGGGAGGAGCCAGGAAATAGGACCTCACCCTTGAGGAACCTCTTCAGTTAAGAGGAAACAGAGGTCTGCCTTGCTCTGAGTCTTGGGAAATGACTTGCCCAAGGTCACACAGTGAGTTAGAGGCAGAGCTGGTACCAGTCAGAATAGCCCAGTGGCTCCTTCTACTACATTGTAAAGCTACAGGACATATACGTGGGAGGGGAGGGGGCAAACTCTTAACATTTCCCAAATAACAAAGAAAAGACAATAGCGCCAACTGTTTTCATAAGTGCTAAGAAGGGAGAAATGAAAGGAGAAATTATTAACCAGGTTAGATGAACCAATTTATTGTTGTTGTTGTTACTGTTGTTGTTGAGTCGTTTCAGTCGTGTCTCACTTTCCATGACCCCATTTGGCATTTTCTTGGCAAAGATACCGGAGTGGTTTGCCATTTCCTGCCTCTCCTATCATCACATGCTAGATGAATACATGGTAGGTGATAATAGGAGAGATGGTATTGTATAGAGGGTAAAGAGTGGGCCTCAGGGGCAGCTAGGTGGCGCAGTGCATAGAGCACCAGCCCTGGATTCAGGAGGACCTGAGTTCAAATCTGGCCTCAGACACTTAACACTTACTAGCTGTGTGACCCTGGGCAAGTCACTTAACCCCAATTGCCTCACAAAAGGGGAAAAAAAAAAAAGCAAATGTTTAAAAAAAAAAAGAGTGGGTCTCAAAGCCAGAAAGACCCAGATTCAAGCTCTGCCTCTCACACATACTGGCTGGATGACCCTGGACAAGCCATTTAACCTCTCGCTGTGTACCAGGCAATTCTCTAGGATTTCAAAGAATTGGTGGAAGTAGTCTTCTCACCTAAGAATTCTTTGACCCAGTGAAATCGCAGGTAGAGCCCCTCTGTGATCATTATAAGAATGACGGCATAGTTCTCTAATGGTTTAAGGTTAACAAGCGCTTTCCTTGCAGCAACCCTGTGAGGTAGCTAGTATAAATATCATTATCCTTATTTTACGATGAGGAAACTGAGCCTCAGAGATAAAATGACCTCTAGTAAATGGCATCTGGATAGAGCACCAGGCCTGGAGTCAGAAAGACTCATGTTCCTGAGTTCAAATCTGGCCTCAGACACTTACTGGCTGTGTGACCCCGGGCAAGTCACTAACCTTGTTTGCCACAGTTCTTCATCTGTAAAATGAACCAGAGAAGGAAATGGCAAATCACCCTAGTATCTTTGCCAAGAAAACCCCAAATGGGCTCACAAAGAGTCGGGCATGACTAAAACAACAACAACCACCAAAAAAAAAAAGGCAGAGAAAAGATTTGACGGCAGCTCAGCTATGGTCAGCTCCTAGGTCAAGGCTTTTTCTACTTAGCCAAGGTTTCCCAGCATAGAATAAATACACTCCCATGGGGGTGTAAAAAGTTTATCAGGGGCAGCTAGGTGGCACAGTAGATGGAGTACCGGCCCTTGATTCAGGAAGACCTAAGTTCAAATCCGGCCTCAGACACTTAACACTCACTAGCTGTGTGACCCTGGGCAAGTCACTTAACCCCAATAGCCTCACCAAAAAAAAAAAAAAGTTTATCAAAAAGCTGCAGAGAATGTTTGATAAATCACTATTTTATCCTATGGAAATACTCCAACTTGAGATAAATCTCTTTATTTTAATTCTTAGGTACATGTGCTTGATAAAGTCTAGAATTCATTTCCTTTCATATTGAATGGTTGGGGAAGAAGGTTTACTGAAAAGCCAAAGGAATACAGGGTGAAGATGTACCAAACTGTTTTGTCCAGAAGAAGGGATGGTCCTTGACTTTGGGGCCTGGGTTAGTGAGCAAAGGCTTTGTGGAAGGGGGATCATTTGAATAAGACCCTGAGGAATGAGTAGGTCTTGGAATGAGTAGGGATCATGGAAAGGAGGGGTTCTCGAAAGAAATGATGGTTCATAGCAGAAGTTCAATGATGGGATATTAAGGGGCATAACATGTTTGGAGGGGCAGGTGAATTGTCAATTGTGAAGTTTAAATACTAGGCAGGGGATTTTCAATTTGTTCTTTTAAGTCATGGAGAGTCATTGATGCATCGTGAGCTCAAAGGAGCTGGATACCTCCATTTAGCTTCAAGAGGGTGTCGAGTGGCTTGGGAAGCTCTGAGTTTAAGTTCTCATTCCACTAGGGTTGTCATCATTTGCTAGTAGAATTAGAGAAGTGAGTTGAAATTACAGCAGGAAGAATTTGGCAAGGGGCAGATCCAAGGTAATTCTTGGACCCTTTCCTATTGGTGCTATTTCAGAATCATGTGAGTCTTTTGAAATCACTGAGCCTAGGAGAGCTGGAGGAACCCCCAAGACCCTCCTCATGCTGATAATAAGCCTGCGGGGTATAAATATCATTATCTTTTTGTTACAAATGGGGAAGCTGACTCCTGTGGAGGTTATATATTTTGTCTAAGGTCACAAAGAATCACTTTTATCAGAATTGGGTGAAGTGGAGAAGAAAGAAGTGGGGTTCTTCTTGGAAGAAGGAAGCTAGCCTATTTCTACTCAGATATGGGGTTGGACTCAGTGACTTCCAAGGTGTCTTGCAAGTCTGTGGTTCTATACTTTGGGAGGTAGTAATACCTGTTAGGACCCTACGGTCAAGGCAACAGACAAGCCAGCTGGACCCCTTCCACCTTACAGATTGGGAGGAGAGGATGAGATACCACATAGTATTCAGTGGACTTGGGGAATCAGAGTACAGGAGAGCAAATGCAGGCTCTGCCACTAAACTATTTATCTGTCTGACCTTGGACAAGTCATTTCCTCTCTATAAAATGAGATGGCTGGACTAGATAAACTCTAAGGTCTCTCCCAGCCCTAAATGTATGATGCTGTGGTCCTCCACAGGAGGTCTTTTCCTCAGATGGTTTTAGGGTTGGAGGAGGGCAATGGGTGACCCAAACTTAGCACTTCCAAGTAGGGATAGACACCTTGGATCTTTCTTAACCCTAATCCTTCTGCTTCCTTCTCTTCCTCCTATTCTGCCCCTGGGCCCACAGGTCAACAACTGGCTGGCTACCCACAGTGGGCCGGGTGGGGGGGTAAGAGGCTGCCTCCACCAAAAGCCATTGCTTTTCTCCGACTTGTCTTTCTCTTTCCCTCCCTCCCCATCTCCTCCCTCCTCCCCTCCCTCTCTTCTTCCTCATCGTCCTGGGTGAAATCGCTGGAGGTGTAGTGCCTTCACATTCTTTACCAAGCGAAACGTGCCACCGATGGAAGCGGGTGAATGTGTGGCCCCGGGCAGAGCGCAGCGTCTCGGCCTGCCTGCTGGGACTTGCTAGAAGTATGTGTCAGTAATCCCAGCGGCAGGCCCTGGCTCGGGAGGAAGAGGCAAGGACTCTGGCTGAGGGAGAAGGAGAGAGAAGCTGAGGAAGGAAGGGGAACTCTGGCGGCTGGCCGCCAGTCCCTCTGGCCCAAACTCCAGGGGGCTCCAGGCCGATCACTAGCAGGGGCTGGTGGAATAGTACTGGATTTGGATTCGTACAACCCGGGCTTAAATCCCACCTTTGTCACGGACTTCCTGTGGAATCTTCAGGAAGTCTCTTAACCCTTGTGGGTCTCTGTTTCATAGGGTCACGAGACTTAAGGATGGAGGGCACTTTATGGATCATTTAGTCCAACCCTCTAATCTCGAAGAAGGGGAAACTGAGGCCCAGAGAGGGAAGGGATCACATAGGAAGTAAACAGCAGAGTTGTCATTTGTAAAAATAAGTATGTTGGACCGTATGTTCTCTAAGGTCCCTATAAAATTCTAAATTCTACAATCCCATGATCCTCTGGAGTTCCAGGACCTAGGTTTGAATGCCAGCCCTGTTGTTTACCACCTCTGTGGCTCTGACAAGGAAGTTCCTTTTTCTGGGCCTCAATGACCTAATTTGTAAAATGGGGGTAAGGAAGAAGAGTTAGGATGAGACAATCTCCAAGGTCCCTTGCTGCTTCAATGCAGCCCCCCCCCCACACACACACACACAAGAATGGAGGAGAAAGGGAGATTCCATGCCCCAAGATAGACGGTGGAAGACTGTCTGGGAGATTAAAGAAGACAGTAGAAACTCCAGGTGTTGTCATAATGATTTCAGCCCCAACGCTCTTTCCAGAGCCCAATATAGAGGCCCAGACAGAAAGCAAGTTGGAAGGCAGGGCAGGGAAGCGGCAGGAATGTTAGATCTGGAATCAGATTTGGGTGTGAATCCAAGCTAGGCTATCTGCTTCCTGTGTGACCTTAAACAGGTCACACCCACTCACAAACACAGACACTCTGCTTCCATTCTCCCCTTGAACAAGTCACTTCCTCTCTTTGTGCCTCAGTTTCCTTCTCTGTAAAATGAAGGGATTGGATTAGATGTCTCTAAAGTTCCTTTCAGCTCTGATTCCTGGAAATACCTACAGTAAAACCCTTGGTTCAAAATAACACTGACTTTTCTACCTGTGGCCCAACCACCAATGACCAGACCCACCAAATCAGTAGGATAGAGATACTCTATCCACAGTCCCTTTCTTACCTCAAAACACACCCAGTAGCACTTTGACCCCTTTATGATGTTCTTGCCATACAATATATGTGTACAAGTCACATCTCCCTATTCCACTGTGAACTTCCTTCAGGACCAGACCAGGACTATGGATTTTCTAATTGTCTGTCTCTTCCACTACTTTGATATAGGCCTTTGCATACAGTTGGTGCTTAATAGATGCGTGTTGACTTGAACCTTACCAAGCAGGTGTCTTCCCCAACAAAGAGCCCACAGAGCAGAGCTTTCCTTAAGGAGCAGCTGAGACAGTGTGAGAGCAATAGAGTTGGGCCTGGATCCTGGCTCTGTCTCTTATTAGCTGTGTGATCCTGGCCAAGTTATTTCAATTCTCTGGGCCTTGCTCTCCTCTTTAAAATAAGATGATTGGACATGATCTCTGAAATTTCTTCCAACTCTGACATTTCGGTGATTCTGTCTCTGATTTAGCTTGTCCATCCTTCCTATTGCTTATCTAGGCAAATTTAGGAAAATAAATAACCTTTTAGTATCTCCTCCTGTCCAATAACAGATGTTTGAAATGCTAGGCAGGGGATTTTCAATTTGTTCAATTAGGAAGACCTAAAATTTGTGCAGAAATTGGAGAGAGGGGGAGGAGAGGGGACTCAGAAAAAGGGGATGTCCTTTTTAGTCCTAGCTGCTGTCAAGTTAGTTAGAAACACAGGATGGAAAAGGACAGCAGTCACTATTAGGAACTCAGTCATGCCCCTGCTCTCTTCGGCCCCCCTACCCCATGTCTCCCCTCTGGCTGCTGTTTTTGACACCTCTTCCTGGCAGCAGTGTAAACAACCAGCCCCCAGTCCTGCTGTAGCCCAAGGTAAGGGAAGTCCAGTTGTCACTCAGGCCCAGGCCAACCGTTGACTGCTTGAGATAATGGTGTTGGACAGAGCTAGTCTGGCTGGGCAACCCCATCCCATTCCTGAAAAACCCTAACTTGCCCGCCTCTCCCCCTTTGGGTAACAACCAGGACCCCAGACCTATCTTCAATCACATTTATACAAGGCTTCAAAGTATTATCTCATTGGATTTCCACAACAAGCCTTTGAGGTAGGGAGCACAAGTATCTTTACCCCCATTTTACAGAAAAGGAAAATGAGACCTAAGGAAGGGAAGAGACTTGCCCAAGGTCATATGTCAGAGGCAGGAGGTTAATTTGAGTTTCCTGACACCATGCCCAACACACGCCCATCATTTCACAGGCCCTGTTGGCTACTGGTCTGACTGCCAAGGTATTCCATCAATGGCAAAGGAGGAAGAGAGAAAGGCAACATTATTACCATCACAGGTTCCTATCTTTTCTCTGCTGAGGCCTGGGAGACAAGATAGAAAAGAGAAGGGGGTGGGTAGAATTTGTAGTCTGGGGCTTGAGGCTAGGACCACTGTGGACCCGAGTGCCCTTTCTCTCAAACTACCTTGTATCTAACCATGCTACTTTTATTTTGAATTAATTCTGTCTATAACTATATAGGGTATCCCGAAAGTACAGCCTTGTTTTCTGTCCCTATTAAAATGTAAGCTCCTAGGGATTGTTTCATTCGTTTTTTTTGTAATCACAGTGCCCAGCAATGCATGGCTCATAGATACTCATTGATCAACTATTAAAGTAAGGGGGTAGGGCAAGTGTCGGGCACCATAGGCTGATGGGGAGGGGATGGTGCTGAGAGCTTCTGAGGGGTTGACTTTTTGCCATTTGACATCTAGGCCAAAGACATGTCTGGCTGGCTACGAATGACATTCTGGGCCTTTTTTTCCTTTTCAGAATTACCTTCACAAGCGTCTGACGGGTGCTAAAAGGAAAGTAGCAACCTAATGGGAGACAAGGGTGGAAGGACTAGGCCTATCTTAGGGCTGGAAAGGCCCTCAGAGGTCATCCAGTCCAACCTACCCCCCATTTTACATATGAGGAAACTGAGGCCTGGGAAGGTCATGCAGGTAGAAAGCATCGGAAGTGAGATTTGAACCTTCCACCTCTGAGGCCAGAGCCTCTTTCCATTGTCTTATTACTCTCAGAGCCTGGAAAATCCTTTAAAGGGCATCTAAGTAAGAACAGCAGGGATCCCTCCCCCAACACCCTCAGCATCCCTTAGGAGTGGCAGTGGTCACCAGCTTTCTGTTTGAAGACTTGCCATCAGGGAGGGGTGGCAGTAGCCTTAACTCATATTTCTGGGGTGCTTTCAGCTTTACAGAGTGCTTGCTTCCCAGAAACCCTGCAAGGTCAGAGATGCAAGGATTTCCACTTCCACTGCACAAATGAGAAGACCGAGTCTCAGAGGAGGCAGGGAATGATTTGTTTGAGGTCACTCTGCTAACAGAGCTGGCATCTGAACCTTATTTTCTGACTTCCAGGTCCCAAGCTCTTGGCACTGCACCAGACTGACTCTGAGTATGGAAGAAATTAGTGATTCCCCATATTCCCAAGACAGCCCATTCCATGTTCACCCCAAGAATGTACTGCTCCTCTATCCCACCATATGTAAAGGAAGGTGGGTGTACAGCTGGGCAAGGCCCCACCCAAGGTGATGGAACAGGCTTGGAGATGAGGTTGTTAAGACTGGTTCAGCCACATACTGACTTAGCTATGAGACCTTGAGCAAGTCACTTCCGTTCTCCACCTCAGCATCCTCCTAGGCAAAAGGAAGGGGTTGGATGAGGCCACAGGATCACTGATTTTGAGTGGGACTGGTCCAGTTGGCCCAACATTGTTGTTTTTTAGGATTCCTTCCAATTCTAAAAGACCCTTTGCTTCTGCGACTACAGAAGTTTGCCATTGCTGTTTGGTTGAGTTAGAATGCTGTTTGTTTTTTAATCAAATGTTGCTTGAAACAATCAGACCCAGGGATCTTTTTTGTTAGGCAATAGTTTATTTGTAGCCTACATATTTATTGTGTATGGGTGTGTCATATTCAGGGATTGGGGAAACTGCCCTACACCATTATCATACAGAAAGAGAAATGAGTTTGCTGTCAGAAGGCATAGGGTTAGGGATCCCACCTCTCCTGCTGCGAGTCCCTTCCCATTCCCTAAGCCTCAGTTCCCTCGTCTGTCAAATGAAGTTGGACTAGACACCCTCGGTGGTTTTTGTGCCCAAGCAGCTGGTCTGGTGGCCTCCCTTTGTGCCACTGTGGAGTGTGTGCTGAATTATAGTTAGATGACCTGAGTTTAAATCCCCAGTAGGCTACTTAACGCCTGTGGGATTTAGGCTGAATCACTTAATCCTTCCGGGTCTCCATTCTATCATCTGTAAAATGGAGCAATCGGGCTAGTTGTAAATTCAGGTCTAAATTTGTGCACCACTCCTTGACATGGGAATGTAGATTTAGAACTGGAAGGTGTCAGAGAGGTCATCCAATGCAAACCCTGTCATTTTACTGAGGCCCAAAGAAGTCTCAAGACTTGTCCAGTATTACATAGCTTGCCCTTTGGTGGTCCCACTCCCTTTAAGCATGAGCTGTTCCAGTCACTACCTGGCTGGGAGAGGGGTGGGTCCATGTCTGTTGTGGATGGTGAGAGGTATTCTATGGAGACACCAGTGGGTAGTATGTCCCCGTCTACATACACACACACACACACACACACACACACACACACACACACACAGATATCAGGGCACTGCCCAAACCAGGTCCCTCTCCCCATGATACTCTTGGGGGGGGGGCAGGGCAATGAGGGTTAAGTGACTTGCCCAGGGTCACACAGCTAGCAAGTGTCAAGTGTCTGAGCCCAGATTTGAACTCAGGTCCTCCTGAATCCAGGGCTGGTGCTTTATCCACTGCGCCACCTAGCTGCCCTTTACCATGATACTCTTTATGAAACACACCATCTCCCTCCCTCCTGATGGGACTGGCATAACCCTAAGGGCTCTAGAACAGGAAATCATCAGTCTGGTGGCTCTAGCTGAGCCGGGCTGGCATCATTCCCATAATCCTCCAGGACACTGGAATCCTCAATCTTAGTCTTTTCAGAGAACCCCCCAGTCTTCATTGTGCAATCCTTCCAGCCCCCAGTCTTTCCCCATGATCATAGGCATTGTTTTTCCCCAGAATCTTTTCTCCATCTTCTTCCCTGGCCTTCTCCCAGCATCCTCTGGGGCCCTCTGCCTAGAATCCCCAGTAATATCCTCCCCAGAATCTTCAGGGCCTCAGGTAATTGATCCTTCTTCCGACCCTTTCTCAACAAAATCTGAGCTTAGGTCCTACTCCCAGAATCCCTCAAGCTCTTTTGCAGCATCCCATGAGCCTCAAGAGTACATTCCTTCCACCAGAATCCTCCGAGTCCAAGAATCTTTTAGACCTAAGCTCCCATGTGTGTATAAAGTCTGATCACTTCCACCAAGAACAAGAGACTCCATGCCTCTCACGAACCTGGGAGTCAAGAGACCCGAGTTCAATTCCCAGCCCTGTTGGCTTTATGACCTCAGACAAATCATTCCCCTTCTGGTCATCACTTCCCTCCTCTAAAAAATTAGGGGGTTGGGCTAGAAGGTCTCTAAGATCCCTTTGAGCTCCGATGTGCTGAATCTACAAAACAAAGGGACCCAAAGAGAGCCATATACAGTAAAACAAAGTTTCATTTTTGGGGGAACAGAAGGATACCTGAAGGGAAAGTTGTTTATGATCATAGGACTTAGGACGAGAAGGATCCTCAGAAATCCTTCTGGGAACTAGGGATTGAGTGTAGTCTTAGTTTGACTTTCAGCATGTCATTTCATATATTGAGGCCTCAGTTTCTTCATCTGTGGAAAAGAGTGATGGGAGAGGGGAGTGTTGAACCATCTCTGTGGTCCCTTCCAGCCCTGATGCTCGATGGAGTCTTCTCTCCGCACCTTGCTGCTGCTGCTGCTGCTGCTGCTGCTGCTGCTGCTGCTGCTGCTTTTTTGATAAGGCAGTTGCGGTTAAGTGACTTGCCCAGGGTCACACAGCTAGTAAGTGTTAAGTGTCTGAGGCCTGATTTGTACTGAGGTACTCCTGAATCCAGGGCTAGTGCTCTATCCACCGTGGCACCTAGTTGCCCCCACCTTGCTTCTTTTCATGGTTTGTGGTCTTTGTGACACGCAGTGGCTTAAGGAGCCTTAAAACAAACACCTCTTCTAGGATGAAATACTTCAGGTCAGGGACAGGGGGATCAAAGAAAGATGCTTATTGGACTTGAGTACAACCATAGTGGGCCCTCATCCCCAGGGTGCTGTGGAAAAAGTCTTGAAATTTGGAAGTCCAGAGACCAGGTTTCAAATCTGCTACTTCCTGCCTATATGACCTTTGATTAAGTCACTGTCTCTCTGAGCCTCAGTGTCTTCATTTGTAAAAAGGAGAATTACACTATCTGTACCACCTCCCCCATGGGGTTATCACTAGGAGATCTAGTTGTGGGGTGAGTGTTCAGTAGTCTTCTCCCTCCACCCCCAGGGAGAGGATGGTTCACAACCAGCACTGCCCCCCTTCACACACATATATACACACACATACACACTCATACACTCATACCTACAGGTGTCCTGTTGCTGGGGCAGGTATTGCAGGTAAGTCTTGGTATTTCCCACAACTTGACCTTTAAAAGTCAGACATCTGGGGCAGCTAGGTGGCACAGTGGATAGAACACCAGCCCTGGAGTCAGGAGGACCTGAGTTCAAATCCAGCATCAGACACTTGACACTTACTAGCTGTGTGACCTTGGGCAAGTCACTTAACCCCAATTGCCTCACCAAAAAAAAAAAAATTAAAAGTCAGACATCTTCCATTCGTCTTTCTTCAGGCTTTGACCAAGAGGCAAAAAGCCAGACTTTATTGTAAGCCTATCCTTTTTGTTGTTGTTCAGTCATGTCCGACTCTTTGTGACCCCATTTGGAGTTTTCTTGGCAAGGATACTGGAGTGGTTTACCATTTCCTTCTCCAGCTCATTTTACAGATGAGGACACTGAGGCAAACAGTGATAAGTGACTTGTCCAGGGTCACACAGCTGGTAAATTGTCTGAGGCCAAATTGAGCTAAGGTCTTCCTGACTCTGAGTCTACTCTGAGTCATTCTACCCACTGGGCTCTCCTGCCTCTGAGATCGTTTCCAGCTCTGACGGAAGCTGAGACGTAGTGGAAAGAGCGCAGGAACCAGTGTCAGAGGACCTGGGTTCACATTCCAGCTCAGATATTACTGTTTGTGATTATGGTCACATAATTCTGAGCCTCGGTTTCTTCATCTGTAAAACGTGGCTAATAATGCATGTAACTCAAAGGGCTTTTGTAAAGCAAGTTCTTTGTAAATCATGGCTCTAAAAATAGGAATGATTTTTTAAAAATTGAAGTCCATTCTAGCTCTGATAGCCTGTGTCCCATGTTCCATTTTCTAAGCACCCTCCCAGGTCTGATCTTCTACACAGGTGATAATGTAATATCAGTAGGCAAGATGAGGCAGTCATCTCTCTCTGGGCTGGGCAAATTCGATTCAGTTCAGTTCAACAAAGGCTCCTCAGGATTCCCGAGGCCTCATGGGATATCACTGGGCAGGGGCAATAGGGATCAGCAGCTGTTATGCATCACTCTCCCTTCCCTCTTCCCCCCTCCCCTACCACAACATCACTCCTAAGATCAGGCGCTGTTCTGGGCCCAGTGAAAAAATAGCCCACTATGTACTGATGTATTCTATGCAGGGCTCTGAGGATCGGATATGGGGGGATAAAAGGCTGTCTGTAGGCCATGGAAGAGCATCAGATAGAAATGACTGGGGTTTATTTGTGTTTGTCTAGTTACCCAGAGATTGAGATTACCCCTTATTTTTAGATTATCCACGATCTGGTGGATTCTTTAACTTTAAGGTTATCTGTGTCTCTTTGTATTCACTAATATCCCTGGTAGCAGAGGTGCCTTTCCTCTCTACCCCCCCCCCCCAAGGTAGCCCCAGGACTCGCCCATTTCCCAGCATGGGCCAAGCCCGGAGGCCCAGAGGGAGGATGGCTCACAGCCCTGGACGCAAGAAAGAGAGGGAGCGTGGCAGCTGTTGGCGGGGTTGGAAACATCTGGAGGGGCGTCCGGAGCTGGGGCGGCTCACTGTTCAGCACCCTGGCAGGCTCTCCAAGGAAGCAGACATGCCGGGGCCTGCCAGGAGCATGCCCAGGGAGGAGTGGGGCAGGGTGGAGTGGGGGCAAGAGGAGAGGGAGCTGCACAAGGTTGAAGGCTGCTGACTCAGCACACCCTACAGAAGCTGGCGGGGAGGATCCTGGCTTCAGAGGAGCACCCCATCTGCCCTGGGTCCCCTGAGGGAGCAGTCTTGGCCCAAAGGAAAGATGAGGACCTGGAAGCATAGAATGTTCCAAGTGGGCAGGTCATCCAAACTAGCCCATACTTGAGCAGGAATATCCCTGATAAGGGCTTGTTCACTTGGGCCCCATTTGAAGGCCTGTGATGATGATCAATTCACCACTTAATAAGACAGATCTAACTGATTGGTGTGTTTGTCTCATATCGAGTCTAAGTCTGCCTTCCTGTAACTCTCCCACCCATTTGCTCTTTGTTTTGCCCTCGGAGGCCAAATGAGACAAACCCATTTTCTCGGCCACAGGACAACCCTTCACATACTTGAAAATAGTGATAATACCCCACCTAAGCCTTCTCTGAATTAAACATCCCCATTTCCTTCAGCCAGTCCTCAGAAAGTATGGGCTCTTGTCCCTTCTCCATCATCTTCCCCTCCCTAGATAGTGCCCAGCTCATTCATGCTCTTCCTAAAATGGGATGCCCTAAAGTGGACAGATGTGGTGCCCCAGATGAGATCTGACCAGAGCAGAAGGCAACAACACTGTCTGGAGACAACCCCAAGACTCCCCCTCATGCTTCACCCCAAAAATCTAAGCCCAGAGGGTTTGTGACACCTTGTGGACAGCATGCTGAGTTCAGGTGGCTGAGTGGAGGGAAGAAGGGAGGCCATTTCTTCTGTTCATCCCTTACACAGTGAACCAATGTGGAGTAGTGATAAAAGCCCTGAACTGGAATAGAGATCACACCTCGGACGCTCCCTGGCTGTGTGACCTTGGGCAAATCATTCATCTCTTCCGGGGTTTCATCATTTGTTATATTTGATGGTCTCTAGGATCCCCTTCAACTCTAAATGCATGACCTAATGACCCAGAGCCTGGGAAGGAGAGTTCCTGACAGGCTACAGACTTTGGTGAAGGGGATAGAACACTGGGCTTGGAGTCAGAAAGAACCGAGTTTAAAATCCACCTTAGGGCAGCTAGGTGGTGTGATGGATAAAGCACCGGCCCTGGATTCTGGAGGAGCTGAGTTCAGATCCAGCCTCAGACACTTGACACTTACTAGCTGTGTGACCCTAGGCAAGTCACTTAACCCTCATTGCCCCGACGCACCCTCCCCCCAAAAAAAATCCACCTTAGTCACTTATTAGCTGTGTGACCCTGAGTAAGTCACTTATGCTTCTCTGGGCCTCCATTTCCTCATCTCTAAAATGAGGGTCTTGCACTTGATAGACTCCAAGTTCCCTGCCAGCTCCGTATCCATGATCCTGAGTTGCCTTTCAAGGTCTTCCAGTTCAGCCCTTCTTGTCCCTTGACCTGAAGCATTTGTCTGGGTTGCCTGGGGAGACCAGGCCTTGCCTTGAGCCCACTCTGCCTGACAGCCTCCCAAGTTCCCTGCCTCCAGGCTCTCCATCCCCAGCCCTGCTCTCCCAGGCACACAGACACATAGACACACACCCCGTCACATTCTTCTGACTTAGGGCTACTTGTGCCATGTCCTGTTCAGCAATTCCAGTGACTGCGCAAGCCTCCCCACAAGACAAAGTTGGCCTTCCCTTAAGCAACGATGGGCTCAGTGTCATAAAGTAATTCTACTGCCTTCCCTCTGTTCATCATCTCCCATTTAGCCTAGCTCTAGCTTGTTTGTACATATTTGCTTGCTTGTTGTCTCCCCAATTAGATTGTGGGTTTCTTCAGGGCAGAGACTGTCTTTTGCTTTACTTCATATCCTCAGTGCTTAGTACAGTGCCAGGTACATAGTAGGTGCTTAATAAATGCTTATTGGATGACTGACTTCAAACCCAGTGTGCCAGTCTCTGAGATGCTCGATTCGACCTTCCTTGTCTTAACACTGCTCCCCAAAGTACACCTTCAGCAAATCTCACTTTCTACCCATCTGCCAGGCTTATTTCCAACTCTCTACTTTTGCTTTCCCTTTCCTTTCTAAAGGGCTTTCCCCTGTCCTCTCCCCCTATCCAGAGTCTCCCCTTTTTGGCTTGGTTTTGCTTAAGTCTCCTTTCCTTCAGAAAGCCTGCTGTGGCTGATTCTTTCTCCTCTCTCTCTCTTTCTCTGTGTGTCTCTCTGTGTCTCTTTGTCTCTCTGTGTCTCTTTCTGTCTCTGTCTCTGTCCTCTCTTTTCTCTCTCTGTCTCTCATCTCCTCTCTCTCTCTCCTCTGTCTCTGCCTTTCCTCTCTCTTCTCCTCTCTCTCTTTCTCTCTTTTCTCTCTCTCTCTTTCTCTCTCCTCTGTCTCTGTCTCTCTGTCTCTGTCCTCTCTCTGTCTCTGTCTCTCTCTGTCTCTCTCTTCTCTTTTCTTTCTCTGTCTCTCATCTCCTCTCTGTCTCTGTCTCTCCTCTCTGTCTTTCCTCTCTCTTCTCCTCTCTTTCTCTTTTCTTTCTCTTTCTCTCCTCTGTCTGTCTCTGTGTGTCTCTCTCTTGTCTGTTTCTGTGTCTCTATTTGTCTCTCTGTCTCTGTCTCTCTCCTCTCTTTTCTCTCTGTCTCTCTCATCTCCTCTCTGTCTCTCCTCTCTCTTTCTCTGATTTTCCTCTCCCCCTCCCCACACACATTGTCTCTCTCTGACTCTATGTCTCTCTCTCATTGAATTCCTTTCCTGATTTTGAACCTATACCACTCAGTTGACTCAAGGGGACCCAGATAATCTACTACTCCCGGTTATCTTTTCATGTGCCTTGGAACATTTCTGCCAAATTCCATCTTTGTTTGCAACAATGATGTTTGTTTAACACCGTCTATTAAACACCTACTATGTGCAGGATTTTTTGCTAGCTAAGATCCAAAGTTCACTTAAAGCATGGTCCCTGCCCTTGGTTCTTTACCGTCTAACAGGAAAATATGACGCATGGATATAATTAACTATAACAAGTATTTAAACTTAGGATCTATAGGTATAGAGATGGAGAAAACCTCTGATACCACCTATTCCAAACTTCCTCATTTTAAAGAGTATTTTTTTAATTCTTCAGTTTATTTATAATTACAAATATTATTATCTCTCCCACATACTTTCTCCATCCCTTAAATAATTAAAAAAGAAAACTCTCATAATACATAGTCCAGCAAAACAAATTTCCACATTGGCCATATCCGAAAACGTGTGTTTCATTCTGCATTTTTAAGTCCATCACCTCTGGCATGAAGTGGGTGGTGTATTCGATCTTCAGTCCTCCCAATTCCTGGTTTATCACTGCATTGTTCAGAATTTTTAAGTCTTTTAAAGTCCAACCCTCTCATTTTCTAGAGAAGAAAATAAGACCTAGGGAAATTAAGTGACTTACCCTAGGACACACAAGTGGTAAGCCTCAGAAATGCAATTGAATAAGGACAATAAATGCTATTTATATAGTGGTATAAGGTTTGCATAGTACTTTACATACATTAACTTAACCTCTCTGCATCTCAGTTTCCTCATCTGGAAAATGAGGAGGTTGGGACTCAATGATCTCTAAGTTCTCTTCTAGCTCTTAAGTCTATGGGCCCATGATCTCATTTAATATATTGAAGTAGAGAGAGAATGTAGGTGGGCAGACATGTCAGGCAGCTGTTGCCATAGGCCAAATGGGTGGCAATAAGGGCCTGTCCTAACTTGATAGCTATTGGGATAAAGAGGAGAGGGTGGACTTGAGAGCTACCCTGAAGGTAAAATCCACAAGACTTTGTATCTAATCATATAGAAAGGAGAGGAAGGAATCAATTAAAACTAACTCCTGAAGTTCCAAACATGGAAGACTGATTGAATGATGGCACCACTGGCAGAAATGGTGAAACAAAAAAGGAAAAAAGGTTTAGGGAGAAAGACAACAAACTCAGTTGACGGCATGTGAAGTTTGATATATTGGCTGAATCTTGAGTTGAAGATATCCTCCCTGGAGGGAGCTGGAATGCAAGTCTAGGGCTTGATGCTGAGAGGTCAGAGATAGAGATTAAAATTGAATAATCTCCTGTCTAGAAGTAGTAATCCCAGCTGTATGAGTAAATATGATTGTCAAGGGTCAGGGAGAAAAGAGAGGGGGAAGGGAGGGAGGAAGGAAAGAAGGAAGGAAGGAAGAAAGAAAAAGAAAGGAAGGAAGAAAGGAAGAAAGAAAAGAAGGAAGAAAGAAAGAGAAAGAAAGAAAGTTTCTATAGCTCTTTAAGATCTTCACAAATATCTTATTTTACACATGAGAAAAGTGAGGCAAACACAGCTAATAATAGGCAGGATTTGAACTCAGATCTTCCTAACTTGAGGCTCAGTGCTCTATCTGCTGTTCTAGCTAGCTGCCTCTACAAGTAATCAACTCATAGTTGCAGCTGAACATCTGTTCCTCTCATACTTTTTTCTTCCTTTTTTCTGCTCCCACTTCCTTGTTTCCCATTATTTTCCTCCTCTTCCTGTGTTTTATGGTTTTTGAGCAGACCAGTATTTTATTGATAGAAGGAACTCCCAAAGAAGAAACTCCTACTATGTGTACCTGCTCTTAGAGAACTGAGTTCCCTAGGAACACAAGAGGCTAAGTGACTTGTCCAGGATCATCCAGCTGGCATGTGTCAAAAGCAGGAGGTGGACTTCCCTTATCCTGTCTCTGAGGCTGGTTCTCTATCCACTACCCCATACTGCCTCTCCTCCTTTGTCTTAGACCTGAATAAATGAGCTGTCCTTCTCTTCCCCCACCCTAGGAGATACCAAAGTGCTTCTAGGACCCAGAATAGAGTATAGAACTGAAAGGTACCTATCTAGTCCAACCCCATCCTTCTACAGAAAAGGAAGATGAGGCACAAGACAGGTTAAGTGACTTACTTGAGGTCACACAATCAGTTGCAGAGCTGAGATTCAGTCCCAGTTCTTCAGACTCTGTTTCCAGCACTCTCTCCATTAGAAAGGATCTGATTGAGTTGGGGCAAAGTGGAGAAGACTTCCTGGAGGAAACATTTGTGAGCAGGGTCAGGAACACGGATTCATCTGGCAGGTGCATGAAAGCTGCCTTCCAGGTTAAGAGAATGAGCCAAGCAAAGCCCTGATAGAGGAGAGGACCAAGGCAAGTATGAGGCTACAAGCAGGGCAGAGTAGCTAGGAAAGAATTCATTCCTCTGCCCCTGGGATAACGTCAGTCTTAACTTTATATGGAAACCACTCCTTATCCCTTCTGCTTTCATCATTTTCACGGCTGTCCTTGGCATTTATGAATGAGCCCCTGGTATGGCTGTTTGTTTTTAGTAGAGACCAGACATTGCTCACTTGACATTTCCTACTTTTCTAAATGTAGCAGGAGGAGAGCATTGGGGTAGCCTTGAGGAAGAGACAAAGAGACAGAACACACTGACCAGCAGGGAGGTTAAGAAACCATTTTCCCTTGGAACTGGTAGCTTCCTACAGAGACTCAGTTGGTGCCTGAGAATGAGGATGCAGAGGAGATTACCTCCAAAGGGACTCTCAGATTACTTGTGAATGAGTGCTAGAATTGTAAAATCTAGGATCTAGGCAGGAAAGGACTTCCGAGGACAGCTAGGCCAGCCATTATCCAGAGCAGCAATTTCCGCCACAATAGCCCTGACAATTGATCATCCAACCTCTGCCTGAAAACTCTAGTGACAGAGAATTCACTAAACCCATGGCAGCCCCTCCCCTACTTTGAGGAAAGCTCCAATTGGAATCATGTGTTTGTGTGTGTGTGTGTGTGTGTGTGTGTGTGTGAGAGAGAGAGAGAGAGAGAGAGAGAGAGAGAGAGAGTCTGTGTGTCTGTTTTCTCTTTAAGTTAAGTACAAACCTGCCTTCTTGTAACTTAGAATACTAGGATTTATATCTTGGAAAAACCTTAGAAATCATCTAAGTTGGGGCAGCTAGGTGGCGCAGTGAATAAAGCACCAGTCCTGAATTCAGGAGAACCTGAGTTCAAATCTGGCTTCAGACACTTGACACTTACTAGCTGTGTGACCCTGGGCAAGTCACTTAACCCTCATTGCCTTGCAAAAAAAAATCATCTAATTTAATTATTTTCCCCATTTTACAGATGGGGAAACTGAGGCCCTGAGGAGTGATATGATTCACCCATTAGTCACATAAGTGGTGTGGACCCTTATTACTATAACATGCTGCTGCTGCTGCTGCTTCTTCTTCTTCTTCTTCTTCTTCTTCTTCTTCTTCTTCTTCTTCTTCTTTTTCTTCTTCTTCTTCTTCCTCCTCCTCCTCCTCCTCCTCCTCCTCAACCAAGCAGAACAAATCTTATCCCTCTGCCACATGAGAGTCCTTCAAATCCTTTAAGACAGCTCTCATATTCCTCCTAACTCTTTTCCAAGCTAGAGATTCACAAGTTCCTTCAACCAAGCTTGTGTGCCTGAATTCTGATCATTCCCCACCTCTTTAAATTTAGTTATCCACCAGATAAACATAACTTACACCTATCCTTGAGGACTTGAAATTGCTCCACCTCCAAGATCTTGAACTTTGAAATTTGCCTCTCTAACCACAACCTTCCTCTCCTTCCATCTCCCCCACTATACCATACCTGTCACCCACATCTCTTCATTTGCCTTCATTGTGACTGCTGGTCTCTCATTCTCCCATGTTCTCTCAGTCCTCTCATCCTTCTTATGATTTCACTTCCCTTCCGGATTCGCTTTAGTCCTGATGCTATGGCCAACCATTTTAGTAATACTTTCTGCCACTCTTGAATTCCTTGCCCCCTTGGCCTGCTGTTCCCATCTATCTAACCCTCAACTTTCTGTATCTCCAACCATCCTCAGGGTCTAGGACTACAGATATGAAACTAGAAATAATCTCTGGAGTTTACAGACCAAGGGGAAGCTGGGGTTAAAATAAATATGGAAATATAGCAGAGCATTACCTCTGTCCACTCTCCCATGATGCAGATAAGTAACACAACCTGTAATACGCCAAGTACGTAGGAAAGGTCCAAACAGAGAAATGAGACATAAATAAGAGAATGATGGAGGGTTGAGAGTGGGGGGCCGGGGGGGGGGGGGGGAATCATGGAAAGCCTTGAGGAGGAAATGGCATCTGAACTGGGCCTTGAAGTAAGGGAAGAATTTCACCAGGCAAAGGCATGGGACTTAGTTTCAAGTATAGGAAGACAGCCTGACTGAGTATACTCAGGTGGAGACAGGCAGGACAAGGATCAGGGAGCAGCCAGTTTTGTGACAACTTGTCAATAATGCTGGATGTGAAGAAGGGAAGCCAGTGAATTGAGATTGGTGGACAGATTGGGGTCAGATTGTAGAGAGCCTTGAATGGCCACCAAAGGAATTCATACCTTATCATATAATCCTCCCTGATTTCAGAATTTCTCCTAGATCACATGTCCCTTCTTGTATTTCACTACATTGCCCTGTCCTTAGTCTGATTATCTCAGACACATTTGGGTCCTGTAGCCCCAGGACTGTGCCAGAAACAACTCAAATCTGATCGTTAAATTTTTAATCTAAGCATTTAAGCTATTGAAAATTGGCAAACTCTACAAATCCAGGACTTGATTTGTTGTTTTGTGGGTTGTCTAGACTTAAGAAAGTGATGGAGAAAATTTTAATGGAGATAAAACTTAAGTGTGTTGTATGTATACCCACCCCCAGAGCTGGTTCTTAAACATTTATCAGCATACCTCTGTATGTCCCCCATCCAACCAATGGCTCCCTCAGAGACTGCTCCTCCCTCATCAGACACCCCCTGGTCAAATGAGGAACCTTTCATTACTTCTATCTGTAGCGCCAACATTCACTCATCTCCCGTGTTTGAGACTTTCATGTTACCTTGGCCTCTTCCCATTTCCTCACAATCAATCATTAAGTCCTATTGATTCCATCTAAAATATTTCCCACATCTCTCTTTTCTCATTGTTACCACCCTGGCACAAGCATTCCTTACTACCCATCTGGATGATTAAAATAGTCTCCTAACAGGTCCTCTTGCTTTTAGTCTCCACTTTAATGCTTCCTTCATATGCTGCCTGACAAACTATCTTGTGCCAAATCTGGTCATATGACTTCTCTGATCTCCAGGGGATCCCTGATTACATGCTGAGTAAAAGTGAAGCTCTGTGTGGCAATCTGGTGCTACTTTACCATTCTCTCTCTCTCTCTCTCTCTCTCTCTCTCTCTCTCTCTCTCTCTCTCTCTCTCTCTCTGTCTCTTTCCTCTGTCTCTCTGTCTCTGTTTTCTCTGTGTCTGTCTCTCTGTCTCTCTCTCTGTATCTGTGTCTCTGCCCCTCTCTGTCTCAGTCTCTCTGTGTGTCTCTCTCTCTGTCTCTCTCTGTGTGTCTCCTTCCCTCCCACCTCTTCTCTTTCTCTCCCTCTCCCAATTCTGTGACTTTGTTCACATTCATGTTCTCTTCCATCCACCCAGTGACACTGGCTTCCCAGCTATTCCATGAATAAGATACTCAATGTCTCCACTCTGGGCATTCTCTCTGGCTGTCCCCCATGCTTGGAACACTCTCCCTCCTCTCCTCCAACAACTGACCTCTCTAACTTCCTTTAAGTCCCAACTAAAATCCCACCTCCTTAAAAGAAGCCTTCCCCAACCCCTCTTAATTCCAGTGCCTTCCTTCTGTTAATTATGTGCATGTAGCTTCCTTCAAATATATTTACATGTTGTCTCTTCCATTAGACCATAAGCTTCTTGAAGGCAGGGAATTTTTTTTTTATTCTTTTTGTATCCCCAGCACTTAGCAGAGTGCCTGGCACATAGTAGGTGCTTAATAAGTGCTTATTGAATAAATTCCATCTCCCTGAAATGCATTCCCTCTCCTTCATTTCCTTATAAATTCCTACTCAGTCACTTAAGGCCTGGCTCAGATGTTATCTCTTCCAGAAAGCTTCCTGTGATCTGTTGGTAACAACCTTTTCAGGACCTCACATTGTATTTTGTTTGTCCTTCTCTAAGGCAAACTTTTGTATTCTTTTGTTTTAATTGGGATCACAGTTATCTATATGTGTGTGACATTTCCCCACTAGACTAGGCTTCAAGAGGTCAAGAACTATCACTTATCTCTTCTTATTATCCCCACAGTCTCCAGCACAAGGCTTTGCACACAGTAGGCACTCAGTAAATGTTTACTGACTGTGAACTCCATAAGGGTAGAAACCATGTCTTAATTATCTTAGTATCTTCCCCTGTGCCAAACACAATGCTCTACGGTATACAGTAGGTGCCTAATGAATATATATTGAATTACCTTGACTTAAATTGAAGCAAAATGAATTTAGTTGAATTAGATTATTAACCAAGGGTCTTCTTGTCTCTCCCCACCCCCACCTCCTAGGTCCTTGGCTGTGGGACATCAGTACTCCTCACTGGGCACTCAGCCCATCCTGTGTGGGAGCATTCCCGGCCTAGTGCCCAAACAGCTGCGCTTCTGTCGGAATTATGTGGATATCATGCCCAGTGTGGCTGAAGGTGTGAAGATTGGCATCCAAGAGTGCCAACACCAGTTCCGAGGTCGACGATGGAACTGTACTACCGTCAACAATAGCCTCGCCATCTTTGGCCCGGTACTGTACAAAGGTACTGGCTGGGGGTGTGGGTTTGGTGAAAGGTGGGGACCATCCCTGGGGAGTTGTGGGGTCTGGGACATATCATCCCATATCATTAGTGGCTTTGTCACTAATTCCCTGTGTGGCCTTGGAAAGTCCTTTGCCCTTTCTTGATCTGTTTCCTCATCCTTAAATTGGAAAAGTTGTACTGGGTAATCTTGATGCCACTGTGGTAGATGCTACTAATAAGAAAGGAGATAGCTCCTATGGCATTATTTAAAGGTATTTGGAGGGGTTTTGGGGAGAGCTCAGGCAAGTCACTGCCTTTCTTTTGCCATCTTGGCTCCTCCTCCCCCTACCTTGGGGTGGGTGATGGGCAAATGGGAGATCTTCCAGGTGGCAGGAGGAGATGTCCCAGCCAATTAGCCCCTCACCCAGTCACCAAATAATGACTCACTGAGTAACCTATTTGTGTGCTTATCAAACCCTCCTATCAGATTATATTCATGCTGGGGACAGTCACTATATCCTTTGTGTCCTGGTACCAACCTCAGAGCCTGATAAAGTATGTTTGTTAAATTGAGTTGACTCCTAAGCACCATAGGGAAAATAGAAGTATAGAATGGTCCCTACTCTCAAGGGGCTTACAGTCTATTTGAGGGAAACAAGACACACACATGAAAAAAGAAATAGAACTAACTTTCTCCTTCCCATCTCCATCTATTTGCACACATTATCCTCCATCTCTCATGTTTACCTGTTGAATCCTCCCTGTCCTTCAAGACTTTAGCTCAGGTACTTCCTCCTCCGGGAAATCCTCCCTGGCCTGTTAAGCCAAAAGAGATCCCCTTTTCCCCAGTCTTTCTGGTCCTTGTATAACCTTTCCTGTATCCTTTTTTCATCCAAACAGCATTATAGTTTTATGTGTTTATGTGGATAGAATCTCCCTACAAAATTCTGAGTAGCTTGAGAGCAGAGTCTGGTTTCTAATTCTGGCTCTGCTATATTCTAATGGTGGCCATGAGCAAATCCCTTGACCTTTCTGAGTCTCTGGTTTTTTGTTTGTTTGTTTTTCTTTATGTATAAAATGTAACAAGTCTCTGTACTTGAGCTCCCAACCCACACTCCCAGTGGTAGCTCAGGTCCCCAGAGCTCAGTCCTTCAAAGTCCTAGTGGGGAATCTTAAGGGCTTATGAGGTTTTCTTTAATGCCATTGGCTCCAACTACTATTCTGGTGGGTTCCTCCTGACATCAATCAACCATGACTCCTTGGGGGCAGCTAGGTGACACAGTGGATAAAGCACTGGCCTTGGATTCAGGAGGACCTGAGTTCAAATCCGACCTCAGACACTTGACACTTACTAGCGTGTGACCCTGGGCAAGTCACTTAACCCTCATTGCCGCAAGCAAAAAAAAAAAAAATCACTCCTGTCTCGATATCATTAAACTCTTGCTCTATCATCAATAAGCAATTGATATCAATTACTTTTTTAAAGGAATATTTACAAAAACATATATATATAGTCAAAACCAAAGTACAAACCTATCTCCACTGCACTAGTCCTTGGGGATAGTGGACTCAGATTTAAAGCAGCTATTATGTGCATTCACCTTAGCAAGTTCATTTCCTAGTGACTCCCTTGCAGCAGGGGACGGCATCTTGACCTCCAAGTTGATCTGCCTAACCCTGAAGGTCACTCCCCAAGACTGGCCTTCCCACCAAGCTTAGCGCCAGCAGACTCTTCCTTCTATGGACTCCAGTTCTAGGGGCTTGGGAAGCTCTCTTGACCTTTCAAAGCTCCCAAGGTTATCTTCGATATTCTTTGGATCAAGCAAAGAAAGAGGCAGCACAAAGAGACAAAGAAGCAGATACCTGGTGTCCCCAGGCCACAAGCCATCCAGGTGGGGAGATAAGTGTCCAAGGCCTGTTTCCCAACCCAAAGACTTATAGCATATCTTCCCTTAATGTTGTTGTTCAGTCATGTCTGACCCTTCATGACCCCATTTGGGGTTTTCTTGGCATAGATCCCGAAGTGCTTTGCCATTTCTTTCTCCAGCTCATTTTATAGATGAAGAAACTAAGGCCAATAGAGTTAAGTGACTTGCCCAGAGTCACCCAGCAAATAAGTATCTGAGGCCAAATTTGAACTCAGGTCTTCCTGACTTTAAGCCCAGCACTCTATCCGCTGTGCCACCTCATTCAGCTACATGAAAAGAGAACAAATTTCTCCCTAAGAAACTCTTGAATATGCAGTCAGTTCCAATTCAGCAGCCAACAAAAGGCTTTCATCATGCAGCAAGCAAACAGGAAACAGAATGCCTGCCCATGTCCAATGTGAAGGGTAGCCCCTGGAAGCAGGCTCACAAGCATCCATATGGATTGGCACTGGTCAGAGAAGATTGTATGTACTTTAAGGGCCAGGCCCCTATTGGCCAGTCATCCATTATATTCCAGTTCTCTGTTAAAAAAATAGGCAGTTCTGACTAGGTGATTTCTAAGGTTCTTTTCAACTCTAACATTCTACGTTCTAGATGTGGGTATTCCTGTTACAAATGGCAGTCTAGGTCATCTATTCCTTCTCATCTTGGGCAGTTACTATTCATGTCCTTCCATAAATCTTCCGTATGGGGCATGATGCCTCATAATCTTATCTGTTCATCTATTATCTTTTGCTCCCACTCCTTGACTGACCCAGCTCCTCGGGTCATACATGTCCTAGATGACATTTTGGGATTTGGGGGGGTTTGGGGGGGGCAATGAGGGTTAAGTGACTTGCCCAGGGTCACACAGCTAGTAAGTGTCAAGTGTCTGAGGCTGGATTTGAACTCAGGTCCTCCTGAATCCAGGGCCAGTGCTTTATCCACTGCACCACCTAGCTGCCCCCCTGGGTGACATCTTTTATGACACTTCTTACTTTTAAGTCCTCATCGATAATACTCTGCAACCATCACACACCCACCATGTGTCTTTCTATTACCATTTAGGATATTTTCAGCTTTGCTAATTCTAACATGGTGGTATTCCATGGCTTGCGACTATATAATAGTATCAGGGGAATATTGGTATTAAAAAGATGGGAATGGGGTGGTTTGCCATAATTTGGAGTAGCTTGGAAGAATGACAAGTACTAGATAATTTCCCAAATGCAGTCTAGTCCTCTCTCTTCTTCCTGTTCATTTCTAAGCCCATCTCAGTGTCTCTCTGCAGCTCTTATCTAAGATATATATGCTGATGAAAGCCTTTCATGGCTGGTTCCAACTGAACTTAACAGGATTACTGCATGGGATTTTTTTTTCTTTCCTTTATTTTTTTCCCTGAAACTAACAAACATGAAATAAAATTAGCAACTTCCACATAGACTGTAGAATAGAGAAAAGGGATTACACATAAAACTGCACATCTCTTTTAAAGTCTATAATAAATTTAACATACAACTTTCAAAAGTGTCCTGCTTCTCTGCTTCTTATCTCTCCTTCTATTCTCCTCTCATTTGAGGGGAGATCCTAAATCTAATCCTCATCCATCCACACACACACTCCATGGAGGGAGAAAGAAAAACAAAACAATGAGGCAACTATGCATAAACAAGCAAATCAAACTCACACATTGGCCATGTCCAGAAATGGGTATCCCATTCTGCATTTTGAGTTCATCTACTCGCAGAAGGTAGGGAGGCAAAAGCTTCATCACTGATACTCTGAAATCCTGGTTGTTCACTACAATGACCAGAGTTCTTAAGTCTTTGGAAGTTGTTTCTCTTTTCATTGTTGTTATTACTTTATACATGATCCTCTTGATTCTGCTTGTTTACTCTGCATCAGTTGCTGTAAGTTTTCTCTGAAACCATCCATTTCACCATTTCTCACAGTACAATGATATTCCATTGTGTACCATGATTTATTTGTTCAGCCATTCCCCCCAATTAATGGGCACTCCTTCATTCCGAATATTTTCCATTAAAAAAAAAAGTTGCTATAAATATTTTTGTACACATAGGTTCTTTTCCTATTTCTTTGAGCTATGGGGGGAGGGGAATCACTTTACTTTTCTCCATGCAATTTACATTCCAACTAAAATGACCCTGCATGATATTTCATTTCCAGTTCCCATACCTTTACACAGTATATACCTGTACTTCTTTCCTCTGCTTCATAGATATCAGGCTTCCTTCAAAGTTCAACCAAAGTGCCATTTTGTATAGACAAGACATAATTCCCTTGCTAGTTCCCCCACCAAGTTACTTTCTATTTACTTCTCAGGGCACAAGTTGTTTTCTCTCCTTCTCCCCAGTAGAATTTAAGCTTCTTGAGGGCAAGTCCCATTTAATTTTTGTCTTTGTATTCTTATTACCCTAGGGGGTGCTTTAATAAATTCTGGCTGAATGAATAGACTAACTCAAGGAGTTGCCCATTCCACTGATTATCATAATCTGAGCAATATATCTTGCTATCCAGATCTCTTTTTCTTTTTTTGTTTTGGTGAGGCAATTGGGGTTAAGTGACTTGCCCAGAGTCACACAGCTAGTAAGTGTCAAGTGTCTGAGGTTGGATTTGAACTCAGGTCCTCCTGAATCTAAGGCCAGTGCTCTATCCACTGTGCCACCTAGCTGCCCCTATCCAGATCTCTTTTGAGGGGGCACAGAGGCTACAGAAGAGGTCCTGCATCACTCCAGTGCTAAAAGCAGTGAACACAATGTTAGCTGTAAACAGTGGCACCTAAAGAGCCTCAACATCTATAGTGAATACAATGAATTATATACTGTATAAGATAGTGAATTATATAATGGATAGCGTTGAACTTAGAGTCAGGAAAACCTGAGTTCAAATTCTCCCTCAGACATTATCTGTGTGACCCTACCAAGGTCACTTGACTTCTTTCAGCCTCAGTTCCCTCATCTGTAAAATGGGAATAGCAGCACCCACCTTACCAGGTTGTCGTGAGGATCAAATGGAATATGTGGAAAGTGCTTTGCAAACCTTTAAGTTCTATATTATGTTAGCTACTGTCGTTAATCATCACCCATCATCATTATTGTTGTTGTTAGTACTATTACTGCCATACCATTTCGATTTTGTGTAGGACAGCCTCCATGACATTGGCAAATACTTTTGGTAAAGCAGATGTCTCCCCATCTTATGATTCACTTGACTATTGATAATCAGAGGATCATTGAACATAGTTACCTTTGTGTTTGTATCTCTCAAGGAATCTTCCATAATCCTAGCAAATGCATAGAGCAAACCTTGTGGAAAGAGCCTTGAAGGTTACATTTGGATCTGTCGAGTCAAAACACTTTTGTGGGGGAAGGAATAAACAAAAAAAATTAAAATAAAATGGGTACATTCTGAACACCTCACTCACTCTTTTTTTTTTTTTTTTAGTGAGGCAGTTGGGGTTAAGTGACTTGCCCAGGGTCACACAGCTAGTAAGTATTAAGTGTCTGAGGCCGGATTTGAACTTAGGTACTCCTGACTCCAGGGCCAGTGCTCTATCCACTGCGCCACCTAGCTGCCCCTTTTCTCCACCTAGCTACCCCTCACCTCACTCACTCTTGTCACTGTGAAAATATGGTCTACTGTAGAGAACTGTTGGTAAAAATCTGCCTGTTCTCTAGTCATACTTTCATCAAAGATACCCTTGATACTTACAGCGATCATTCTGATAATGATTTTATAGAGATGAGGAAGTAGACATAAGGGCCTTCCTGCCTCTTTTTTCTTTTTGGTAGTAATACCATCCACAATCTTTTCCATGCTCAGTTGAAATAATGTGCTTTGTAAGCAATCAAGCACTCCATAAATGTCAGTTAATATTATTCAGAATCAACAGCCTAAGTAGGGCAGGTTGGAGCTATTTTAATTGCATATAGCATCTTCTCATCTTTATCCTTTCTTTTAATTTGTTATTAGTTTAATTAGTTAGTTTATGTTTTAGTTTAATTAGTTAATTTGTTATTTGTTTTGCCCTTTGCTCTAACCAGTCCATCTGGCTACACACAGGTGAGTCTGAAGTGACTCCTATGTTAGTAACCGGTTACTTCCTGTTTGTTAAGATATAGTCAGTTTCATTTTTTTTAGGTGTTGTTTGGAGCTCACCATGTCCACTGACTCCCAACATCTTGAAGAAAGTGTCCATAATAGAGATATGAGGCTTCTGAGGAATTTAGAACTCATTCATTTCTTAGTGAAGCATACTTTTCAACATAATTTCCCTCCCTGTTCTCATCCAAGCCACTGAGTATTAATGAACATGTTGACTTGGTTGGGAGTGGGGGAACAAAGGGTGGAATCTTGGTATTAATAGGATTTCTTCATTCTCAACAGCAAAAGTTGACTAATAAGCTACAACAGTCATGGTGGTTCCCTTGCCTACACTCATCTTGAGGACTGTAAGGCAGGATGGAAATATGCCATGGAAAAACATTTCTTCTGGTCTCTGGGAATAGGATGAGAGCAACTATGTCATGTCTTTTATTTACTTCTAGGAAAACCTGAGAAACATTTTTTTTCCCATTTGATTCCCACTTCTTTATCTTTAGAGGTTTTATTTATAGTGAGAATGCCAGTGTGGGGGTGACTTTTATCAGCTTGGAGAGCATTGGACAAAGATTTGAAACTAAGAGTGCCAAGAGTTCAATGAAAGATTGTAGATGGTTGAAAAACTGATTTGTAGATTTTCATGGCCCCTTTTCCATCATCATTGTGGGTAAAGACTGGGGCTGCACAGAATTGAGGGTCACTGAATATTTTTAATTGTTTCATCCTCTACGGTGGTCATAGAATTCATGAGGTAGTGGCCAACCAGTCAATGGTGAGTTTCTCTTTACTGAGCTAAGCCAGTCCTCAGACAGGAGACGCAGACTATGCCAGAGACTGTACTTGAAACAGATCCAATCTGGTTAGAACTGATAGTAGAGTCTGCACTCTGTTAACACAGCCTTAGAAAACCCAGGGTCGTCTCTATACAGGGATGTCTCAGCAGAGCAGGACTTTTGTGGAATGAAGTTGTGTATTACAGACAATAAAGACTATTGGGGGTCAAAGAAGAGAAAGATCAAAGGGGGCTGGAATAATAAAAGGAGGCTTATGGGAGGAGATGGAACTTGAGCTGGGCCTTGAAGGATGGGTGGGATTTGGATAGACAAGGAAAAGGGAAGGTATTTCTAGGCAAAGGCTAAAGATGTATAAAATTGACAGAAATGTTAACAGGGAGGAAGGAGGAGCAGAGAAATAAAAATATGAAGGAACCTGAAACACATGGTACGCTTCTTTTAAGTGGGTTTTCCACATCAAGTTTTTTCGTTAATTTAGGAAAAGCCAAATTAGCCTAAGGACTTCCATTTTGGGGAACTGCCCTCCATTAGTCTTAAAGTAAAGAAGGGAGAATGTACTCCACAATTTTCTCTCCCTATCTCAGTGTCCCCCAAATTGTTTCACTTTTCCATAGTAACAAGAGAAGAATAACCATACATTATAAAATTATCACTTTGGGCACATTTCCAGATATGAAGGCCTACACAAACCCTGAAAATGTTCAAAGAATAAAATTCCTCCCCCCACCCTTTTTTAAATTAGGGAGGAAAACATTAAAAAGAAGTCTTTATAAAAAGATTTTCTTATCCCTGGTTCTCTCTGTCTCTGTTTCTCTGTCTGTCCCTCTTTGTGCCTGTCTGTCTCTCTCTGTATCTGTCTCTGTCTGGCTCTGTCTCTGGCTCTGTCTGTCTCTCTGTGTGTCCCTGTTCCTCTGTCTCTCTATGTGTCTCTGTCTGTCTTTTTTTTCTCTGTCTGTCTGTCTGTCTCTGTGTGTGTGTGTGTGTGTGTGTGTGTGTGTATGTGTGTGTATCTCCCTCCCTCTACCTCCCTCTTGTGTTTTGTTTTGTTTTTGTTCTGGACCAATACAACTCCAGATAACACACAAGAGCCTGGACTGTGGCACTAAGGAAGATATGGAGATGAAAAATGGTTGTCCCTGCCTTCCTGGATCTTAGTCTAATAGGGAAGAGATGGCATTTATACAAAGAAATGTGACACCGGGCATCATTTGGAGTATGATAGGTCTTTTAGAAAGTGCATTTCTGGCCACCTACTTCAATAGTCATGGAAGGGTTAAAAATTCATGAATCTTTAACTGTTTCTGTTTAGCCTTCTTTTCCAAAGGCTTACAAACATCCAATTACTTGTTAGCTCATATAAGAGGTTCTACAGGGATTAGAGCCCACAGTTAACAAGAGAGTGACTACACGAGGTCAGTTCTGTCTCCTACTTAGGCTAGAGGCCCTCTACCCACTCTACTCCCTAGTAGAGTCTTGTTGGGTTTTGTTGGGGAGAGATGGATTCTGGGAGATGTCCCCTACTATCCTAAGTGGATCAGGAAGAAAGAGTTACATTTTCTTACATGTCCCTCCCTATCCCTTCAAGTGTGTGCATTTCCACTAGTGTATTTTAATCTTTTGAATTGGGAGTCCTTTACTACATTATCTGGGGATACAAAAAAGAGACAAAAGCAGTCATATATATACACGCATCATACACAAGATAAATAGGAAGTAATTAACAGAAGGGAGGCACTAGAGTCAAGAGGGATTAGGAAAAGTTTCCTATAGAAAAATGCCATCTTAATTGGCATTTAAGAGAATCCAGCAAGCAGAGATGAGGAGGAAGAGCATTCTAGGCATGGGGAACAGCCAAAGAAAATTCCCAGAGATGAGAGATGGAAAGAACTGAGGATTTTAGAGGACCTCAAGGTCAGTGTGAGTCAAAGAGTATGGTATGGGAGCCAGGAAGGCTAACTTAAATCAGGTAGGCTGACTTAAGAGAGGCAAAGTATCCAAGACTAGGGATGTGATAGTACACTCTTAGCTAAAGTATTGTGTTCAAATGTCAGCACCATATCTTGAGGGCTAATAAGAAGATGGAAACTTTCTAGAGAAGGACAAAAGGCCTTGAGTCTACATACCTTATGTTAGAAAGTTCTGATGGTTAGTTAGCCTGGAGGAGAGCTGACTTGGGGGGAAATGATAGATGTCTTGAAGTATTTAAGATGACTTGTTTTTCTTGACCCCAGGGTGGTGGTGGTGGAGATGGGGGTGGAGGCAGGTCACTACTGAGAGTAGTGGATACAAGTTGTCAAGAAGCAAATTTAGGCTTGAGGTGAAGAAAAACTTCTTAAAAGGGATGGGCTAGGGGCAGCTAGGTGGCACAGTGGATAAAGCACTGGCCCTGGATTCAGGAGGACCTGAGTTCAAATCCAGCCTCAGACACTTGACACTTACTAGCTGTGTGACCTTGGGCAAGTCACTTAACCCTCATTGCTGCCCCCCCCCCAAAAAAAAAAAAACAAACAAAAAAGGGATGGGCTGCTTCAGAAGGTCCTCCCCCTACCTGAGGCCTTCCAGCAGAGGCCAACTACTTACCCCTTCTCAGGAATGATGTAAAGGGCATTTCTGTTTGGGAGTAGCTTAGATTGGATGGCCTTTGAGGTCTCTTCCAGCTCTGAGATGCAGGGATCCTGTGAATTTTAAAGCTGGAAGGATCCTCAGAATATAGAGCACAGGATTTCAGAATTAGACAGGACCCTGGAACACAGAATGTCAGAGCCAGAAGTGAATTCGGCACCTAGAATGTTAGAACACACAACAAAGAATGTCAGAACTAGAATTTGAGTGATGGGAATACTCTGCAAGCAGAAAGATAGTCTCTGCCCCCCAGAGTGCTACAGTCTAGGTCAGGAAGACAATCCATAAAAAGAAGCTGAAAAGGGGGTGGGGCGGAGTGGAGGGAGGGAAGAGAGGAAGATGTCATGAAGAGGTAAGGTGGGGAAGGCCAGGAGGGGAATGAACACATGGTAGGGCCGAAGATCCTCCTGAAAATGGAGGTTCTGGGGCCAGAGGCCACAGGTGAGGAAGGCACTTCTGGCATGAGCAATCTCCTGATCCAGTGAGCGCTTGGGGTGCAGAGATTCTTGTAGCATGGTAAAGAAATTCTGCAGAGTTGGGGGTAAACCCTGGAGAGGAACAAATACCAGAAGGGACTTTGGAGATCACCTAGCCTGAACCCACACTTTTGGCAGAGTTGGAGATCTAAATTCCAGGAAAGGAAAGTTCTCCATGGAGCTGGTAGGAACATCAGGATTAGAACCCAGGTTTACTCTGTTAGACTGCCAGAAAGAGATGGTATTTGCCTGCCTCAGACACTTACTGTGTGACCCTGGGCAAGTCACTTAACCCCAATTGCCTCGCTTTAAAAAAAAAGAGAGGGGGGGAGGGAGAAGAGACAGAGACAGAGAGAAGCAGAGAGAGACAGAGAGAGAGGGAGGGAGAGAGGAAGGGAGAAAGCCAGAAAGACAGAGACAGAGAGATTGTTTTCCTTGATAACTCTCCAAGTAACTGAATTCCAGGATTCTACTAAGCTTTTTGTATGCCCCTTAGCAAGTCAACTTTCCATCTCTAGGCCTCTCTTTTCTCATCTGGAAAATGGGGGGATTGGACAGAGGTCTCTAGAAGCAAAAAATCCTACAAGCCTGTGCTCTTTCCCTCCTTAGTAAAAGTCTTGTCTATCTTACACGATAATAAATAACCTCTAGGGGAAAGAATTAGTTCCCCAGGTGTCAAATTTAGCAATATGACTTTGTCAGGCCACAGAGAAACCAGCCTGCCTGGAGCAGGAGGTAGAGATGTGTGTGTGTGTGTGTGTTCGTGCGCGCATTAGAGAAGAGGAAGAGGAGACAGACAAGTATTATTTACTTAATTAAACAGAGGACATAAGGCTTTATAGGGAGATGTGCTGAAGGCAAAAGAGTCAGAGGGAACATGGGCATTTTCTGGCACAGTCCTAGTTTCAGGGGGAAAATGTACTTTTTGTTAAAGATTGACAAGACAAATATCCTTTGCTGCTGCACTGTGAGTCCCAATTTGTGGTTGAAAACATATGGTTATGGGGGCAGCTAGGTGGCACCGTGGATAGAGCACTGGCCCTGGATTCAGGAGGACCTGAGTTCAAATCCAGCCTCAGACACTTGACACTTACTAGCTGTGTGACCCTGGGCAAGTCACTCAATCCTCATTGCCCAGCAAAACAAACAAACAAACAAAAAAAAAAAACCATATGGTCACAGTCAGTACCCTCACTATTGGTGTCCAGATTTGTGGCTGGAAGAGGTCAGCTCCATCCCCTACTTAGGCTGGAGCCCCTCTATCCACTCTTCTCTTTAGTATAGTTTCACTGGGGACAGATGGATTCCAAGAGATGTGCCTTACTGTCCCAAGTAGATAGGGAGGGAGAAGTTTCACTTTCTTTTTTTGTGTTTGTTTTTTCTAATTTATTTATTTATTTAAATTGTTTTTCCAATTACATGTAAAGATTTTTTTTCCGAGTTCCAGATTTTTCTCCCTCCCCTTCCCTTTCCCCCCTCCCAAGGACAGCAAACAATTTTATATAGGTTATACATTACAATCATGTTAAACATATTTCTACATTAGTCTTTTTTTTTTTTAGTGAGGCAATTGGGGTTAAGTGACTTGCCCAGGGTCACACAGCTAGTGTTAAGTGTCTGAAGCCAGATTTGAACTCAGGTACTCCCGACTCCAAGGCCAGTGCTCTATCCACTGTGCCACCTAGCTGCCCTACATTAGTCATATTGTAAGAGAAGAATCAGAATAAAGGGGGAAAACCACAAGAAAGAATAAACAAGAACAAGAACAAAAAAGTAACAACAAAAGTTAAAATAGTATGCTTTAATCTGCATTCAGACACCATAGTTCTTTTTCTGAATGTGGAGAGCATTTTCCACCATAAGTCCTTTGGCATTTTCTTGGATCATTGCATTGCTGAGAAGAGTTAAGTCTATCACAGGCGTTCATTACACAGTGGTGTTGATAGTGTACAGTGTTCTCTTGGTTCTGCTCATTTCACTCTGCATCAATTCATGTAAGTCTTTCCAAGTTTGAAGTTATACTTTCTTACACGTCTGTCCCTATTCCTTAAAGGAGCACCAAGCACCTTGGGTTCTGGTAACTTTACTACTGTCTTGCTGTGGGACACTGGACAACTCATTCCTTGAGGCTCTGGGCCTATTTCCCCATCTGGATAAAAGACAGATAATAATCCTTACGGTGCTCACAAGGTTATATAAAGGCTTTGTGCTAGATGATGGAGAGAGGATTCTTATAAAGGGGGAAACTTTCTCCTGATTTATCCCCAGAACTAAGATGTGTAAAGATAGTATGTATACCTTGTGAAATTTAAAGCTGTGGATAAATATAGGTTAGTAGTAGTAGTAGTCTCATTATGAATGTCATACATGAATTGGAGAGGTCCCTGAGACCAATCTTCCCCCTCTCTCTGAACCCTCCCCCCCCACAATGTTTACCATTCCTCCCCAGATTATGAGAAATAGAAGCTGAGTGGGTCATTACAATGTAGCAGCAAGACCTTGACATGGGGTCAAGACTCTGAGAGAAAAGATTGGGGGGGGGGAGAGGAGGACCATGGCTTATCATATTCCTATTCATAATAAGTTTTGTGAGGGGAGAGGATGGAGGTGTTTCTATTCTGTGAGTGTATACATTCCATATATGATATGTGTTTGGATGTTTTCACAGTATATGTGATTTGGGCATTTGGAGGGAGGAGAAGGATGGTGCAGAAGACCAATGTGCCACAAGAATCCCCTTCACTCCAATCTCATCCCTGCTTGTACCATTCTGGGCTAGGAGCCCTGCCTCTGAGAGGTCTAACCTGTTCCTCTCTTTGGGCTAGGAGATAAGGGGCCAGGAAAAGATTCCAGGCCAATGTTACCCAGGCCTGCCCCTGGCCAGGGAGGGGACCCTCAGTGCTACTGCCCCCTTCCCCTATTCCCTTTCCAGTACAGAAGGTACATCTGTAGCAATGGGCTCTGTGGCAGGAGCTCTGGACTAGAGGTGCCCTGTGCCATAGCCCAGAGTACCTCCCAGCTCTGCCATTCCTTGTTCCGAGGTCTCTTTTAGCTCTGCCATTTTCTTTGTAAGGTCTTCTTGAGGTGGGTGAAACAGGAGGTTATCAGTTACATTTTACAGATAAAGAAACTGTGACCCAGCCTACAGCTTGCTCCAAATCATAAATTAAGTCAGTGATAAAACCAGATCTAGAACCCAGGTTTCTTAAACCTTGTCTCTTTGCCTAATACCCCACTAAATCTTTCCAGTGCTCCAGATCTAGTCATGGGTTCACCTCAGCAAGTATATGTTCTTATTGCCATGTGGGGGAATCATGGCTGCCACTGTTGAGGGAGGTAGAGGGTGAGAAGAAGAAAGAGAAATCGTTCCAAAATGCTGGATCTATCCAGAAGGAAAGAAGGAAGGGAGGGAGGAAGGGAGGGAAGGAGGAAGGAGCAAAGGAGGGAGGGAAGGAAGGGGGAAAGGAAGGAAGGAACGAGAGAGAGAGAGGGAAGAAAAGAAGGAAGAGTTTTTCTTTCAAGTACTAGTGCCACTACATAATTGCTGGGAACTCTTCAACTCATCTCCCTTTGAGCATATCAGCTTATATTCAAGAGAGGAAATGGAGATAGAGCAGCAGGAGGGCCCAAGAGAGGAGGCTGACTCCCACTGTTCCCAGAGCCCACTGTGCATAACCATCATCCCCAAAGTGTTAGTGAGAACTCTTCAGCTCTAGTCTGTCTCTCAGCATCTGGGCTGATCTCCAAAAGAGGATCTAGGAAAGAAAACCCACCATTCGTGCCTCGATCCCCAAATGGCCGGTGGGAACTCCACATCTGACTCACATAGGTAGCCTGATGAAGGGGTTGGGCTGGGTTAGGAAGAAGCAGCAGCCCAGAATCTGAAAGTCCGGGGTCTAGTCTTGGCCCTGACACTAATTCAGTTTATGAGATTGGAAATCCAACCTCTCCCTAATCAATCAATGAACCAATCAGTTTCCTGTGTGGCATCACATGGCAGCAGCCAAAAGTTCAAATTAATTTTAAAAGAGCTCATCCACAGGGGGCATCTAGGTGGTACAGTAGATAAAGTGCAGGCCCTGGATTCAAGAGTCCCTGAGTCGGGGCAGCTAGGTGGCACAGTGGATAGAGCACGGGTCCTGGAATCAGGAGGACCTGAGTTCAAATCCGGCCCCAGACGCTTGACACTTACTAGCTGTGTGATCCTGGGCAAGTCACTTAACCCCCATTGCCCCGCAAAAAAAAAAAAAAAAAAGAGCTCGTCCATATATTATGATAAAGTTATAAGAAAATTCCTTAATGCCTCATTTACTCTGTTGATTCATTGACTGGGGAGAAGGTAGAACTCAACCCTTATATATTACATCCCCAGTGATCAGGGAAACCCAACAGCTCACATTCTGGACCTCCAGGCATCAGGTTCTTCATCAGTCCAATGACAACCAGAGCATCTGAATATACAGTACAGATCATTAAGACAGGGCCCAAGCAGAGCATAGAGCCATTAGATAAAGATGACCTTCCTACCACCTCTCATGCTTCTAGGCCTCCTTGGTTCAAACCCCCTAAGGGCTCTAGCTTGATTACTCTTGGGGAGAGATGCCTCTTGGGGAAAATGTTGAAGAAATGGGTTGTGGGCCCAGGTTCACGCTTGTGTTTGTAGTGCTGTGGGAGTTGTGTGTGCATCTATGTGTCAGTGCTTTTGTCTAATCTGTATCTGTATCAGTGTAGGGAAGGGGACTAGACTGATGATGCTTTTCATAGAGAGAGCAAGTCCTGCACTTAGAGACTTTCCTAGAACACTGTAGAAGTCAAGTGACTTGCCCAGGATCACACAGTCAGTATGTATGGGAGGTGGGGCTCATGCTGCCTCCTGTATGTCTATACAAGCATGTGCTTTTGTCTACCTCTGCATGGGCAAGACGTGTATGTGTGTATGTGTATGTGTATGTGGGTATAAGTTTTTGTCTGTGTGTTGCCTGTGTGTGTGTGTGTGTGTGTGTGTGTGTGTGTGTGTGTGTGTGTGTGTGTGGTGTTCCACCTTCGCTCTCTCTACCAGGGACTAGCTGTATCATCTCTGGCCTGGAGCAAAGCCTCTCCCCAGAACTCTAATCTCTCCCCTCCTGTGGTTAGGTCCTTCTGGCCAGCACATGGGCCACAGCCACCGGGGAGGAGAGGAGAAGAGTAGAGGGAGGGAGCAAGCCCAGAAAGATTTCATGCCTGAAGAATGTTGCTCCTCAGGGAGAAGGGAGAGGACCCTTCAGTCACTGGTGGGAAGTGGGAGGGGGTTGTTCGATATTTCAGCCACATTCCTGTTGGAGTTCCCTAGGGGAGACATACTTGGGTTATCAGAGGGGCGCAGGCGCACAGTCACACACACACACTCCAGCACCCAAACTCTCTGAGGGCCAAAGTCAAAACTTCCCCAGCCCTTGCTGGATTCCTCTGGCTGACTATTCCAGAGGAGGGAGGGAGCTGAGAATGTGCCTGGGGCTGGAAGCCGGCACAGAGCACTTGGCTTCCTCAAATAGAGAAGGAAATGGGAGTTAATTGCAGTGTAACCGATTTCAGGTCCTGTTTGAACCCCCTGTGGTGAAGTCATGAGTGGACATGGATCAGGGTGCCCCAGGATGGGCTGGCTGGCCAGAAGTTTTGTAATCTGCCTAGCTCAAGGAACGATCCAAATTGATGAGGCCACAGATGGATCCATTTTGAGTAATGGAGGGAAAGCTTTAGGCCAGACAGGGGGAGACCTTTTCCTACCAGGGATGAGCTCTCAAAGCCCCTCCTGCCCTTCAGTGTTTGTGGTTGCCAGGGGCAACCAGCTGTCTAGAAACATGGGGTGCCTGCAAGTCAGTGCCCTGGGCTTAAGTGAGCAGCAGCTGGGGAGAAATAGGAAAGGGAACTAAGTCTTCCATGTCTTCCCAATCCCTTGGAGCCTGGGCCTGACCCAAAAGCAAGGATCTCAGACACAGCCCCTACTAGAGGGAGGCAGGACATTATCTTCCTAATGGATTAATCCCCTTAGTGACCAGATTTCTCATCCCAGGCTGGGTTCAGTGCCAATAACAGCAACGTAGCTATAATTGAGGCCCTGGGGACTGCAACTCAGGAGACCTGAATTTGCATCCTAGCTTTGCCACTAGGCTCCTCGGACAAGCAATTTCCCCCTCCATAAAATGAAGAGATTGCACTGGATACCCTCTAGGGTCCCTTCTAACCCCGCCATTCTAGGAATCCTGGGAAACTATAAGCTTTTGAAGAGCAAGAACAGTCGCTTGAACTTCTTCATGTGGCTCCCGATGCCTGGCACAGAGCCTGCGTTTGAGTAGCCACTTGATAAACGTCAGTTGATTGATGGAAGGAAAGAAACGTGGTGTCCTGAAAAGAACACTAGACTCGCTGCGATAAGATCTGGGTTAAAGACATGGCCCTGCTTCTTACTAGCTGGGAGCCAGAGACAAAGTCATTTCCTCTTTTCTGAGCCTCCAGTTCTGAAGCGGCTACACAGGACAATCTCTAAAGTCCCTTTCTGCTCAGGCAGTCTGTGATTCAGGCTGAAGTAACTAGTTAGAGAGCTCTCCGCTGTCTGAGGCAAGAGGGGGTAGCTACCCTTCCAACACGGTATGCCAAGTCTACATTCCCCCTTCTTGGGTGGAAGAGGAGCAAGAGTCTGTCTGTCTGTCTGTCTGTCTGTCTGTCTGCCTCTGTTTCTCTCTCTCTCTTTGCCTCTCTCTGTCTTTCTGTGTGTCTCTCCGTGTGTGTGTGTGTGTGTGTGTGTGTGTGTGTGAGAGAGAGAGAGAGAGAGAGAGAGAGAGAAGGGGGAGTGGGGGAAATTGGGGAGTAAGAGTGTTTGCACGTGGAGATCCTCCCCAGCAGCCAGCCAATCCCATTGACAGAGGCAGGGAATGGCAATCCCTACTCCTGACTGGAAGAAGAATGTCAAGAGGAAGGGGGAGGTAGCGAGATGGGCTCTCCACACCACCCCTCCAAGTAAAGGCACATTTCATTACGTAAGTCTGACCAGGCCACTAACACTCACAATGACTTCACCCCTCAGGACCAGGTTTCTTATCTCACAATTTCATAGCCACAGCGACCTAAAGCTGGAAAATGGAGTTTGTGGAAAATAATTGTTTGAGATAGAAAGCTACTTTGGAGACCATTTATTTCAACCCTTTTTACAGAAGAGAAAGCTGAGGCCCTAAGAAGGGAAGTGACTTGATCACAGTAATACATATACATAATACAATGAGCAACCAAGCTAGGATTAGTTAGTTCTCTGGCCTCCGGGAGCCCTTAGGTTTATGATAGACTTTTATTTAATCCACTCTTCCCTAAAGTTAGTGCCTGGATGACCTGAAGCTAGTCCCTTCCTTTCTCTAGGTCTCAGTTTCTTTATCTGGAAAATGGTGGGGATTCTGGTCCCTCTTAGCTCTGTGCTCCGTCTATGGTCCTATGATGATTGATCAGGAAGATTTGCAAAATGTCAGATGTGAAAGGACCCAAGAGAACTTTATTTTGTCACCCTGGGTTCACTCCTACTTTTTCTAATTTTCTTGAAGAGGACCACTGGCCCTGCCATGATAATGATGATGATGAAGAAGAAGAAAAAATGGGAAAGCTTCCAAAATGTATCTCCCTGCAGAAGAGATCCAAGTGATAATATGTAGCTGGCTCTGCTGATGGCCTTCAGTGAGCCTACAGATGAACTGACATCTTAATACTTTTATTTAGCCACAAAAAAAGTAATTTATCAACCATTAAATATACATGAATAATAAAATAAGAACTTGTCTCTGGACAGTTTCTGAACCCTGTTGAAAAAGAAGAATGAGATAATTATAATAAATCTGTAGAGTGCTTTAAGGTTTAGGTATTATTATCTCCATTTTAAAGATAAAGAAACTGAGGCTCAGAGAAGGTAGGTAAGTGACCAATGTGTCCAGTGGCTGTAGAGCTTGTGTTAATGGCAGGATTTGAGCCCAGGTCTCCCCAACTGCAGCACAGAACTGTAGCTAGTATGGAGACATGATAAGGAAAGGGAAGGATAGTATTGGGGTTGAGGCAGAAGCTGGAAAGCTCCTGGTATGTGAGGGAGGCTGCCCTGGGGACTGTGGGAGCAAACAGTTGGAAGAGACCGGACCTCTGGCTGGGGCAGGGGAGGTAGGAAATGGTCCCTTTGTCCAGACAGTGATGTGGCACTTTCTCTTGGGGAGTTTCAAATCAAAGAGAGCAGACATTTGCACATGAAAGAAGCTGAAAACACTTACAGCCCCATATCACCAAGTGTGAATGAGCTGTGTCCCACTTTGCTAAAGCCAGGAGAGGGAGGAGCTGGGTGCGGTTAGTCAGGAAAAGACTTCCTGGAAGTAAATACTCTGGCCTGAGTTTGGTAGGAAGCAAGGGGAGGTGAGAGATGACTGGGCAAAGAGCACTGGCATCTGCGTGAGTCCTGTGACACTGAGGGTGAGGGAGGGCTCCTGCCCAGCCTTTCCCCCTCCCCTCTCTGATAGTGACGTCATCAGCACAGCCGGGTGCCTTCGGGCCCAGCTTAGTCAGGGCTAGGAGGGCTGGGGAAAACGCCAGGTGCTGCAGGAAAAGGGTTGAGCAGGAGGGGCCCTGTGCCCTGTGACTCATGGTTGAAGCATTGGCCCCACAGGGCACCCCAGGGGTGCTGGGTTTGGGGATTTGCTGTCAAGGCAGGCAAAGAGCCCTGTCATATGCACTTAGAGTTTAGACCAAGCATCTAAGCACTCCCTCCAATCCCAAGGTAGTAAGTACACCCTTTAGTCTAAATGTCAGACCCTGAAAAAAATAGAGTCCAGATTCGGTGGAGTTCTTTCTGGCTGTGTTGGGGTGGAGTGAGGTGGAGTGGTGGTGGGTGGAAAGAAGACTCAACCTAGAGTCTAGAGAACCCCAGTTTCAAACCCTGGCCTAGAAATTATTAGCTAAATGACCTTGGGACAATCACTTTCTTTCTCTGAGCCTCAATTTACTTCTCTACAAAAGGAAAGCAATGATCCTTATACCTTCCTCAGAAAACCAGAGAAATGGTTAAGGACATTTACTCCCAAATTCAGGGCCTTTACAGCCTAGAGATTTTGCACAAAAACTGAGACCAAACCTTGGCTATGGATCTCTAGTAAACAACTTCTTTGCTAGGCACTTCAAGGGAGAAAGGTTTCTTTTGAAACCTCAGGGAGCTTACAGTCTGACTGGGGAGATAAGATTTACACAACATCAGACAGAGATAATACCACTAGACGATTCATGATTAAGTATTAAAACTTAGTGATTCTGCCTCCAAAGACCAGGGAAGTTCAAAGGAAAGAGAGATAATCCCTGTAAGCCAGGGTGTCCCAGGAAGGCTTCCTGGAGGAAGTGGGACTTGTAAGGGAAAGCACAGTGAAGGATGGGGGAGATCTGGATTGATGGAGAATGAAGGCTAGAATTCTGGGAACAGGTAAGCTGGTCCCACTTCAAAAAGATAAAGAAGGTAGCTGGAGAGGAAAGGAAGTCTAGCCATCAGACTGGCCCAGATCCTCAAGCTAGAACTTAGTCATATGATCATAGATTTAGATATGGAAGGGACATTAAAGAGTCTCTGGATTGGTTCCCTCATTTTACAGAAGAGGAAACAGGCCCAGAAAAGTCAAGTGACTTGTCCAAAGTCATACAAGTGACATGGTTGGGATTCAAAACCAGGACTTCTGACACCAGAGGCATTTTCCACTGCACCACACTTATGAGAATCTTCAGTATGACTCTATGCTCTAAGAATGAGAAAGAGAGGGAAAAGAAGAGGAAAGAAAGACCAGAAGAGTATCTAGAATATCTCACAGCTCAGATTTGTGCTAGGTTATGTTGATAAGGCTACATAAAAATGTTCAGGGGCAGCTAGGTGGCACAGTGGATAGAGCACCAGCCGTGAAGTCAGGAGGACCTGAGTTCAAATTCAGCCTCAGACACTTGACACTTACTAGCTGTGTGACCCTGGGCAAGTCACTTAACCCCAATTGCCTCACCAAAAAAAAAAAAAAAAGTTCAACTCATTCCTTGACCTTTGGAAGCTCACAGCCAAGACAACAATCCAATGATCAAGCCTAGTGGACAAGATGCTAGATTGTACATAAGCAGGTGTTGAGCTGTGTCAGGAAAGAGACAAATCATCTAGGGCTGGGGCAGTCAGGGAAGGCTTCTTGGAGGAGGTGCAACTTGAAGCATGGGTAGAATTTGGAGTTAGGAAGCAGAGAGTGATTCTAGGGATAGGACCTAGACCAAGGGCTGCTGCTTCTTGGACGATCCCTTGCATTTGTCTTAAATAATTTCCCTATACCTCAAGACCTCCTTTTGTGATGCAGATGGGGCCTCTGATTTCAATAGGGGAGACTGATCAAACTCAAGAAAGACTCTAAGAAGGTAGGCAGGACAGTAGGAACAGATGACGAAGAAGTTTAAGTGAATCACCTTTAAAAATAATTTGGGGGGCAGCTAGGTGGTGCAGTGGATAAAGCACTGGCCTTGGATTCAGGAGGACCTGGGTTCAAATCCAGCCTCAGACACTTGACACTTAACTAGTTGTGTGACTCTGGGCAAGTCACTTAACCCTCATTGCCCTGCAAATAATAATAATAATAATTTAGGGAAAGAGGTGGGAAGGTCAAAAAGTAAGGGGGGGAGGAGGGAAAAGATTCTGTCTGATTCTGATACATAGTGAGTATGATAGTAGAAGCAGGGGGATGGCCCAGATGACCTTTACAGAGCTCCTTCCCCACCACTACTCCCCCCAGCCATTCATTTCAGTGCTCTCTACTTTCAGTCCTGAAAAATCACTCTCTCTCTCTCTCTAGATCTGCAGTTCTCTCTCACTCCACCACCCCCCCAATCCCCCGCCCTTTTCAATCTTCTTTGGTCTCAGGGGGATAGTGATTCCCTAGGACTTCAGCTGAGGTGGCTCTACGCCATGGGGTGGAGAAGCTAAGATCTGCAGCAGGTCCAGCCCCAGCCCCACAGCCACACCCTTCACCTGAATTTTTCAGCAGGCACTCTGCCAGCTGGCGAGCACTGCATCCCCTGGAGGATGGAGAACAACCCAAACTTTCACCTCAGACTCCAGCCTGGAGCTTCCCAGAGTGGCGCTGTAGGTAACCATAGGGCGCATGATAAGCTACAAGTCTATTCGTTGGTATTCGGGGGTCATCCCAGCCCTGGGCTTCCTGTAGCAGGAAGGATTGTGGTTAGATGCCAGGAGGAGATTCTGCTTGGATGGTTTCCCCAGGGAGGTGACTGTGGAGCCCCCTACCCAATGCAACGGGAATCTGTTGGAATTTTATTATGGGAGGGGGAGGTGGGACAATGGAACTGACTCTAAGAGAGGCTGTGGCTGAGACTAAGCTCTGAATTTGTTGCACTTTTGTTTCCTTTCAATTCCACAAACTTTCATTCATTTTCATGGCTTTTCATTAAGATTTCATGGCTACCAAAGGGGGCATTGTTGAAACTAAGACAAAATTAAACTCTCTGCTCTTGGGGAAGGGGTAATAATAGGTATACAGATAAATAAATACCAAAAAAAAAAAAAAAACGAGCCTCGAGCTTCTGGGGTGATCAGGTGTATCGCAGACTAAGGGAGGGGGAATCAGTGGCGCCCCCTCCTAAACAAGCAAGCCCTGCACAAGCTTCAGCAGAAATGGTGCCTGTCTCTGGTTCCAGCTCTAAAATCCCCTTTGGTGTTAGAAGTGGCCCCCACCCTGATGAAAGTGCACCTGAGAACATAACCAAGACAGCTTCTGTCATCCTCCTCTCTGTGTCTGTCTGTCTCACGTGGTCCCAGAGGAAGCAGGGGGAGCCCTCCTCACTCTCTCCCCCGTCATCGTGTTTCTGAAATCCAGTACTTGGCCCCTCGGCTCCCCTTTCTCTCTCTTTTTCCTTCCAGCGTGCTCTCTCTCAGTTTCTTCTCTCTCCTTCCCCTTTCTCCCCATCTTCTATCTCTTCCGCAGTGCCCCGTTCTCTCCCTGCCCCTTTCTCATCCTCTTGAACCTGTTCCCCTCCGTCCCTCTTTTCTTCTCTGTCCCTTTCTCTCGTCTCTTCCCTTCTCCTCACCTACTCTCTCCTTTCCTCTTTTCCCTCCCCCTCTCCTGTCTCCATCTTCTTTATCTCTTCCTATGCCCCTTCCCTTCCCTCTCCTTTTCCCATTTTCTTTAGCTCTCCTCTTCTGTTCCACTTTTTCTCTCCCTCTCCTTCCCTTCTCTCCCCATCCTCTTTAACTCTCCCTCTCTACCTCTCTAGCCCCGTTCCCCTCTTTATCTCTCTCCCGCTTCCCTATGCTCTTTATCTCGCCCTTTCCTTCTCTGGCTCTTTCTCCCCTTCTCCCCTTCCCCCCCCCCCTCCGCTCTCCTCCTCCTCTTCCCCTCCATCTCCCCCCACCACCGCCCCGCTCCCCGTCCAAGAAAACGACCTTCCCCCTTTTCATTGGCTTTAAATGGGAAAAGTAAATCTGTGCGCCCTACCCCCCGCGAGGGGCTTATGGCCGGGACCTGCCACCAGGGCTGAGAAATGGCTTCTGGCTATTGTGGGCCCGGCTCTCAATGAGCTCCGCAGGGCCCGGAGGAAGGCGCGGGGGCGGCGGCGGAGGCGGCGGCGGCTGCCTGCCGGGGGAGATACAGGCGCCGGGGCGCAGCAGCTTCTCCGCGTCGCGGCCGCCGCCGGCCCGCCTGTGCGCTCTCTGCCCGCTCCCCGCCCGCTCCCCTCCCGCTCCTCGCTGTCAGCAGGCGGCCCGGCCGCCGGGGCCCACTCCGCTTGCCCTATTCAGTCTGATTGGATTAGGGTCAGCGAGACCCCTAATAGTGTCAGGGGTCACCCGGGGCTTTGTGTCGGGGGCGCGGGGGCCTGGGCCCCCCCACCGAGGCGGGCCATGTTGATCAGAGTTTAACACTTCTGGGCCACCTTTGAAGAGAGGGCCCCAGCAGCCTGGTGTCTCTCTCTCTGTCTCTCTGTCTCTCTGTCTGTCTTTCTCTCTCTCTCTGTCTCTTTGTCTCTTTGTCTCTGCCTCTCTCGGTGTCTGTCTCTCTTTGTCTCTCTCTGTGTGTCTCTCTCTGTCTCTGTCTCTCTGTGTCTCTCTGTCTCTGTCTCTGTCTCTCTCAGAGAGTGTGAATGTATATGTTGTGAGAGACATGTGAGTGTGTGTACGTATGTCCCACAGCCCAGTCCAGACAGAGCGTGCCTAGGAGAGGGGCCGAGGGGATCTGCTCTGTGGTCCAGACCATAACCTCCAAGGGCCTTCAGAATATGTATGTGGTCATTAAGACGGGTTCTAGTCCTTTGTCAGAAAGTTCCCTTTACCTTAGAGGTCCAAGTGATAAAGATTGGAGGAGGCAAGCTTAACTTACTTAAGAAAACAAAGTAGGCTTGTTTTGTTTTAAGAACTTAGTATGTAAATTTAGCCCTCGCTAAATCCGTTTTATCTGTCCATTAGAGCTGGTCCTTTCCTGTTCCTCTTTTGGGCCACATTTAGTATGCTTGAAGCCTTTACAGTGAAGTACTTGAGGTCATAAAATCCTGGGATTTAAAACTGGAAGGGACCTTTGAGGTAATCTTTCCCAATAAACTAATTAGTTTGGTATCGGAGAAAGCTCACGGGATTACTTAGGCTCATAGAGCCTAGGCATCTTAGAGCCACAAAGGACTCAAGTCATCCAGTCCCTCCCTGTCAAACACAAATTACAAACGGGAACTACTAATTCCTACATAAAGATCCCTGGGGGCCACTTGTTGACTTAAAAAAACCACATGTTAGCATTATCTATGTTCTACTGTATTTTCATTTATTTTAGTAAATATTTCCCAATTACATTTCAATCTATTTCGGGCACCACTGGAGAGAGTTGAGGGCTTCTCGTTTGACACCTCCTGATCTAGTCTGATCCCTTCTTTTTATGAGGAAAAAATTGAGGCCCAGAAAACTGAAGGGACTTACCCAGTTTTGTCCTTTGTAAAAAATAATTAAGTTGGACTAGGGGGCCCCTGAACTCCCTTCCAGCTCTAGAATCCTAAATTTAGAGATGCTACTTCTCTCCACCTACCCACCCCCACCTTAATTCCAGTGACTGAGGATAGGCTTTTTTTTCAACGATTAATTTTCCCTGGAAGTGTTAGCTTTGACCCCCCCCACCCCCACCCTACCCCCTCAATTTGCACAAACTCTGGAATTTTTCTTCTGTGCCTTGCCTGAGAACTTGTGTTCAACTGAAGCAGAAAGGTCTCAAGTTAACAGAGGACCCAAGAACAAGACTATTTCACTCTGCCTCTAAGGGAATAAGCACTACTCTGCACTCCGCACTGTGCTAAGCACCTTACAAATATTGTCTTATTTTATCCTCACAACTATTTAGGTAAACCGAGATTAAGTGACTTGTTCAGAGTCACAGAACTTAAGTATCTTAGGGTGGATTTGAACCCAGGTCTTTGACTCCAGGTCCATGTGCTACCTAGCTGCCTTTAGCCAGGATAATCAACCAATTGGACTCAGAATTCCCTTTATACTCTTAAAAACTAAGGACACTCCAAAGTACTTTTTAAAAATATGAGTGATATATCTTTTAAAATAACGCATTAGAAATTAAAATGGATAAAATTTTCAAATATTTATTAATCCATCTAAACATAACAATAAAAAACTCGTTACATGTTCATGAAAATAACTTTTGTATGAAAAATTTAGAAGTAACATTTTAAATAAAATGATTTTAATAAAATAAAATATATCATTTTAAATAAAAATATTTTTAAAGTAATAAACAAATCATTTTATGAAAAAACCATATTTTCAAAAAACCCAAAACAGTGAGAAGAGTAGCATTGTTTTACATATTGCAAATATTACATATTACAAATCTCTTTAATATCTAGTTTAATAGAAAACAGCTGGGTTCTGATATCTGCACCTGCACTCAATCTGTTCTGATCTGTTATTTTGGTTGAAGTATATGAAGAAAATCCGGCCTCACACAGATATGTAGTTGGAAAAGGGAGGAGTATTTTAATAGGCAAATAATGTCTTGGTATTATTATGAAAATAGTTTTGACCTCAAGGGTCCCCTTAAAGGGTCTCAGGGACCCCCAGGGGTCCTTGGACCACACTTTGAGAACAGCTGGATTAGATCATCTATAAAACTTATTCCCATTCTACATCCCAGGATTCAGTGAGATTCTGTAACACACACACACACACACACACACACACACACTGCCCCCAGGTCCTCTATTCCAGGGTTTGAGTGCAAGAAAGTTCTACTTAACATCTACCCTCTTGTTGCTATCTCCCTCAGTATATTTGCTTAGGTTTCAGCTTTAGTGGAAATAGAGAAAAGTGGGTCACTCTCTTCCATGTAACCACCCTTCAAAGGCTCAGGAACACCATTGTTATTAATCCAGCCTCAGCCTTTCCTTCTCAGTGTAGAACAGTCCCCAGTGCCTAACTCTTCCTCACAAGATTTGTTTGTTCTAATGCTCTCTAGCCAAACGATGGACTTAAAGGGAGTACCTAGGGTGAAGGGGATGAATGGTCACAGCTCTTAATGTTCCTTGGTCCTCAAATCCTGAATCTCCAGGTGAGATTTTACCCAAATCCCTCTTTATTTCACTACTTACAAGACACAAATCAGGGTAGATCAGGAGAATTACCTACCTGTAAAATGGGAAGGGATATAGACTGTATGGTAGCTAAGGACTGTTCAGCTCTGGTCTTCTGTGGGTCTATAAGGGTCTCTTCTTGGGTAACACTCAGCTCCTGAGCTTCTAGGAAGACACTGAACTTTGGGGTCAGAAAGTGGTAGCCCCAAGGCAAGTCCTGGCTCAGCTGCTTCCTAACTGGCCTCAGTTTCTTTATCTGTAAAATGGAGTTAATAATTGTACTGCAGCCTAATTCACAGATTTTTGTGAGGATCAAATAAGATACTATATTATCTCTCTATAACCATAAAGAACTAGAGGAATGCCAGGTATTATTATTAGTGTTATTTCATTCTTTTCATCACTTATTATTGTCACAATTATTATTATTAATACTGGTAAATTCGTCCAAAGGGGCCTCACTTTGCTGGTGAGGACTGCAGGGATCTCAAAAAGTTAGATTTCCATCTAACCCAATTTCCACACTGAATTCCTATCTCATCTCAAATGGTCCCCTCATTTCCAAGGCTCCTTCAGTCTTTATTCAGCAGGGGCCTCCCAGTTAAGTGTCTACTCCCAAAGCCCTTCTTTGTCAACAAACCCTTAAACGCACAAAGGCCGTGGCTATTTTCAAGGAATCCTGCAGTGAAGGAGTGTGATAGAGTGGAAAGAGGAATCAGTCTCTTCTCTGCTACTGAACTTTAGGCAAGTCGCTTTCCCTTCATCTCTATCTGTAAAATATCAGAGTTCAATCAGATAGCCTTTAATGTACAGTGGGTGGACTTCTGGATCTGGAATCAAGAATATTTTCATTAGGAGGGGGCAGGTAGGTGGCACAGTGGATAAAGCACCGGCCCTGGATTCAGGAGGACCTGGGTTCAAAGCCGGCCTCAGACACTTGACACTTACTTACTAGCTGTGTGACCCTGGACAAGTCACTTAACCCTCATTGCCCCACAAGAAAGAAAGCAAGAGAAAGAAAGAAAGAAAGAAAGAAAGAAAGAAAGAAAGAAAGAAAGAAAGAAAGAAAGAAAGAAAGAAAGAAAGAAAGAAAGAAAGAAAGAAAGAAAGAAAGAAAGAAAGAAAGAAAGAAAGAAAGAAGAAGGAAAGAAAGAAGGAAAGAAAGAAAGAAAGAAAGAAAGAAAGAAAGAAAGAAAGAAAGAAAGAAAGAAAGAAGGAAAGAAAGAAGGAAAGAAAGAAAGAAAGAAGGAAAGAAAGAAAGAAGGAAAGAAAGAAGGAAGGAAGGAAAGAAAGAAAGAAAGAAAGAAAGAAAGAAAGAAAGAAAGAAAGAAAGAAAGAAAGAAAGAAAGAAAGAAAGAAAGGAAAGGGGAAAAAAGAATATCTTCGTTCTAACCCTGCCTCAGACAATTACTCTGTGTGATCCTGGGCAAGTCACTTCATCTCTGCCTACATCAATTTCCAGGGTTGTTACAAAGATAAAATGAGATATTTATATATCTTTATATATATATATTATAAATTTACTTATTTATATATCTTTGTGAACCTGAAAGTGCTATGTAAATGCTAGGTATTATTATTATTCAGGGTATCTTTCTGCGATAAATTCTAGGATCCTTTGATTGTAAGCTCTCTCTCCGTTCTGATGTTCTGTGTTCTGTGTTCAAAGGCCCCTACTAACTCTGATATTCTATGATTATCCTGTAATGATGCAAATAGCCACCATTCTGTAAGTTAGAGTACCTGGCAGACAGTTAGTCTTGGGCACTGGCCCCCAAAGATAAACACAAATTAACACACAAAATATGCTCTGAAGGGAAGGTGATTTGGTCATTTTCATGCTGAGGTATTAGGGCCTTAATCTGTTACTTTCTACAGAGGGAGGCTCCCCAGCAGTGGGGACTGTCTCTCCATAGTGAACAGGCAAGGGCCTCAGGCCAAATTTCTGCCTTCCTGCCTGCTTGTGGCCACCCAGATCTCTAAAGGCAGCCCCAGTTTCCTCCACTGGAAAAGAGAGATATAATAATACCTATCTCCCAGGTTGTCATGAGGATCAAGTGAGATATTTGAAAAGTGCTTAGCACAGTGTCTGGAATATAGTAGGTACTTAATAAATGCTTATTTCTTTCCTTCCTTCCATTTTTAGCAGGCAGGACAGGGATCAGTTTGTGTCTAAGGTGAGGACATGGTGGCCAGGGTCGAGGCTCAGTCTCAAACCAGGGTTGAGGCTCATCTATGGCCAGGATTTGGGCTCAATCAGTGGTCAAGGTCAAGGCTCAGTCAATGGCCAGAGTTTGGACAAAGTCTAGGTACACTGTTAGAGTTCAGCCTGTGGCCAGGCTTAGGGCTTAGTCAATACCCAGGTTTAGGGATTCTGTTTGACCAGAGTTAGGGGGTCAGCTGGCTAAGGTTACAAGTTTGTGAAACAGACAAATCGAAATAGATCTTTTCTGTTTGTGATGCTAACTGACCTGGACAGAGATCAAACCCATAAACTTGTCCTTCTTAATTCAGCCCTTTAACTAAGGGAGGCAAATGGCAAATTGGTCTCATCTGAGCCAGCTCCACAAAGAATCTGGAATTATCCCCCCAGTCTGTCAAGATGATGAGGCCCAAACACTTGCTACAAAGTCATTTTATGGAACAAGAAAGACTAGTTCTCTGCTGGCAAAGAATTATCAGGTGTTGACCCCTCTAATGTGAAGAACCAATCAATCAATCACTAAGCATTTTATGAAGTACTACTGTGTACCAGCCACTGTTCTAGACACTAAGGATACAAAAACAAAATAAGAAGCTTGTATCCCCTGTTCCGCAAGAGGGATACAACACGTACACATATAAATGGATACAAAGCATGTACAAAGTAAATGCAAAGGAATTTCATTTGGAGGGATCAGGGTGGGGAAGGGGCAAGAAGAACTAGTAGATCAGGGAATCAGAAAAAGCCTCCTGTTAGAAGTTGTGCTTTAAAAGGGAGATAGGAATTCTAAGAAACAGAGGTGAGGAGGGAGTGCGTGACAGACTTGAGGGACTGCCTGTGCAAAGGTATGGAGATGGGAAATGGACTTCCATATATGAGCAGGAAGTCCTGTTTGGATTGGGGAGGAGGTGAAGGGAAATGATGTGTAATAGGCCTAGAAAAGTAAGCTGGAGCTAAATTGTGCTAGGTGACACAGTGGATAGAGTGCTGTCCCTGGAGTCAGGGGGAACTGAGTTCAAATCCAGACTTTGATACATACTAGCTATGTGGACCTGGGCAAGTCACTTTACCCTCATTGCTTCAGTTTCCTCATCTGGGAAATGAGATTGAAAAGGAAATGACAAACCACACCAGTACCTTTGCCAAGAAAACCCAAAATAGAGAGTCAGACTTGACTGAAATGACTCAACAACAAATTAGATGCTTAAAGATTTGCGTGAGAAATAACAGGCTGTTGCCAGAGCTTTTTGAGGAGAGAGTGACATGGGCTGGCTGGCCTATGATTTAGGGTTAACAGTTTGGCTGCTGAGTGGAGGATGGCTTGGAAAAGGGAGACACTTGAGGCAGGAAGACCAAGTAAGAGGCTATTACAGCAGCCCAGGTGAAAGCGGATGAGGGCCTGAACTAGAATAGTGGGCATGTTGGTGGGCAAAAAGCTGATGGATGCAAGATCTTGTGGAGGCACCAGGCTAAAGGACCCTCATGCCCAAAGCAGAGACCTACAAAGAAAGGGACTGTCCAGCTCTAGGCAGGCACCTGGGATATGTCTTCAGAAGTCCCAAATGCCAAGCCCAGGTGTTCTGGGCAGGGCAAAGAGGTTGGTAGGCATGAAATGCTAGACCTCTAGGGCTCCCCCAACCTGGGGTACCAAAGTGGCAGGTGAGATTCAGCAGGATCCTCAGACACCGTCACCACCTTGGCATCTGTGTATATACATGTTCTAACTCAGGACTTTAGAAAGGAGAATTCTTCTTCTTCTGACATGTCTAGAGGTAGCAAGGTGTAGGAGACAGAGCACTGGACTTAAACACCCAACTATCTAGGTTTGGGGGCCAGGTCCAGTATTCGCTATCCCTATGACCTTGAGCAAATCATTTTTTTTTTTTTGGTGTGAGGCAATTAGGGTTAAGTGACTTGCCCAGAGTCACACAGCTAGTAAGTGTTAAGTGTCTGAGGCCAGGCCTCCTGAATCCTCATTTGAACTCAGGTCTTCCTGAATCTAGGGCTGGTGCTCTATCCACTGTGCCACCTAGCTGCCCTGCAAATCATTTTTTTAATCTCTCTAAGCCTCAGTTTTCCCTTCTGTAAAACAGAGACAACAGTCCTTGAACTGCCTACTGTCTGGCCCTGGAGTAGGACAGTGCTTTATGACTGGCAAAGGGCTATAGAAGTGAGACCTGTCAAATCAATGGTTGGGATGGCTATAGAGTGGAAAGATGTGGGTTTGAATCCCAGCATTACTGTCTGAGTGATTGCAGGCCTGTCAATTCCTCTTCCCAGGCCTGGGCCAGCTATGACATTCCATATTTTCTAAGGCCTATTTATATACTAAGCTTCCCTCCAGCTCTGACATGTCATGTTCTAAGCTTCTATTCAGCTCTGATATTCATGTTCTAAACTCTCCAGCTCTGACATGTCATGTTCTAAGCTTCTCTCTAGCTCTTCATTTCATGTTCCAAGCTTCCCTCCAGTTCTGACATGTCATGTTCTAAACTCCCATCCAGCCCTAACATTTATGTTCCAAGCTCCTTTACTGTTCTAAATCCTACAATCCTAGCAAGTTCTGTTGTGTTCATTAAATAACCAGCATCTTTGCCTGATAGTCACACCCCATCCCTAGAGAATGAGTTCCAACCACTGGTGACAATTCAGGAAAAGGAGGTGGAATCAGCAGGGTTGGCTCCACCAAGGCATTGGCCATTGGCCCCATGTGTGTGGCAGAGTGCTTCAAAACTGACAAAATTGCCGGGCACGACCGGGTGAAGGGACCTGAAAACAAATCTCACTGAATTCTCCTTCCCTTTGCCACATGCCCAAGTGGCTGCCTCAGCAGTACTGAGTGCAGATCTAGTCACCACAGGAACAGAGACACCCTAGAGCTGTAGGGGGGAACCTGAGAAGGGAAATTCAAGTGATTGAGGAGAGAGGGGAGGAGGCAGCAGTGCTACTGGAGGCCAGCCTGAGCTGATGGGGCCTCCTCTATGTAGGCCCACAGACCCCCAAAGGGTGGGTGGGGGAGAGGGCCCATGATGACACCTATAAGTACTGAAGGACAAACCCCAGACACCCTCGGGGCTCAATTAAGTGATTATTGGAACTCCTCCCATTTCTAGAGTGCTTCGAGGTTTATAAGCACTATGCTCCTAGGAAGAGGCTGCTCTAGTGTAGTCAGAGGTGTGCTAGGTAGAACTTCTCTTCAATCCTTAGCTCTGTGGTATTAGACAAATTACTTACCTTCTCTGGTCATCTAAAAGATGAGAAGATCATAGATTTTGAGTTGGAAAGGACCTTAAAGGTCAGCTAGGTCAACCCTTGGTCCCCCCCCCCCCATTTTACAGAAGAAGAAACTGAAGCTTAGAGGAGTCAGGTGATTTGCCCAAGGCCACACAGGTAGTAAAGGATAGAGGCAGGATCTGAATGTGAATTTACTGTCTCAGTTGACAAGATTTCTGAGCTTCCTTACAACTCAAAATCCTCTGCTTCCAGGATTATCATCCCCACACACAGTGGTCCAAACAGGATAGAGCATATTTCCAGCAAAGGCCTTTCCAGGCCACCGACCAGCTCTGTGGAGGGTCTATGGGAGAATTCAGACAAGAACTGGACAATAAGAGAAGGCGTGGGTGGGTTTCAGTTTGTACTGATGGAGGGAATTAGGGGCCACTAAATGTCTGACTTAGAAAACCACAAATTAGGGGGCACAGTAGATAAGGAAGGCACTGGCCCTGGATTCAAGAGGACCTGAGTTCAAATCTGGCCTCAGACATTTGACACTTACCAGCTGTGTGACCTTGGGCAAGTCACTTAACCCTCACTGCCCTGCAAAACAAAACAAACAAAAAAACCTCCACAAATTAATATTATCTATGTTCTATTTTCATTTAGTTAAATGTTTCCCAATTACATTTTAATCTGGTTCAGCAGCACTCAAGCATATTGCCCCAGCTGACCCCAAATCTAGCGATCAACAATCCCAAGGGGGAGGGGCCTTGGAGGAGTCACTCCTTTAAGAGAGGTCACAAGCTTAGGAGAATTCCTTGGCAGGTCATAGAGGGAAGCCAGGGGTGAGGTGAGGGGGGATAGGGTGGAATGAGGCCCACCCTTAGCCTGTGAGAGTTGGATCAGGAAGAGTAACACAAGCTCTCCCCAGAACAACTCTCAAGGCCCCCGATCAGAGCTTGTGCCCAGGGCTAGAATAGGGGCCAAGGCGTGTCCCCATAAGGTCAGTTCTCCTTCTCCTGTTTCCTGGCCTAGCAGTGTAGAGACTACCTGAAGGGTCTGCTTTTCCTGTTTCCTCTGAACCCCTCAGCTGCCAGTTTTCTGGACAGTTGGGTGGGGCTGTCTACCCAAGCCCCATTTGGGTTAATAGGGTGTCAGGGTGGGCTCCTAATAGGTTATTAACTAGCTGTTGTCAGCTGGCTAATTACAGAACATCTCCAAGGGCAGGGGCCCATGACAGAGGCTGATATCATCATTTTTATTGTGGCTCAATCAAACCCAGGGAGCCACTTTCAGAATCCCAGAAGACTAGAATTTCTGGGGCTTCAGTCTCTTCCTATTTTTTTTTTTATTTTACTGTGGGGTTTTTTGCTTGTTTTATTGATGCCTTGATACCAAAGCTATTTCCCAACAATGTCCCAGACCTCTCTACCCTTCCCCAACACAAATCATTGAACCCTGCCTTGTAGCAGAAATAAAACAATTAAGCAAAATTAACAGTCACTTTATCTGATATTCATTCACCATTCTACACACATAGACCCCCACTCCTCTACAGAGACATAGAGAACAAATTGAGAGGCTTGTACTAGATCAGGGCTTCTTAAACTTTTTTCATTCATGATCCTTTTTTTTTTTGCCAGATAAAATTTTTACAACGCAGGAATATAGGTATATAAAATAGGTATACATGATCTTTTACCATTGCCAAATTTTTTGCAGTCCCCACATTCAGTTACTCGACCTCATATGGGGTCTCCATACACAGTTTAAGAAGCCAGGTACTAGATGACCTAGCACAGAGCCTGGCTCACAGTAAGCACCCAACAAAGCTTGGTGACTTGAGTATCTGTTTGATAGCCCAGAATCCCCTTCTCTATATCAGAATCCTGATGTCATATCCTCTGGTCCTTCTCAAACACATGGGGTCTGCTTCTATCCCTAATTCAGTTTTTCCACCTTTTCTTTTAGGGAAAAGTGATACTAATATTGAGGGCCTATTAGTTTCCTCCACATACATTAAGAGGTTTGTATTAGAAAACCTGCACAGAACCTGCTGTGCAGTAGGTGCTTAGTAAGTGCTTGTTGATGACTTGATTTGGCTCCTTCCATTTGCAGAGACCTCCCTCCTACCTCACTTTCTGCATCTCCCAATCCCTCTTCCCCTAACGACAGGGTGTGGACTTCAAACTTTGTCTCCAGCAGTGGGGATGGACCTGTCTCTAAGATTACAAAAGCATTGTTGGTATAATGGGGGGGGGGGGGAAGAAAAGGTAGTTTTCACGTCAGAGGAGCTGGATTCAAATCCTGCCCCTGAGATTAGCATTATGACCCCAGGCAAGTTCTCTCCCTCCCTCCACCACAGCTTCCTCCTTCTAAAAAGACAAATAATCATTCTTGAAGCAACATCTACCTCAAGCTGTAAATTTTGATGCAGTACCTATTTAGGGGTCAGCCTACAGCCAAGGTTAGTGGGTAAGTCTGAGGCCTCTCTATGGACTGAGTGTGATCCCTGGAGGGAAGGCAGTGTTCCTCAGTGCCTGCTCTATCCATACAGTGAGACTAACATTTACTAACTGGCTTTCCATGGGCAAGTCATTCAGGCTCCCCCAGCCTCAGCCTCCTCACCTATAAAACAATATGACCTGGGGCAGCTAGGTGGTGCAGTGGATAAAGCACCGGCCCTGGATTCAGGAGGACCTGAGTTCAAATCTGGCCTCAGACACTTGACACTTACTAGCTGTGTGACCCTGGGCAAGTCACTTAACCCCCATTGCCCTACCAAAACAAAAAAAAACAAAAAACAATATGACCCATTTCATGATGCCATTTCTGAGGAAAGCATTTCACAAACATAAGTGTCCTAGAGACATGCAAGTTATCATTATAAACTGTCCCTTTTCAGCGTCACCTCCTTTACCCACCTATTCTCTGGAAGTAATTGCTAGGTGTCAGGGAAGCAGAGAGAAAGCTAATCTAGTGAGTAACAGGCCTGAGAGTGTAGAAACCTTGGGCCTCAGCCTCAGCTAAGACTCAGAGAGTGTTTCTGGTTAATCATAGCCTCTAAAGAGCTCCGGCCTTGGAGTCAGGAGAGACCTGGGTTCAAATCTTCTCTCAGATTCTTACTAGCTGGGTAACCACGGGCAAGTCACTTAGAGAAAATTTTGGATGGAAATTTTGATAGCGGAGGTGTTACTTCATAAAGATCAAGTATGTAAATATATATGTGTGTGTGTGTTTATATGTATATAGTATCCCAAAAGTGCAAATTAAACACACTTTCACTCTCTCTGTGCCCTCCTCTGTCTCTCTCTCTCTCTCTGCCTCTCTCTCTCTCTGTGCCCTCCCTTTCTCTCTGTCTGTCTGTCTCTATCTCTTTCTCTCTCTCTCTCTGTCCTCCCCCTTCCTCTCTCTTCTCCTCTCTCCTTCTCTTTCCCTCCCCTTCTATGTGTATCACACATATAAAATTTTAAATGCATATATTTTAAAATACACTTATTGATAAATAAATTTATTTTAAAATATATACATTTAAACTTTAATATATATGATGTCCTAAAAGTCTTGGTGCAGTTTTAAACTTTAACAACTTTAAAAGCATAAGTGTTATAAATGTACCCAAAAACCCCTATCCTTCAAAGGTTAATTATTTTTGGAAAACATTTCATTTGCCATCTGTCATCATTATCACTTTTATCTTGTTCTGCATTCAAATAGTTCAAGGACAAGTTAATATCCTGTGATATTATTATTATTATCTTGTTCTCATATTTTCACATGAATCTCAGGTACAAATGGTTCTAGGAAAAGTCACCATCTTCCTATTATTCTGTGATACTTAATGTTCTAAGGACTGTTGCTCAGATGGAAAAAACAACTGCTTTTCATAGTTGAGTCAAAGCCGGAGGATATCAACTTATCCTCTTGAGGCTGACTGAAAGCATCCTTGGTGCCAACCAATGAATCCATATTTATTCATATGTCAGGCACTGTGCTAAGCACTGGAGTCCCACTCCAGTAACAGACAGGACAAGAGCGCTGGCATGCCCCTCATCCTATTCCATGGGATTTTGATCTCCTCAGATAGATCTCTGTATTTTGAAAGCTTTTCATTGCTCAGAGCTTGGAGATTATGAAGGGTTGGGGATGGCAACTTCTAAGAAAAACATTGTTCATGGATCAATATTACATCCAGGTGAGAGTGGTCAAACAGGTCCATCTGTGGTCCCAGACTAGCTCTTGTACAGTTGTCTTCCCAGGAAATATTAAGATATGTATTTATAGTATTGAGATTTGCCATCTAACCCTGAAATATGGCATCTAGTCTAGCACCTTGAACAATGTTTGTTGAATTAACCATGTAGAGGGAGAAGGATAATCTCTTTTCTCAGCTCTTTAACAGTTTAAGGCAATGACTTTCAAAGTGTGATTGGGTTCCCAGAACCCTCCCAGGGGGTCTGAGAGAGAAAAATTATTTTCATAATAACTTCAAATAATTTCAAAATAATTTTCATAATAATACTATTTCATAATAGTGTTAATATGGCAAATACTGATAAATATAATGCACATAAAAAACTCTTTGAAGGAACCTCAACATATTTTGAGACTGTAAAGGGGTCCTGAGACGAAAAAGTTTGAGAACCACTGGTTTAATATTTACTTCCCAGCTCCTAGCATAGTCCCTTGTACTTAGTAGGTACTTAATAAATGTTTATTGAATTAACTATATCAAGGGGAATAGCAATAATTGCGCCTGTTTCTGTAACATTTTAAGATTTATCCCAAGCGTTAGCGCAATGCCCTGAACATAATAGGTCTGTTGAATGGAATATACAGAGGGAGAATTATGAAATTGTTTCCATTTCTATAAGAGTGTAAGAAGGTTTACAAAAGGAGTCTCCAACGTGTAGCTCTAGCCACCAAGTTATATCTTGCTAAGTATTTAATAGGTATCCTAGTATATTGTAGTAGGTGCAGCTAGGTGGTGCAGTAGATAGAGCCCTGGGCCTGGAGTTAGGAAGATTCACCTTCCTGAGTTCAAATCTGACCTCAGACACTTACTAGCCATATGACCCTGGACAAGTCACTTATCCCTGTTTGCCTTAGTTTCCTCAACTGTAAAGTGAGCTAGAGAAGGAAGTGGCAAACCACTCTAGTATCTTTGCCAAGAATATCCCAAAAGGGGTCACAAAGAGTCAGACTAAAACATGACTTTAAAAATGACTAAAAAATGACCTAACAACAAAAACTCCTTATAAGCTGTAGTGATTTGTTACACAGTTTCTACCATTTCTTTGCTTCATCTACATAGATGGTGAAGTTCTGGCCAACCCAAATGGTGACTTCTCCCACAACCTTGCCCTGTTCATAACCACATTCCTCACGGACAGAGTGAGGCAGAGCTGTGCAAAATCATCAGTCTCACTCTCTCCTTCAGAGTCATCCATATCCAGTGGCAGGACAAAAGTCAAGATGACTGGAGATGGCCCAAGATGTAGGGGGTGACCTTTGCCTTTTATAATTAAGGTCTTTCCCAGGTCTCAGTTTATCTGAGGCAACACCCATTCAATGACTGAGGACAGGCTAGGAACTGAGACAAAAGATGGCCCGATTTACCACCACAAAAACATCAGCCTGGGAGGAGAAAACCCTTAGAGTTTCTGGCAAAAATAGAAAACCTGGATCCATTCCAGCACTTAGTACACAGTAGGCATTTAATAAATGTTTGTCAGTAATAATGGTGTACAAGGTCAGTCAAATATTCCAACTGAATAATCATTTATCTCTCTCCTCACAAATCTGTGGGCCACTGCCCTGGGCCTTTCTACTGTCTACTAATAGCAGCTAATATGTGCCACAACTCTGTGAGATAGGTGCAATTATTATCCCCATTGTACTGATAGAGAAACTAAAGTAAATAGAGGTCAAGTGACTTGCCCAGGGTCACACAACTAGTAAGTATCTGGGATCAGATTTGAACTCAGGTCTTCCTGACTCAGGCATGGCAAAACCATCCACTGAGCCAGCTAGAGGCCTATCTTTCCTTTGTTGATCTCACCTACTCCCATAGGTTCAATGAGCAGGTCTATAAAGATGATTCTCAATTCTATATAACCAGCCCTCATCTTCCTCCTTAACTCCTGCCTCATATCACTAGCTACCTGGATTGGCATCCAAGACTTATCATATCCAAAAGCAAGGTCAGCCTCTCCCTCCCAGCCTTTCCAAATCCCCAAACAACTCCTCCCAATCTCCCCATTTCTCTTTCAAAAATCACCATATACCCAGCCTTCCAGCCTCTCTAGGGGCTACGACTGTCATTCTGGGGGAAAAGGGAGTGTCTGTATCCCCAGCACCTAAAATAGCGCCTTGCCTAAATAGGTAAAGTTTGTTAAATTGAATATCTAGAGGAAGCATAATAAACATCACTCCCATTTCTCCAACAAAGCATTTTCACTCCAAACACTGCAATTAGTCAATGACCAAATAAGGTAGGGACACCTGAGAGGGGAATCTTGAATTGCTTGGCCCAGTGACCTAAAATTCAATGACAGGTTCTTATTCCTATTTTATAGATGAGGCCTCAAAAGGTGAAATAATATGCCCAAGGTCATCTAGCTAGTTAAGTGTCGGGGTCTCCAGCATCCTTTTCACCACATGCCATGGGTGGATGAGGGGCTCCCCCAACCCACAGCCTTCTGCACCCTGCCCAGGGACTGGCCTTCTCTCACCCTTGGCCCAAAATACAGCCCATTCCATTTCCTCGCCCTGGCTAGGCCAAACAAAAGGATCATAGATGTGGAGTGAAGGGCCCTTGGAGGTCATCCAGCCGGGCTTCCTCATTACAGAGGGGGAGACTAAAATGGGGCCGGTGCGGGGGTGGGGAGAGAAATGAAAGGGAGAGACAGTATCACATATGGAAATTACCTGAGCGGAAGGCTGCTCCTTTGGGGTGGGGAGGAAAAGAGCATCCCAGAGTAAGGGTGGTGCCAAGCAAGGGGCAGGGAGTGTGCCCATAACAAGCCTCCTACGTCACCATTTAGCCTGGGGTGGGTGGGAGTCGGGGTTTCTGGCTGGGTAGCTCCCACCCCTCCTGAACTGTGTGAAGAGTGTGGGGACTCAGAGACTCACACCACCCAGGGGTGTTCCCCCTCCAGGATGGCTGGGTGGAGCCTCACTCCCGTCCAAGGGATTTAGATGGAATGATTAACCTGCTTTCCCCTCCCTGGGGATGGAGTGAGTTCTCCTCATGGGAGAAGGGGGAGGGGGTTTGCAGGTGCCTTGCCCCACAACATTCTAGCAAATGGACCCGCCTCCTTTCCTGGAAGGGCAAGGGGATGCCAAGAGCTGGGGGTGGTGCTAGCCCAGGAAAGATAGAAGACCTGGAGTGAAGGGGACTTAAAGGTCATTCAGCCCAGTTCCCCTTGATTCCCTGGGCTGGAGGGCCTCTGAAGTTCCCTCCAGCCCTTCGTTTTATGGTCTAACTCAAGCAAGAGTAAAGATGAGTAGCATTTTCATCTGGAGATGGGGAAGTGGACCGTACCAGGGCAGGGCTGGAGAAGGTGTGGCTCTAGGGAGCCACGTGGGTGAAAAGAGAGAGCCCTGAGCCCAGAGGCAGGAGACCCCAGCGTTTGCTAGTGGTTGCCCAGAGACAGGGTCGTGGATGGGAAAGCCCTAAGGAAGTGTGGCCCAAGGGAAGGGTTCTCTCATCCAGGATTCCCCTGACGTCTCAGAGATTCTTTTAACATTCCAGCACAATCTTCAGTGGGTTCCTCTGACTTAACAAAGAACGTTCAGACTCCTTTGTCTATGCCCTCCATGACCTACCTTTTCAGCCTTATCTACTCTTCGTCTCCTACCTTCTCTCCTCCTTTAGCCAAACTAGACACTTCTCTATCCTTTGAATATACCCTGCATCCCCAACCTAACCCCTAACGCCATTCATTGCCTTTGCTAAGCCTACTTCCTTGACTAGAATGTCCTTCCTTTCTCTCTTCCTCCATTGAATTTCTACCCAGTCCAACTCAAACAAATCTCAAACAGCACTGCCTCCACGAAGCATCTCCTGCCTCCTGGGTAATGACCTTCCCCTTTGGATCTCACATGGCACCGGAGTTTTACCTGTCTGGATATACTTATTAAGTGACATTGTGTAGTGTATCACTGGGTTTGTATCTTATCCCACTATTGTACTTAAGCTCCCAAAAGGAAAGAACACTACTAGACTTGGGAGGCATGAGTGCTGGGGTCAAATCCAGACCCTGCCACTTACCTGGGTGACTTTGGAGAAGTTACCTCCTATCCTTGGCCTCAGTTTCTTCATTAAAGGAAAGAATTGGATTAGATGAACTCTCAGGCCCCTTTCAGTTTTCAATCCTACCATACTACAGATTATTAAACTTTGTATCCCCGCCCCCAAACCTAACCACCTACAGCAGTTTGTATAGAATAAGTACTTAATAAATGTTTACAGCTGAATTGGGTGGGGGGTGGGGGGTGGGAACGGAGAATTGCTCGGTCACTTGGACTAATTTAACCATTTAGGCATCAGTTTCCTGATATGTAAAATGAGGAAGTTGGATAGGATGACTTCTAAGAGCCCTTCCAGCTTGGGATCTATGTTCTTCTATATGTTGGGAATGCTGCTCCCATCACTACCTGCTCCCTCCCCCAACCTATTTTCTATCCTTGTGGGATCAGTGATCAAGGATCAAAAATTTCTAGAAAATGTCACCATCATATACAATGACGCCATTACACACACACACACACACACACACACACACACGCCTTCCCCTTACCTCGTCATTTGGTCACAAGACAGCCAAACCTTTTGGCCCGGTTCCTTTTAGGATGGGAAGATGGCTATTGGAGGTATCATATTTTGGGAATAAACCTATGAAGAGTCTCTTCTGAAACTCTTTCTCCCAACCCCCCTCCCCATGCCCCCATTCACTGTGGCCTCAGGCCCCAAGAAAACTCCCTTATCTCCAATTCTCTTTTTTTCTCCAGACCCTTGTCTCAATGGCCTCCAGGACTTTGGAAATCCTGGTGACATCAGAGCCTGGCTCTGAGGATGAGGCACATTTCAGGGCTACTCGGGTCCTTCTAGAGGTGTATGAAGATCAGCGCATTCTCCCTGCATCCAATTCAACTGGATTGAGCCAATAAGTGTCATTTGTATTCAAACTTCTGTGTGAGGCGCTGGGGATGCAAAGACTAATCCAGGATTTACTCCGCTCTCTCACCTCTTAACCTGAAGGGTCTCTATCTCTCCAGGTCTTACTCTCCTCTTCTGTAAAATGGTGGCATTGGACCAGATGGGCTCTAAGGTCCCAATGAAGAGTCCATCATTCTCTCTTGTGGACTCTGCATGTTTTTCTTAATTCAACCAACTATCATGTTAGTTGTTGGGGCTACCCTATCACGGTGTTGAATTTTATTGAGCTTACAACTCATTAGAGCTAGGAATTCCATTCTTCCCCCAGACAAACCACTATCCAGCCACAGCGCCCTTCTATCTTGTACTTAAGAAAGTGAGTTTTTTAACCCACTTGTAAGACCTTACATTTATCCCCATTAAATTTCACCTTGCTGGATAAAAAACAGTATTCTAAGCTATCAGGATCTTTTGGAACTCAACTTTATCCCCCAGTCCTTCCCAGCTCTGTCACCTGCAAACTCAATCTTTATACAAAGTGTCAATAAAAAGGGAAAGCAGCGCAGAGCCAACAACAAATTCCCTGGGAAATGCTGCTAGAGACTTTGCAGATTGACTTTCAGCCACTAATGACTATTTTGGGGGAAGGGGTGGATAGCACATTCAGTTTAGAGGCAGAAAGAACCAGTAACCTTAACAGCAATGGAAAAACACACAGTGGCTGTAGGTAGCCTACAGCCAGTAGATGTTACATGAAAAGTGGCATAAGAAGGGGTTCATAGCGGGCAGCTAGGTGCTGCAGTGGATAAAGCACCGGCCTTGGATTCAGGAGGACTTGAGTTCAAATCCAGCCTCAGACACTTGACACTTACTAGCTGTGTGATCCCGGGCAAGTCACTTAACCCTCATTGCCCAGCGAAAGAAAGAAAGAAAGAAAGAAAGAAAGAAAGAAAGAAAGAAAGAAAGAAAGAAAGAAAGAAAGAAAGAAAGAAAGAAAGAAATAAAGAAGGGGTTCATATGTAAGAATACATAGGACTAAAAAGGAGGTAAGCAAGAGGTCACATGTCAAGAAAGCATCTGGATAAGCCAAGTACTGTACCAGGGCCATGAAATAGTAAGTGGCCTAGAGTAGGGTCTTACCATGGTACAGTGGGAAGAGTGTTGGATTTGGAGCCAGGGAACCTGGGTTCTAGTACTGATTCTGCCATCTGCTACTTGTATGACTTTGGGCAAGTCACCTAACCTCGGTTTCCTTATCTGTAAAATGAGAGGCATTAACTAGATAACTTTCTAAGATCTCCTCTAAATCTGTGATTCTCTTTCCAATATATTGGTTAGAGTCCCTATGGAGGATTTTTTTTTTTTGTGGGGGAGGAATATAGACAAGAACAGCAAGGGTCAAGAATGCCTCGGTGGGCTACAGTGTCTAATAGTGGAGGAAAGAGCCACATTTATGAGGTCACAGATCCTTTGAAGTATCAAAATATAGAGTCTTGGAGTGAGAAGAGATCTCAGAATCCAGCCTCCTCCCCTCCCCAGTGTAGGAATCACGCTGACATCCCCTCATTTGCCCTGCTCTTTCGAGGGATGGAGAGCGTCCTCCTTGGCAGGGCAGCCCGTTTCATGATTGGTCTTCCTCCCCTTGAGCCCAAGTATCGTCTGACCTTGACCTCTTGGTCCTATCCCTCTTCCAAACAATAGTCCTTTGGTGCTGAGCACAGCCATCACGTTCCTCTGGTGAGCCTTCTCCTCTCCTGGCTAGATCCCCCGAGTTCATTCAACCCATCCTCTTCTGAGTTGGTTCTCTGTCTCCCCAGCGACCTGCCTCCTTTGGACGCTACTGAATTCACCTCTCTGGGTTCTACTCTGCCATTTTCGGGCCCTGGATTTCAACTTGGGTGGGTTAAGTTTGAATAAGCGCATGTGTGTGGTTGGATGGGGGGCGGGGTGGAGGTTGGGAAGGGAAACTTGGAGGCGAGCAAAGGAAAGAACGGACTCTCAACCCCCCTGCCTCTTCTTATGTTGGAAAGGAGACCCCTTGCTCCTTTACATCCAGTGCCACCATTCACCCCTGCGCCCTCAAAAACGGCGGCCCTGTGACTCCTCCGCCTTCCCACCTGTCCATCTGCCCTGGTCATCACTATGGCCCGGAGCCTGCCCCAAAATGAGGGGGAGGAGCTGGCGGGCAGAGAGGAGGAGAGGAGGGGGGGTCTGGCCTTAGCGTCCCCAAATCCAGGTTGTGACCCTCGACCCCCGACCCCCGGGGACGAGAAATTGTTGCCACTCGGGCCCCTGTTTTGGGGCGGGCCGCCTGCCTCCCTCCCTCCCCGGTATATCATTAACCGGCCGCCAAGGGGGGGGCGCTGTAAAAGGGGCTGAGGGGAGACCTCGGCCCGCACCCCGCTGGGCCCGGCTCGGAGCACAATATCCCAGTGACGACGAGATTAAGCGAAAGAGAAAAGTGAAAATGCTGTTCGCGATTCACACGCCCTTTAGATTGTTTTATGAAACCATTTCAATAGGGATTTCCCCTCGCGCCCGACCGCCGAGCGGGGCCAATGCATACTTGCAGGTTGCTATGACTTACTTGCTCCAGCCTAATCACCGGAGAGGGGAAAATTCATATAAAATATCTGGGCCCATTGTGGGCCTAACGCGGCGTGACAGTGCCCTCACAAAGGCAAGATTCATCAGCCCCAGCAGGTAATAAGGACGATTTGCCATACCAACTGGGCGGTGGAGGGGGGAGCGGGCAGCAACAATCCGCCCACTGAAGCCCACATTCCTCTCTCAGGTGGCTTTCGACAATCCCTTTGTCCCCGGAGTTGCTCCTGATTACAAAATACAATCTTGCTCTTTCCCTCCCTCGGATCCCCCCTCCTTCCCAAAGGGCCCCCCACCCCAACTCAGCCCATTCCTGAGGTCTCCTCTGCCTCCCTCCTCCACCCCTGTCATGCTCTAAAGAGGATGGGTATCACTTAAGAAGAGGATTGAAAGAGAAGGAACAGATCTGATGTTGACCCTTAGTAACAGTCACCTGGCAATCAGGAGGCCCTGTGGCTAGAAGACACCCCCCCCTCTTCCCCCAGTAAAGGCATACAGGTCTCTAACAGGGGAATGCAGTGAGACTGCTTGGACCCGACCAGGTGCCAGGGCAACTGGCTTCCAGTCCCAACTCTGCCCCCGATTTGTTGTGTGGCCCTGAACAAGTCGTGTCCCCTTTCATTTTCATAGCATCACAGAATCCCAGAGTTGGAAAGAACCCAGAGGTCATCGGCTTTGACCCTTAACCAGAACATGTGTCTCTCCTACAACATTCCTCTATTCAATTCAGTTCAACAAGCATTCATTAAGCCCCTACTATGCGTCAGGCACCATGCTAAGCCCTGGGGTTCCAAAGACAAAGGCAAAAAACAACTCCTCCTTTTTAAAATGGAATCAGACCAGATGGTCCCCCAAGGTCTCCTTGGATTCCTATAGTTGAGATTTCTATTGTTGGATGCCTACTGGTCCCATTGGAAAACCATCCTGGAGCAGACAGTGCCTGAGTTCTGGTCCCAGCCTGGTGAATCACAGAGCCTGGGACTCTTTTATTTTCCACATCTGTCAAATACGAAGAATAACTCCCTCATGGGTCTATGGTGAGATTCTCACAAGATCTGGAATGGAAAAAGGGATTGAAAGCTGTGAAGCTTAATACAGATGACAGTGTTTAAAACCCACTTGGGGAACCGACATCAGCTATTTCTTATCTACATTCTATTTAGCTGATATTTCTCTGGATAAGTGAAAGTTTAATGCATTCTTTTTAGAACTCTTATTATGTATGTGATTGTAATTTATTACTCGCATAATTAATCTGGCACAAACTCCTGGCTATGGTATAAACTCCGATTGACCACAGATCTGACAGTAACCTGTTGTTAGTAGAGAAAGCTCCTGGTGATAGGAGAGAGATCTAGAAAGAATGCCTTCAGAATGATCATCTTTAGGTGCTCCTTCAGGCTTTAAGGATTACAGAGCACTTTGGGCTCTGTGACAAAGATGGGACAATAACTATTATTCCTATTTTATCGATGAGAACACTGAGGCTCAGTGACTTGCCCAAGAAGACAGCTTCTTGGCTAGTAAATTTTCACCAGCTCTGCCGTACCCAGAACTTAGAGTGATTCTGATTTCCTTTGACTTTTAGACACTTCCAGTGGGTTGGAAGCTTGTGCCTCCTGCCAACTTCCCTTGCTCTCACACTCCATGACCAACTCACCCCATCCAGTCATTTCTCTCTGGGTGTTCTTTGCGCAGTTATTCCTTGGCAAGAGGTTCCAGCATGCTTCCCCCACTGCCCGTCTCTCTGTTGCTTTTGAAGGCATGATCTCCAGCTAGATTACTGTGGTAGCCCATGCCCCAAAAGCAGAATATTGACATTCAAAAGATGAGTTTTTGTTTCAGGGAGAGGTGGAAGAACTAGGAGCAATCATCAATAAGGCCTGACCACCACATTTTGATTACAGTATTCGGTTGCAGAAGGGAATAACTATACTTTGAGGCCTGCAAAGAACTTTCCTCCCAACAACCCCATGAGACAGGTGTACCACCTGTAAAGTGAGGTGGGTGGACCAGCTGGCCTCTATGCTCCCTCAACTCTCTATAGGCCAGTGACCCCCATTTTACAGACAATAAAGCTGAGGCCCAAAAAGGGGAACTCTCGATAGCTAATAAATGTCTGAGGCAGAATGCAAACCTGGCTTTCCAAATTCAGGTCCAGCGAGGGGGAAGACAGAATAAAACCCAATAGGTACAGACAATCTCCTTAATAATTAAAGCTATACAAAAGGGTAAACAAACTACATGGGGGGGTCAGAATGGCTCCCAGCTGAAGTGCCCCCAGGTTTACAAAACTATCTCCTCACAGTCCTTCCAGCTTCATATTTCCATATGAAATATGGAACCCTCGACACCTCCTTGACACCTCCTCAACACCTCTGTTAGTCTCTTTAAAGCAGGAGCCTAGAAGTCATTGCCACCTATCCTGACCTTCAGTTGTTCCTGGCATCCCCAGGTCACCCCCACCATTAGATGTCTCTGCCACCTTCTACAGGAAACCTTCCCGATGTCTCTTAATTCCAGTGCCTTCCCTCCGTTGACTATTTCCCATTTATCCTGTAGTGGTGTCTTGCTTGTACATTGTCATTTGCTTCTTGTCTCCCCCATTAGACTGTGAGCCCCTCGACAGCAAAAGCTGTCTTTTACCTTTCTTTGTATCCTTGGTGCTTTGCACAATGCCTGGCACATAGTAGGTGCTTACTAAATGTTTATTGACCGGCCAAGTGGCTGCTGCTACTCCAGGACTGTTGAGCACCACTGAATACAGTGATAGGATAATAGATTTCAAAATTATCTTAGAGATCCTTTTACAGATGAGGAAGGTGAGGCCCAAAAGGGGAAGTGTCATGGCTAAAGTAATACAGGTCAGTGGTAGAACCAGGATCTTCTTCATACCCATGGTACATAAGCTCATCTGAGTCTTCAATGCTGCCTTACGTCCTTCTAGTCTGTCCTTCGGAATTCCTTATTTTATTCCCTAAACCAACTGTTCCAATCCTTCCCCTCCTCTCTGTTCAATACCAGTCTGGCTGTCCTCCAGCCTGGCAATCTCCAACTCATCAATATTGAAACTCTTCATCTTCCCTCCCCTTCCCCCAAACCCGCTTCTCCTGACTTCATTATTTCTGCCTATGGCAGCTTAATGCCTCCCTTCTCCCATTTTCATACCTTTGGGATTATCTTTTTCACTCTCTCACTTCTTACATACCAAGTGCTGTCAATTCCACTTATACAATTTATATTCATTCCCCCCCCCCCCCAGGGCAACAAGATAGCAAAAGAGGATAGAGTGCTGGGCTTGGTATCAGGAAAACTCATCTTCCTGAGTTCAAATCTGACCTCAGACGCTGACTAGCCATGTGACCCTGAGCAAGTCACTTCATCCTGTTTACCTCAGTTTCCTCATCTGTAAAATGAGCTGGAGAAGGAAATGGCAAACCACTCCAGTATCTTTGAAGAGTCAGATATGACTGAACGATAATACTTCATTCCCACTGCCCCACTGTGGTACTCCAGTTAGTAGTCAATTAAACTATTTCAGTGGAATCCTAATAAGTCTTCTGGTCTCCATTCTCTCTATCCCCCAAACCACCTTTATGTCACTAACAGAATAATCTTTCACATATATAGGTCTTGTCATCACTCCTCTGGTCAAAAATCTTCCATAGCTCCCTATTGTCTAAAGGTCAAACTACCTTCCTTGGCATGCAAGGATCTTTTTGGCTTGCTGCCATCTTACCTTTCCAGTTCTTATTACATTACTTCTCACCACCCACCCCAGCTAAACTGAACTACTCCTTGAAGCCTTCCCTATACTCCTTTTCTTCATCTGTTGAATTCTTATACATGCTTTAAAGGCTCAGTGTTATATTCTCCATTAATCCCCCAATTTCACCACATAACTGCCCCCAAGCAATAATCTTCCTCCCCATACAAAACATTTTGTTTATATTGCTCTAATTTGTTTATCCTGTGTTATGATTATTCGTTTCTTATTCTTTTATTAGACTGTACGCTCCCTGAAGGCAGGGACCAAACCTTATCTAAACTTTCCACATATCCCCATCATTTTATTATGGTAACAGTCCTGTGAAGAAGATATTATTACTCGAATTTTACTGATAAGGAAGCTGAGAGTCAGGGAAGTAAAAAGACTTACCCCAAGTCAATACTTCTTTTATGTCAGAACGAGGATTCCAACCAGGGTTTCCTGCATGGTGTCCAAGGACTGTAGGTGGCAGGGGCCTCATCTCTAGAGGTCTCCAAGCAGTGCTTGCTCCATGCGGTATGTTCTATCTATACTAACCAGACCAGTTGAGAACCTAAGATTCTAAATGACCCAAGGCTTCCATCCTCCCCATTCTCTAAGGTTACGATAAATGGACATTGACAGGCACACAGGCTATGGAGGGAAGGATGCATCTGGCCCACCTCTTTGGTTGATAGGTTGGTTGCTTTTCTTCTCCCTCTTTTCTTTTTTGATATTGGATGAAACTGACTGTGAAACAAAAGGGAGCTAACACACTCCCTGCCCTACAGGAACTTTTGTTCCAATTGGGGAGAGTGAAAACACATTCAAAAGGAGCCAAAGAACAAATCCTAATAGCGACAAAATTGAACAGCAAGAAAAGAATAATCATACCCAGGCGAGATTAATTAGCTAATCCTTACAGGAGGAAATGTCAGTTTTCAAAGTCAGCCTGGAAGGGAGGGGAGGATACCTGTTATGGTTATTTCATAAGTTCCCAGGTTTAGAGACTGAAGGGATTTCAGAGGTCATCTGGTCCAGTGCTATCAAACTCAAATATCTTTATATCTGTTCCACATAAACTCCTATATGTCCTTGTCTCCTTGAGAGTAGGAATTATTGTATTCTTTGTATTTCTACCTCAGCACCTAATCCAAGGTTTAGCACATATGCCTGTTGATTGATTAGGTTACTTGATTAGGTATAGTGGGTTATCTGAGTTTACACTCACTCATGATCACTCATAAATCAGGTCAGCCCAGTACCAAGGTCTTGTATACAGTGGCTCTATAATCACTGCCTCCTTCCATGCCTGCCTATAATAACACCCCAGGTGTTATTGTTTAGTCTTTCAGTTGTATCTAACTCTTGTGACCCCATTTGGGATTTTCTTGGCAAAGATACTGGAGGGGTCGGCCATTTCCTTCTCCAGCTGATTTTATAGATGAGGAAAACTGAAGCAAAAAGGGTTAAGTAACTTGACTGGGATCACACAGCTAGTACGTGTCTGAGGCCAGATTTGAACTTAGGAAGATGAGTCTTTGGGACTTCAGGCCTGGTTCTTTATCCAGTGCATCATCTGATCATGTCATGGCTCAATCACTCTTGAACATCAGTAGTAATAGGGAACTCAATATCTTTCAAAATCACCCATTCCATTGTAAGACAGCTCAAAGTGTTAGGAAATCTAGTGGATAACATCAGAATCAGGACACTTTCCCAGAGGGCAGATGTTTCTCTTGAAGAAACAGTTGATATTTTCTCCTCCTTGACCCTCCTGTGGAAAAAGGATAAAGCACAAGTCTTTGTCTAAACCTGGCGCTAGCTGAGACTTATGCAATGCCTGGGAATGATTTTGAGCTCTTCATCCAGGACTGTCCCATCAGCAAAACTAGGGAAGAGGTGAAGTTTACTTTTGTCACCCTCCAACCCCACCCTCCCCTTCTTCCCCCACCTCCCCACCCCTGCCCTTCCTGTCTTTGAGTCAGCTAATCCCTGCCAAGGGATGCTGAAACCCAGAATGGTATCCAATAAGAACCTGCCTTATGTTCTAGGGCTTAGAGCTGGAAGTTATAGGACATTTAGGCCCAAAGAGGTTCATTTAACTTGCCTAAGATGACAGAGGAAGTAACTAAGTGAATCAGTCTGCTAGCATTTATTAAGCATCTACTATGTGCCAGGCCAACTGCCAAGTATTAAGGATATCCCCCCAAAAAAAGACATTCCCTGTTCTCAAGAAGTTTCCAAGGGCAACTAGGTGGCACAGTGGATAAAGCACCAGACCTGGACTCAGGAGGACCTGAGTTCAAATCTGGCCTCAGACACTTGACACTTACTAGCTGTGTGATCTTGGGCAAGTCACTTAATCCTCATTGCCCCACCAAAAAAGAAGAAGAAGAAGAAGTTTCTAGTCTATTGGGGGAAAACACTATGCAAATTATCATGGATAAATAGGATAAACTGGAGATCACAGAGGCAAGGCATTAGAATTAAAGGGGATCAGGAAAGGTTTCTCATAGAAGATGGGATTTCAGCAAGGAAGCTTAGGAGGTGTCGAGGGAGACATTTCCAGGCATGGGGAACAGTGAAAATGCCCAGAGATGGGAGATGGAGTATTTTGTTTGAGGAACCTCAAGAGTATGGGGGGGCGGTGTAAGAAGACCAGAAAGGTGGGGTGAGCTGGAGGATCCCAACTGGAAATGACTCAAAGGCCATCTCGTCCTACATCCTCCTTTGGTAGAAACTGAGGCTCTAAGAGGGGCAGTGACTTGCCCAAAATCACACAAGAAAGTAAAATAGCAGAGCCAAGCTTCAGATTCAGATTCTTTGGTTCAAAGCCAGTATTTTTTCCCCTTTGAATCAGGATAAGACTATACAACAGAGCACCGGCCCTGGAGTCAGGAGTACCTGAGTTCAAATCCGGCCTCAGACACTTAACACTTACTAGCTGTGTGACCCTGGGCAAGTCACTTAACCCCAATTGCCTCACTAAAAAAAAAAAATGTTGAAAACTCTACATGTAACTAGAAAATAATAAAATACTTAAAAAAAAAAGACTATACAACAGAGCACCTGAACAGAAGGGGAGAGATGAAGATATTGAGAACCAGATTACAAGTCTGACACAGGAAGCAGGAGTACACCAGAGGATAGCCATATAACCTACATGCTCTCCTATGGGGCATCATTTGGGGTCCTTTTTTTCCAAAAGCCAAGCAGCTAATAATTTCTTTGTCTGCCTTAAAGAGGAAGTGCTGTTCTAGACCCGATTCTGTAGTTAGTGTTTATAGAAAAACTGGTTGCCGATGGAACTTTGAAGGCTGGGAAAGAAGGGAGGAAGGGAATTATTCCATTCCAGGATCTGTACTAAAGAAAAAAGCCTGGGGCATCTAGGTGGTGCAGTGGATAGAGAACTGGCCCTGGAGTCAGGAGGACCTGAGTTCAAATCCGGCCTCAGACACTTAACACTTACTAGCTGTGTGACCCTGGGCAAGTCACTTAACCCCAATTGCCTCACAAAAAGAAGAAGAAGAAGAAGAAAGCCTGTCAGTGTCCGATAGTTCAACCCCTATCAGATATGGGGAAAGCAGATCTTAAAGGGGCCAGAGAAAGGATAAGTAGGATTCTGTGTCCTAAAATTCTACAGGACTGTTTGATAAACCCAAAGACTCCAACTTCTGGGATAGGAACTCAACATTTGACAAAAATTGATGGGGAAATTGGAAGATAGTATGGCAGAAACTATGCATAGACCAACATCTTACACCGTATACCAAAATAAGGTCAAAATGGGTACAAGATTTAGACATAAAAGGTGATACCATAGATCAATTAGAACAGGAAAGAATAGTTTACCTTTCAGATTTATGACCAAACAAGAGATAGAGAATATTATGAGATGCAAAATGGATGATTTTAATTACATTAAATTAAAAAGGTTTTGTACAGGGGCAGCTAGGTGGTGCAGTGGATAGAGCACCAGCCCTGGAGTCAGGAAGACCTGAGTTCAAATCCGACCTCAGACACTTAACACTTACTAGCTGTGTGACCCTGGGCAAGTCGCTTAACCCCAATTGCCTCACCCCCCCAAAAAAAGTTTTTGTACAAACAGAAGCAACGCAGCCAAAATTAGAAGGGAGGCAGAAAGCTGGAAAACTAAAATTCTACAGAAGGAAGTCAGGCCAGAAAGGATTGCAGCTTCTCAAGAAAGGCATTCTGAAGAAATGAAGTGAAACAATTCTGATGAAGAGGAAGAGGGGGTGGGATTGTCTCAAGAAATTAATGTGGATGCACAGGAAACTCATTGACTCATCCACCAACTTAAATGTTAAAAGGTCACATACAGGAGATAAATATACAAATATGGCATTGATCTATAAGAGTAGTGCTTAGATTCAGAATGAGCTAAGCCTGATGAAGAACTATATGGACAACAAAAAAAAGAGGTGGGGGGAGGTTGGTTGCTTTTTAAGCAATGATGGTGAAAAAGAGAATTAAAGGAAGAATAGGACCTCTGCTGGGGAGGAAGAGACATGCATTTATTAAGCACTTACTATGTGTGCTAAGTACTTTACAAATATTATCTCATTTGATAGGACCAGATAGAATAGTAACCAGAGAGAAGGCTAACCACCTTCAACTCTTGGTTTATTTCTAATTTCTCTCCCAAGGAGAATCATCTTTGGACCGGGAAGGACAGAACAGCATTGCTAACAGGCTAAGTATAAAGGTGATCAGAGAGCACTTAGCTGTTCTGGATGAGTTCAAGTGGTCAAACTCAAGAAGGATGGACAACTTAGGGAACTGACAGATAGGATAACTGAGCCACTTCCAGGGATCTCAGAAAGATCTTGGAAAAAACAGATGCCACAGGGCAGAAGGAAGGCAAACATTGTCCGTATTTAAAAGGAAAAAAAAAAGAAACCCATAAACCATAGTTCAGGAATCTTGACATAAACACCTAACAAAACTCTAGAACATGTAACTAAAGTTATGGCAAGTAAGTGTCCCAAAAATGACATCAGGGTTCCAAGATCTTAGCAAACTGACCTCATTTCTTTCTTTGGCTATAGGCATAGTTTTCCTAGATTCCAGGAAAGTATTTGAAAAAGCCTCTCCTGCTGTACTTGTAGACTAGGAGATATAAGAGCTGATGATAATAGAGCTTAATGGGTCTGAAACTGGTTGAATGACTGGACCCAAAGCACAGTCAGTGATGGTTCAATTGTCAACTTGGAAGGAGGTGTCTCTAGCATGGTGCCCCAGGGATCCCCTCCTAGGTAAACAGTCAGATTCTGTTTACCAATTATATCAGTGACTTGAATAAAAGCAGAGATGGTCTGATTATCAGAATTGTAAATGACACCAAATTGAGGAGGATAGCTATACCAGGGCTTCTTAAACTTTTTCCACTCCCGACTCCTTTTCTCCTGAGAAATTTTTACAAGACCCCGGGTATATAGGTATATAAAATAGGTATACATAACCTTTTACTGTTGCCAAATTTTTTGCGACCCCAACATTCACTTACATGACCCCATATGGGATCAAGACCCACAGTTTAAGAAGCTAGGGCCTAGAGAAAGAAGTCAAATTGTCTAGGGTCATACATCCAATAATATCAGAAGAAGTACTTGAAGTCAGCTCTTCCTGCTCCAGAGTCACCTTTCTATCTGCTATACCAAGCTGTCCCTTAACAAGGATAAATATAAAATCTAACATTTGGGTTCAAAAACTCAACCTCAAACATATAAGATGGTGAAGGCATATCTAGCTAGCAGCTTGTCTAAAAAAGAGATGGAGGTTTTAGTGGACCACAAGCTTAACTTAAATCATCAAAGAGCACAAATGCTAGCTCCCCACCCCACCCCACCCCACCACCACTACGACCAAAAAAAAAAAAAAGCTAATATGATCTTTGGGTACATTAAGAGAGGCAGCAAGTCCTGAAAACAGAGCTGATTGATAGTCCCACTATTCTCTTCCCTGGTGAGAATGCATTTGGACTTTTGTGTGTTGCTCTGGGCACCACATTTTAGATAAAATGAAACTAAAGAGCATTCAGAGAAGAGTAACTAGAATGATGCTACCATATAAGAACTGGGGGTGTTTAATCTGGGGAAAAACTACTTAGAATGGGGTCATGATAATAGTCTTAAAAAATAAGTGAAGGGGGCAGCTAGTTCAAATCCGGCCTCAGACACTTGACACTTAATAGCTGTGTGACCCTGGGCAAGTCACTTAACCCTCTTTGCCCCACCAACCAAAAAAAAAGTGAAGGCCAGAATGGAGAAGAGAGATGGGAATTGCTCAGCTTGGCCCTGGAAAACAGAGCTTTGGTGGAAGCTATTGAAAGGCAGAGTTTGGCTCAAGGGAAGGAATTCCTCCCTCCCTTGACAGAAGGAGTCGCCTTGAGGGTCAGTGGTTCCCCCTCCCCAGAGGTCCTCAAGGAGAGGCTGGACAACCTCCCATCAGGGGTAGTTCAAAGGGGATATGCTTACCCAGGTATGAGTTAGAGTAATGACTTCTGAAGTGCCTTCTAACTCTTGAGTTCTGTGATTCTTTCATAACTTAGTTCAGTTCAACAAATACATGCCTGTGCTGTGGCTAGAACTTTGCTGCCTTCTAAAAGAGTTATTAAAATGACAAACAGGATAGCCCCTGCCTTCAAAGAGCTTCTAGTCTAATGAGAGGGACGACAGACTTTTTTGTTGTTCAGACCCATGATTTCACTGGGATAGGGTACTCCTGGTAAGGAAATGCAGAGCCAAGTAATAAAAAGTCAGGATTATAGGAAGCATTTGTTTCAGGTTAGGATGTGTTGAGTTTGAGGTGCGGGTAGTGTCTCCTTGGCATGCCACCTCTGAGACGTCGACAGTCCCTGATTTGGACAGAGATGCCAACCAATCATCCACCATGAGGACCAAGATAGTTTCAGGTTCAGTGTGAGGGATTATCTTAGACATCAGAAGGAACTTACTGGAAGAAAGATAAATAATTAAGAAAGTAAAGCTGGTCTACCATGGCCTTGTCCATGAGAGACCTCATGGAAATTAGCCTGAATACAAATCTAAATGAAATCACATCTTTTCTCTCTCTTTTTTCACTCTACTGTGGGTGGGCTCTGCCTTCATGGTTTAGGGAGACTGAATAAATATAGTTTCAACTTCAAAATCCCCTTCTTCCTGTGGTTAGGATCAATGACCCCAACAAGCTTAAGAACCCCAAATATCTGGTGTGGGGAAAGGAGCTCTCCTCCAAGGTGGGCCAGGGCTACTTTGCCCAAAGGAGAGGACTGGATAAGAATCTCAGTGTTGATGAGGACTCCAGAGACATGTAGTCCAAACTAGGCCCAAATAAGGGGTTTCCTCTACCATAGTCCTGAGAAGTGGTCATGCAGTCTTCACTAGAAGACCTCCAGCAGAAGGCAAATGCATTACCACCATTCCACTCTGGGACAACTCTTAATTGTTAGGAAATTCTTCCTTACATTAGTCAAAGTCTGTATTTCTGCCACTTCCCCTCCATTCTTTCTAATTCTGCCCTCTGGGCCAAGCAGAATAATCTAATCTTTCTTCCACATGTCAGTCTGTCAGATACTCGAAGACAACAATCCTGTCCCTGTCCTCACCCAGGTGAAAAGCTGTGAAGATCAGTGATCTGTCTGGCTTCCCAGAGACCTGGTCATTATTGGGGGGAGGGGGAGGCTGGAGATCTCACACAGGCCCTTCGATGGGCTTTGCTCAAGTCTGGAGAGAGGAACCATTTGGGGACTTGCCATGTGGTGAGATCTCCCACAATACCCTCATGTTCCTCTTTTTATCCCTTTGTGAGGTTGTTTCTAAGGTTCCCCTTCAAACCTTAGCCTCCGCTTGGAAAGATGGAGAACGAGGTGACCTAGGTGTTACTTTAAAAATCTGCCAGCCCCTTTACAGTGGAGGTCTGTGAATGGTGCCCATCCCGACCCCCACATCCACCCCTTACCCCATCAGCCCCAGATCTGGCCCCAACCTCCCTTGTCTTTCTCTGCCCCTCCACAGCCACCAGGGAGTCAGCCTTTGTCCACGCCATTGCCTCGGCTGGTGTGGCCTTCGCCGTGACCCGCTCCTGTGCTGAGGGCTCAGCTGCCCTCTGTGGCTGCGACACCCGCCACAAGGGCTCCCCAGGTGAAGGCTGGAAGTGGGGGGGCTGCAGCGAGGACGTGGAATTCGGCGGCATGGTGTCCCGCGAGTTCGCCGATGCCAGAGAGAACCGGCCTGACGCCCGCTCAGCCATGAACCGTCACAACAACGAGGCAGGGCGGCTGGTAGGTGGAGGCCTGCGGCTGGCCCCTGTGCCAGCCTCCTCCTCTCAGTCCTCTCCCCCCCTCACCCATCTCCCCCACCCTCCATTCCCTTCATCACCCTTCTGTCCTCCTGAATCTCCTCTCTTTAGCTCCCAATTCTAACACCATCCTCTCATTTTCCTAGTCCTTCTACTTCCTTCAATCCCCCACACCTCTTTTCTCTACTCCTTCCTTTGACCACTACCTCTTGGCTCAGCCCCCCACCCCACCCCTTCATTTGCTCCCAGCCTTCCATATCTGCTTCTCTCTCTTTCTCTCTAAGTATTTCACCTTTCTCTACTCCTTCTCTGTCTCTCCCTAGTCAGACCCTCTCAGAGTCACACACAGCTAGAGGCCTGGCCTAAGGGGCCTTCCTTAGGTCCTCGAAAACAGTGGAGTCCTCCATTTTTCCTGTCTTCTTGGTTCATATTTAACTCCCTGAGACTCCATGATACAGTGGGGAAGAAGGTGAAGACATGGTCTTTTAGGGTATGTTCACTGGTTGGCATTTCCTCTGTCTAGACTAGGTAGAACTGTCAGCCTCTCAGAGATAGCACACCAAGTCCCTCCCTGGATGCCACCCTCCTCCCCACCACAATCTCAACATGTCCTAATCTGAAGCTAAGAAGTCCCCTACTCCTGACCCTGGGGCCTTGAACTGTGAGCTAGGGAATGGAGCCAGGATAGTGGAGTAAATGGGAGAAGACCTCCAGCAGTGAAGAAATCACTGGGTCAGTCATAGCTAAAAGAGATTTGAGTGACAGGAAGATTTTGGAAACTGTGGCCCCACCCTCCACTCACCAAAGTTCTCTTTAGGAAGTCCCCTCCCTTGAATCTAACTAGCTTTGGGATTCCCATCCCAAGCCCAGACAGAGGGAGGGACCTGACTCTGGTCTCTCCCTGCATTGGTCCTCACTCCCTCCTTAGCAAACTGAGTCTCAGAGAGGTTATTTTGACTTGTCCAGAGTCAAAGAGCCAAATAAATCCCTGGGTGGGCTCTTAAAGGATTAATAAATCAAATCATTGTCTTCATTGAGCACTTGCCCTTTATCCAGCTATATTATAATGGGGAAGGAGAAGAATAGAGAAAGCAGAAGGGTAGCCCCCAGTCTAGTTGGGAAGCCATGCCCATCCACCCATAAAACAGAAAATGGTATGAGTGTGTATCAGCAAGGTTGGGATTACTTAGCCACTTAGTGTGATGGGGGCTCAGGTGAGGGAAAGAGCCCCATGGACTCCTGAAGTAGTCAATGAAGGGGCAACTAGATGTCGAAGTGGATAGAGCACCGGCCCTGGAGTCAGGAGAACCTGAGTTCAAATCCAGTCTCAGACACTTAACACTTACTAGCTGTGTGACCCTGGGCAAGTCACTTAACCCCAATTGCCTCACAAAAAAAAAGTAGTCAATAAAGACTTCCCTGAGGCAGGTGGACTATGGAGAGATTTGTCACCCTCCCCTCCCCTCCCCTCCATCCTAACAGAGCAAGAACAGGTGCCCGATTCAACAAACAGTTATTAAGAGCTTGTCTGTGTATAAACTACTGTGCTGGGCCCTGAAGAACACAGAAGGGTGAAATAAGGCTCCATCTCACTGTCTGGGACCTGTCATCTAGTAAGAGAGAGTCAAGGTGTAGCCTGGAAGGGAAGCAATCCTACGTCCAAGTGTAGGCTCATAAGGTCATTGAGTTAGAGCTGAAAGGCATCATAGAAGTCATGGAGTCCACTCATCCCCAGTGAGATAGATAAATAGAGATAGATCAAGTTACTTGCCCAAAGTCATACAGGGAGTGACAGAGCCAGGCTCTGATATCCTACCACCAGTACCCTGGTCCTCTGGTTTCAAATCATGAGCCCTTTCTACTGAGCTTAATTGCACAGAAGAAGAAAATAAGGCCCAGGTAGGTAAAGAAATTTGGGATCATAGGATTTAGAACAGAAAGGGTCCTTAGGAATGATTGAGACCAGCATTCCTCCCCACCCCCTCACACTGTTTAGCTGTTAAGTGTTTTTCCCACAATAACACAAACCAGCAAGTGGCTGAGCCAGGATTTGAACCCAGGTCTTCTGACTCCAAATATAACCCTCATTATATTCTACCATGCTGTCACAGTCATGCCTAAGCTTGAAGGGTGTGCACACATCGAAGGGTGTGCAGGGCTATGGAGGCATTCAAAGCTGTATGGGCAAAGCCACCGAGACGGGAAAGTTTGAGATGTGTTTATGAATTGTTGGATCTGCATGAACTCACTAGAGGCAGGGTGATAGAAAGGGCAAAAATGATAGATTGGGAGAATACTTGTATAACTTACAAACTTTTGGGCCTCAGTTTGCTTATCTCTCAAATGGGGGAAGAGAGGCGAGGGGAGGGAATTAAACTAGACAGCCTTTGAGGTACTTTCTATTAAGTCCATGATTCCTATGACTTACCCAGTTTAACTGAGTCATAGAGTATATAAAGGAAGAGACTGGAAGAATCAGTCGAGACCAGGCTGGGATCTTGAATGCCAAGTTAAGGAGTTTAGACTTTATCCTTTGGACAAATGAGAACCTCAAAAGGTTTATAATCCTAGGAGTATGCTGAGAGTTGTGCTTGATAAAGATTCATCTGGCAGTGTGTGAAGGATAGACCAAATGGGGAGGCACTAAAGGCAAGGAGACCAATTGGGAGGCTGGTGCAATAGACCAGGTGAGAGATATAGAGGTCGTGAGCTAGCCCGGGGGCCAGAGGGAGGGAGAAAAGGAGGCAGCGATCTAGAATATGCCACAGGGCTAAAAGCAGGTGACAGCTTGGCTGTTGTGTGGTGAGAGAAGGAAGAGTCAAAGGTGATTCTGAGGTGTCTCCAGGAGGGGAACAGGGAAACAAATTGCAAGGGGCTGAAAGGTGAGTGGGTGTCAAAGATGGAGAGGCAGCAAGTATCAACAGCACTTTCTAAGAGTTTACTGGTGAAAGGGAGGAGGATACAGCAATAGCTTCAGGGAATATCAGGGTCAAGGGAAAGAAAGGGAAAACCTGAGTATGTCTGCAGACAGCGGTGAATGAGCCAATAGAATGGGAAAGATGGAAAATCCAAGTCCCTGCAGGCCCAGAGAAGAGGAAAGGGGCTTAAAATAAAACAGCCCGGATTGTGGTCAGACTTAAGAAAAAATGTTCCCACTGTCAGGAAGCTCTATCCCTGGAATAGAGTGCCAGGCAGAGTGGGGAGAACACAAACAAAGTCAAGGGAGTGGAGAAAAAGAATTGGAAGGGAAAGATGGATACTAGGCTAACCGGTGGAAGGGAGCCTCCCGATCACCCTATCTAGTACAGCCCCTTCTTTTGACGAAGGAAAAAACTAAGGCCCAGGGAGTGCCTTGCCCAAGGTAGTGACATAAAGCCAGGATTCCAAGGCCGGTGGATCTTCTAGCCCCAGTCCGGCCCTCTTTCCATTGGTTTGAAAGTCTCAGACACCCACAACTTTCCTTGTACATCCGGTACACATCCCAACCCCCGCTGGGATCATTTTGCCACCACCAACATAATCAAGGCAGAGACAGAAAGAGGCCTGACTGGACTCAGACAGGTTCAAATCCTCACTCTTCTATTTACTACTTGTGTGACCCTGACCAATTCACTTCCCCCTGGACCTCAGTTTACCCATCTGCAAGATGAGAGGGTTGAATTCAATGGTCTCTTGGTTCCCTTGCAGCTCTAAGTCTATGATCCTGTCATCTTTAAGGTCCCTTCCCCGATCTGAGTCCCAATACCCTGTGTCTCTCCTGCTCTCCCACCCCAGCCCAGCCCAGCCCACCCCCACTAACACGCGCAGACACGCGCGGAGCTGGGCTGCCACTGACGTCCTCCCTCCCTTCCAGGCCATCATTGACCACATGCACTTGAAGTGCAAATGTCACGGGCTATCGGGCAGCTGCGAGGTGAAGACCTGCTGGTGGTCGCAGCCCGACTTCCGGGCGGTGGGCGACTACCTGAAGGACAAATACGACAGCGCCTCGGAGATGGTGGTGGAGAAGCACCGCGAGTCGCGGGGCTGGGTGGAGACGCTGCGGCCCCGCTACAATTACTTCAAGGCGCCCACGGACCGGGACCTGGTCTACTACGAGAACTCGCCCAACTTCTGCGAACCCAACCCCGAGACCGGCTCGTTCGGCACCCGGGACCGCGCGTGCAACGTCACCTCGCACGGCATCGACGGCTGCGACCTGCTCTGCTGCGGCCGCGGCCACAACACCAGGACGGAGAAGCGCCGGGAGAAGTGTCATTGTGTCTTTCATTGGTGTTGCTACGTCAGCTGCCAGGAGTGCACGCGGGTCTACGACGTCCATACGTGCAAATAGGGCCGGCCTGGCGCGGGGAGCGGGCCGGGGGCGGGCCGCCTTCCCCCACCCCGGAGAAGACCGACTGGAGGATGCTCCTGGTCCTCGGTCCCGCCCGCCCTCCCGCCCCTCCCCACCCCAGGGCCCTAAAGAGGAAGAGGTCATAGGATTTAGAGCCGGACGGGACCTCGGACAACGTGCCGTCCAACAACCTCATTTTACAGAGGCCCAGAGAGGGGAGGTTCACACAGATGGCAAAGGGACAGATCTGGGATTCAAAACCATCTCTTCTGACTCTGTCAAGCAGCTGTTTTTGCGGGGCCACACTCTCTGTATTATCAAATCAGGCATGAGGGCACTCCGGAGTCTTGTTGTTGTTGTTGTTGTTGCTGTTGGGGATGGGGGCGGGGGGCATTCTGGACTGTGTCCTGCTGTGGAAACTCCCCTCCACCCGTGCAGCTCAGCAACTCATCTGCAACTTATAGTCTTAGAGAGCTGCCTGGGGGCCCCGCCGAGAGGCGATGTCACACTGAAAAGTATCAAGCTACACAAACGCAAGGTCCTGATATTATAGGATCCTTCCTAGGAAAAAAGTAGGATCATAGGGTTTAGAGCTGGAGGGGACCTGAGGGACCATCCCGACCAAGCCCCTCGTGTTCCAGAGGAGGAAAATGAGGCCAGAGAAAGGAAGTGACTCGCTCAAAGTCACACAGCCAATAAGTAGTAGAGGTGAGGACTTCAACCTGGGCCCTCTAACTCAAAATCCAATCTCCTGGCTTTCTTCAGGAGCTGGGGGAAAGAAAGAAAAGAAGGTGGGTCTTGGTGGACTAGTCTACTAAAGGGGGTGAGGGACAGGATCCTGTGGGACTTCCCCAGAGAAGCTTGCCCTACTCGCTTATCACTGTGGTTTCTACCCCTCCATCTCTGATGAGATCAAAGTTCCCAAGGGTTTAGGAATAGGATCTCTTCTGCAGATTGGGGTGGGGGTGGAGGGTGATACTAAGAAGGTTGTTTCTGCCCAAGGTCCTTGCCCACCAAGTCATATCCCTTTCCAATTTGTTCTGCTTGTCCCCAGATATCAGAATTTGGGGGGAGGGGGGCAGAGGGGCAGGAGAAGGAGTGTGGAGAGAATTGCAAGAAAGGCAGATTCCACCTCAATATAAGGGGAAATTTCCTAATCATTAGAACTGTCCAAAAGGGGAATGGCCTACCTCTATGGAAGTCTCCAATGGATGACTACTTGTCCGATGTTATGGAGGGCAATCAATCCTGTTCACATAGGAGTCAGATGACTTGGAATGCCTCTTCCAGCTCTGGTACCTTATGAGTGGCCAAGAGGGTTGGGCTGGGGTGAAGATGTCAACTTGAATGCATCTTTTGTAACAGTTGGGAGAAAGAGTCCCGAAGCATGGGGTGTCCTGAAGCCACAGTGGGGGGATCACTTGTTGGGGCTATGGTAAAGAAAGTGCCTGTTTCGAGTTGCTGCTGGACCAGATGTCCTCTGAGGCACCTAAAAGCTCTAAGATGCCAACCCTGAGGTGCTGTCATCCCAAAGCAAGACCCTGACAGAAGTGTGGATCCTCTGGGATCCCAATCCACCCCAGCTCCACAGTGGGATCACCAGAAGAAACCACAAGCTTTCAGCCACATTCAGACTAGTTCCCAGAAGCACCACGAGTCTAGAGACTTATGATCCTCAGCTGGTCAAGGAGTCATACCAGCTGGCTCATAAAACTGCATCTTCATTCATTTCCACCAGAACACAGTGTGTCTAAATTGATGTGCACATGTGTGCCCACTGGATGTCTTCCTTGATCTCTTTGCCATTTGGAGAGGTAGGGGGAGGTTTCCTCTGTAGTCACTGGAGCATGCCCATCAAAACAAGATTTCTGTTATGTCTTTCTGGGATATGGAATTCTGATTTCTTAGCTATTTATTGACCACCTTCAAGAGTCAAGAGATGGCTCTCCTAAAAACAAATGGAAATTGAACCCCTAGGGTTGGCACAGGCCCTCCTTAGTCATACCTAGTTTTCCCCAAAAGAAATATAACCCACAAGTAGCTACCAAGGTTGATAGGGTCGAGGGAATTGTTTCTCCTATTCTAGCTTTCTCTGTACCCCAACTTTGAGGACCTTATACCCACTCATTCCATGGTTACATAGAATGCTTCAGGGTCCTTCCACTTTCCCTACCCCAGGTACTTTTCCCCAACTTCCCCAGTGCCATCTCCAAAGAGAAGAAAAGGAGGAGAACTTGGCCAATTGAATATTTGCCTCAAAGTCATTGACTTGGGACCATGCGATCTCCTTCCAATTCAATATTCAGGCATCCTCATTAAAGGCAGATTTGATGTGAGCAAGGGTCTCCCTCCTCTTCCCATCCCCTAAAACAACTTGATGGGCTGCATTCAGCGTGGGGAGTCACCAAGCAAGGACCTCTGAGACCGAGTTATTATTCTTCCCATTCTGCAGTAGTTCTTCCATGCCTCCATCATCCCTCACCACCTCCATTTTCTTTCTCGGACAGGTCATTAGACTCAGTGGGATAGTCTGAAAGTCAAGCCTATCATGGTTCCTGGGGGATGGGGAGGAAGCTTTTGCATGTGTGCATGTGCGTACATGTCTAGATGTCCCAGTTCTTTCATTTCTTCTCTTCCTTCTCTACTTTGATCCTGGCCTTGAAACAAATTCCCTGAAACCTCGACCTGACCATGCAGAGGCTGGGGCAAAGCCATCTGGTGTGTGGGTGATTTGTGAAGTTTGATTCTCTGAGTGACGTTTCCCTTCCTGGTTCTTCATATGGAAAATGGAGCTAATGCCAAATTGGGTCTTTTCTTCAAGGCCTCAGTTTCCCCTGGTTTTCCGTTCTGCCCTTGCACTCCCATCACTGATAAATGTGAAACTGGTTCTTAAGACTTCCAGCTCTCTAGCTGGGACCCTGGCCCTCCATGGTCAGGAACGGGGGCCAGGGTGGGACTGGTAGGACACATGCAGTTTGCAAAGAGAAAAATTTGCAGGCAATTGAGGGAGGGTGACATAAATTCCTCTTCCTTTTTTAATTTTAAACTTTTATTTTAAATGCTGCTATATCCACCATACACTGGAGCTAGACAAACAGACAAAATTTATTTTTTTCTTTTCTTTCTATGAAAGAAATTGTTTTAGACTTAGCTTTAGGAAATTTTTAAAAGAAAAAAAAAGAAATGTGAAGTTGTATGTTCAATTCCCAAGGTTCCAGGAGCCTGGGTCCAGGATCTCCCTGGAATGTGACAAACGGTGCTCAGGGAATCCCTGGATGTCATCTGATAGAACTTCTGGGAGAGGGTGGGGCCTTCTGAGCCTTGGCAATACTTGTGATCATTGGCTCACTACTGTGTGTGAGAGGACACAGCAACGTCTGAGAAGAGGACATGGGCGGGCTTCTAAGCCCCCAAGCTCTGTGGTCCTTAGCTCCCCCAGTGTGGGGAGAGAAAAATCAAGGCCATTAATTCTCTGCCCCACCCTCCCATTCCTGAACCTCTGGAATCTGACATAATAGCAGGGGAGGGAGCCCCTATCACTGAGAAGAGCATGGCTCTGGGAACCAATACAGAAAGGGGATGGGATAAGGTGAACTGGGTTCTCACATTTGCTATCCAGCTACTAGAAAAGTCTTCCTTAAGCCCTTCTGCAAGTCCAGAGATTCTGGATCTTGTACATTTTCCTATCCAGTTCGAATCTTGCCCTTAATTATCTCCGGGGGGTCTAAGACCATGGGAAGCCAGCAGAGCATTGTAGACTGGAATGGGAGTCAATAAACTTGGGTTCTATTATTCACCCCACTGTAATACCTCCTGCCTTTCTATGTGACCTGGCCCTCTATGATATGGGGAGCTTCATCCTTGCCCCTCTGGGCTTCTTGGAGCTGGTGGTGCTATGCAAGATGAGACTTGGAGTTAAAAATACCTTTAGTAATTCAGCAAGTGTTCTGCTGCTGCTGGTTCATGCCATATCAATGTTGGGATGTCCCCATGCAATGGGATAACTAAGGGAAGTAATGAGCTTCCTACCCCGTGAAATCCGCAAGCAGAGATAGGATGACCAGAAATGTTGTAGAGGGGAAACCAGTAAGATCATATTACCTCTGAGGTCCTTTTCAACTCTGAGATTCAATAAGACGATATATTCCAAATGGTTTGGCTGAGATGGCCGAGATACCTGATAAGAAATGAGAAATCTGCCAAGTTCCCCTTCCTGGTGAGTGCTCCTTTGCTCAAAGGGGACCCTCCTCTGGAGGGAGGATCTATCGACACCTTCTGCATCCCCAGCCTCTTGTCTTGGTTCAGCCACATCTCTCCCTTCCCTGGGAACTTTGGGCCCTGAGATCTTCTGTTCCATTGGCCTAGATTTTCAGGGCAGCCTCTGGGCTTATGGGAGAGAAGCCTGATTCCTTGTCTCATACATACTCCTCATTGTCCCTTCCCTAAAGTTCACAAGGGGACTCAAAGTTGGTTTGATGTTTTCCTTGACTCCGGCCAGGACCTTGTTAGTTTCTTCTGGGTGACAGGAAGTCATGGACATGGCCAACCCAGGAGTCACTGTTAGCTCTTCCCAGGGCCTCCTTCTAGCCATTTCCATCTCAATTGCCCAGGCCCTAACCACCCAGAGAATCTTCTGTCTCCTCCCTTTCCCTACATTAGAGATTATAATAATTCCTATTTCTATAGCACTTTAAGGCTTGCCAAGGACTTTCCTCAGAATGACCAACCCCATAAAGTGGGCGAGGCAAAGAGTGTCATCTCCAATTTATAGATGAGGAAACTAAAGATCAGAGAGAGGGAATCGATTGGCTCACACTATTACTAAGTGGCTGAACAGGGGTTTAAACCCGGTGTCTTCTGACTCTGAGTCTCATGTGCTTATAGTGATACCCCACTTAGCAAATGTCAGAGCTGAAAAGGTTCCCCAGAGGTCATCTGGTCCAACCCCTTCATTTTACAGAAGAAGAAAATGAGTCACAGAGAGGGAAAGCATATCACCTAGGTCACATAGCCAGTCAGTGGTAGACCTGGGTCTTGGCCCCATATCTCCTGACTCCCAACCCAGGGTGATTCTTACACCAAAGTCTCTCCCTTAGCAGACAGGACTGTTGTTGTGAACTGGGCTCCATCTACTGCTCTTTCTCTATGTCTACAAGTACTACACTCTCCAAGTTTCCCCCAGCCCCTCTGCCTCATCCAACCTGGTATCCCCTGGTTTCTGTACCCATCGGTCATTTCTTCTGTTTGTGGCTTTTTGTTCTTACAATTATTTATTTGACAGACAAGTGTCTTCTGTATTAGGGAGAGTTTATATTTGCAGGAGGTGGTGGAAAACCAAGAGGAAGGGGAAAGACTTCCCTGTCCTCTAAGGCTTTTCTCACCACCACCACTCGCCCACCAGGACATCGGTGATGGACTGGGTCTCTTAAGGCCACAGCAAGTTGTTAGATGTGTTAACTTTATAATGATAATAAAAAAACCATGTGTTAATGTTCAAATACATGTGACTTTGTCGCTGCTCCTTTTCAAAGTCTGAAGGTCAAAACTAGGAATCCATTCCCCCCACAACTGAATTCCAAATCTTAGGAGATGGAGAGATGGAGAGGTCTTTGGGAATCATTTAGTCGTCTTTTTTTTTTTAACAGAAGAAAAGACTAAGTCTGAGAGAGGGAAACTATTTTCCTAAGGTCCTAGGCTAATAAGTGGCAAAACTAGAGATTAGACCATAGGAATTAGCCCTGGAGGCAGGCAGACAGGCAGGTAGGCAACAAGCATTTATTAAGGGTTCCCTACAGGTCAAGCACTGTGATGAGTTCTGGGGATCCAATTACAAGCAGAAAGAAGGCGTCTGCCCTCCAGAAGCTTACATTTAAATTGGAGAAGTCAGGGATAGGGCAGATATGAAGGTGAGGGGATCAGGGGAGGCTTGGGACTGAAGTCTGGGCAGTCAGAAGTACAGCTTGGGAGGAAAGGGAAGGTTGAATGGCCTGTTCCATCCACCCCACAACCCACCAAAAAAAAAAATGGAGGAACTCACTCATGGGAGGGGACCTTTGTGGCCCAGGGATGCTCCAGGGTGAGAAGGCCCCAGATCCTGAAGGGTTACAGGATGAGATTGGCAAATGAAGCCCAGTAAGTAGGAGGATGGGAAGTGGGAGATTTCAGAGGTCATCTAGTTCAGTAGTGTCTTACTCAAAATAGGAAACATCCCTGGGCTGTATAGTGACTTAGAAAACCACAAATTAACAGTATCTATGTTGTAGTTTAAAATTTTTAATGTATTTTAAATTTCTCATTATTAAAATGGATTTTACATTTTTAAAATGTATTTTGTTAATCTGGGTTCAGGCTGCACTAGGGGTTGGGGCAGCTAGTTTGACATCTCTGATCTAGTCCAATGCTCCCATTTTGCAGGGGAAGAAACTGAGGCCCAGAAAGATTAAACAAATCTGCCCAAGGTCAGAAAGGGAGTAAGAATCAGGGTAGGGATTCAAATCCAGGTTCTCTATTCCAAAAACCAGTGAACTTTATCTTGTAAATCAACTAGGATCCTGAGATTTAGAGATGGAAAGGACCTTAGGGAAATTTCATTCTAGCATCTATATCCACTCCCCCCTCCCAGGGACCACCCATCATTCTATAGAAAAGAGAGAATAACTTACCCAAAGGTCCCACAGCTAGAGAAGAAAGTGCAATGCCTGGCTCTGGGAAGCTCCCAGTTTTTATTCAGTTCCTGTAATTGTACTAAACACTGCTGATACAAAGACAAAAATGAAACAGTTCTCTGCCCACTCAGGGAGCTTACGCTCTGCTGGGAGACAGCTGCAAGGTAAACAGACAGGTAAATACAAATTTTATACAAAATAAACACAAGTTTAATTGGGAAGGGAGGAGGAGGATGGGGAAATTTCTCTCTAGGAGGGGGCTATTGAGCTCAACATTGAAAAAAAGACAGGAATTCCAAGAGGTAGAGGTAGGGATGAAGAGAATTCTAGGCATGGGGGAAGAGTCTAAATGGGGAGGGAGGGGAGACAAAAGGAACTGCACAGGAAGCAGGAAGATAGCGGAGGGAAAGACAGGTTTGAATAAGTGTCTAAATGAGCAGGCATAGCTTGGAGGGTCACTGGAATTGAAAAGGAGGAGTCCAGGTGTATGCATTCTCACTCAAGGTCACCCCCAGGACCCGGGGGGTAAAGGGGGACCCTACGGAACCAGGGAAGTGACAAATATTTTTTCTCACATGTACTTTGGTGAACTGAACCACATCAGTCAACCACTACAAAAGCCTTTATTACCTCCTCTCTCTGGCCTGAAGCAGGAGCAAGGGAGTCAAGAGCTGGGCTCTGTCTTCAGTGGCAGCGTTTTCATGCATTGTTTCTTTTTTTTTTTGGTGAGGCAAGACTGGGGTTAAGTGACTTGCCCAGGGTCAAACAGCTAGTAAGTGGTTTAAGATGTCTGAGGCCGATTTGAACTCAGGGTACTCCTGACTCCAGGGACGGTGTTCTATCCACTGTGCTACCTAGCTGCCCCCATGCATGTTTCTTGTCATGATGGTGAAGGCTGAGGAAGGAAAAGTCATCTCTAGCTAGGAGACTCAGAGACCGAGTCCCAGAGGAGAGAGCATCCAGTGGGATTTCAAAAGGGGGAAACAACATTGTCAGGAGGGGTAGAGGAATGTCATGAGCAAAGTCTCAGAATCAGGGAACGACCAGATGTGTGGGTACAACCAGTAGCCGAATTTGACTCACGCATTCATTTGAGGAAGAGAAAGAGAAGTGTTGGGAAGACAGATGGTGGAGGGGCCTTGAATGCCTTGTTAACAAGTACCTTGAGAGAGCTCAACTGGTCTTGAACAAGCACCTTAGATGGCTCGTTTGGTTCAGGATGATGGATTAGTAGGGTGCTTCACAATGATTCAGAGAAGGCCCTGGATGGAGAAAGGGCCTCCAAGGTGGGTTGACAGATGGGTGACAGGGATTAAGAAGGTTTAGAGCAGGGCTAAGGACCCAACGAGTCATGGCTAAGAGTGAACCAAATGTCTCCTCACACATGAGTTGTTGTTTGTCCTTCATTCTTCAAAGAGGACCATGACATTGGGATGATGTCATGACTTGCACTGAATTGGATTTAGAGTGAGGGAGGTTGGCTTGCTCTCACTCTCTCCTCTATAGTCATATGGGGTCCAGTGGCAAGATATACGCTGGATATGGCATGTTTTTAAGGAAATTGAGGTTAAAGTGACTTGCCCAGGGTCACACATCTAGTGTCTGAGGTGAGATTAAAACTCAGGTCCTCTTGACTCCAGGGTTAGTGCTTTTTTATCCACTACACATAGCCTAGGAACCCAACCTTGATTTCCTCTTGGCAAGAAGATCATTGGAAATACTCTTTTCTTTCCTACCTGCCTATCTAACCCTTCTAGAATTAGAGACCGCAGCAGATCCTGAAGGAACTTTTAAAACAGAATGGGGGGGGGGGCAACTAGGTGGCGCAGTGGATAAAGCACTGGTCCTGGATTCAGGAGTACCTGAGTTCAAATCCAGCCTCAGACACTTAACACTTACTAGCTGTGTGACCCTGGGCAGTCACTTAACCCCCATTGCCCCGCCAAAAAAATAAATAAATAAAACAGAATGTGGGAGCTGGAAATGCTGCGTTACCACAGGGTCCATGGTATTTGTTGAATGGATGAATAAGTGAATGAATAAATGAATGAATGATCTCCTCACCCTGGATTCCAGTGCTCTTTCCACTGGAAAAACATACAGAGAGAAAGCAACTGCATCATACTTAGCTGCCTCTGGCCCTCCTTCCAACCTCTCCTTTCCTTCCTTTCTAGTTGTTCTTAAGGTTCTGAATTTCCAGCCCCCTGTCCTGAAGCCAGCTGGCAAGGCCTTGGAAGAGGGCCTAGAAGAAGTGTGAAGAGGGTAGAGAGAGAAAGGGGGTGGGAAACAGATGAATGAAATTGGCTGTGCCCAGTGGCCCCTGTGCAGCCAGGGTGGATTAAAGGACAGACAGAAGAGCTTGGGGAGGGTGGGGGGGGCGCTCTCCCAATCTTCTTAGGCTCCTCTCCATGTCTATAAGAAGGAAAATCAAGTCTATTTACAAAGCTGACCTGATTCTAGATCTCTCCTTAGGACGAAGAGGAACAAAATGGAGAGAGATGGTCGGTGCCAGCTGCATTCCCTGACTCTGCCCCTGTTCCCTGGATCTTGAGGGATGGAGGTGGCAGTGGGCAGAGAAAGGTCAATGAGGGCACTACTGGCATGGATCCTGCTGTTCTTTCCAGGTCACCAGGCCTCAACCCTAGTATCCAAGCTGGAAGAAGAGCTACTTCCTTGGATGAGCCACCCTGATCTGGACCCCTTTTTTCTTCTGCCCTCATGGTCGAGAGTCAGGAGAGGAGTCCCCGATGAGGTACACTGAGGCCTAGAAAAGGGAAGTGGCTTTGCCTAAATTCTCACAGGTAGAGATGGGAAAGTAGGGGTTCACACCCAGATTCTGTGACTCGCGGCGTCCTTTCTGGGGCATCACAGCCTCTCCCAGACAGAAAGCATCTGGTAAGAGAGAGAGGGTCAAGCCAGACCAATTGCAGGCCCCAGAGGCCCAAGCCCCACCTCGGCCCGGAGTCAGGGCAGACTGAGTTCCATTTGCAAGCCAGTTGGCCTCATGGGGACCAGGCCTAGGGGGAGGGGAAGCCGAGGAGAGAGAAAAAAGAAATAAATAATCTCTACCCCTCCTCGGTGGGCGGGGGCCTGATTTAATAGTGTGTTTTCTCTAATGATTAACAAGGAGCCCTTTAATTTGAGAGCTCCCCACGGCAGGGGGACAGGGGTTGGGGGGGGGGTGGCAGGGAGGGGGGGGGGGGGGAGATAAATCGCCTGCAGAAGGGCAGAGCCGGAGAGCCCTGGGAGGGGAGCGAGCCAGCCAGACCAGGCCGAGAGAAGGGCCCTGGCGGGATTAAGGGCCAAGAGAGGGAGGGAGTATTTGTGCCTCGCTAAAGATGGTTTGGGGCTCTATTTGAAAGGGGTTAAGGGGACAAAGCCCCAGGGAAGGGCCGGACAGGCTGGCACCCGGCCCCTGGCGGGGTGCGGGCACAATGCCATCATTATTGCCTACGCCCATTCTCTGGGCGGATTGGCCACCGGCGCGGGGAATCATCAGATTCCTTTAAGGCCCCAGCGGGCAGCCCCGGCGCTTAAGAAAAGGGGAACAAACCCCCGAGGGCCCTGGCGAGCTGGGGAGAAAGGGCCCGGGCCGGTCCCCCCAGGGCCAGGGCACTGGCCCCATTCACCACCAGCACAATGTGCCCTCCTCCCCCCAGCCGAGTGGGCCCCCAACACTCTCAATCTCAATCACACTATTATCCCAGCTGGGGGCTCTGCCCCACCGGGCAAGAGGAGACGGGCTGGGAGGGGGGCACCGGGGAAAGGGGCAGACAATGGGATGGGGGAGCAACCTCCCCTACTTTTTCTGGTTGGAAGCATCCAATTCAGGCCCGGAGCCTGCCTCCTGATCTCAACTCCCAGACAGGCAGGCATCCCACACACATATGCACGCACATCCATATATACAGGGCATACAGATACACCCAAATGTGCACACGCACGCGATATTTGGACACAGAGGCACACAGTACACACAACTACACACAAACATAGCATGCACTCACATGTATGAAACTACACAGGACATGCACACAGACACACAAATGTATACATGCACACGGGTGAAGCCCATATCCGTAAAAATGCATTGTGCACATTCCCCAGAGACATGCAAGACATGAATATACCCATGTGTGCATAGGGACTGTGTTATTTGCCTTTCTTTGCATCACCAATGCTCAGCTCAGCACCTGACAGATACATAGCAAGCACTCACATGTTTGCTGACTGACTGACAGACACAAATGTATGCCCATTCCTCACAAACAAGCCCCCTCTCACACAGTAACCGCCTCTGGGATGGGGTCCACCACCTGGCAGGGGGAGGGGACAAACTGACAACTAAGATGGGGATGCTGGAGGCAGGTTGAGGGGAGGGTTTGTGGAAAGCCATGGGTAGAATTGGGAAGTGTATTCCTCCAGGATCTCTGGGTGACTGCCCAGAAGTCTCAGTGGGCAGGCGATCCTCGGAAAAATTTGAACAGCCTCCCCCACCTCCTTCCAAAGCTCTCTCATGCTCCAGATTTAGGGGAGACTAAGGACTGCCAGGGGAGACAGAGAGGGGCTGTGAGAACATTTCATCTTCCCATCTGAATGCCCATGTACCAAGGCAGGCAGAGGCATGAGTACACACACATACCCGTACACATATAGACATAATATGTGCCTGCACTGTGGAATCACAGAATCTAAGCCCTGGGAGCAGCCTTAGTCCAACCTACATCTTATCAGAAAGCCCTTCCATAGCATCTCTGAAAAATACTCCTTCAGCCTCTGAAGACTTTCAGTACTGGGGGACTTAATACAATTCCACCTTTCAATAGTTCAAATTGTTTTTTAAATATTTTCTTATTTCAATAAAAAAATCTACTTCTCTGCAGCTCCCCACCACTACCTCCTTTGCAGTACTCTTCATTAACAGAATCTCCAAATTTCAGAGTTGGAAAGCACTTCAACAACCACCTAGTCCAGGGGCTTTTGTTTTGGGTTTTTTTGTTTGTTTTTTGTGGGGCAATGAGGTTTAAGTGACTTGCCCAGGGTCACACAGCTAGTATGTGTCAAGTGTCTGAGGCCAGATTTGAACTCAGGTCCTCCTGAATCCAGGGCCGGTGCTTTATCCACTGCACCACCGAGCTGCCCCAAGTCCAGGGGCTTTTAATCTGGGCCCATGGACATTCCTCCCAGCAAAGGGTCCATGGAGAAATTTCAGGGGGTCCATGAATTTGGATGGGAAAAAAAGACATCAAAATAATTGGTTTCCTTTGTAAACAATCCTATGTATTTTATCTTCTGGCATTATTTGGAATTTTTTGGAGAATCCTATGTATTTTATTCAATTCATTTAAAAACACTGTTCTGGAAGGGATCCAAGGGTTTCACCAGACTACCAAAGGAGTCAGTGACACACACAAAAGTTAGGAGACCTTGCCTAGTCCAACTCGTGCTACAATAAGGATCTGCCCTCCCACTCCCACTCCCCCCCTCACCCCTGTCCGGGCCACATACCAGCAAGTGGTTCCTCATTCTTGGCTTAAACACTTCCATGGGAAGGAGCTCCTATTCAGTCCAGTCCGCTTCTGGGCAGTTCTCACTCTTAGGAAGTCCTTCCTTCCATCCAGGTCTCCTTTCTTCCTTCCTCCTTCCGTCCCTCCCTCCCTTCTTTTCTTGCTTCCTTCCTTCCTTCCTTCCTTTTTTCTTTTCTTCCACCCTTCTTTCCTTCCTTCCATCCATCCTTCCTCCCTCCCTCTCTCCCTCCCTTTCTTCCTTTTTTGCCTCCCTTCCTTGCTTCCTCTCTTCCCTCCTTCTTTTCCTTTCCTTTCCTTTCTTCCTTCCCTCAAGCTTAAAATGCCTCTTAGCAACTTCCACCCATCACTTTTCATTGTCCTCTGGGACCAAGAAAGACAATCCCTCTCCCTTAGGACAGTTCTTCAAGTACTTAAAGAGAACCATCATGTCACCCTTGGGTCTTCTCTTCTCCAGGTTAAACCGAACCCAACCTAATGTGGCACAAAGGTCATGATATAGCTTTTATGCTACCCTGGTCTCCTTTGTCTGGATATTCTTCAACACACACTCCGAATAGAATTATAATTCTAAAAATATTATATAAATAAAAAATGATGTGATATAATACAACATAGTGTTAACAGGTTTTATATATGATATAACCATGTAATATAATAAACATAACAATGTAACTATGTAATATAATCATGTAATTACAATGACATGGCTTGTTTCTACCCCTACTCCTACCCCTACACACACACACACACACACACACACACACACACACACACACACACCCCTCTCCTTTTAATTTTGAGGAAGGCATCCCCCTGAGAAGTCATATTCTGGTTGGCTAACTTGCAGTCCTGTGACCTCCGATTTGCCTCCTTGCCTCCAGTTCATCTTGCTAATTGGCTGCACTTTATGTATTAGAGGCTGCTTGCTCCTTTCTTGGCTCCCTCTATTTTGTCTCTTGTGGATTTCTGAGCAATGAAAAAGCTGTTTGTTCTTCCTACATTATACCTATTCCCTGTGGTGTCTAGTGTAATGGATATACTGAGGTAGTCTTCTCTGTCCCCCCTCCTTATTATTTTAATGCCCTTTTGATTAGACTTGCAAAATACAAAATACCTTGTTAGATGTATTCCATCTCCAGGCAAGAAGTCCATCATTTCTACATTTTAAGCCGTGGTCCAGAAATCAGCATCCCATTCTCATACACCATTTTCTTAACCAGTCCCAATTCTTTTGTCTCCTTTCCCCTCACAGGACCTCAGTTTTCCCATCTGTGAAATGAGGGGATAGGACCAGGTCTCTCAGGTACTTTCCAGCTTTAAATCATTTGATCCAAAGAGTCTTACTCCAACATGAAGTAAGCTGGAACTCCCAGCATGAACCTTGCATTATTCATTCTTCCCTCCAAATGTGATGTGTTTGGCAGGAAGTAGGAGGTCCAGGCCAGAGAAAGTCCCTGGTCCTGGGTTTGGCCATCCCTGAACCTTGCTCTAAGCCTGACCTCACACAACCTTGAACCCTGGCTATATCTATCCCTGAACTTGTCAGAGGGGGGAAGGTTGTTATCAGTGCAGAATCGGGGAAAGTTCCACCCTCTGAAAGCATGCAGAGCAAATCTAAGCCCTGTTCCACACGAGACCATTTCAAACACTTGAAGACAGCTCTCATGCTTGTCCTCCCCCCTCCCCCCAAAGCTGTCTTTTCTTCAGGGTGGACATCCCCAGTTCATTCACCTAATTTTCATAGGGAATGGTCTTTCAACTGGCCACCACCCTTTAGACCTCCAATCTGGCAGTGGCCTACCTAGAATATGGCACCCATGACTGAGCCCAATACCTTAGATGTGGTCAAACCAAGCCAGAGGACAGAGGGAGGGTCTGTCACCTCCTGTGTACAAATACCACCTCTGTCAACAAAGCCTACGATCACTTTAGCTCTTTTGATGGTCATGTTGATGTTGAACATCAGCTTTTCCATGTAGAGCGAGGACTAATAACTGGGGGAGGAACACACATACATACATACAATGCACACACATCTATACCCATATACATGTACATGTGCATTAGCTGTGTCTGTATTCACACACACATATGTGGCTGCAATATACAGATCAACATGTGGGTTCTTATCTAGCCATCACTACGCCCTTGTATCTCCTTAACAATGATAAGCACCTGCTGTGTTGGAAAGCTCTTCACACACAGTGTATGCCCTCCAACATGTTGGATCACAAGGTCCTTTGAGTTGTTTCTGGAGGCCTCAATGCTGGCTGAGTGGAGAGAACAGAGAATGCAGCGTTATCTCCTAGGACAGGGCAAGGCAGACCTAGGAGAGAATAGACCTGGGCTAGCAGCTGCCACCAAGGGGCCTTTAAAATATAGATCACTGGAGCTGGCAGAGGCCTTAGAGCTTGTCCTGTCCAACCAGACTCAAGATCCTGTAACTCTGCTTTTGGGTCATTTGCTTTCTCTGTGACTAATAATAATCGGCATAATAGTTAATAAGTAATAACTAAGGGTTAATAACTAACAATAGTTATTAATGGTTAATAACTAGGATTTCTGCAGCACTTTAAAGTTTACAAATATTATATCACTTATCCTCACAACCCTTGGTGGTAGATGCTATTATTATCCTCATTATTTGATGGTGTTCAGTTGTTTCAGTCACATCCGACTCTTTGTGATCCCATTTGGGATTTTCTTGGCAAAGATACTGGAGTGGTTTGCCATCTCCTTCTCCAGCTCATTTTACAGATGAGGAAATCGAGACAAACAGGGTTAAGTGACTTGCCCAGGGTCAGCAGCTAGTAAATGTCTGAAGCTGGATTTGAATGCAGTTCCCCCTGATTCCAGGTCCAGGATAAAGTTCAAACTCCTTAACTTTGGCCTTCAGTGCCTTTACAGTCTGGCCCAGTTCTTCCCAAACTAGGTTGAGCTCCTCCAATTGCACCCCTACACATTTCTCTAGCATTTTAAAGATTACTAAGTACTTTCCTCCCAATCCTGTGAAGTCAGTAGGGCATGATTATTTTCCACGTGAGGAAACTGAGGCCCAAAACAAGGATTTTGAGTCACACTGCTAGAAAACATCAAAGCTGGGATTCAGGTTCAGATCTCTGGACTCCAAATTCAAGTCGACATTTCTTTTTTCTTCATAAATATGTTATTTGTTGATGCTCCTTGTCAACATCTTCCCAATAACTTCCCCACCTCTTCATTTGCCACCACAAACAGAACTGTAACACAAAGAAGCCAAGTTAAAAAAAGTTTCCACATCTGATAAATGTATGCCACCTTCTGTTTCCATAATCTACCAAATCCAAGCAAAGTGGTAGAAATAACAGTGTTGGCCTTGGAATAGGGAGGTCCCGAGTTCAAATCCTGTCTCAGATACTACCCAAATCTCTTGACCCCAGTTTCTGCATCTGTAAAATAATAGCACTGGACAGCTGGGTGGCGCAGTGGCTAGAGCACTGTGCCTGGATTCAGGAGGACCTGAGTTCAAATCTGGCCTCAGGCACTTGACACTTACTAGCTGTGTGACCCTGGGCAAGTCACTTAACCCCAAATGCCTCACCAAAAAGTAAAATAAAATAAATAAAATAAAATAAAATAACAGCACCTACATAACAGGGCTGTTGTGAGGACAGAAAGAAATCATATAAATGAGATCATGTAGAATTACCTTGAAAACCCAAAGGGGTCATAAGTGTGCTGTCTGAATCAAGAAGAAGGAGGCAAACTGCACCATCAATCCTCAGAAGCCAGGACCATTCAATGTCTAATGTCTTTCACAGTTGTTTTCTTTACATTGTGGTAGTCACTATGGAGATTGTTCTTCTGGTTTTGCTTCCTTGGGTTCATCATCCATTCCTATGAGGCCTCCCAGGTTTCCCAGAATTCTTCATATCGGTCTTTTCTCATGGCATAATAAGATTCCATCACATTCCTATACCTTGGTTGGTTCATCCCATCTTTGATCAATGAGCACCCACTTTGTTTCCAGTTTCTTGCTGCCACAGAAAGTTCTGCTGTCGTTTTCCAACCTGCTTCTTACCCACCCCCACGTACACCCCAAAAAAGTAAAGAAGGGTTGCTAGCTGTGTGACCCTGGGCAAGTCACTTAACCCTCATTGCCCTGAGGGGAATGTGTTACTGGGTAGAGGATTGTTTCAGAGGAAGAGTTTGGTGTTGAAGAAAGAAACAGAGGAGGGAGGGGTATAAAGGTGTAGGAAAAGGAATTTCCAAATACCCTCTTCCCATCAATCAAGAAAAATGGATTTGGTGTTCAAATCTGTCGCTGTGTGACATTAGAAAAGCCACCTCCCCCTCTGGGCCTCAATATGATCCTCTGTTCTTAGCTTGGGGTCTATGGACCTCCAATACAGAAAGATTTCAAGAGATCTGTGATTTTAGATAAGAAAAAAGAATTACATCTTTATTTCTCCAAACTTTTAGGTGGTGCAATGAATGAATAACATTGGACTTGCCACAGGAAGACCTACATTCAAATCTGGCCTCGCAAACCTACAGCAGCTATGTGATCTTGGGCAGGTCACTTAGCTTCTTTCTGCCTCAGTGTCCTTATCTGTAAAATGAGGATAAAAATAACACCTATCTCCTGGGACTGTCATGGAGATAAAATGAGATGATAGTTGTAAAGTGCTATAGAAATGCAATCAAAAGAAAGAAAGAAAAAAAAAAAGGAATTTAAGTGGATTCCTGGAACAAGTGACAGATGCTACAAAAGGATGACAAATTGAGTGAAGGGAATGGCGAACAATCTGGAAGATGGAGTGCATTTGAGAGGACACGGGGTAAGGTGAGATGAAGCTGAAAAATGTTCAGTGTGCACTGGGGTGTGGAGAACCTGGAATGTCGGGCTAAAGAGTTTGTATTTTATCCTAGAAGCCAAGGAAAGGTCTTGAAGCTGTTGTTGTTGTTGTTTATGGGAGAGGGACATGAGCAAGCAGTCCTGTGCTTTAGAGAAATCCCTGTGCGGGTAGGGACTAGATTGGAGAGATGTCCAAAGCAGAGAAAACATTTAGGAAATTATTGTAATAATCATTACTGCAAAAATGTGAGGACCAGAATTCTTCATCTTTTCATGTGTGTCAAGGACCCCTCTGGCAATCTGGTGAAACCTAAGGACCCCTTCTCAGAATGCCTTTTAATTAAATTTCATTTTTCCAATTTTCAAACTTTTTTGTCCGTTTCCCTTTTCCTTACCCAAAGTGTTCGTGTTGGGGCAGGGTGAGAGGTGGGGGGTGGGGGGAGTAGTGGCAGGCAAGGCAGGAAGAAATCCCTTGTAACAAGGAACCATAGTCAAGCACAACTGTTGACAAATGTGTGTCTCATTCTACACATTAGTCCATTGCTTCCCTGGGGAGGGAGAAAGGGAGCAAACATTTGTTAAATACTTGCTATATGCCTGGCATGATGCTAAGTACTTCACAAATATTATCTCTGTAGAAAACTGAAGGAAATGCTAAATTTCAGTTCGAGATTAGTAAAAAGAAAGATTCATTTTTCCCATCCAAGTTTACAGACACTCTCCCTCCCCATAATCTATTCATGGACTCCAGGTTAAGAAGTCCTGGGAAGGGGCAGCTAGGTGGCACAGTGGATAAAGCACTGGCCTTGGATTCAGGAGTACCTGAGTTCAAATTCGGCCTCAGACACTTGACACTTACTAGCTGTGTGACCCTGGGCAAGTCACTTAACCCCCATTGCCCCGCAAAAAAAAAGAAGTCCTGGGAAAGGAGAACCTGAAACCCAGTGCTAATTGCATTAATTGGAGAGAAGGTCTCATGGAAGAAGAATCCACCATACTTGGCACCATATTGGCTATGGAGGATGAGGGAGAGGAAAGAGCCAAAATTCTGAGGCTGCTATCCTGAGTGACTATTTAGTCAACGGAAATAAGAGATCAGAGAAGAGGGTCAGTTTTAGGCAGGTAAGACAATGGGTTCTGTTTTAGACAGGTTGACTTTGAGGAACCAGTGGTTCATCTAGGTAGGAATATCCCCAGGCAGTTGGCAATGGAGACCTGGAATTCAAGGAAGAGATTAAAGATGAAAATGATTATAGATCTAAGTGTGTGTCATCAGTTTCCTCAATCTGTGAAATAAGGGGGTTGGACTTAATGATTTCCAAGTTTCCCCCAGCTCTAACAATCTAGGAATCTAGGCAGTGGGCATGAATGTGGCCTGTCTGTCTGTGGAGCACTGGAAAAACCAGCAGGGAAGGACTGAGAACTCCCCAGCTGGCTCAGCCTTGGGCTCTTGGCTAATTAGCCCTCCCCCACTGAGTTTCCTGCCATGGTCATAAAACCAGGGTAGCTCATTGGTGTGGTAGCCAACCCATTCTCACCGTCAGCCAGGCCTGGCATTGGTAAAGTAACCCCAAACCCTGTGTCAGCACTAGTGTGTGACCCCATTCTCAAGATTAGGAAAATAATCTTGCCCCAGACACACAACATGCCCAAGATTGGGAACAAGGAGGGGGAAAATGGGAAGGAAGGAGAGGAGAGATGTTAAAGCTTTCCTACAGAATGGCCTCCTCTATTTAATACTGGCTACCTAACAACATTATAGTGGTGGGCACCTAGAACAATTCACTCCACATCCCTGATATCTGTGGTAATAAAACACAGTGCATTTCCACAAGGTTTTGAGGTATACAAAGCACTCTTCTTAGGACAGTACTGAGTGTGAGGTACTGCGTGAATATTATTACCCTCATTTTTACAGATAAGAAAACTGAGATTCAGATAGGGAAGTGAATTACCAACAGTCACACAACTAGGAAATCCCAAATAGCACCCTATTCTTTTATTTCAAAATGAATTCTCTATTTGGACAGAAGAGCTAAAAAACTAGCCTTTTGACCAGAGACAAGTCATTCATCTCCACCATGCTTACCTTCCAGGGTTGTTGAGAGGAGTCTAGAACTTGAGTTCCGATCACAGCTCTGCCACTTCATTGAACTTGGAGGGTCACCTTAATTTCCTCATCTATGAAATGAAGGAATAGGACTTAATAATCTCTAAGGGTTGCTAGCTTTGTGACCCTGGGCAAGTCACTTAACCCTCATTGCCCTGAGGGGAAAAAGAAAAAGAAAATAATCTCTGAGGGTCCTTCAGGCTCTAAATCTACAATCCTAACCTAGTAATAAAAGCACTTTTATTGTCACTACCAGAAGCGTTTTGGGATGGATGAATGCATCTGCCAGATGATACATGCAGTTTTCCAAGGAGCCACACCGTCTTCCTCCCCACAACTAAGGAACCAATAAATGGGGGACAACCCTGCTAACTCCCAGAAGCAGAAGTGACTGGGCTGAAAGTCTGAACAAGGTAGGGCAAGGGGCCTGAGCAGGACAAAAAGAGGGAAAGGCTCCTCTCCACATCACTTCCCCACCTCCTAGAGAAAGCAGTGACTGCTCTGACCATCTCAGGCCTCAAATGGAGTTTTGTATGCCCCTCTCTGATACCTGTCATGTAATATTGTGAATTATAATTAACGGTGTTTGAGGCTAGCCTCCCCTCACTAGGCTCATCCTTCCTTTGGCTTTTACATTTAGAACCTGGCTCCTACCTACCTTTCCAGTCTTCCCACACTAACCTTCACCCTCTGTGTACTCTACAATCCAGTGATCTCAGGCTTCTTGCATTTCTTCTTTTTAAATTAAATTAAATTTAAATTTTTTTCCAATAACATGTAAAGATATTTTTTGAGTTCTAAATTTTTCTCCCATCCTCTCTTCCCTCCCTACTCCTGAGGCCAACAAGCAACCCAATATAGGTTATACGTTAAACACATTTCCACATTAGTCATGTTGTAAGAGAAGAATCAGAACGAAGGGGGAAAAATGCAAGAAAGGATAAACAACAATAACCAAAAAAAGCAGCAACCAAATTGAAAATAGTCTGCTTCAATCTGTATCAGACTCCATAGTTTTCTTTTTCTGGATTAGAGCATTTTCCACCATGAGTCTTTTGGGCATTGTCTTGGATCATTGTATTGCTGAGAAAGAGTTAGTCTTCACAGTTGCTCATCCCACAATGTTGTGATACTGTGTACAATTTTCTGTGTTTTTCCATTTTTTTCTTTCTTCTTTCTTTTTTTTTTTTGCTGGCAATGAGGGTTAAGTGACTTGCCCAGGGTCACACAGCTAGTAAGTGTCAAGTGTCTGAAGCTGATTTGAACTCAGGTCCTCCTGAATCCAAGGCCGGTATCTCATCCTTGCACCACCTAGCTACCCTTCTTTCTTGCTGTTTTCTTTGTTTTTTTTTTTTTTGGTGGGCAATGAGGGTTAAGTGACTTGCCCAAGGTCACACAGCTAGTAAGTGTCCAAGTGTCTGAGGTCAAATTTGAACTCAGGACCTCTGGAATCCAGGCCGGTGCTTTATCCACTGTGCACCTAGCTGCCCCCTCTTACTGTTACTTGAAGAAAACATTCTATCATCAGACTTCATCAATTTCACTGGCTTCCCTCTATGCCTGCAATGTTCTTCCTTGTTCCTTCCTCTTCCTGGCTTCCTTCAAATCAGCAAAAATCCATCCTTCTGCAAGATGCCTTCCCTGGTCCTTCTCAATGCTAGGTTCCTCCTTCTGAAATAACCTCCAATTCATCCTGTACGTATTTATATGTTTGTATCTTTGTTTTTTCCAATAGACTTGTGAGTTCCTCAAGGGCAGGAACTGTTTCTGCCCTTTCTTTGTACCCCAGCACCACCTAGCACATTGGGTTTTTAATAGAAACCTGTTGACTTGACTATGATATCCCTTAGAAACACAGAACAGGGGCAGCTAGGTGCCACAGTGGAGAGAAACTCATCTTCCTAGTTCAAATCCGGTCTCAGACATTTAACTAGCTGTGTGACCCTGGACAAGTCACTTCACCTTGTTTTGCCTCAGTTTCCTCATCTGTGAAATGAGCTGGAGGAGAAATGGCAAAACCATTCCTGTATCTTTGCCAGAAAACCCAAATGGGTCACAAAGAGTCATCCATGTTGAAAACGAACAGAACAACCACAGAACACAGGAATCTATAATGTCACAACTGGAAGGGGCTTTATAGAATAGGATTATTAAGCTGGAAGGAACCTTGGAACAGAGAACACCAGAGCTAGAAAAGACTTTAGAAGAACTTGTTAAAGCTAACGTGGCCTTAGAACACAAAACACAGAATGTCAAGGGCTTGATGATTATCTAGTCTAGTCTATCATTTTCCACGGAAACTGAGGTCTTTGGAGAGTGAGGAGGAAATGTCTTCTGCCTGTCTCCGGACGTACCCATTGACTTCAGGGCCATCCAGTCAGTCACAGGTCTTTGGCTGCGCCTACTTTACAAATGGCAGCTTGGATATTGATCTCTGACTCAGGGCACCTTGAAGGAGCCGGCCTAATTAATACCTGTTAGGTCAGGCACTAGGAGATCCACGCTGGCTTAGGTACCAGTTAGTGTAGAGGGAGTGGGCATGGGAGATAATGGCATATAAAAGATTATTGTTATTAGCCCCAAATCAAATACCAAAGGAATCGTTGACAATTTGCTTCCACGAGGGCAAATGCAAAGCAAGACAAAGCAGGTAAATGTTTCCAACAGGAATGGTTTGGGGAAGAAGAAGGTCAAGAGAGAGAACAAGACAAATGCTAGAAAATGGAGAGATGTGAGCTGCACCATACTTCCCAAAGAGAAAGTTGTGGAAGAGCTGGACAACAGTCAGAGCTGCCCATGGAAGGAGACTCAAGTCAGTCTCTACTTCTACTCCTGACCTGTGACCCACGTGAGCAAGGTACTCCACTGGACAATATGAAGGGGTCAAAGAAAAGAAGATGCATGATCTTCCCTGAACCTCTCCCTTTAAGTAGACATGAAGAGCCAAGGCTGTATGGGACTTATAATTGCTGGATGCTACTAATTGTTGGCTAAGGCCCAGAGTGCTGTGACCTTTATTAGAAAGAAAAGAAAACACCATGGAGGGTGTAATTACCTCTTCCCAGACATGAAGGGAGCCAATGGAGGAGCTGCAGTGGCGAGAACCATGTACTCTATGGAGTCTATGTACTTCATATAGGACTGACCCAGAGGGGCAAAGTCTCCTATGTCAGAAGAGAAATTTCATGGATGCCGAGAGTACCAGAGCTTGGGAAACATAAAACATCAGAACTGGGAAACACTTGAGAACAAAACATGATGTCAGGATTGGGAGAAACTTAGAGATCCTAGGCCTGATCCCCTAATTATTTTACAGAGAAGCAAATTCCAGACCCCAAAGAGGGCCGACATCCATGATTTTGGGCAAATCTGAAGCTAAATGGTTTCTTGACTCCTGATTTTATCATGCAAGTATTTTGTCATTGCCTTAGCCAGGCAACAGCGATCCATCTCCATTGGAGCATTATTTCCAAGAGCAAATGGTGGATCCCTTTTTCAAGGGGCTATGAAGAAAAGTCAGGTTCGCCTTCAGGTTGAGTCTTTTCCAGAAGGCCAAGTCCCGTCTGATGATTGATTCCAATGCTCTGCTCAAGATGTGTGTTTGTGTGTGTTGTGTGTGTGTGTGTGGTGTGTGTGTGTGTGTGCTGGGGTGGAGTCAGCAGAGACAGCCCAATGTCCTTCAGAAAGAGCCCCAACAGATTTACAAGACCTAGGTCTAGTCCCTGTCTCTATCTCTAGCTAACTGTATGACTGCGAGAAAGTAGCAGACAGAATGCTTGCCTTTAGGTCAGGAAGACCTGAGTTCAAATGCTGCCCTCAAAAACACTCTTTCTAGCTGTGTGACCCTGGCCAATCCACTTAACCTGGTCTGCCTCAGTTTCCTCATCTGTAAAACCAGGATAATAATAATAACAGCACCTTCCTCACAGGGTTGTTTCAAGACCAAATGAGATCGTCTGTGTCAAATGCCTTGCAAACCTTGATGTACAATATAAATTTAGTTTTTATTGTTGTGATTGCTGTTATCCTTCTGCAATGAAGGATCGGACCAGATAATAACTAAGGTCCTTTCCAGCTCTGAGACTGTGGATTCTATGTTCTAGGGTGGGTAGGGCCCACCCACTCCCAGCTCTGATCTAAAAGGTGTTTTGTTTTGTTTTGTTTTATTGAGCCAATGAGGTTTAAGTGACTTCTCAGGGTCACACAGCTAGTAAGTGTCTGAGGTCAGATTTGAACTCAGGTATTCCTGACTCCAGGGCCGGGTTCTAGCCACTGCACCATCTAGCTGCCCCTAAAAGTGTTTTGTTTTGTTTTGTTTTTTCTATTTAAGTTGTTCTTTATTTCTTTTTTTTTTACATATAAGGTAATTTATTTTTTCTGTTACATGTAAAGATAGTTTCTCAACTTTTGTTTATACAAGCTTTACAATTGCAGATTTTTCTCCCTCCCTCCCCCCTCCCTAGACAGCAGGTAATCTGATATAGTTTATATCTATATATCTATATACATATAGATAGATATATATACACACACACATATATATACACATAATAACATAATCCTATTCTGCATTAATCCTGTTACAAGAGAAAAAATCAGAGCAGTGATGCAAAACCTCAAAATAGAAAAAAAAAAACAGCACCCAAAACAAAAGAAATAGTATGGTGCAATCAGCATCTATACTCCACAGTTCTTTTTTTTTTTTCTTGGATTTGGAGATCCTCTTCTATCAATGAGTTCCCTTGAACTCTTCTGTACCATTGCATTGGTGAGAAGAATATAGTCCATCCCAGTAGGTCACACTCAATGTTGATGATACTGTGTACAATGTTCTTCTGGTTCTGCTCATCTCACTCATCATCAGCCCACGCAAGACCCTCCAGGTTTCTCTGAACTCCTCCTGCTCATCATTTCTAACAGCACAATAGTATTCCATTGTATCATACCTAAAAGTGTTTTTTAATCTAGAAGTCATTCCATGTTCAATTTTTAAAATTTTTTTGGTGGGATAATGAGGGTTAAGGACTTGCTCAGGGTCACACAGCTGTAAGTGTTCAAGTGTCTGAGGCCAGGTTTGAATTCGATTTCCTCCTGAATCCAGGCTGGTGCTTATATTCACTGCACCCACCTAGCTGCCCCCATTCCATGTTCAATTAAAGGAATTGGAGGTAATCTAGGCCCAAAGAAGGGATGTTGGAAAAGGCAGTCGGTCATTCAATAAACATTTTTCAGTCACCTACTGTCTGCACCGTACCAGTAATGGGACACAAGAAAGGTAAAAGACAATCCCTGTCCTCAAGGAGACCATGGTCTATGGGGGGATGACAACATACATACATACATACATACATACATACATACATACATACAAACAAGCAATCATCTGGGGACGACCGGAAATGCTCAAGAGAGGGGACTACAACCAGAATTCTGAGGAATCAGGAAAGGCTTCCTGTAAAAGGTGAGATTTGAGCTGAGCATTAAAGAGAGGCCGGAGAAGGCCAGGAGGTGGAAATGAGGCCCATGGGGCAACCCGTGAACATGCCCAGTGGGGCTGAGTTGGGGATGCCATGGGTCAGTGCAGCGTGTGGCTCCAGCAGCTGTCTCCAACTATTTGAAAGGCAGAGCTAGAAGAGAAGGAAGCTTTGCTCTGCTTGGCGCTGGAAGTCAGAACTAGCCATAACCGATGGAAGTGGAGAAAGCCAGATCTCAGAGTCACATAAAGAAAAGCTTCCTAACACTTAAGAGTTCTATCAGAAATGGAATGGGTTGTCTCATCTGCTAGTGAGTTTTCTCTCACTGAAGGTGTTCAAGCTGTCAGGTAAGAAGGGGCCCAAATGTCTGGGATGCTCTGTTCAGCTCTGAGAACAATCCTGAGCATCTGGGCCCCGAGGCCTGCATTTCCCTCCCCCCCCCCCCTGCCCCTTTCCCTATTTGGGCATCCTCCACAAGAGCAATGGATTGGGGCTCCATAGGCTCAAGGGTTTCAAGGTGAAAGCACCCTTTGAGGTCCTCTTGTCCAGCCCCCTGATATTTACAGATGAGGAAACAGGCCCAGAAAGTTGCCCAGAGATCAGCTTGCTCAGAGAAATCACATAAGGAGTCAGTGACAGAGGCAAGATTCATACCCAGGCCCCAGACCCTAAATCCAACACTTTCCCCTCTGCACTACCCCACTTCTACAAGGGTGACCTTGGGCAACTCACACCCACTATGCAACTACATCCCTACAAAAGCAAGAGAACAAGATCTTCCACCCTACCACCTTGGCTTCCTTTGCTGCAGTGGCTTAGGGGGGAGAAGAGAGGTGATTCCTCAGACCCAGGCCCAGAGGCCTGTACAAGGTGGGGAATGAGGAGGAAGAAACCCATTTCACAACCTCCTTCCAAAAGTCTGGAAAGTCACATGCTTCCCTCCCCACCCCCTGCCCCACCCCCCATCCCAGACTGGAGCCCCAGAACAGGTTACCAACACAGTGATCTTGTAGGATGAAAAAAGCACTGAATTTGGAAGCCCCATTATGGCTCTGATATCTATGTGACCTTGGGTAAGTCACTCACTCACCCCCATGGGGCCTCAGTTTCCCTAACTGTCAAATGAGGAGAAGGTTGAATTAGATGATTTCTAAGGTCCTTACTAACTCTGAGTCCTAAAATCCCCCCTGAGGAAAGTTTATAGCCACTGACCCCCCAAAGGGAGGAAATGGGGCGGGATTGGGGCCAGTTCACAGGTAGTTGAGACAGAAAAGGAATAACCATATAAAAGAGGCAACAATGGGCCATGGGGGGCCCTGAGCTGGGGGTCTGCCATCCCTTCCTGGACTCCCTGCCCCTCCTCTCCAAACCCCACCCCTGAAAAACCTCACACCCATGGTGCCCAGGAGGTGGGGGAGACTTGGGGCTGGAATCAGCTTTGATGTGGCCGCTTGGGGCAAGCCCCCAGGGTCTGGGGTCTGGGAGGAAGGAGGCCAGGGCTCCATGACAGGTTTGCTAAGTAGCCCTGAGACAGTGCTACCTCACTATACCCTATGCTCTTCCTCTTCTTCTCTTCCATCTTCTCTCCCTCTCCTCTCTTCTCCCTTCCTTCTCCTCTTTCTTTCCCATCACTCCCTCATCTCTCCCTTCTTCTCGCCCTTTCCCACCACCCCGCTCTCTCTCTCTCCACTCCTTTCTCTCTGTTCCTTTCCTTTTACTAGACCCCTCTCCAGGCCCTTGGGCCTTTCTCAAAGATAGAGAGCAGACTCCTAGCTATTATAAAGACTTGAAGCACAGGGGTTTTCCCCAGATCCCTTCAAATGGGGGTGATGGGTAGGCTCCGTCACATCAAAGTTGACTCTCAAATACCCTATCATCACTGCCACATCTCTCCTCTGGCTTTGGGCAGGAGGTGGGAGACTTGTCTGAACCTCTCTCTCTCAGGGAGCATCTTCACCACCATCCGGAATGGTGAAGGCCTCCCTTAGTTCCCATCACCATCACCTTTGATGACAAAGGATCCTCTTTCAAGTATAGGTTGCAGCATATGACTACCAAGGTCCCTTCTAACCCTGAAATTCTGTGCAAGTCATGATCCTGAGCCTAAGAAGCCCCTGGGAGACAGAAGCCAACACAAAGATGAGTGTTTTCAGAAACACTCCATCAATACAGCAAAAACCAATTCAAGTCAGGGAAAATAAATGTGTAAGTACCCAGGGGGCTGTGACAAATAGGATAATCAGAGTGGAATTCATCGAGGAAGGTTCCTGAAAGAAGCCTAGAATGTTAAGAGCTGAAAGAGCCCTTAAACATAGAATCAGAGTTGGGGGAAACCTTCGGAACCACCTCATGCCTCGTCCAAATGTCTCATGTGCTTGATGGGGAAATTGAAATGGGAAACATCTTGCTTACAGCCCAACAGCACATGGGCAGCAGAATTAGGAACTATATCCATGTCTCCCACTGTTCCCTCCACACCCGCATCTCTCAGAGCTACACTCTGCATATACATATTCACTAAAGATACACAAAGAAAGGAATCCAGAAAGTCTTTCTGAAAGTTCCTTCTTTACTACAGAGGGATCTAGGCTGTCCTGTGCCTCAGTTTCTCTCTTTCTGCAAGGAAAGGTAGGGGTGGTAAGCTAAACTGTTCCAGAAATGAAAGGAGTTTGGGGATAGGGGAAGGCAGAGAAAGTTGGAACGATTGAAGCACTATCGAACCCGAATCTAGTTCAATGTCTTGGACCCTAATCCCAGCCCAGCCAGTGACTTTGAAAAGGCAGAGAACCTGAGATCAAGTCAAGCTAAGCTACCCATAGGTGTGCATGACCTGGCAAGTTACTTGCCCTCTTTGGGCCTCAGTTTTCTCCTCTGTAAAGGGAGAGGATTAGTTTACATGGTTTCTAAAGGCCCTTCCCATTTTTCAAGCTGCTTCTCTCACCTCAGATCCTCTGTCCTCTCACACTGTCCCTGAGTGGTAACTCACTCCCCTAGCCCACTATTTCAGGCAGCTCTCAGCCATGCTTCTAATCCCTTTCTACTCCCCTCCATCTCTTTGTCACTCTACATCCACCCGATCTCCAATGCTAGAACCACAGTCAAATCAACCCTGCTATTACTCTTTTTTTTAAAAATAAAAGTATTTTATTATTTTCCACTTACATGTAGAAATAGTTTTCGACATTTGTTTATATAAGATTTCCAATTCCAAATTTTTCTCCCTCCCTCCCTTCTCTCCCCCCCTCCCCTAGACAGCAGGTAATCTGATATAGGTTTTATATATACACAATAACATTAAACAATATTTCTGCACTAGTCATGTTACAAGAGAAGAATCAGAGCAAAAAGGAAAAACCTCAAAACGGAAATACAACAGCACCAAAAACAAAAGAAACAGTATGGTCCAATCAGCATCCATATTCCACAGTTCCTTTTTCTTTTCTGGATTTGGAGAGTCCTTTCCATTACAAGTCCCCTGGAACTCCCCTGTACCGTTGGATTGGTGAGAAGAATCTAGTCCATCACAGTTGATTAACAACACACAATGCTGATAATACTATGTATAATGTTCTTCTGGTTCTGCTCATCTCACTCATCATCAGTTCATGCAAGTCCTTCCAGGTTTCTCTGAACTCCTCCTGCTCATTTTTTCTTACAGCACAATAGAATTCCATTGCATTCATATACCACAACTTGTTCATCAGTCCATTCCCCAATTGATGGACATCCCTCAATTTCCAATTCCTTGCACCACAAATGTGCCATTACTCTTGAAAGGGAGGAGGTGATCCACTCTCCTAGGGCCCCACTCGCCCTCCCTGTAACACTCTGACAAATGTTACCCTCCCCGGCCTCTATTCTTCGATGTGTGTTGATTCCACCATTAGAATTGTACTCTTAGGTGGCACAGTGGATAGAGCACCAGCCCTGGCTTCAGGAGAACCTGAGTTTCAAATCTGGCCTCATACACTTGACACTTACTAGCTGTGTGACTCTGGCCAAGTCACTTAACCCTCATTGCCCCACAAAAAAAAAATGTACTCTCCTTGAGAAAGGCACTTTCTTGGTTTATTTTTTGTGTGCAGTTCTTAGAACAGTGTTTGGCACCGATGACACTGATATATGTGTTTTCAATCATTCATTCATTTTCAGCCATGTGAATTCTTATCTTACTGACCAGAGTAAGAGCTTCCCAAGGGCAGGGACCCGTTGTTATGTGAGGCTGTGCTGTCCTCCAACAACTAGCACAGGTCCTAGTGCCCGGTAGAGGCTTAATAAATGTTTGTTTGATTCATTCTTGTCCTATACCTCTTATAGCATCTGTTTATTGGTTGGTTGCTGGTGAAGCACAGTTTTGCAGGCTCTTTATAGGCCCACAAAAAAACTTGGTGTTGACTTGGACCCGATTGTCACCATGGAATAGGACATATTACCCTGAGAGAAATCCCAAATCTCATTAAGTCAAACAAAGTAGAATCTCTCAGTTCTCTTCCACCCAAGCCCTAGATAAGATATCCCACCATCACCATGACTGTTGCCATCATTACTAGAATATCCACAGCAACGTGATAGATCCATCACCACCAACTTCAACGTCACCATTACCGTCACAGCCACCTTAACCGTCATCATTTCCCCTATCATGACACCAGTCACTCATCTTCACCAATCCACCATCACCACCTCCAGTGGAAGGGAAAGAATGTTACACTTAGAATCAGAAGAAAAACTGGGTTCTAATCCTCCTCTGCCAACTAGCTAGCTGTATGACCATGACAAGTCATTAACTTACTCTGAGCTGTTTCCTCATCTATTAAATGGGAATGGATAATACTGGAGCACCTATCTTATAGGGTTGTTGCCAAGTTCATGTTAAAGTGCTTTACAAACCTAAAAGGAGTATAGGGATGTATATTATCTTCCTATTGTCAACCTCTGGATGTTGACTTGGATTTCATGATACTCCCCTTGGATTTTTTCGCAGATGGAAGTTAAGGTCTCAGTTCTTAGTGATGGAAATAAAAAAGTTACTTTTCCCATTACATCCAGGGTCATTTTATCTTTTCTTAGGGTGGGGGGGGGCAAGGTAATGAGGGTTAAGGTGACTTGCCCAAAGTCACACAGCTAGAAAGTGTCAAGTGTCTGATGTTGGTTTTGAACTCAGGTCTCCTGAATCCAGGGCCAGTGCTTTATCCACTGTACCACCTAGCTGTCCCCAGGGTCATTTTAAATATGAATCTTGGCGGTTCTTTCTTTCTTCCAGTCTCCATCCATGGTCTAAATGAATTGGCACAATATAATAAGACCCTCATCAGGGCTGGCCATTCTGAATATCCAACATGTTTTCATAGAATCATATCACAGCTCCCATTTTTATAGCCCTTCAAGGCTTCCAAAACACTTTCCTCCCAGAAGTCTCATCAGGTAGATAATACAAAGATTATTATCGCCATTTTAAAGAAGTGCCCTAATAATAACTTATTAAAACGGGCTCCATATCTCTTATTTGAGCTGTATACCTCACCTACACCCTAACATTGAAATCTGCACATCGAGCACACACATTAACAAATTTTAAACTTGAATTGACTCGAACTGGATCCAGTCGATCAACCCAATTCCTTATCCAATGTCAAGATACTTTTGAGGGTAATGGACATCTTTGGCAGCCTGGGAAAGACTCTGGGCCTCTTCTAAGAATAATGTTGGGGGGTTAGAATATGTTTTAATGGCATAAAACAAAACAAATACATAGAGTTAAGAAGAAAAACAACTTAAACTGAAGTACTGTTATTGAAATGTTTTTTAAGAAAAAAAAAGTTAATAGAAATCTAAGTTAAGAACCACTGCCCTGGAGGCAGTTAGGTGGTGTAGTGGATAAAGCATGGTCCCTGGATTCAGGAGGACCTGAGTTCAAATCCGGCCTCAGGCACTTGACGCTTACTAACTGTATGACCCTGGGCAAGTCACTTAACCCTCATTGCCCCACCAAAATAAAAAGAGAGAGAGAGAGAAAAAAAAACCATTGCCCTATTTTTTTTTCTTTTCTGTGGTTGCATTTATCTAGGAATATAATAATAGCTGGCATTTACATAATATCCACTATGTACCAGGCATAATGCTAAATGCTTTATAAATATGATCTCATTTGATTTTCACAACTCTGGGAGGCAGGCAATGTTATTATCTTCATTTTACAGATTAAGTGATTTGCCCAATGTCACGAGCCAGTACTATTCTAAAGCAGAATTTGAACTCAGGTCTTCCTGACTCCCACCAGGCCCAGAGCTCTATCCACTGTGACACCTAGCTGCCTCTACATGACCTCAACACATGGATGAAAGATTCCTGATTGGAGAAGAGCCTTTAAGGGGGCCTTTTTTTTTTTTACCATACTAAATTAAATGGTTTGGTTTGGTTTTGTTTTTTAATCAACAAACACAGTAGAATTTTATATGCTATACACCTTTTCAATCAATGGCTAAAATATACAATCTGTTGTAGAAAACAACTTGTAAAAGCCTGCCTGTTCCTCTCTCATATTCACATCAAGGATACCCTACCCTTTGATATATACACATCTTTATTCTCAAAAAGATTTTATAAATACAAGAAAGAAGGCATATGGTTAAATAATTATGGTTGTTCTCTCACCTTTTGGGGTAATAATATTGCCTGAGATGTTTTTCATTCTTTTTTTTTTTTTTGGTGGGGCAATGAGGGTTAAGTGACTTGCCCAGGGTCACACAGCTAGTAAGTGTCAAGTGTCCAAGGTCAAATTTGAACTCAGGTCCTCCAGGGCCAGTGCTTTATCCACTGCGCCACCTAGCTGCCCCTGCTTTCATTCTTTTGGTTTCTCCCCACTATGATACATTCTGTAAAAGATTCCTAAAGACTTTTAAAATTACATGATTTGCAGCATAGATTTCCTGTATATATTTGACTTTTCCACCTGATCTTGTCAGATTCATCTATCTATGTATCATGTTCACTTCTTTGTATAGAACTCTAGGGACCAGGACAGGAGAGTCTAAATATGATTCCACTGTCATTGATGATGAAAATAGAAGATTGTTGTTGAATTGTTTCAGATTCTTCATGACCCTATTTGGGATTTTCTTGGCAAAGATACTGGCCATTTCCTTCTCCAGTCATTTTACAGATGAAGAAAACGGAGGCAAAGAGGGTGAAGTGACTTGCCCAGGGTCATATAGCTAGTAAATGTCTGAGGTCAGATTAGAGCTCGTCTTCCTGACTCCAGGCACAGTGCTCTAGCCACTGAGCATCTCTGCTACCTCATAGTGGTGGGGAGGAGGGGCATCTATGGCATTACTGTAATTCATAAGGACAGTATGAGCCCCTGGGGCTGGGTGAGAAAGGAAGAGTGTCTTGTCACTCTACTGGCTTGGATTTCCACATCCTTTACTGTTTAAATAAGAGTTGTTTCTGTGTCTTAAAGTCCTATGATAGGGAAGCAAGGTGGCGCAGTGGGATAGAGCACCAGCCCTGGATTCAGGAGAACCTGAGTTCAAATCCGAACCTCAGACCACTTTACACTTACTAGCTGTGGTGACCCTGGGCAAGTCACTTAACCCCAATTGCCTCACCCCCCAAAAAAAAAGTCCTATGAGCTTATGAGCTCCGTAAGGGAGCTGCTGGCTACCTTCAGGGCGACACCAGATTCTGAAGTTTCCCCATTCTATAGGGGTGGGGACCATGAGCCACAGAAGGAGAAGCCCCCCCACCCAAATATTCCTGAGCCCTTCAGTCTTTGAGAGCAGGAATTTGTCATTTCTGTCCTTCCACCCCTGGTACCTTGCACATAGTAGGCTCCTAATAAATGTTAATGATTGATTACAGGAAGATTGATTACGGGGGGGAAGATGGTAAAGATGGAATGTCTAGCTCAGCGGCTATGGTATTCATCCAGGCAGGCAGCATAGGGGTCTGAGGATGGAGGGGGGGACGGGTTAGGGGTAGCAATGGAAATAGGAATGGAGAGGAGGGGACAGATTCAAGAGCAATCATAGAGGAATTGGTGCCTGATTGGATGGGGGCGGTGGGGGGGCGGGGGTGAGGCAGGGATCAGGAGAGAGGGAAGAGTCACAAATAACACAAAAGTGATGAGCGTAGGAGGGCAGTGCTACTGTCTATCTCATATAGTTGTGGAAAGGCAAGATGCTTTGTAATCATCAAGTGTTATAGATAATTATCCTGAACAGAAATAGAGACCATTGTCTCAGAACAGCATGATCAAATCTAAGCCTCTCATTTTACTGAGGAGAAAATTTAAGGGGGTGGGGCAAGGGTTATGTAACCTGTCCAAGGTCATATAGCTATTATGTGGCAGTCAGGAATAAAAATGCAAGTCACCTGACTTGGAGCTCGCTGCTGGTTCCACCATAGCACACCTACTCCCAGATGTGGGCTTTTCTGACCATCCCGTGACTAATTTCTCCTGTGCCGTCAACCCTGGTTTCCCCTTTGGTTTGACTCCTGCATCTATACTCCAATTTCCCATGACATCTTCCTTTCCTTCCCTCCATCTGGCCACCCTGGTAGGGTCTTTGCCAGCTCCACCTTGCTGGGGGCAAAGTGGAGGGAAAAATCTGGGAAAAGCGAGGAGTGGGAAAGTGTACACCAGACACTGGGGCTTTGAGACAGAAGACGCCTTCGCCAGCAAGACAGATAGTTGAGATAGGAGCCCTGGAGGAAACATGGTCTGGTCCGTCAGGGGGCTGGGCGCCAGGCATTCCTGGCTCCTCTGGATGACTCAGTGGGTGGCCGGTGAGATGCTGAGTGGATTAGCTAATTAACCATTGTAAAGGGCTTTGTAAACACCACATGTGCTGTGGGCTAGAAGTGGTATTATGTGCCAGTAATAATAAGACCTGACATTTCCCTTTCATCTAGAGGTGGTAGGAACACCAGATGGGTGCTTCCTACCCCTAGTTCCATACACACTGCCTTCCCAGCTGCCAGGTCATTGACGATAGATTACTGACCCTGACCCATTCTCCAGATGCAACAAACTGAGGCCCACTGATTTATTGGCAGCTTAATCCAGGTGCCTTGTCTGGGAATTCTGAGGAACAAAAGTGAAGAAGTAGACCCAATTCCCAAATGGGGGAGTGGGAGGGGGAGGGAGTTCCCCCATCCTGAATTTCATGATATGGCTTAACATTGGATGGATCAAGTCTGAGATCTAGATAATCTTGTCTATCCCCCTGCCTTTATGTCTCCTCTGTCCAAGGTCAGAGAAAGGGATCCACGCTCATTAGAAATTGATGACAGACCATCTTAGGAATGCTGTAAGGTCTAAAGGAGGTGTGTGTGTGTGTGTGTGTGTGTGTGTGTGTGTGTGTGTGTTTTAAGAGATACAGGGCTCCATCGAGGGTATATATAATCACAAAAATCTCCCTCAGGGAACAGAGGCTGAACTATAGAGGCATACCTGGCATTTGGGCTGAAATCCAGGCTAGGCAATGCTAGATGACCTCTGGGACCCTTCCAGCTCTCACATTTTGGTTTTATGGTCCTATCTGCAGAATTGGGTTTCTTCCATCATCCAAAGAAACTGACAGCCCAGATGGTTCGTGACACTTTCCCAGTCTCTTAGTCTGGACTCGGGTAGTGTTGGGTAAAGGGCTACCACTAATGGTGTCAGAATGGGGATTGTGGCCAGAAGTTCAGCACATTGGCCTCTCCGGGAGACCTGAAGTCTGCAGGCAACTTACTTGTGTTAAGGGCTAAAATTCTAGCTAAACTGTCTAAAATATCTAGTGAGTGGTCGCCAATAAATTATAAGCTTTAGCAAGAGTTAGACTTTTAAGCATTTATTAAGGAGAATAAGAATTTGATAAAGAGAGAAGAAAGGCCTAGATTCCTATCTATTAAAGGGAGAGCACATTTCTAGCTCCGCTCTCCACCAGAGTCCAAAGGAAAGAGTGTGAGACCGAGCGCCAGTCTCTTCCTTCCTCCTCCCACTAGCCGGCGTCACTTCCTGACGCCAAAGAAAAGACTCCTGGTCTTGCCCTCAAAGACCTTCTCTTCATGGGCGGAACTCTTCTACAGTAAGTCTCCAGCAGGTGGCGTCATTCCAATCGTTACACTTGAACAGACACTAAGTGCATTGGGGACGTCCATCCCATACCTGGCCAGATGTAGTTTTCACCATTTCCCACATTGTCAACACCATAAGCCTCACAATGCTCATAACCACTGCCATCACTGCACTCCCATCCTTAGGGATACATAGAGGCTGTGCTTAGTGTGCTGGCAGCCCCTTCATTGGACACCAGCATCAATCCAGGGAACCACAACAGCTTGGTGTGCTGGTGTGCTCAGCCCATCCTAAAGGCATGCCTATGCCAATAAGCCTGTCTCAATCAGCCATACCTGTCCTGGACTCACAAACCTCCCCTGCTTTCAAAAGACCCCTGGTGCAGAGGGATATATGGAACACACAGAGACACATGAATGGCATCTGGAGTGACCCACAGAAGGAAGTACCTTTCAAGACTCATAGGGTCATAGATTTGAGCTGAAAAGGACCTTTGGTGTCATCATTTTCTAGATGAGCCAGCTGAGGCTACAGATTGGAATTGACTTGTCTAAGGTCACACAGGTGGTAATTGACAGTCAGGACTTGAATCAAAGTCCCCTAGCATCTGTCCCATGGGCATCTAGGTGGCTCAGTGGATATTGTGCCAGACCTGGAGTCAGAAGTCACATCTTCCTGAGCTCTAATCCAACCTTGGATACTTACTGGTTGTGTGACACTGGATAAGTTACTTAACCCCGTTTGCCTCAGTTTCCTCATCTGTAAAATGGAGAGGGAAATGGCAAACCACTCCAATATCTCTGCCAAGAAAACCCCAAATGGGGTCACAAAGAGTTGGACACAACTGAAATGATTGAACAACAATCCCTGGCATCAAACCCAGTGTTCTTTCCTGTCTTTCAGTGTCTTTCAGTGAATGAGAAGTTTATTAGTTCTCCCAGAGGTCTAGGATTAGAACCTTAGGACAACCATAGAAGAGGCTGGATTTTAAGAACTGTTTGATGTGATGGAGGAAGCCAGATTTTTCTCATAGGATTCAGAGGGTTCCCTTTCTTTATCAAGGAGAATCTAGAGCCTACCCAGGTTTCACAAAGTACTTGATTCTGAAGCTGCCTGATGCATTTGTCATATGAACAGCATATATTTTTATTTGTGAGTTTGCGCCTTGTGTCTCTATTGGATTGTAAGTTCCATTGAGGACAGGGATTGTCTGATCTAAGAAGTATCTTTTCCCCACTCTTTAGCACAAGGCCCTACAAATAATGCGTCCTTTTAAAAAAAAAAAAGTTCAACAAATGAATGCATGCATGCATGCATGCCTAACAGATCTCAACCTTGGAAGATTCTGCCAACTTCCCTGCATTGATAATTCACTTCAACTCAACAAATATCTATGAACCACCTACTATGTGCAAATCACTGTGCAGACACTGTCCTCTGCCTTCATGGAGTTTCTAGTCTGGTACAAGAGTCTTCTCTTCTTGGAGATGCACGAGACTGAAAACCTCTGATAATATAATAGAGAATTTATGGAAGCAATGGCCTTTCTGGGGTTTGGGTCACAAAGGATTTCTCTGACTCTAAAACCTCTCCCCTGGAGATTCCATAGCCTCTCTTAAGCAGGAGTTTTCTCTTTCCCCCCACCCCTGCTCTCTATATTATAAACATTCTTCTGCAAGCCCAGCCTAAATACTTCCTGCAGTCATTCAAAGCCCATTGCCTCCTGTCCTGTCCTCAGCCCTTTCCTCCCAAGGATCTTAAATGCCTTTATAGATATTATCATCCCTAGAATAACAGTCATTAATAACACTGACTATATTTTATCCTGGCTCCGGAGAGCTCAAAGCACAGGTATTATTATCCCTGGGGACAGAGTCCCAGAGACGATGACTGATTTGCCCTAGGTCACTCGGTGTGTCAGGGCTGGGCAGGGTTAAAGCCCCAGTTCCCTGGGTCAATTTAGCTCATGCTTGTCTGGTCTACACTGCCTCATCATGGATGAAGACCATATAACAAACATTTTGGATCCAGGACTACAGGGTATTAGAAGTATTAAGAAAATATAGATGAGTGGAGAAGCAGCAGAAGAACCCTAGAACATAACACATGGAACTTATATATCAAAGCTGCAAGGGACCCTGGGAGCCAGATAGTACACCACCCTCTTTTTTACAAGAAAACATCACTGAGACCCACAAAGGGAAGTGACTTGCCAAAGGTCACATGGCACGTTACAGGCACATTAAGTAACTCATTAAGACATCATTTTCAGAGCATCTACCATAAATATTAACGCCACATATTTATGTATCCCAGTTTGCACAAGTGTTCCTTATAATACCCTGTGGGGAAAGTAATGCAGATATCATTATCTACATTTACAAAGAGGAAATTGAGATTCAGAGAGAGGGAAATGATTTGGCTAGATTCATTCAGCCAGTAAATGTCTGAGCTGGGAAGAGAAGCCAAGTCTTCCTGATTCTTGGGACTTCATTCCCCTCCCCATTATACAGGGACCTACCCTTGGTGTGTAGGGACTGAAAGAAGATTCTGCCCTGCAGGAGGTTGGAGCTTGGTTGTCAAAGTTGAAATGTGCATACAGGCCATAAGCAGTTGTTCTACTGTGTGCTTTTCAATCAAGCCAGCAACCAGAACAATTTATTAAATGCCTACCATGTGCCATGCTATGTGCTAGAAATGCAAGGACAAAAACCAAAAGTCTGCCCTCAAGGAGCTTCCATTCTAAGAAAGGATGATCAGAGACCAATGGCAGTGAGTGATCAAATGACATACTGTGGATCAGACAGGCAAGTCCCATAGGAAAGATAAGGAGGGAAAGCTTGCCATGGACTGGGGTGCTCAGGTCAGGCTTCCTGAAGGAAGTGGTCTTTGAACTAAGAAGTGAGGAGGGAGAGTACACAATATATATGTGGGGCTGAAGAGTAGAGATGGGGTCAGGAGTGGGGTGGTTATCCCAGTTAGCAAAGGCAAGTAGGTAAGAATGAGGTTCAAGGAGGGAGGGAATTGAGAACAATCCTCCCGATAACCATTGATCTTGTTACTTGTCCACTCAAAAACTTTTAATGATTCTCCTATTGTCTACTTCTGGCCCTGAGTTCAAATCCAGCTTCAGATACTTACTAGGTGTGTGATACTGGGCAAGTAACTTAATCTCTGTTTGCCTCAGTTTTGTTAACTGTAAAATGAAGGTGATAATAGCCCCAACCTCTAAGGGTCATTGTGAAGGCCAAATGAGGTATTTGTGACGTGCTTAGCACATGCCTGGCACATAGTAGGTGCTGTATAAATGCTTAATCTCTTCTCTTTCCTTCCCTTCTTACCCCTTTCCCTTCCCTTCCTTCCCTTCTCTTCCCTTCCCTTCCCTTTCCTTCTCTTCCTTCCCTTCCCTTCATTTCCCTTCCCTTTTCTTCCATCCACTGTCTCCAAGCCACCTTTTTAGACTTACCTCTCACTACTCCCCTTCAGTGTTCTGTATTCTAGCTGAAAAAGTCTACTTCCTCCTTTACCCCACGCTCATCTCATCTCCTCCTATTTCTGTTTCTTTCTATTGCACCCTATGTCTGGAACACTGACCTCTCCCCCTCCATCCCATCCCTCACCCTCTAACTGTTGAAACTTCTGCCTTCTTTCGATGCCTGGAGCAGGTCCTAGGTCACTTGGTGTGTCAGGGCTGGGCTTCCTCCAGGACACTCTCTGCCCAAGTAACCCCATCTAGCAGTGATCCCCCCTCCTCAATCTCTCCAGGCTCTTGGTTTGCCTTCTCCAATGTCCATTCTCTGACTGTTTTATGTGGACTTGGTTCATCCTCTCTATTAGACTCTAAACTCTCAGTGAGGCAGGCAAGGTCATTTTCCATTGTATTTCATTGTATTCCTAGCACAGTTCTTTGTACCTGGTTGGAGCCTAACAAATGTTTGTCAAATTAAGTTGAGTCCATGAGATCAGATTAACTGGAATTTAGAGGATCTAGGGGGGAGGAGGGAGGAGTCAGATGGGAGAGACGTGGTACAGTCATGTTGGGAAGGGCATTAAATGCCACACTAGTTTGGGGCTGATTCTGGGTCGCAGCGGAAGGATCCGCTACCGTCAGCTCCAGAGGAAGAGAAAGGTGTTGCTATAAGATGAGAGGAAATTGTTGCTCATGGGGCAAGATTTTCACACATACAATTAATCCCTCTTGCTGAGGAGCCAGGGAATTCACCACTGTCTGCTCTGCCCACATCCTGGCTCCCTGAGGGATCCTGGGAGCAGAGATTTAGAGATTTAGGGACTGTAGAGATTGTCTCATCCAGCCCTTCATTTTACAGATCAGAAAACTGGGGGCCAGAGAGAGGAAGGGACTCTCCTAAGATCATACAGGATATAAGCAGAAGAGTTGGATTCAAAGCCAGGGCTCTGGAGTTCTATCTTTCTACTATACCAAGAGGGCAGCAGCTGAGTGTCCCCTCACAGCCAAGTGGCTGCCAGAGTGGTGTTGTTCCCCTCCCATGGTCATCCTCCCCTTCTACCATGTTGGCCCTGATTTCAGTAGAGAGCGTGATTAGGGTGCCCATCCAAGAGCCAAGTAGTTATGTGTAGGAAATAATCCATTAAAGAGCTGCCTGGCCCCATGCCCACAGCCCTGCTCCAGGCAAAGAGGACCTACCTCCTCCCACAGCCCCAGGAAGAGTGAACTTGGGCTGCTTTTGATGGGTAGAGGGGAGAGGTAGATACCCTGTGTGACCCTGGTCTCCCTCCCCTCTGTGCCCTCTATCTCTTCCCCCTACACTCTCAGCTTTGCCCATAACCCATAGCCACCATTACTGCCTGGCCACCTACTCTGGGTTAGAATGGATCACTCCTTATCTCTTTCAACATCTCTCTTCCTCCATCCAGCCTTCCTCTTCTCTCTGCTGTATGAATCTTCATATTACTCTATTTACCTCACCGTCCCCCATACCCTACCATGTCCCTCCTTATTCCTTCTGTCTTCCTATTCCACCTTTTGGAAGGGCAGCAGAATAACATAGAAAGAACATTTGTTTTTGGAGTCCAAGAATTAGGAATGGATCTTGCTTCTGCATTGTGGCTGATTCAATTCAATTCAACATTTATCTGGTACTTCCTATACATAGGCCTGGAGCAGAAAAAGAAAAAGAAAAACGGGCTATACAAAGGTACAATATGTATGCAGAGAAAGCAATGAGAGAGACACACAGAGACAGAGTGACAGAGACAGAGAGACAGAGAAGAGAGGAGAAAGAGATGGGGGAGGGGAAGGAGGAAGAAGAAGAGAAAGTGGGAGAGAAGAGAGAGGAGGAGAGGAGAGATGAGGGGAGAAGGATGCAGGAGAAAGAGGGAGAAAGAGAGACAGGGGAGACAGAGGAAAAAAGGAGGAGAAAAAGAGAGAGGGGAAGGGGACCAGGAGAGGAGAGGAAAGGAGACAGGGAGGGGAAGAGAAGAGAGGGAGAGGAAGAGAAAGAAAAAGAGAGAGAAAAGAGGGAAACAAAGATAGACAGAGTCAGAGAAAGAGGGAGAAAAGGTAGGCAATGGGGGGAGAGAAACAGAGAAGGGTGGGGAGAGAGATATACAGAAGGAATTAGAGAAAGAGACAGGAAAGACAGGCAGAGACAGAGAGAGCCACACTAAAGCTAGGAAAGTGAGGAAAGGCTTCTGGTAAAAGGTGGTACCTAACTAAACTAAACCCTGAAGGAAGCTAAGGATCCTCAGGGGTGGGTGGAGGCAAGGAGGGAGCACATTCCAAAGATAGGAGATAGAATGCCAAGTTCAGGGAAAAACTAGTGGGCCAGTTTGGCTGGAATGTAGAGTGCAGGGAGGGGAGTGCTGAGAAATCCTTTGGAGAGGGCAGGCTGTGAAGGGCCTTTAACACCAGCCTGAGGAGTTTGTCGAGACCAGAGGAAGTTGCCAAAGGTCCTTCAGCAGGGCAGTGACGTGGTCAGGTTTGTGCTTTTAAGAAGTTATTTAGCCAGCCTAGTGAAGGAAGGTCAGATTAAGGAGGAGAGAGGGCAACTGGGGGCTCTCACAATAGTCCCAATAAGAAGAGACAAAGGCCCAGACTGGCGGGGGTTCACATGATTGGGGAGCAGGGGATGAATGCCAGAAATGTTGTGAAGTCAGATAGACAAGACTTGGCCATGATTTTGCTTTGTGGGAAGGGGTCAGGAGAGGTATCAAGGAGAGGGTGAGAGTCAAAGATGACTCGGGTTGAAAATCCAAATAATTGGAAAATGATGTCCACAATATCTAGGAAAAGCTTAGAAAAGACCTACAAGAAGGCCATTGAATCTAATAGTTAAGAAATAGTTGGTAACCTTGGGGTCAGGGTGTAGAATTGGAAGACAGACTATAAGAGGTAACTAGAAGGAAAGAACACGGTGGCAATAAGGAACAACAACTTTTCATAGAAGTTTGGCTGTAAAAGGAAGGCAAGGTCTAGGATTATAGATTCAGGGTAAAGTGAAGGCTTTTTTCCCCCTGGGGCAATGGGGGTTAAGTGACTTGCCCAGGGTCACACAGCTAGTGTCAAGTGTCTGAGGCTGGACTTGAACTCAGGTCTTCCTGAATCCAGGGTCAGTGCTTTATCCACTGTGCTACCTAGCTGCCCCCAAGTGAAGGCTTTTTAAGACTTGAGATCTAGGCAGGTGTGTAAGCAACAGTTAAAGAGCCATTAGATAAGGAAAGATTAAAGATGAAGAGGTAGGGGATGATCCAAGCTCTCAAAGAATCTCACAGGCTCCTAGATTTAGAGCTAGAAGGAACCTTAGAGCTCATTCAACCAATTCTCCCATTTTCCAGACAAAGAACCAAGCAAAGACAAGAGAGCTGAAGTGATTTGTCCAATCTTATGAGGGTAGTAAGTGGCAGTAGCAGGGTGCTCATACAGATTCTCTGACTCTAGAGTTCTTTTCACTATTCAGTGTCACTTCACAGGAGATGAAAGGGGAAAGGATGAAGGACAAACTACAAGGCATTGACTTCGGTCTGGAGAAAGGTTACATCTTTGTAAGAGATTGGAGTAAAATATGAGAGAATGGAATGTGATGTAGACAGGTTCTGAGGTTCAGAGTAAAGAAGAGGGAATTCACAATAGATAGCCTCAATTTGCTGGCGGAGGAGGAGGAGGAAGAGGAAGAGGAGGAGGAGGAAAAAGAGGAGGAGGAGATAAAAGCTTCTTTGTAGACAAAGAGAGAAGAGGTGGTGTTGGGAGCTTGACAAAAAAAAGAAAGTTTGGACCATCACTGGGGAGTTTGACAAAGGGCCAATCGAGAGAGAATAAAAGCATCTGTTTGGTAATTGGGACCCAGTTGAGATTAGATAACATACATTCATAGGGGATCCAATATGTACACTTACGTGGCTTCCTCCAGTGGCATTAGGTGACACAGGAGGTGAATCAGAAAGCAGATGGTGGGAATAACCCAGGGTTGGGGTGTGACAGACATGAGTGGTGATAGGACAAAGGAACAAATATGTCAAGGATAGAGAATAGTGTATGACTGAACTGGTTAACTATTGGGTCAAGGCTATATAGAGAAGAAAGGGAAGGCAAAGACCACAGGCTAGGAAAACTGAGAGAGGCAGAGTAAGTGTAGGATGTGGTAAAAATGACAAGTAAGTTTCAAAGGAATGAAGCAGAGAAAGAAACGGAAAAAATTCATAATTCCGAATCATGGAGGAAGAACATTTATGAGTGATGGTGAGATCAAGAAAGAGTATCCCCATTCCTGTGTGTGTGACAGACATAGAGTGAAGGTGAAGATCATGAGATATTTGGAAAGTAGATGAGCTGGGAGGTCAGGGTTTTTGAAAGGACATGAATATGAGTATTGGGGGAGAGACAAAGACTGTGAGCTAGGTATTGAATTCCCTGAGACAGGAACAATAAACTACAGACCAATAGACAATTGTCAATAAGATCTGGATTGGTTGACTATCCAGATGGATGGAGTGAGCTTTTTTTTTTTTTTTTTTGGTTTGGTTTGGTTTTTGTTTGTTTGCTTTTGTGGAGTGAGCTTTCTAAGGAGAAGAAATATGAAAGAAGAACCAAATATGCATAATGCAAGGATAAAACAGATACAGTCTTTTCTGGAGAGAGCTAGTCTTGCTGAATGTAAGATGGAAACAATGTGATAGGAAAATGTCTAAAATGGAGAGAAGTCTTTCAACTATAGAGGCGTGGTTCCACAGGGCACAAGGGAAAGGGAGGTCAGGGCTGGAAAGAGAATCAGGATGGGTAAGGCTAAGGTGGATGGCGATGAGAGAGTAGGGAGTGGTAGCCTGAAAGGGGGTTTTCACCTTGGCAGACACAACTGTGAATCACAGAAATTAAGGTAGAAGAAGGTAGGAGTTTGCTAGCCATGGGATGGAAAAGTAGTATTTGACTAGGGCTCCTAAAAATGGTTTCTAGGTGGCACAGTGGATAAAGCACAGGCCCTGGATTCAGGAGGACCTGAGTTCAAATCCAACCTCAGACACTTGACACTTACTAGCTGTCATTTAGCCCCCATTACCCCGCCCCCCCAAAAAATGTAATGTAAAAAAATGTACCTTGAAAGGTGGAGGTCTTCAAATAGAGATTGAATGGCCACTTTTGGGGTATGAAATAGTGGTGATTCCTTTTCTGGATGTGTTGAATTAGATGGCCACTGGGGTCCTTTTTAACTCACAGATTCTGAGATTCCTAAGTGAGCATGATAAAGGACTAAAGTGCTCTCTTTCTTTCTTTTTTTAAAATGATTTATTTATTCAAAGTTGTTTTTTTTTTTTTGGTGAGGCAATTGGGGTTAAGTGACTTGCCTAGGATCACACAGCTAGTAAATGTTAAGTGTCTGAGGTTGGATTTGAATTCAGGTCCTCCTGACTCCAAGGCCAGTGCCCTATCCACTGTGCCACCTAGCTGCCCCCTAGAGTGCTCTCTTTCAAACACCACGGAAGAAAGAATAGCAGATTGGTCTGAGGGACCAGATAATCAGGTCCCCCAAAGCCCAACGAAACTCACATCTAACACCAGCTCCTTTTCCTTATTCCAAGTTGGCAGAGGTGGAAAATGATAAATAATTGAGAAATATCCTTCCTGTGAATCATGCACTCAGCTCCCGACAGGCCTAATGTCTTTCTCTGGAAATGAGGATACTGAGCCCCAGGAATGCCTTTTCTCTGTGGTTACCAATGACCATTCTGGCAAATCAGTGAGCAATGGCAAAGATCACTCAGTAGCGCATGGACTTTATGAAGTCTCATTTTATTAGATTTGACCCATCATTCTCCAAAACAGTAATACACACAAAAAAATTAAACTCCCAATTTGTTCAGATTACTGTACTTTGCTCTGAAGAATGTGTGTGTGTGTGTGTGTGTGTGTGTGTGTGTGTGTGTGTGTGTGTGTGTAATCCACTGCTTCCCCCTCCCCACTACTTATTCTTCACAGTTTATTTGCTTATTGATTCTATGCTTGGAAAGAGTAATTGGATGCAGAATCCAAACACATTTGCCTATTTCTTGCCAAAGCTAGCTCCTTTGTGCCAGGGTCACATGATTAGGGCTCAATGAAATATAAATTCAAGTAGAAGGTAGGGCTTTGTATAGACCATAGAGTGCAAGAAGGGGAGAAATGTATAATAAAACTGAAAAGATAGAATGGGGTCAATTGTGAAGGGTTTGGCTGGTAGATGGGGGCTCAAGTGCTTTGCTGAAATCCAAGTATATTCTATCTCTAACATTCCCCTGAGCTCCCAGCCTAGTTACCCAGTCAGAAAAGGAAAAGATGAATACAAACACGGGCATTCACACCCTCACACACCAGAAACAAACCTTCAGCAAGCATCTGTTAAGTGCCTACTGTGTTCTTGGACCTGAGCTTACTTCCAGTACCAAATACGGCTCTCATACAAAATGGGTGCTTAAAAGTTTATGGAATTGATTGTAGCACTCACAGCCCAGACATAAAGCACAGGTCTGACCACATCTTCTCTAGCATTTGAAGCCCTTCACAACTGACACCATCCTGAATCTTTTCAGTTTTATTATATATTTCTCCCCTTCTTGCATTCTACAGTCTATACAAACTGACCTTGATATTCCTCATAGGTGACACTCCAGTTCTAATCTCCAGTGTCTGAGCTTTTGAGCTGGGCTGTCCCTCTATGTCTGACATGCACACCTTCCAGGTTTCTTTTAAGACTCAGCTCAAGTCCCATGCTCTGCATAAGGCCTTTCCTGGTCTCCCTTCCCCTTCAAGCATGGGTGTGCCAACAAATGTTTTGGGGGGGGGGGGAAGGAGGTGGGAATGAATTGTGCAATACTTTCTTTTTTTTGTTTGTTTGTTTGTTTTGTTTTTTGTTTTTAGTGAGGCAATTGGGGTTAAGTGACTTGCCCAGGGCCACACAGCTAGTAAGTGTTAAGTGTCTGAGGCCGGATTTGAACCCAGGTACTCCTGACTCCAGGGCCAGTGCTCTATCCACTGCGCCACCTAGCTGCCCCAATACTTTCTTTTTTAAAAAATTTAATCTCTATCACTAGTCCTTGTTATTGTTGTTCAGTCATTTCAGTTGTGTCTAACTCTTCACGAATCCATCCGGGGTTTTCTTTGCAAGGATAGTAGAATAGTTTGCTCTTTCCTTCTCTAGCTCATTTTACAGATAAGGAAACTGAGACAAACAGGATTAAGTGATTTATCCGGGATTATGCAATTAGTGTCTGAGGCTGGATTTGAACTCATGAAATGAGTCTTCTGGATTCCAAGCCCAGTGTTCTACCCACTATGTCTTCTAAACAACCAAAAACCTCCAATAAAACCGTGTTTGCTAATTTCCTAAATGAAAATGCATACACAACCCTGAGGGTTTCAAGGTGACTTTCTGTTTTGTATGTGTTTGGGGATAGATCTACGTATGTACATGTTACCTCCCACATTAGAATGAGAGTATTTTGGGCACAAGGACCATTTTGTTTTCATCTTTGTTTCTCCAGCACCTAGTAGATGCCATCTCCACAGAAAGGAAGGCTACTGATTAATTGATTGAGGTTACTCCCCTGCTCTGTAAGTTTCAGTGGCTCCCTATTACCACTAAGAAGAAATACAAACCTCTGGTTGGCATTTGAAACCTCTTAGCACCTGTCTCCAGTGTACCTTCCCAGGTTTATTCTACACATTGTTGCCACTTTTCTTATATTCTCCTGGCTAGCCAAACAAGCCTCTCACCGTTCTTCCCTCAGGACATCCCATCTCTGGTCTCCCTATGTTTGTTTGTCCCTTAGGCTGCCTCCTAACCCTGGGATGCACTGTCAATGGCACGGTAAATGTTTAACAACCAGCTCTCCTAAAGCACTTTGAAATTTAATCTGCATGATTTATATCTTCTTCATCACGTTCTTAAGTCAAGACAATCCATAAAACAATAAATCAAGCCCAGATTTGTGACCTGAGGGGTAAATGCTTTCACTGAAAATTTAACATCTCTTAACACTTGCCTGTGATGCATTCTCTCCTCACATTCACCTCTTAGGCCCAAGGCTTCTTCAGCTTTTTCCAGTCTTGACCCCTTTTCACCAGAGAAATTTTTATGCAACCCTGGGTATATAGTCATATAAAATATGTAAACAAATCAAACATTTACTGCCAAATTTTTCATGAATTCCACATTCAGTTATATGATCCCATATGGAGTACAGACCCCCAGTTTAAGAAGCTTTGTCTTAAGTCATTCCCCAATTGAGAAATGGTCAAAGGATATGAACAGGCAGTTTTCTGATGAAGAAACCAAAGCTATCTATTCCCATATGAAAAAATGCTCTAAATCACTATTGATTAGAGAAATGCAAATTAAAACAACTCTGAGGTACCACCTGACACCTATCAGATTGGCTAAAATGACAAAAAAAGGAAAATAATAAATGTTGGAGAAGCTGTGGGGAAATTGGAACACTAATGCATTGTTGGTGGAGCTCTGAACTGATCCAACCATTCTGGAGAGCAATTTGGAATTATGCCCAAAGGGTGATAAAGCTGTCCATACCCTTTGACCCAGCAATACCACTTTTGGGTCTTTTTCCCAAAGAAATCATGGAAAGGGGAAAGGGACCCACATGTACAAAAATATTTATAGCTGCTCTTTATGTGGTGGCAAGGAATTGGAAGTTGGGGGGATGCCCATTGATTGGGGAATGGCTGGACAAGTTGTGGTATATGAATACAATGGAATACTATTGTGCTGTAAGAAACGATGAGCAGGAGGAGTTCAGAGAAACCTGGAGGGTCTTGGGCGGGCTGATGATGAGTGAGATGAGCAGAACCAGAAGAACATTGTACACAGTATCATCAACATTGAGTGTTGATCTACTGTGATGGACTATATTCTTCTCACCAATGCAATGGTACAGAAGAGTTCCAGGGAACTCATGATAGAAGAGGATCTCCAAATCCAAGAAAAAAAAAAAAAAGAACTGTGGAGTATAGATGCTGAATGAACCATACTATTTCTTTTGGTTTTGGTGCTGTTGTTTTTTCTATTTTGAGGATTTTCATCATTGCTCTGATTCTTCTCTTATAACATGACTAATGCAGAAATAGGATTAATGTTATTATGTGTATATATATAACCTATATCAGATTACCTGCTGTCTAGGGGAGGGGGGAGGGAGGGAAGGGAGGGAGAAAAATCTGAAATTGGAAAGCTTGTATAAACAAAAGTTGAGAACTATCTTTACATGTAACGGGAAAAAAATAAAATACTTTATTAATTTAAAAAAAAAAAAGAGCTTGGTCTTAGACTACCAAGTTGCCGCCAAAGTTCAGTTCAAAAACCATCTCCTCCTACAAGAGGCCTCTCCTCAGCTATTAAAACCTCCTCTCCCAAATTACCTCACATGGGTTTGGGTTTTTTGCATCTTTTGCATCCACTTAGATGTGTATGTATCCTCTCTCCCCACAGAACGTAAGTTTCTGGAGGACAGAGTCTATTTAATTTATTTTTTATCCCCAACACCTAGCATAGTACCTGATAAAATGCCACTCTCATATGGAAGATAGAAGTTGAAGGTTCTAGTTATGGTTAGTCAGTCCTAGGGGATGGGTTTGGGAGGTGAGGGTGATTCCTTCAGCTAAGAGGACTGAAGAAATCATTTGTGGGAGGCATTTCCCAAGGATGGAGGTCTCCTGGTCTCACTAGTGAAGGACAGTAGGCCCCAGGGCTGAGAATGGACACCAGAAGGCAGGAAAGAGAGAAGGAGAGATGGAGAAGGAGGGAACGAGGGAGAGAGGTCATGTCGGGAGAGAAACATCAAAGCAAATCAAAGGACTCAGGAGGGCAGTAATTGCCAGATGGGTAGCTTAATCATAGTCTGGGGCCACCTACCCAGGCAGCCATACCTCATCTGAAGTAGGGACCCAGGGTATCTAGGAATTCAGCCTCCTGTCTTCCCCCTGCCCCAAGCTCCCTGCACAATCAGGAAAGATACTAGACAAGTGGAGAGATATAGGGAGCCCCCAGTATAATGATGGCTATGAGGCTTCCCACCGACTTCCAGGAGCCCCTCACCTCAAAGAAGAAACAGTACTTATCCATGGGAATGACATCAATCCACAGTAGTATTAAAAACAAGCACAAGTGGGGGCAGCTAGGTGGCGCAGTGGCAAAAGCACTGGCCCTGGATTCAGGAGTACCTGAGTTCAAATCCAGATTCAGACATTTGACACTAGCTATGTGACCCTGGGCAAGTCACTTAACCCCCCATTGCCCTGAAAAAAAAAACACACACAGACAAAAAAACCCCAAGCACAAGTAATGATTATTATCATTAATCATTGTAATAAAGCAAAAGGCCTTGATTTGTTCATTTGTAATAATAATAATAGCCCCTGTTTCCCTAGCACTTTGATGTGTAATGTTTATAAAACACATTCCTTCCAACAGCCCTATGAAGTAGAGAGAGCAATGATTCTTTTAGGGAAAAACTGAGGCTCACTTACGTCAAGATATTTGCCCCAGGTCTTCCGCCGCTGGGCCTGTGCTTCTTCCCTTGCCCTATGTGACAGACCACATCATTAAGCACTGATGGAGTAGATGGACTCACACAGGGAATGACTGGACACTGGTGGGGTTAGGTTGGGGAAGACTTCCTGGAGGACAAGGAAAGGCTCTACCTTGGAACAGGGAAGACTGAATGGCAATGGGCAAGGTGTGGAATTGGAGTTTGGGGCTTGGATGCCTCAGATGAGCCTCAGAGCCTCTCCCACCCACAACACACCTTGGCTGAAGGCCCCAGGGGCTGCAGACAAGACACCTCCCTTTCAAGTCCCTGCTATGTCAGCTGTGCATCGAGACTCCAGCTGTGTTTGTTGTGGTTACAGATCTCTTGGGATAAACAGGCCAACCCACAGTGGGCCAATGGAGGGGAAGTTGGCTCCACACAAGACTTGGGGACTGACTCTACAGAGGCCAACATCCCCTGCAACCCAAGCAGGGGTCAGTTTGACAGCGCCCAAATTGAGGGGTTAGCATTTCAATGGTGAAGCTGAAATGACCATTCCTTACCCCTCCAGTGGACATCAGCTATCCCCTTCCCCCCTTTCTCCAGTAGACACATACTTCTCTTTTTAATTCTTCCCCAAAACCCAGAATATTTTCCCCTGCCTCATTTCTCTAGTGGATACAATTTCCTAATTCCTTCAATGAACACAGACCAGTCGCTTTCCTCTATTTCTCACACTAAAGTGACACTCAAGAAAAGCTACTTTTTGTTTCCTCTCACTTCAAATACTCTGCTTATACTCACTGATATAGTTCATCTATAAGACTGCCCAAATTGGAAATGCTTCTGATCCAGAGACACTACTTCCCTACTCCCTAACCGCCCGCCCCCCCACCAAATGGTGACCCAGCCCCTTAAACTATGCTTGTAGAAGTCAGATTGTCCTGATGCGCCACTGTGTGCTTATGAGACAGATGGTTAAGTTGGGGCAGAGCCTGATCACCAAGGTCTGGGTTGAATCCAACCAGGATTAGGATCCAGTCTTTAACCAGACAAAGCTCAGTCTGTGGCCAGGGTTAGAATTTAACTCAAGTCCCTGACTTGTACTAGGGCTTAGTCTGCAAAGTTCTTTTGAGATCTAATCAGGAGTCCCACTCATGACCTTGGGCTTCAGGAGTCCCTCATGTCAGCCATTTACTAACTGGTAGCCCCAGATTATTTTTTGACATCATCACCTTCACTATCATCCTCATTGCTCAATAAATACTCATTGAATGATTAAAGAAATGAATCACCACTGATTGTCATCAATCACCAGCTTTGATCAATCTGTTGCCTGCCGTGTATCACATGGTACCTTCCCTTGAGGAGCTCCCCATTCAAGACAGGCATGGACAGACTGATGACTCACAAACCCCGGATGAAGGAGCTACAGGAGTTCTATGTTTGGGCAAGGTGAAGATGGGAGTAATTGTCCAAGAATCTCAATCTGGGGAAGTCCCTGGAACAGTGAAAAATCCTTTTCCAAGACAAACTGGCACAACCTTTTCAAAAATTCAGAAATTCAGAGCTAGGAATAGCCTTATTTTTCACATTTTCTCTTTCATCTTTTCATAGTTGTATCACTAACCTATCATAGTGACTTACAAGGAAGAAAGAAAATAAGCATTTATTAAGAGCCTACTATGTGCTAGTCACTATGTTGTGTTATACACATATTATCTCTTTTGATAATATATACACATAATAAATACTTTTTTCTTTTCTTTTTTTCTTTTTTTTTTGTGGGCAATGGGGGTTAAGTGACTTGCCCAGGGTCACACAGCTAGTAAGTGTCAAGTGTCTGAGGCTGGATTTGAACTCAGGTCCTCCTGAATCCAGGGCCGGTGCTTTATCCACTACACCACCTAACTCCCCCACATAATAGATACTTAATAATTGTTTGTTGAATGAAGAAACTGAGAAGTAGGATAAGGAAATGACTTCCCTAGTGTAATACTAAATTGGTGGTGGAATTGTATCTTATATCCAGATCCCCTGTATCCACTGCTCTTCCCACCCCATGACTGTTCATTCATTCTTGCATTTGTTCAGTGTCAGTGTCCGGTGACAGAGATGAGCAATGACACCCACCAAAAGGGGCAGAGTGAAGGGATGTAGGTCAATAGCTCTCTTGGAATTTGACCTAGGTGCCATATGGTGCCTAATTCTCATCAACAGAACAGGATCAGGCAAATGGCCAGCAGCTCCCCCAGTGGTTAAATTTATCATTTCACCTCAAGCAAGTCCGTTTCAGGTCACGGTTGAGGTTAGACCAGATGACTTCTAAGGTGTCTGCCACCTCGAAATCTATGGATGATCCTATGACAGAGACCCTGCTTTCAAAGAGGTTACAATTCATTGGGGAAGAGAGAACAAATACACAAGTAATAATTATATAAAGGAAGACTAAAATTAGTATAAAGGAGAGATCCAGGCAAAATGTTATGAGAAATCTGGGCCGGCTAGGTGGCACAGTGGATAAAGCACCAACCCTGGATTCAGGAGGACCTGAGTTCAAATCTGGCCTCAGACACTTGACACTTATTAGCTGTGTGACATTGGGCAAGTCAGTTAACCCTCATTGCCCCACCCAAAAAAAAAAGTTATGAGAAATCTGAAGAGGGAAGGAGTGTCTATACAATCAGAGAAAAGCTTTACACAAAGAGAGAGCTTCCTCCTTTGTGAGCCAAATCCTGCTTCAAATGTCCCTTTTCTCAATGTAGGTAACACCATCCTTTCAATCATCCTGGTTCCACACCTTGGAGTCACCTCTGACTCTACTCTCTCCCTCACTCTCGATTAGCTGCCAAATCCTAACTCTGCAATCTCTCTCACATCTGTCTCCTCCTCTCCACTCCCACAGCCTCCACCCTATGCCAAGCCCTTATCACCTTTCACCTGAACTATTACAAGAATCTTCCCAATGCTCTACCTTCCTCTAGCCTCTCCTTTTTCCTGCAGACTCAGTCAGAATCAATTTCTAAAAGCACAGCCATGATTACATCTCTCCTCTGCTCAGGTCCCTTAAATAACTCCTCATGGCCCACAGCATCAAACCCAAACTCTAGATTTGGGTTGTTGAATAAGTCACTTTCCTCTCTCTGGGTCTCAGTTTCTTCTTCTGTAAAATGAAGGGGTTAGAGAGTCTGGTGGTGGTAGAGTGGATTAAGAGATGACCTCTGAGTTGAAAAGGCAAGAGTCTGAGTCCTTCCTCAGACATGGCCATAGCTTCCCAGGATCCTAAGCAACTCTCTTAGACTATAAGTTGCCCAACAGGGGCCGATCTTCCTTGGTAGAAATCACAGATCTGTTGGAAAAAAAATTTTTTTTAAATAAGCAAAAGACTTAGACTGAATGATCTCTGAGGTCCTCTCCAGTTATAAGATTCTAAAGTTCTTGTTTTTTCTTTGTTTTTGTTTTTTTGCAGGGCAATGAGGATTAAGTGACTTGCCCAGGGTCACACAGCTAGTAAATGTCAAGTGTCTGAGGCCAGATTTGAACTCAGGTCCTCCTGAATCCAGGGCTGGTGCTTTATCCATTCTGCACCTAGCTGCCCCCTGATTCTAAAGTTCTTTAGCCTGTCATTCAAGGCCTGCTACTATCTGGCTTATCCTATTTCTCCAGTCTTCTTTCCCCTGCCCCCTTTAGGAATTCTACTTTCCAGCTAGATTTTCCCATACATCTCCCAGGTTCATTCCTATTCCTGCACTTTTACTTATTTAATTATCTATCTAACCATCCATGGAATACCCTTTCCCCATATTTTTACCTATCCAAATTCTGACTTTCAATGCTCAGCTTAGACTCAACTTCCTCCAGGAAGCCTTCCCTGATAACTTTCCCTAGTCATTTCTCTCTCTCTCTCTCTGTTTCTGTCTCTTTTTCTCTCTGTGTCTCTCTGTCTGTCTCTGTCTCTCTGAATTTATGAACGCTTATTGATTAAATGTCTGGGAAGGCAGTGTGGCATAGTACAAAAAGTGCTGAACTCCAATCGATAATTGGTCCCCCTCAAGCATCACCACCCTCTCCTCTGTATGATGACAGACAGCAACTTCAGCACATGGCAGGGCTAATCAACTTGTGTTAGCTTCATTGAACCTGAGACAAGACCACAACTTCCCAGCCATACCTTCTGCTTTGTGTCTCTTCCTTGAACAATAATCAACAGTTCAAAAATGGATGTTTCCAGGGTGACCCATACAAGGCTCTGGGACTCATCCCAATGCCCACCTTCACAGATGAGTCAGGTAAAGTACATGGCCCCTCCAGTAAGTACAGTACAGAGTACAAGCCCCCCCAAGGTTCTAGGGGTAGCCCTGAGGGGATTAGGGTATCTCTTTTCTAATGCCAGCATCTCAAACCCCCATTCTGGTATATTGTTTCCCTCCTATGCTCAGAGGAGAAAGAATGGGGTCACCTCCGAGTCACACTTATAAAAAGTAGAAAGTAGAAAAAGCAGAAAGACAAAACATCAACAACAGAGCATTCATGCCACAAAATTCTAAATGTGGCATAGCCAGGGCAAGAATATCTTGGATACAGATCATCTCTCTACAGAGTTAGGCCCAAGTCAGAATTAAAGCTAGCCAAAGCTCACAAGATGACCAGAGTGGATCAGGAAGTGAGTGACCCCTGTGAGTCTAGCTTGGGTGAGGGAAGGAGGAAAGAAAGGAAGAAGGAAGAGAAGAAAGGAAGGAAGGAAGGGAGGGAAGAATCAAAGGAATTCAAATTAACATATATTAAGCACCAACTATGTACAAGGCACTGTACAAAGTATTGGGGGTTACAAAAAGAGGCAAAAGGCAGTCTTTGCCCTCAAGGACCTTATAATCTAATGGACCTTTATGAGATGATGGGGCGTGGGGGAACAGAACCAAAAGAATTGAGTTCACACTAAGACCATAATAGAGAAAAAGTGAATAAAAATAAATGGACAAAGTACTAGTCTTTTTATTTTAAATCACATATTGGGGGCAGCTAGGTGACTCAGTGGATAGAGCACCAGCTCTGGAATCAGGAGGACCCGAGTTCAAATCCGGCCTCAGACACTTAACACTAGCTGTTTGACCCTGGGCAAGTCACTTAACCCCAACTGCCTCACCAAACCCCCCCCCCCGAAAAAAAAAAACACAAATAAAAAATTTTGTAAAACGTATTGATATCTTTTGGTTTTATATGACCCACATTTCCCAATATGCCCTTTTCCCCTCCCAGAGAACTGCCATCCTTTATAACAAACATTTTTTTAAAGAAGGAGGGGAGAGTTCATCGAACCCCACCAAACATCCAGCAAGTCCAACATTTGATGGTATTTTCCACATCCATCATGCTCCACCCCTGCAAAGCAAGAAGGTGGGGACATAGCTCTTCTTTGGGGGCTAATCTTGATCATGACAATTTCCCAGAATTTGGCATTTGTTTTGTTGTCTTCCCAAACAAAGAATTCTAATGAGGATTTAGAGGGAGCGACTAAAAGATTATTATAATACTTTATGTGTTGAAATTAATTTAAATGTAAATAGTTACTAAGCAAGTTTGGTTGGTTGTACTGATGTTCAATGTTAAGCTTTTAATAAAACTTTTTTTTTTTTTTAAGAATACTGAACCTCGATTCAGGGAATCTGGATTCCAGTGTGCTGGGTCTGCCCAATACTAGCTATGTGACCTTGGATAACTCAGTGAACTTCTCTGATCTTTTTTCTTCATCTGAGCATAGTAATATTGGCCTCATTTACCTCACCGGGTGGTTGTGGGAATTCCATGAGGAAGTGGATGGAAAACAATAGGATCCCTGCAACACTTACTGTCTTTGCCAGTGTTTTGCAACTAACAGCAAAAAGGTTGTTACCATCCATAAAACTGATGACCAAAGTCCCCTGTCCCCTTGGACAAGTCCCTGTCCCTCTCTGGGTCACAACTTCCTCCTCTGTAAAAGGAAGAGGGTAAAGCAGATGGTTTCCTAAGGTCCCTTCTTGCTCTTTGAGGCTATGATATTATTCATTTAAATCAATGATTAAGTGTCTACTGTTTGTAAGTCCCTGTGAGCAGTGCTTGGGGTCATCCAGAGATGACCAAGGAGAGCTTGCTCCCTCGTAGTGGAGATATGCTGGTATATTATATACTCGTATGCAAAGGAGATTGAGTGAGATAGGCACAAAGTCAAGGTCCAGGAAATTATTTGGGGAAATTTGAGAAGGAAGAGCTTCCTGGTGAGGAGAGGGTAAGAGCAATCGGTCAAGGACATGACAGTGATGGAGATGCTGCCTGAACTGGGCTTTGATGGAACAAAGGTATTTCAGCACCGAAAGGTGGAAAGGGTTCCTAGATTATAGATATGGACCTGGAAGTGATCTTAGAGATAATGTAGTCTAGCTCTCTCATAGATGAGAAAATTGAGGCCCAGCCTAGTAGAGTGACTTGCCCAACCTCAGAAAGGGAGCAAGTGGAAAAGTTAGGATTTGAACCCAGGGTAATTATAATACTTACCAGGTAGCCCTAATGAATATCCAGGAATGCAGCCCCAAACTCCAAAGGAATCCTACCAGCCTCTCTGTTTAGTCTTAACTGATTTGCTCATGGTTGGAGTATTTAGAGCTACCTGAGATCTGCTCACCTCAGTGTAAAAGTGCACAGTCCCTAACATCTGTGGGCCAGCTTATGTTTGTTTGTTCACTCATTTTTCAGTCACTTCTGATTCTTAGTGATCCCATTTAGGGCTTTCCTGGAAAAGATACTGGACTGGTTTGCCATTTCCTTCTCCAGCTCATTTTACAGATGGAGAAACTGAGGCAAACAGGGTCAAGTGATTTACCCAGAGTCACACAAAAAGTAAGTGTCTGATTCCAAATTTGAACTCAAGAAGAGGAATCTTCTTGACTCCAGGCCCAGCACTCTATCTACTGTGCCACCTAGCTGGCCCAGGTCAGCTGATAAGTGGGCTTTAAAAAGAGTTGGTTTCAGGGGCAGCTAGGTGGCGCAGTGGATAGAGCACCAGCCATGGATTCAGGAGGACCTGAGTTCAAATCTGGCCTCAGACACTTAACACTTACTAGCTGTATGACCCTGGGCAAGTCACTTAACCTCAATTGCCTCACAAAAAAAAAAGAAAAAGAAAGAGTTGGTTTCCTGCTAGAAGTTATACATAAACATACACACATGTACATATGCATAGGTATATATGTGTGTATACATGCATGTATGTGGATATATATACATACACACATGCATGCATGCCTACATGTATGTAGATATAGGTATAGACAGACAAACAGCTTCATTACCCCAAGTCACACAAAGGTGGGAACTCAGTAATTGGCAGTAAAAAAGAATGAATATGTTTACTTGTATCTTTGCTGTATGAGTAAGTATATCCATGAGGGTATATTATTCAATAAACCCTGTAGTTAGATCAACTGAGGGCAAAACTGTCTTTGTTCCTTAAAATCCCAAGCCTAACTAGCACTGAGGGGTACTCCCTCATTTGTAAAAACCTATGAACTGAAACAAATTCCATCTTCTCTTTTCCTTTTTCTCCCTGGGTGCAGCATTTGACATTCCTGGTTCTTTCTTTCTCCCAAGTTCCTGGTTCCTACTTCTTGATCCATGGACAGCCCAATATTCTGACACTGAACTAAACAGAGCAATGCTCAGCAGAGAAAGAGAATGATAACTCATTTCTATAACACTTGAAGGCTCAGAAGGTGTTTGCTCCACAAGAAGCTTGTGACGTAGACAGCACAAGTAGAATTATCACTATTTTACAAATAAAGAAACTGAGGCATATAGAAGTTAAGTAACTTGACCAAAGTTTTATACCAATAATTTTAAAACATAAGCTCTTTTATTGGTTCAGACTCTTAATGCTATACATTTTGGGTTCTATCACTCATTTGTCACTTAGCATTTATTGTCTGTCCACTGATGTCCTTTTCCAGTGCCTCATTTTGGTGTCAAGGTGATCCTTGGCTCTCAAATGCTTTGTAGGGGAAGCAAAAGCTCTAACTAGTCCTACCCATCTGAAAAGGCTTTGAGAAGGAGTATCCTGGGGCAACTAGGTGGCGCAGTGGATAGAGCACCGGCCCTGGAGTCAGGAGTACCTGAGTTCAAATCCAGCCTCAGACACTTAACAGTAGCTAATTATTAATTGATGGTTAGGTCGGTGGGTGGATGGACTGATGGATGGACAGACAGGCAGACTGATGAGGAGAGAGAGGGAGGGAGGGAGGGAGGGAGGGAGGGAGAGAGAGAGAGAGAGAGAGAGAGAGAGAGAGAGAGAGAGAGAGAGAGAGAGATATCCTATAATTTAGAACTGAAAGCAACCTTATCAATCATCTGGTTCAGACCCTCCAGGTAACAGATAAAGAAAAGGAGCCCAAAGATGAGAAATGACTCATTCTCAAGGTCTTACAGGTAGAAAGTAGAAGAGACAGGTGTGAACATAGATCTTTTAACTCCAAATCTAGCGTTCTTTTACTCCATTAAAGTGACTAATAAGTATTCTTTGAATGAAGAAAGGGAAAAATGAGTTGTTCAGGACACATCAAAGGGCATGTATTCCCATCCACCTCCTTCCCCATCCTAACCTCTTAATATCTAGCAGTACAGGGGCAGCTAAGTGGCACAGTGGATAGAGCACCGGCCCTAGAGTCAGGAGTACCTGAGTTCAAATCCGGTCTCAGACACTTAACACTTACTAGCTGTGTGATCCTGGGCAAGTCACTTAACCCCAATTGCCTCACAAAAAAAAAATATATATATATATATCTAGCAGTACATCCAAACCCACCATGGCCAATCGCAGCCTTCCCACATTGCTACATTAGTGAATGCCCATGAATGCACCTGCTACTTCATTGATATAAATACCTATGTAAACCTCCCTTTGATTGACTGGTTGGTTTGCTCTTGGGTGTGACTCAGTTTCTGGAAGCTGTTCAGAAGTACAGCTAACAATGGGAAGGGGGTGGCCAGGAAGGGTTGATCAGGAATCCAGCTGACAAGAAGAGATCTATTGGGCAAAGGACTCAAGTGCTGGGAGGTCCCATAATTCTAAACTCTCAGAGCCAGAAATGAGCTCAAAGTATTGAGGACAACTTATACCTGAACAGGGATTCTCCCTATATCATCTCTAGGAAACAGTCATCCAGTCTCTGCCCAGAGGCTCACCATCTCCTGGGGGCGGGCAATATATCCTTCTTTTGTTCAGCTCTAGTGGCCAGTACATTTTTCCTTATAGCCAGCTGAAATCTGCAAGTTCTCTCCTTTGCTGCTGATTTTGCTCTCTGAGGCCAAGCAGAACAACTCAGTAACAGCTCTTCAGAAATCAGACAGTGGCAGTTATCTATTCCTTCCTTCCTTCATAATTTATCAAATTAATTTCATTAATTTATTCATTCATCATTTGTTCATTCATCAATCCCCTCCATAAATATGTCTTAAATATCTACTTTTTGCAGAGAACACATCCTTCCTAAGGCTTCTCTTGACCAACTTACGCATGCCCAGTCCCTTCAAATCATGTGGGATGACTTCCTATTCGTCTCACCAGGCTATTCCTCCTTTGGACAGGCTCGAGTTGTTTGTCAATGTCCTTCCTGAACATCATCCTCTAGCAGAGGGATGAGTAGGCCGGGCAGCAGAGCTCTCTCTTCATCTCTGTCTCCTGTTCTGGACATGACTGCAGTAATGACCTCATTCCCACATAAACATCCACATTAAAAGGGGGCATTCCAAATAGAACTTTCAGGCAGGCAGGAGTCCCTCTGCAGACAGGGAGGATTACAGGCCCCAGGGCTGCCAGAATCCAGCATCCTGGAAATAAAAAAAAAAACCCTACATCGCAGTGAACAAGAGATTCTAACATTGGACTCTGCTCGAAGACAGAGCTGCCTGGCCTGCAGGAATCCTGCCTCCTGAGCGAGGCAGCCTGAGGACCACAGGTGGTATTCCTAGCCAGAAGGAGATCAGATAGGCAGGGGAAGTCTGGAACCAAGTGTACTTGTTAGGCCTCTCCCCACAGGAAGCAGAAGAAGCAGCTCCCTGTAACCCGGGGTTGTCTGAGTCTGGGGATAAGCCCCATGTAAACCTGATACATCTGAAAAGAGACTTCTGTACAGGGCTTCCCTGTGGTAGAATGGATAGTAATATGTTAGACCTGGAGTTGAGTCTCACCTTAGACATTTGCCAGCTATGTGAACCTGGTTAAGTCACTTACCATCTCAGAGCCTCAGTTTTCTTATCTGTAAAATGGGGATATTTGTAGCATCTATCTAATAGGGTTGCTGTGAGGATAAAATGATGTGCTACATAAACTAAAGAGGCAGAAGGAAAGGCAGTATGTTGCAGCAGAAAGAACATTGTAGTTCAAGTTAGAGGCCAGCTAAATTGCCCAGTAGAGAAACAGCCAGTCCCCGAGTTCAAATCTAGCCTCAGAGATTTATTAGCTGTTTCATCCTGGGCAAGTCACTTAGGCCTGTTTGCCTCAGTTTCCTCATCTGTAGAATGAGGTGGAGAAGAAAATGGCAAAACCACTCCAGTATCTCTGCCAAGAAAACCCCAAATGGGGCGTTAGACACGACTGAAACAATTGAACAACAGCAGTTTAAGTTAGAGGCCCTCATTCTGAACCGCATTCTTGATATGAGTGCGTGTGTTTAAGTTATGTGATCTTGGATAAGTCCCTTCCCCTTTATAGGCCTCAGTTTCTTCATCTGAAAAATGAGGGGATCAGATTAAATAATCTCTGGGATACATTTCTACTGTATATCATATAGTCTGTAACCTGGCCAGAATGCTCTCCGAAATGGAGAGGCTGAGTGTTAATGGATAAATCTACCTGTCCATAGAGTCACATTTATATACATGTACAAACTCTGGCACACACACTCACAAACACCCCCACACTCACACCATACTCCTCTATTCACACAGTCACCCATACACACACTCCCATATATATCCGTATATGTAGACACATACACATTCACATACATATGCACACACACCGATACATACAGACCTGTGATCACCCACATTGTCTCATGTTGACATACTTGAACACAGACAGATGGACAGTCAGATGGGCAGGCTGACAGACAGGCGAATAAAGGCAGCAGTGAGTCTGGAGTCAGAAGACCCAAGTTCTAGTCAGAATTAATAATAATTAATGATCAGACACTTACCAACTGGGTGATCTGGACGAGTCATTTGTTTCCTATTGTCTCAATTTCTCCATTTGTAAAATAGATTAACAATCCTTTCCCAAGCCACAGAATCATAGAATCCAGCTTTGGAAAGAACCTTAGAGGACATCCGGTCTAACCCATACTTGGCTATGACCAAGAATTCCTCCATATGCTCCACTGAGGAGGAGTCACCACCTCCTAACTCCCAGGTAGGCTTGTACAGTAAGCTATTCCAGTTTGGGACAGTTCTTATTAGGGATTTTTTTCTTTATTGACGTTGCTTCTACTTCTGTTCTCTGAGGCCAGGCAAAACAAGTCTAAACCCCTGAGCACCCAAATGAACATTCCTCAAATACCAGAAGATAGCTACCATGTCCCTCCCCCCACCCCCAAGCCTTTTCTTCTCCATAGTAAATATCCCCAATTCTTTCTTTTTTTTTTTTTGGTGGGGCAATGAGGGTTAAGTGACTTGCCCAGGGTCACACAGCTAGTAAGTGTCAAGTGTCTGAGGCTGGATTTGATTTCAGGTCCTCCTGAATCCAGGGCTGGTGCTCTATCCACTGCGCCACCTAGCTGCCCTCCCCAATTCTTTCAATGACTTGTCCAAGGTCATTCGCAAGCTGTGAGTAAGTGGTTGAATCAGGATGTGATCCCAGGGCATTTGACTCCAAATCTAACATCCTTTCCACCGAGCCTTTGGCTGCCTCCAATGGCACTCAGAGCTGAACTCAAGAGTCAGGACCGGGGTTCTGATCAAGACAGAGTGTGACGATCACGGCTTCTTTCATTTTAGACGTTATTCCTTATTAATTATTAAAGATTATGTGTCTTACCTTTTTTTACTTTTTCATTGCTAGGCCTTACTGAGGACTTCTATTGAGCTTGTAATTGATGAAAACTCCCAAATCAGGCTCTTTGTAGGACCACATGAGAGAATGTCTGGAAATATTCAGAACCAGAGAGTGTTAGGATGGATGACAGCTAGTATCATCACTACCTCCCAACCTTTAGCTGGGTGATACTGGGCCTGAAGTCAAGAGGACCTCTGGTCAAATCTGGCCTCAGATACTTACTATCTGTGTGACCCTGGACAAGTTCCTTAGCCCCATCTGCCTCAGTTTCCTCAACTGTAAAACAGGGATAATAATAGCACTTGCCTTCCAGGGTTGTTTTAAGGATTAAATGAGATAATATTTGTAAAGTGCTTAGCACGAAGTACCTGGCACATAATGAATGGTGCTCAATAAATGCTTATTCCCTTCCCTTCCCTTCCCAGCAACACGTGTGGTTCAGCACCAGCTATACACACTGGATTTTCTCTACTTCATGGGTTTCTGAGCTAGGAAGAGCCTTGGAGATCATGTAACCTAGAGGTAATTAACCATTTTTGTCTCAAGAATTCCTCTGGCAGTGTTGGATAGAGTCTATGGATCCCTATGGATCCAGATCATGTTTTTAAAGAATTTTTTAAAAATACAGAGGAATACAAAAGAAACCAATTAAATTAAAAACATAGTTAGCAAAATACTAAAAATACAAATTCATGGCTGCCAGGTTAAGGACTCCTACAAGATATCACCTCATTTTACAAAGGAAGAAAATGAGGCCAAGAGGAGATATAATTTGCCCAGGGTTAGTAAGTAGCAAAGGTCATCTTTTAACTGGGATCCCCTGGTTCCAGAGCTCATACCCATCAAACAAGGCCAAAAAGTTTCCCGAATGACGGCACGTCTTTCTTCAACATCATCTAAATCAGAAATGCTCTCTCTCTCTCTTTTTTTTTTTTTTTGGCGGGACAACGAGGGTTAAGTGACTTGCCCAGGATCACACAGCTAGTAAGTATCAAGTGTCTGAGGCCGAATTTGAACTCAGGTCCTCCTGAATCCAGGGCCAGTGTTTTATCCACTACACCACCTAGCTGCCCCTTAAATCAGCAATTCTCAAAATTCTGTCAGGGCACTCCCTGGGGATTCCTGAGACCTTTCCAGAGAGTTTTTGAGGTCAAAACTATTTTTATAGTAATACTACGATGTTTTCCTTTTTGACCCAGTAAATGCCGATAGGTATAACCCACATAAACAAAAGTTCTTTGTAGGGGAGCAGGGTCCCGCAATGGTTTTTAAGCATAGAAAGGGATCAGGAGACAAAATGGTTTGGGGTCTGCTGATCCAATGGTCAATGAGCGTTGCTAAACAAATGCACTGACTTGTGGAGGTAGAACAAGGAGGACAGATGAGATGACCCAGACCTGGGCACTCCCCCTGGCAGCCTGGGACAGGGAGAACAAGTCAGCAAGGTTCTAATTGCTGTTTGGCCCTGGGCCGTGGGGCTCAGCCCTCTCCTCTCTCTCTCTCTCTCTCTCTCTCATTTTTTATTTGAGCCTCTCCACGCACTGTAAATACTCATTTGGCTGCAAAGACCTCTGCAAATTGTTATTTACAGACATCGTGAAAATGAAGTTTACATAAATAAAGCCCTATCCTAGCCTGGCTGGACCTAACAGAAAGAAGTTAAAGGTGAGAAAGGAGAGGCCGTCAGCCATCAAAATAACGACTCCCTCCCCCTCACACCCCCCAGCACACACACACTCCCCAAATACCCCCCTATCATCCCAGTAAACCCAGATCTCAGGACATTCCAGAGACCTAGTACAGTGGAGACACACAGACCCCCTCCTCAGGGAGTCCCCACTCCTACTAGGAGACAAGACACTAATAAGAATCATTATCCCCATCTGTGAAATGGGCATAATAATATCACCTACCTCACAGGGTTATCGTGAAAATCAAATGAGATAATACACACAAAGCACTTCACAGATTTTGAAGTCCTATAGATAGATGCTAGTCATTATCAAAGATATACAGGTTGAGAGCCAATGTGGTGAAGTGGAAAGAGTTATAAATTTGGAGGCCCTGATCCTGGGGCTGAATCCCAGCTCTGTCATCTGTGTGACCTTGAGCTAGTCACTTACACACACACACACACACACACACACACACACACACACACACCTGGACTAAATGAGCTCTAAAATCTCTTCTTGCTCTCAATCCTATGATGTAATTACAGCTGCTCTGTGTTCTTCGATCAAACCCTCAATCCATCAGCACCTACTATGTGCAAGGACATAGTATGAATGATAAGAGTGTGTTGGAAAGAAAGAAGTAAGCAGAGCCAGGTATAATTAACCTCCAAAGGCTCCCTGGGGCAGGTGAGTTTTGATCAGCATTTTTGAATAAGACCTCAATTTTCCACTGCTGGTTAAGATCTGCAAAGTTCTTTCCCTAGAGTAGCTCTTTGAGGTCATTCAAGTATTTCTTCCATTTTTGGAGGTGAGGATACTGAGAACAGTAAGTGACTTGCACAGGTTGTAAGCAGCAAAGCTCAGACTTGAATTCAAGTCATTTGATTCTGGGGGGGGGGCAGGGGGCACTAGCTTGACAGAGAAAAGGCAAAGAAAGGGAGGACATCCTCACCAAAATTAGGGAAGAGTCAATTGTTTGCTCATCTCAGAAAGTCAGCCTGGTCCACTGGAGTATTGTTTCTATTGCTTGCTGATCAAGGTGGGCAAAAAGACAGCAGCTGCTGATAATAGCTCTGAAAAGGGCACCAGCCTCTCTCCCCAATTTAGGCTGCCAACAGCACATAAAAGAAGCAAGAAGGAGGCCATACAAGGATGACGTCCTGGACTGACCCATTATACTGCTTCTTGTTAAACTGGTTGTCCATGAAAGGGGGAAAACAAGAGAGCCTAGTGAGGCCTCTTCATATGCGTAGTTTAGCCTGTGTGTCTGCATGGAGTCTCTGTTCATGGAAATCTTATGATTTGACTTCCGCTGTGAGTTCCCTGGGCATCAGAATCAGAAAACATCAAAGGCTTTGGGCGATCCCAAGGCTGTGTCTGAAGGGCAGTGACAGTTGCATTCCTAACAACACATTCTGAGTCTTCCCTATTTTGTATGGCTTACCCATGTTAGAAGTCACAGGAACTTGGCAGTCAGTTTTTGTAGGACCCTGGCAAAATAGAAAATTAAACAGTAGAGTAGCTGAATCCTAAAGAGGGTCATGAAAAATGTCCCATTGTCCCGAGTCCTAGTCACTCCATGAATCCATTCAGCTTGGTTAGGTCTTCTCCCTTGGACCATGAAGCGTGTCATTTCAGACATGGGAATGTTCATAGAATTTTTTCAGTGGGTCTATCTGATGAGTTTTCTTGTCCTGAAAGCCTATACCCAATTGACTGTGGCCATTCTTCAAAACCAATAACTTAGAGTGGGATTGATCTAGTCACTCGACAGATGGTGGGCTAGTAGGGACAGTTAGGTAGCACATAATTAGTGTCAGGCCTTGAGTCAAAAAGCCTCATCTTCCTGAGTTCAAATCTGGCCTCAGATACTTATTAGCTTTGTGACCCTGGGCAAGTCACTTCACCCTGTTTGCCTCAGCTTCTTCATCTGTAAAATGGGCTAGAGAACGAAGTGGCAAACCACTCTAGTATCTTTGCCAAGAGAACCCCAACTGGGGTCATCAAGAGTCAGACATGACTGAAAACAACAAAACAACAATGGCCAGATGGCAGAAGTCAGTGCGACACAGCCCAGTATAGTCAAGTACAAATACTCGAGTATTTGTCAAATGAGTACATGGATGGAGGAAGGATGACCTGGAGTCCAGCTACCTTGGCTCTGGTCTGGCTGTCCATGAACTCTGTGAGACTTTTGATAAGCCATTTCTTTTCTGAGTCTCAATTTCCTTCTCAGTAAAATGAATGAACCAAGAGAATTCCTAACTACCTCTGACTTTCTTTGGCCCTGCTCTTAAGCCCTCCCTACTCTTACATTTTCTTATTCTGTGATAAATTTATATGCACTAAAGTGTTGGGAGACTCCATGTTTTTCCTCTCCCAGAGAAATTTGCAAGTCTAAAAGAGAATCCTTGAGGGGATAGTGCCTTAACCCAAGGGAGTAGACAGTAGGATTCCAAGTGCTAGGCTGGGTGGATGGGCTAAGAAGTTCAGTGGGGAGAGGCAACTTTCCAGGATTTCCTCACATCACACCATTTGGTGCCCGTCTACCCCCACCCCTCCTGTACTTTGCCTATAGGGAAGGGCAGCGTACCTCCCAAGAATCAAGTTCTTGGAGAAGTCTCCTTCCCCATTCCCCGCTACCACCAGCCCTTCTCAGCCTCCCTCCCTTCCCCCGTCTCACCCCAACTAATTTCAACTGCAGAAGGTTAATTAGGGTTAATTATCCTCCCCTCTATCTCCTCCCTCCCTTGATTTTTCTGTCTCAAACAGAAGTGGAGGGAGGTTCCAGCCCCTTCTGCACTGCATCCATTTTCTCCCCCCACGGACCCCGCCCCTGTGGAAGGAAGCCAAGTCCAGGCTTCAAAGACAGTGCTACCCCACAGGCCGACTCAACTTGTGAACCCGCTGTTTCAGCTTCGCCCAGGCAACTGCCAAGAGTGAGGAAGGGAAGAGAAGCCCGTTTGATGTCTCAGAGGTTGGAATTAGCCTCTCACATCAAACATCAGTTGCCTGTTTATTTTCTTAATTGCCCAAGCCTGGGCCAGATGCTCAGGAAAACCCAACCAGTGGGAGGAGGGTGCGTGTGGGGGATTAGCTCAGGTGAAGATCGAGGCAGCTCTGTCTGTGCCACTGGTCCCACCCACCCACCCAAGTGATTGATTTTCCTAAAGCTCCCACCACATCATCATGCTCAAGAGCTTTCCATTCTATTTAGCAGCAGAGGTTCTGGGTTCAAATCCTCACTTTTCTACTTGGAGGTTGGCCTCAATTTTCTCCCCCTGTTAAAGGCAGAGGAAGAGGGGACAGCTAAGTGGCGCAGTAGATAGAGCACCAGCCCTGGAGTCAGGAGGACCTGAGTTCAAATCCAGCCTCAGACACTTAATGCTTACTAGCTGTGTGACCCTAGGCAAGTCACTTAACCCCAATTGCCTCACCAAAAAACAAACAAACAAAAGGAAGAGGAAGAGTAGATGAACTAAATGACCTCTAAGGTCCTTCTGGCTCCCATCCCTGTCCAGATCCTCATGGCCACCAGTCTAGATATTGTAATAGGCTCCTTGAAAGAGTAAGTCTTATCACCTCCAGTCTCAATGCCTTGTTCATCCTTCAAAACTCTGTTAGAAAAATTTGGTCTTGTCACTTTTCTGCTCAAAGAGCATTGGTGCCACAGGTAATGTGTCTGAGTGCCTGAGGCTGAATTTGAACTCAGGTCCTCCTGACTCCAGGGCCGGTGCTCTATCCACTGCGCCACCTAGCTGCCCCTGAGAATTCTCTTAATGGCATCCAGAGGAAGCCTCTGCTGTTCTAGCCTGTGCCCAGGGCACCTCTAGCTAGGGAGAACTCACCACTTCTCAGAGCTGCCCCTGCCACTTTTTGGACAGCCATGAGCATTAGGAGGCTTAACCTTAAGAGGTGGAAAATCATCTCCATTTGACTTCTACTCTTACTACCCATCGTTCTACCCTCTGGGACCAAGAAGACAATTCAGCCTGACCAACACTGAATGAACATCTACTATGCACAAGCACTCTCTTCTGCTTCAAGGCCATGAAAAGAGCTAGGACCACATCCCTGCCCTTACTGGGCTTATAGTCTAGTAAGAGGATGAAATGTGCATAACTAATACAAGTTAGAATAGTAGGTGATAATGAAGAGAAGAGAGAAAACTTAGAGGAGCAGGGAGGGGCTCTCCTCAGGGAAGGCTTCCTGGAGGAGGGGGCATTTGACTTGGACCTTGATAGAGGAGAAAGATGTTCACAGATTGGAGTGGGGGAGCAAAGGAGCCTAGTCTGAAGATGGGAAGAGTCTGTGGGAATGGAGAAGGAGACAACAGTGTGTCCTTGACTACTGCAATAGTCCGGGTAAGTGGGGTTGGGGGGGGGGGAGCTAGGTGGTGCAGTAGATAAAGCACTGGCCCTGGATTCAGGAGGGCCTGAGTTCAAATCTGGTCTCAGACACTTGACACTAGCTGTGTGACCCTGGGCAAGTCACTTAACCCCCATTGCCCTGCAAAAAAAAAAAAAATAGTCCAGGTAAGTAGTAGTGGAATGGAGGAAGGTCTGAAGCAGAGTGGGACCAGTGGGTTTGGAGAACAGGGGACAGAAGGAAAGGAGATCGTGAAGGAAGAATGTCCCAGACTGACGATAGAGCCACGGAGACTGAGCCCACTGTGCCACGTCTCTACCGGTCTCCTCCCTGCCTCTGTCTCTCATATGGGCCCTCTCTTCCCCTGACCTGATCGTCCTCCAGTCTCCTGGGATCTGGTGGCCTCAGCAGAAAAAATTTCTCCCCTTCCCCTTTACCTCTTTGGATTTCAGTTTCCTCATCTATAAAATTAGGATGCCTGAAGTACCTTCCTCACAGGGTTATTGTGAGGCTCAAATGAGATACTGTATCTAAAGTACTTGATTTGTAGACCCTTCTACCATCCCTTTTTGGGGGGCAGCTACGTGGCACAGTGGACAGAGAAGACTCATCGTCATGAGTTCAAATCCGGCCTCAGACACTTACTAGCTGTGTGACCCTGAGCAAGTCACTTCACCCTGTTTGCCTCAGTTTCCTCACCTGTAAAATGAGCTGAAGATGGAAGTGGCTAACCACTCCAGTATTTTTGCCAAGAAAACCCCAAATGGGGTCACAAAAAGCAGGATGTGACTGAAAAAAAAAAAACAACTGAACAACAACAAAACCATCCCTTTATCCTCTCCAAAGTCTCTAACCCCCTAATGTAAATGACTTAGCTGCCATACCTCAGATGTCTTCTCTACCTGGAACATCCTCTCTCCCCTCTTCTCCCACTGGTGAGTTCCTTCAGGGCTCTGTTTTGGGGATGCACCCAGGCCATCTGTCCTTGATTCCCCTCTGGATTCTCCTTCTGACTATCTAGACTTGTATCCTATACCTCCTCCCCTCTTTTCAGCTTCCCCCCCCCTTTTTTTTTGGTGAGGCAATTGGGGTTAAGTGACTTGCCCAGGGTCACACAGCTAGTAAATGTCACGTGTCTGAGGCGAGATTTGAACTCAGGTCTTCCTGACTCCAGGGCCAGTGCTCTATCCACTGCATCACCTAGCTGCTCAGCTCCCCTTTTATTCCATATCTTCCACAACCAAAAGTAAGCTCCTTGAGGGTAGGGACTGTCTTTCCCCTTGTTTTTGTATCCCTAGCATTTGGCACTGTGCCTGACAGAAGGCAAATACTTAACAAATGCTTGTTACGAGGCCTGCCTGCCTACCTGCCTCTTATTTCTCTGGCTACCCAGGTCTGCTCCTTGCTGCCTCCAAAAAACTCATCCCCCTCTTCTAGCTACTGAGCCCCCAGCTGGCAACCATTCCTCCCCTTATCCTGCTACTCAAAATTTACCAGTCCTCAGTCCTATCCCTTGGGGGCCCTTTCAGAGCTAATCTGATCAACTAATTAGTTTTCCCTCATTAGTCCTGATAAAGATTAGAGTGTTCTCCCTCCCAGATAACGTGATAATAGCTCATATTTCGAGCTCCTGCCCCCTTTTCTCACAACAGCCCAGTGAGGTGGCTAATACAAATATTATTATCTAAATTTCACTAATGAGGAGACTGAGGCCCAAGATCATAAAGTTCACAAGAGGCTAGGCCAGGACACAAACCCAAGTGTTTTGATGCCCTTTTGACATCTGGGCATTTTAAGAGGAGCCTTCTAGTGAAAGCATTGTTGTTGTTCAGTTATTTTGGTGGTGCCTGACTTTTTGTGACCCCACTGGGGGTTTTCTCGGCAAAGATACTAGAGTGGTTTGCCATTCCCTTTTCCAGCTCATTTTACAGATGGGGAAACTGAGGCAAACGGGGTGAAGTGACTTGCCCAGGGTCACACAGCTAAGTGTCTGAGACCACATTTGAACTTGGGTCTTCCTGAACCCAGACCCAGCACTCTATCCAGTGCACCACCTAGCTGCCCCAATTGACAGTGACAATCCAAAGTTATGACTAGAAGGGTAAGAATTTCTGGTATGATATCAAGAGAGGGGTAGAAAGAACCTTATATGCTCCTTAATATCATGCTTCCTAGACATCCCCTTGTTTCACCTTTGTCTAAACATGGATTTGATCCCATTCAAAGTCTTTTTTTTTTTAATTGTCTGCAGGAAGTTTTGTTTTGTGTCACTTGAATTATCTCTGCCACAAACTCACCAGTGAGACACAATGGGCACACCATTTCTCTCCAGGTCTCAGTTTCTTCATCTGTGAAATGAGAGGGTGGAATTGAGATAAACTCTGAGGTCACTTCCAACTAGCTCTAAGTCCTATGTCCCAAGTTGGAGAGAAGACCCTGACCCTGACACACACAGATAAATAACCCATGATCTAAGAACCCTTCCAGTTGCAACATTCAATGTTCCATGGTCCTCACAACCCAGCATTCCTAAATCACCCAGGAAATTGCAGAGCTGGGATTACAAACCAGGTCACTCTTTCTACTGCCACCCACTTTCTTCAGGTGCTCTCTGTATGCCAGCCCTTTCGATAGGCCACCCTGTGATAGAGAAGAAAGAGACATGGTACCTGGCCAGACTTGGGGCTCATATTCATGGAGGAGCCAGGGAGCAGTTAATTAAGTTAGTCGTTGATGTGTGGCTCGCTAAGGAAATGTGGGAGGTCAGAGAAAGAAGTGGGTCAGGACAGGTTTCCTAAAGGAGGTGGCACCAGAGCTAAACTTTGAAGGATGATAAGGGTTCTAAAAAGGAATACATCTCAAGTACGGGGAATGCCTCAGACAAAGGCCTGGAGGCTGGAGGTGTTTGAAGAAGAGGTAGGAGTCTAGCTTATCTGGGATGTAGTGTGTAGATGGATGAAGCTGGCTTGTCATTGGGAGATAGACTTGATCCTCTGCAGGGTAGGGAGCCATTGAAGGTGCTTAAGCAACAGAGTGACACAGAATCGCAGTCGGAAGGAACTCCACTCCATAACAAAACAAGAATTTTCTTTTGTTCTTGTTCACTTGTTTCTGTCACATCCGACTCTTTGTGACCCCATTGGGGGTTTTCTTGGCAAAGATACTGGAGTGGTTTGCTATGTCCTTTTCTAGTTCATTTTACAGATGAGGAACTGAGGCAAGTGAGCTTAAGTGACTTGCCCAGAGTCACACAGCCAGTAAGTAAATATCTGAAGCCAGATTTGAACTCAGGTAGATGAGTCTTCCTGACTGCAGGCCCAGCACTCTATCCACTGCACTATCCAGCTGCCCAAACCTTTACAACAGCAATAATAATAATAATAATAACAAATAGCTAGCATTTATATAGCACTTTACGGTTTTCAAAGTATTTTACAAAATTTTTTCTCAGCTCTGCAAGGTATTATTATCCCTGTTTTATAGGTGAGGAAACTGAGGCACACAGAATTTAGATGATTTGCCCAGAGTCACACAGCTAGTAAGGGACTAAGGCTGGATTTGAACTCAGGTCTTCCTGACTCCAGGCCCTGTGCTCTATCACTTTGTGACCTAACTGCCTCAGAAATATAACTAACATTTATTTAGCACTTTTAAAATTTGCTAAGTACTTTACATAAATGATGATGATGATAACAATAATAATAACAATATTAGCTGCTAACATTTACCGTATGCCAGGCACTGTGTTAAGCAAAATACTATCTCATTTGATCCTCATAACAACCCCAGGAGGTAAAAACTATTGTTATCCCCACTTTAAAGATGAGGAAACTGAGACAAACAGAGGTGAAATGACTTTCCCAGGGTCAAACAGCTAGTAAGTGTCAGTCCAAATTTGAACTTGGGTGTTCTTGACTCCAAAACTAGAACTCTCTCCACTGAACCACCTACATTATTTCATTTAAATCTCATTACAGGCAACAACTGGAGGTATTATTAATTTTATCTTATGTATGAGGAAGGGCAAATAGGTGGCACAGTGGATAAATCTCTGGGTCTGGAGTCAGGAAGACCTGAATTCAAATCCAGCCTCAGACACTTACTAGCTGTGTGACCCTGGGCAAATCGCTTCACCCTGCTTGCCTCAGTTTCCTCATCTGTAAAATGAGCTGGAGATGGAATGGGCAAACCGCTCCAGTATCTCTGCCAAGAAAAACCCAAATGGGGTCACAAAGGGTCAGACGGGACTGGAAAATGACTGAGCAACAACTAATCTATGAGGAAGTAGGGCAGCTAGGTGGCACAGTGGATAGAGCACCAGCCCTGGATTCAGGAGGACCTGAGTTCAAGTCCCACCTCATACGTTTAACACTTACTAGTTGTGTGACCCTGGGCAAGTCACTTAACTCCAATTGCCTCACCAAAAAAAAACCCCAAAAAACAAAAACAAATGTATGAGAAAGTGCCTTGTTCTGTGGGGCTGCAGCAGGTGAGTGTCAGAAAAGAGACCAATCCCGGGTCTTCCTTAGCCCAAGTCTAGCCCTCCATTCCTTTACCCACTGAGTGTCATCTCAGCCAAAGAGGGGCTAGAGGAATATGACTCTGGGGGCTGAGGAGGATGGACAAGAGGAAGGAGAAGCTGCAAGGTCCCTTCCAAAGGAGTGTTCCTCTCCAACAGTCCAGGCATGAGATGGAGAGGGCCTTGACTCAGGCAGGGGCTGAACAATTGGAAGGAAAGAGCACAAGAGAGAAGGGGAAGAGCCCAGTACAAAAAGGCCACAGGGTAAGGACAGTGGAAGGAGCAGTGATTCTGAGATTGGAGGACCTTCAGATCCTGCTTAGTATGTCACTTAATTTTCCTTGACCTCAGTTTCCTCAGTTGTAAAATGAGAGTTAGACCAGTTCGCCTCTGAGTTCCCTTGCACCAGGAGGCAAGTGCCTTCCCTCTTTGTTTGTTTTCCCAGAGGACATGAAGTCATCCCACTACCTTTTATTGACCTGGTCCTCCTGGAAATCTGAGCTGAAAGGGACCTTAGAGAACCCTGGTACAACCTCCTCACCTTACAGATCAGGAAGACGGATCCAGAGAGAGGATGACACTTGCCCAAGGTGTCTTAATGTAGTTTGAGGGAGGCTCAGGATTGCAAGGAATGGTTGGAAGGAAGGCACAGCCAAGACAGCATAGCAGGAGACGGGAGTAAGTGAGCTAGCTTTGTGGAGGTTGATCAGGGAGGACGGACCCTGGTCAGGCCCTCCTGGAGGAAAAGGAGTGGGGGCATCATAATGGCTAAAGTCCAGTGGATTTTTATAAGGTCCTTGGCTGGGTCATGCAGGACCAGGAATGGGGGTAGGGGGGAAGGAGCAGGGAGCCTGGACCTGGTGTGCAGGTCAAGGTTCAGGGATCGGTGCTGATTCAGGATGGGGCAAAGCCTGGGGAATTGAGGGCTCCCTGATGGTCAAACTCCAGGTGAGGAAGAGGGCTTTTGGCTGTCGCTTCAGGCCTTGATTCAGCAGGATAACTCAGGGGAGTCACTCCTCCCAGGCCTCTTCTTAGTTTAGCCAAGCCCAGGTTCTTAGTAAGGGAAGCAACGGAGGCCCATGTTTGAGCTCAGATCTTCTCATGTCGGGTCCAGTGTTCCTTCTACTCGACCACATGAAGGACAAGGCATCCTCCTTCCTTTGTGCTCATCAAAGTGCATCTGTCCTTCTTTAGGGAAGAATGATAAATGATGAACGCCTTCCAAAATATGGCATCTCTCAGAGGAAGACCCTCCCCAACTCACTTTTGCATATTGTGCCCTATCATCACCCCATGAAGCTGTGTCTCTAAGACTGGGGATGGGATACATTGGACCATCCACACTCTTCCACTCACCCACGCTGGGATCTGTTCAGAAGTGTGCTGGAGCCAGCTCAAACCCTCTCCCGAGAACCAGAGCCAGTTGTTAAATTTTCAGTGTGAGCATTTATTTACACCTTCCAAACTACAAACCAGGTCTTGGTTTATTGCAACAATTTGTTGATAGTCTAGGCTTGAGGGATTGAGAAAATGTTAATAATGTAGATAAATTTTAAAATGTGTCTTGCTGCTTTGGGGGAGCCAGTGGTTAAACATTTACCAGCACATGCCTGGATCCATGATGAGTATTTGTGAGACATCTGAGGGGGGGTGGGGTGAGGACTCAGTCGGTGATCAAAATAAGGGATCAGTCTGTGAGGAGAGATAGGGCTCTATTGTGATCAGAGTCAGAGCTTATGTCTATGGCTGGGGTGGGGGGGGGTGGAACTAGGTGGTGCAGTGGATAGAACACTGTCCCTGAAGTTGGGAGTACCTAAGTTCAAATCTCACCTCACACATTTACTAGCTGTGTGACCCTGGGCAAATCACTTAACCCCAATTGCCTTAAATATCTGGGGCCATCTCCAGTGGTCCTGATATATATCTTGCCACTGGACCCAGATGGCCTTGGAGAAGAGAGTGAGGTTGGTGACCTTGCACAGCCCTCCCTCACTTCAATTCAATTTAGTGCGAGTCATGATATCACTTCCTGATATCATGGTCCTCTTCGTTAATGAAGGACAAACAACAACAACTATGGTTAGGTCAGACGCTCAGGTCTGGAACCAGGATCGGGCTCAGGACCAGTGGTCAAGGTTCAGTGTGGGACCAAGGTCAGGTCTCAGGACCAGAGTTAAAGGGTCTCTCGAAGTTGGATAAGAAGAGCAGCAGCATATACACTCCGTCATTAGGTTTTGTTTTGGTTTTTCAAAATCACTGCAGTGAGTACCTGCACCCTCCCTCCCCCTCCCAGTCCTGCCCAGCAGCCCTCATCCCCCCACGAAGGTACTGTCACACCAGTTTTCAGTATGATTCAATAAAGCAACCTGACGTTTCTTTGGAAATGACTGTGTACAGTGGCTCAGGCCAGCACAGGACCCGTCCCGGCAGCTCTCTGAGCATCTCATTTTGCCCAGAGCTAGACAGGTGTGATCAGGAGGAGCAGGGGGAGGGGAGCGAGGGGGAGATATTAGCAAAGACCTTTCACTACATGTACAGGTGTTTGCAGGAGAACTCGAGAGCCTTTTTTTTCCCCCTTTCCTCTCAGCTCAGCAGGGAAGTTGAAAAGACACAGCCTTCATTTTTATATTCCCTATGGGAAAGTAGTCAGTCAGTCAACACCCTGGCCTAAACACCCCAAATGCCCCCCACCCCCCACCCAGGCTGTGGACGGAGCCCGGTGCTGGGCATTGGGGGAGGGAGCAGAGAAAAGGAAAAGGAGACCAAGTCGGGGAGGTTGTGATTGTTGAGCAAGGTGCCCCCTGCTCTCAAACTCACAGTTTAATGACCAGAATTAGGGCTCAGTCTATAACCTAGCCCAGGGTCGAGTCTCTACAGATGGTCAGGAGATGAGCCTGTGCCTAGGGTGAGGGCTCCAACTAGGACCACTTTCAGGGTTCAATCTGTAACCCGGGGTAGGGGTCAGCCTGGGTTTGGGGTTAAGGGTCAACCTGGGACCAGGGCTAGAACCCAATCCTCCCCACTGGCTCCTCCCCAACTTCCTGGTCTGACAGTCCAGCTCCCCTCCAGGCTTCCACAGCATTCTCTGGATATTGCCAGTCAACTATCTCACCTGGGCCTTAGGAAGACTGAATTCCAACCTCCCTGGTCTTTGATAGCTCCACTTTGGTCTTTCACCTGTTCCCCCACTGTATTTTTTTGCAGGCAATGGGGGTTAAGTGACTTGCCCACGGTCACACAGCTAGTAAGTGTCAAGTGTCTGAGGCCGGATTTGAACTCAAGTACTCCTGAATGCAGGGCCAGTGCTTTAACCACTGTGCCATCTAGCTGTCCCCCAGCCCTCACTTTCTAGGGGGGGATCACTGTTGACCAGTGATGGTCTGGGGCAGGAATAGGGCTCCAGGGTTGGGGCTTTCTTGACCTCTATTCAGAAAGGAACAAAAAGTGAGGAAATAATGAGGGAAACAGCATTCCCTCGGAGCAAAACAGCATGAGCAAAGATCCAGAGCAGGGAGGGGCCCCGATGTGTTTGGGATACAGCAAAGAAAAGTGATTGTGTTGAGGGGAAGAAGAAGAAGCAGAAGAAAGAAGCAGAAGACTCAGAAGGAGGAGGAGGAGGAGGAAGAAGAAGAAGAGAAGAAGAAGAAGAAGAAGAAGAAGAAGAAGAGAAGAAGAAGAAGAAGAAGAAGAAGAAGAAGAAGAGGGAGAAGAAGAAGAAGGAGAAGAAGGAGAAGAAGGAGAAGAAGGAGAAGAAGAAGAAGAAGAAGAAGAAGAAGAAGAAGAAGAAAGAGAAGAGGGAGAAGAAGGAGAAGAAGGAGAAGAAGGAGAAGAAGAAGAAGAAGAAGAAGAAGAAGAAGAAGAAGGAGAAGAGGGAGAAGAAGGAGAAGAAGGAGAAGAAGGAGAAGAAGGAGAAGAAGGAGAAGAAGGAGAAGAAGAAGAAGAAGAAGAAGAAGAAGAGGGAGAAGAAGGAGAAGAAGGAGAAGAAGGAGAAGAAGGAGAAGAAGAAGAAGAAGAAGGAGAAGAAGAAGAAGAAGAAGAAGAAGAAGAAGAAGAAGAAGAAGAAGAAGAAGAAGAAGAAGAAGAAGAAAAGGCTTTGAGCAATGCTTGGGCCAGATTGGAGCAGGCCTTATGTTCCAGAATAAGCAGCTAAGATTCTGCTTTCTGGGAGTGGCCCACCGAAAACGGGACCCATTTATGGGCTCTCTGAGGTGAGTTGGGGGCCTATTTCACATGCATAGACCTGTGCAGCCCCCTCTGCCCTTTTTTCCTGGGGTCATAGGATAACAGAAGCTGAAAGGGATCTCAGAGGGGATCTAGTGCCACCATCTCCCCTAATAGCCAATAATAATAATAATAATAATCATAATAATAACTATTTATATAGCATCTACTATGTGCCAGCCACTGTGTTAAACACTTTACAGAGTCTGGGAGTTAGGTACTATTCTTATCCCCATGTTACAGATGAGGAAACTGAGGCAAACAGAAGTTAAATGACTTACCTACTAGGGTTGAACAGCTGGCAAAGGTATGAAGCCAGATTTAAACTCAGGTCTTCCTGACTCCAAGCCAAGCCATCTATCCACAGTGCCATCTATCTACCTGCACAGGAATCCCCTCTACAGCTAACAAGTGGTCACCCAGTCTCCACTGACTGTTCTCTAAAGTGATGGGGAGCTCGATGCCTTCTGAAACAGCACCATCCACCTTTGGACTGATCCCACTGTTAGACTATGCTAGGGAGCCCAGTCAAGCCAATTAACTCCTGTCTGCCTCAGTTTCCTCAACTATCAAATGGAGATAAGCAAAGCACCTATGTCACAGAGGTCCTGTGAGGGTCAAATAAGGCAACACTTGGCAAACTTTAAAGGCCAAGTCTTCTCTCCCTGGGAGTTTTGTGTGTGTGGTTTTTTTGTTTGTTTTTTTATAGGGCAATGAGGGTTAAGTGACTTGCCCAGGGTCACACAGCTAGTAAGTGTCAAGTGTCTGAGGTCGGATTAGAACTCAGGTCCTCCTGAATCCAGAGATGGTGCTTTATCCACTGTGCCACCTAGCTACCCAGAGTTTTGTGTTCTAATGCCCAGGGTATCAATTCACCAACAGTTCATTGGCAATTGAGGCTCAATCAGGCCCCAAGTCCCAGTCCAGCTCAGAGAATGAGTCTGAGGCAGCACCAGGGTCCTCATAGACAAGCTCAGTCCCACCTCCCATGTATAATCTCATGCCGCCATCTTGGAGTACAATTGGGGAAGTGCAATGGAGTGACCAAAGGAGAGGACTAGGGTCCAAGTCTTGTTGCTCCTACTTATTAGCTATGTGACCATCATCTCCCCTCTTGCAGCCTCCACTTCCTCCCCTGGAAATTGAGGCCTGTTGAGCTGAAGGACCTTCAATCTCTCCCACCTCAAGATCCTGTGTTGGGTTCCTTCATTTAAACTCACCAAACTACTTTGCCCTTTTCTTTGGGGGTGCAGGAGTGCTCAGAGAAGCCATCAGCTGGCTTCCCCAAGAACCCCTAACAATGAACCTGTTTGTCTCACTCCAGTCTCTCTGGGTTTTCGTTAATCCCATTGTGTTGGGTTTGTCTTGAGGGTTTTTTTTTTTCCACCTCCTTCTAAACAAGGGGATAATTTCTCTGTCAGATTCAGAGGTAACCACATCATTCTGGCAGAGGTCAGGCCTCCTCCCTTCCCGCACCCTCCCACGGCAGCAGCAGCAGCAGCGGCAGGGGCAGCAGCAACCCTCAGCCCTCCCCACACACCACACACCTCCTCCTCGGCTCTGCCTTCAGACGCTTAGCTGGCACCCACCCCGCTAGGGGTCTGGCTGGCATCTCCCTCCTTCCCCTGTTAAGCAAACTAGGAAGCCAGGCTGGGCACTGGGCCAGGCCATGGGCCAAGCAACTGTTCTCAGCTCCTGGATCCTTCTTGTTAAACCATTAGGTCATTTTCCTCTTGCTTTGAAAAATGCAGCTCTGGTTCCTTTTGTGATCCGGATGGCCTTACCCAACCCTCCCCCCAACCCCCATGGGAGGGGGGGGTGGCTTTTGTTCACATCACACTTAAGGCTACTCCCACCTTCTCATCTCTGAGTCAGTCAAATTTATTTTCAAGTGCCTTGGTGCTGCCCTCCACTGGACAGCATCCCAAGGTGCCTCGTTTTCTCTTCCTTCTTGGTATTGTGGAAACTCAGAAAACCTGAGTTCAAATCTCAGTTCTGCCACATGATTGCTGTGTGGCTACAAGCAAGTTAGTTCCCCTTTCTGAGACTCAGTTTCCTCATCTGTAAAATGGCCATCATAATATTTACAATTACCCCACCTCCCAGGGCTGTTGTGTGGAAACTGATTTGTATATCTTTAATCACTAAAAAAAATTAGTATTTTTAGTATTATTCCTTCCCCTCAGTATATACACATTCACATACTCATGCAGCTAAAAAGGATCTTAGACACCATCGAGTCCAACCCACCTCATTTTATAGAGGAGGGAACTGAAACTCAGAGGAGGTAAAATGATTTGCCCATAGCTGGTAAGTATCTCGGGCCAGATTTGAACTCAGATCCAAGACTCCAATCCCAACAATCCATCTAGCTACTTCATCACCTAGATGACTTGTGTCCAATTCTAGAGGCAGTTAGGTGGCATTGTGGATAGATCATTGGGCCTGGAGACTGGGAAGATCTGAGTTCAAATCTGACCTCAGGTGCTTACTTAGCTGTGTGACCCTGGGCAAGTCATTTCACTTCTGTATGCCTCAGTTTCCCTTACTGCAAAATGAAGATAATAAATAATAGCACCTCCCTCACAGCATCGTTGTGAGGATCTTGAATAAGATAATATCTGTAAATTCCTTATCACCGCGTCTGGTATATATTAGATATTTAATGAAGGCTTGTTCCCTTCTCTGCTCCCCCACCCCCTCCCACATTTCTTTCAGATTCTTCTCTCTGACCTGGCACATTTGAACACTCTAATCTGTCCTGTATGTTGTTGCAAGAGGCTGGAGGCATCCTCAGGTGATGCAGACACAATTCTACAGGAGTCTTCAGAAATTGGTATTTCCTGACTCTGGGCTCCTCTCCCATAATTGTCTTATCCAGAGGAAAAATCAAGAAAACTAAGGAACAATATGTTACTATGGAGAGAAGACAACAGAAGTTAAGAGACTTGGGTTCTCTGGAATTCACTGGCTTTGGACAAATCACTTCCCCTCCTCTCTGGGCCTCAGTGTCCCTACTTACATGAGCGGGTACCTAGACAGGAAGATTTCTAGGATGCTTTTGAATCTTTATTCTGTGCTCCTAATTTCAAGTCATTATTGGTTGAGAATCTCTCTGTCCCATACAGGCTTGCATTTAACCTCCATACCCTCACTTTTGTATCCTTCTCAGAAAGGAGGGAGGGAGGAAGAAGAAAATAGGGACCGAGAGAAGAAAGGAGGAAGTTAGGAAGGAAGGAAGGAGGGAGGGAGGGAGGGAATGAGGGTCCCTGAGTGTGAGGCCCTTGAATATCATACCTACTTCATACATAGCTGTTGAATTGAATTGTGTAGAGAAGTTTGCCCTAGTGAGGAATAGGGATACAAAAGGAGGGATGAGATGATGGAGTTTCCCAGCTGGTGGAAGAGACCTGAGCTTTATCCTTGGTAAGCCCTCTTTGATGAAGAACTTGGTATTAGGGGCAGCTAGGTGGCTCAGTGTATAGAGCACTGGCCCTGGATTCAGGAGGATCTGAGTTCAAATCCAGACTCAGATACTTGACACTTACTAGCTGTGTGAACTTGGGCAAGTCACTTAACCCCAATTGCCTCATGCACTCGCGAGGGCAAGCGCTCGCGCGCGCGCGCACACACACACACACACACACACACACACAAAAGAACTTGCTATTGAAGGGGATCTCTTTGTCATTCTAGTAGTCTGGTAATGCTAGAAGATCACCCAGAATTAGAGCTAATCTGGTCCCCTCCTTTTCTTTCTTTCTTTCTTTTTTTTTTTTTTTGGAAACAACTGGGGTTAAGTGACTTGCCCAGGGTCACACAGCTAGTAAATGGCTGAGTCTAGATTTGAACTCAGGTCCTCCAGACTCCAGGGCTGGTGGTCTATCCATCACACCACCAAGCTGCCCCAGTACCCTGACTGAAGCCAAGGCCACACAGGCCAGGAGCAGAGGCAGGACTGTAACTGCCCTCTGAGCCCAAATCTAGAACTCTTCCCACAGTGCCACACTGTGTGCTGCTGAATCTAGTGACTTGGAAACAAAGAAGAGAAGCTAGGAAAAGCTGAGATCACTTAAGGCAGTGGTTCCCCAGCTGTGGTCTGGGGATCCCTGATGGTCCCCAGATTCTTTTTTTTTTTTTTTTGCCGGTCAGTGGGGGTTAAATGACTTGCCCAGGATCGCACATCTAGTAAGTGTCAAGTATCTGAGGTCGGATTTGAACTCAGGTCCTCCTGAATCCAGGGCCAGTGCTTTATCCACTGTGCTACCTAGCTGTCCTCAGTCCCCAGATTCTTTTAGGGGGACCTCAGAGTCAAAACTGTTTTCACAGTAATACTAAGATATTTTCATTCCTAATATGGTAAATATCAAAAGATACGTACGGCATAAAAAAAGCTCTTTTGTGGATCTGCAATAATTTTTAAAATTCCGTTTCATTTCACTTCTCTAAGTTCTCTCCCTCCCTCCTCTGCCTCCTCCCACCCTCAATGAGAAAGCAAAGAAAATGCATAGAGTCAAACCAAATTCCCACACTAGCCCAGCCCAAAGAAACACATCAGTCTAAGTCCATCATCTCTCAATCTGGAGGCCGGGAGCATGTATCATCCCACATCCTGCGGAACCTCGAGGTCCTGGAAGGTGGTAAGGGCCTAAAGGGGTCCTAAGACCCAACATTTGAAGAAATGCTATTTTGGGGAAGAGTCGAAGGGGCTTCACCCCTGCCCTACCCTGCTGAGGGGTAACCAGTATTGCAGGATCCTGGAAGTGGGAGGGTACAGAGTGGGGGAAGGAGGAAGGTTCAGAAATACATTATATATAAACACGTTGGCCGCATTTTAAAGATGAAGAAACTGTGGCCTAGAGAGAGGAAGGGACTTACCCAAGGTCACATGACTTCTAAGTGGAAGAGCTTCAATTCAGCCCCAAGTCCTCTGACCCTAGACCAAGGGAACTTAACTTTTTCTTTGTCATGGACCCCCGTGGACAGTTCGGTGGGAGCCCATGGGCCCCTCTCAGAATATTGCTCTGAAATGCATAAAGTGTATAGGACTAGAAAGGAAAGCGATTAGGTTGAAATAGTCAACAAATATTTATCAAGCACCTACTATGTGCCAGGCACAAGTTCACAGATACAAGAATGCGTGTGGCTTTGGAAATCAAGGTAGATGCTTCCCTGAATGTGCTCCCCTCCCATCCACAGGAATTTTTCACTTTTCTTGGTTACCTGGGGCCTGGTTAACTAGCATCCTCTTTTCAAATGTATATTAAGCCAAAGAGGGTTAAAGGAAGGTGCTATCAGTCATTCACAAGGTAGTGTGAATTAGCTCAATCAGCTCCCTTTCCTCCTGACACCTAGCTGACAGCAGCTGCTCTGAGGAAATGGGAGGTTTGGGAGCTTGGGAGAGTGGGGTGGGGAGGGGAATGGAGAATTTGGAAAGGAGGAGGGAAGGGGTCACTCAGAGAAGGACGAGGATGGTAGGAGAATACACAGATAAATTGTCGACAGAAATTAACTGAGGCTGGGGTGGGGCGGGCAAAGGCAGGAAAGCCCAAGAAATCCCCCTTCCCCCGCCCCAATTCAGTTCTTTTTACTTCAAACCAATATATGTGTATTGAGACCTACTATTTCTAAATGAGACACGGCCTGCTATGAGCCCGGGCCCCCTGGGAAATAGAAAGATGAGTGAGGCACAGTCAGCCCCCGTTCCTTAGAGTTTATAATCTGATAAGAGAGATAACCCTCCCATTCCAGCTACTATAATCTAGCATGATAAGTAATGATTATCATTAATCGTAATAATAGCTCGTTTTTCTATAACCAGCCCTTTGCTGACAGCCAGAACCCTGGGAGGGAGCTGTAATTATCTCCATTTTACAGATGAGGAAAGTAAAGGGAAGTGACTTGCCTCGGAGTCACAGAGCTAGGAAACATCAGAGCCAAGGTTAGAGCTCGGGCCTCGGGCCTATAAGCACCCCTTTCCATTGCCTTCCGCAGTTTCTCCCCATTCACCATCCAACATCCCACCTCCCTCCTGCTCTGAATGTTCTCCCCCACCTTCGTTGGAACACTGAAAGCAGGTTCCCAGGCAGACATCCACACATTGAAACCTATTATAGCAGGTTGGTGGGGCGGCCTGGGCTGGCCCAGCTGTCTGGTGCAGGCAGGGAAGGATGGAGCTTGTGACTCTGGCCTCACTTCTCAGAGAGTGCAGGCCAGCGGAGTGAATTCACCTTTGGTCATTGAGATTTAAGGTTTGCAAAGCACATGATCTCACAGATTCCTTTTTTTTCTTTTTTCTTTTTTTTTTTTTTGGTGAGGCAATTGGGGTTAAGTGACTTGCCCAGGGTCACACAGCTAGTAAGTGTTAAGTGTATGAGGTGGGACTTGAACTCAGGTACTCCTGACTCCAGGGCCAGTGCTCTATCCACTGCGCCACCTAGCTTCCCCAGATTCCTTTTGATCCTCCTAAACAACCCTGCGATGGAGGCCCAGGGGTCTAAAGGAGTGACAGGGCCCAATGCCTTCCCTGTAGAGGGAGAAGGGAGGAGAGAAGACAGTGCAGAAAAATAATCAGCTTGATTTTGGTGAAGAGGGCAGAGGTGCAGATGGAGGGGGTCTCCCAAGGAGATGCAGGATGGGGATAAGTATGCTGTTGTTGTTGTCCTGTTATTTCTGATCCCACTTGGAGTTTTCCTGGCAAAGATACTGGTGCAGTTTGACATTTCCTTCTCCAGCTCATGTTTACACATCAGGAAACTGAGGTAAACAGTGTTAAGTGACTTACCCAGGATCACACAGCTAGTAAGTATCTAAAGTTGAATTTCAACTCAGGTCTTCCTGACTCTACTCTATCCACTGCATCATCTAACTACCCTGGGGATAAATAGAAATAGATTCTTTTATTGGGAGGAGGGAGAAAAGAGACCACCTTACAGTTGTTTTCTATTCCTTAATATTACTTTCTCAAAAGTAGAGGCAGAATTATGTAGTGGATAGATTGTTGGATTTGGAGCCAGGGAAGACCTGAGTTCAAATCCTATCTCTGACACTTATAGGCTGTTGTATTACCTATCTAAGCCTCAGTTTCCTTATTCCCCAAATAGAGCTTTAAAAAAAAGAAAAAAGGGGGCAGCTAGGTGGCACAGTGGATAAAGCACCGGCCCTGGATTCAGGAGGACCTGAAATCAAATCCAGCCTCAGACACTTGACACTTACTAGCTGTGTGACCCTGGGCAAGTCACTTAACCCTCATTGCCCCACAAAAAAAAAATACAAAACAAAAACAAAACAAACAAAAAAAGAACACCTCACAGGATGATTGTGAGGTTCAAATAACACAAATTATATGTCATGTATTACAAACCTTAAATAATGGATATAAGAGCCTGGAGAAGAGCTGAGTTCAAATCCTGCCACTCACACAAGCTGTGTGACCTTGGGCAAGTCAAGTAACCTCTGTCTGCCTCAGTATCCTCTTCTGTAAAAAGGGGACCATAAGAGCACCTACCTCCCAGGGTGTTGTTGCGATACTTGTAAAAGTTTTTTTTTTTTTTTTTTGCAAACCTGAAAGCCCTATATAAATGCAAACTATTATTTAAAACAGTCGGACTTTTACCATTTGTTTGTTTGAAGTGTGGTATTATGGGGAAAAAAACAACCAACTGGACGGGGAGTCAGAGGACCAAGGGGTAAGAGGTATTATAAGGGGTAAGGTAATTCTCTCATCTAGGGGGGCAGGAGAGTCAAACGCTTGCCCCTTCATGCTGCATTTGGTTGGCTCTTCCTGCTCGTGGATATCATAGCAGAAAGTAAAGAGAAGGGTAAACCAAATGCTGCACCTCTTCTTACATAGACATGCCAGGCTTCTTCCACTGACGAGCTATGTCGTCTCCCCTCTCTGGGCCTTGCTTTCTCTCCTTTGTCATGGGTGAAGGAGATGAATGAATGATCATTTATTAAGCACTTACCGTATCCCAGACACTGCGCTAAAAACTGGGGACCCGTAGACACACAGGGAGACCCCACTGATCTTACATTCTAATTGGAGGAAATAATACTAATAGGGAAGCGCTGGGCAGGGAAGTTTAGTTTAAGAGTCAAAACCATGGATGTGAAAGGACCTCAGAGGTCACCTGGGCACAGGCCCCCACTTTACAGAGGCTGCTGAAGCCCAGAGGTGAGGTGACCGGCCCAAGGCGGAGCCCCATTTCGAACCCAGGGCCTCTGATCCCAGCCCCAGCCCTGTTACTGTCTCCAAGGAGATAGGCGGCTGTGAGGGTCCTGCTGATGTGAGGATGGAGAGGTTCCTTGTGCCCCTCCAGCCAAAGTGCACCTGCTCAAATCTCTTTCCCCAGCCTGTGACTCCTTGGGGCTGGAGTCACTCATAGCTTTAATTAAAACCCTCCCTGCTCTCTGGTTCCCTCCCCACCACCCCCACCCCGTCCCCCTCTTCTCCCTTCCTTTATTATATTCCCTGTGTAATTGGGGACTTTTAAAGGAGCCAACATTAATTAAAAACTCCAGCTGAAAAAAGCAAGAGCCAGCTCTCCCCCCCTCCTCTGGGGCAGAGGTGGGGCACGTGTGCCCGCTGCTCACTAGCTCGCTCAGGGGCCTGGGGAGGCAGAGCATCCTGGTGAGCCTGTCATCTTGCATGCTCAGGGGCTCACCTGCCCTGCCTGTGAACTCTGACACTGGGTGGCCTGAGGAATGGTGGGAGGCGGGGTGCAGGGGAAGAGCTGGAGGGGCTGGGGGGGAGGGGGAAGGTTGGAATAGCTGCAGCTCTGAATGATCCGCCTCTGCCCTCTCCACAGAGATTCCTAACATTATGTCAGAGGAGGAAAGAACCTGAAAAATCACTGAATCCCAAACCCGTATTTTACAGAGGGGAAGAAACTGAGGCCCAGAGAAAAGGAGACTTGACCAAGGTCACAAAGTTAGCGGCTGAGTCAAATTCAAACCCAGGACTCCTGACTCCCAGCCCAGTATTCTTGCTACTGCACCAGCCCTGCTTCCACACCAGTAAGAGCACCAGATTTGGAATAAAAGGACCTGGATTCAAATCCTGGCATTGCTCATCACTGCCTGTGTGGCCTTGGGCAAGTCTGTTTCCCTCTCTGGGGCTCAGGTTTTTTCCTAAGCCCTTTCTAGTTCTAAATCCTAGAATACTTATGACTCTACCTGAAAACAGCAGGATGTGCATAATGTATCTGCTGGCATTGGTGTGGCAGGTAGTAGGCAGGTACATGTTTTCTGGGTCAGCAAAGGCATGGAGGTGGTAATGAGCCTGGTTAGAAGGCAAAGTATAGGTTGTACATTGGGTATTGAATCATTACTTGCATTGCCTATGCTCAACCCAGAGCAGCTGGGTAGCACAGTGGATAAAGCACTTGGCCAGGAGTCAGGAAGACTCCTCTTCCTGAGTTCAAATCCAGTCTCAGACACTTACTGGCTGTGTGACCCTAGGCAAGTCACCTAACTCTGTTTGCCTCAGTTTCCTCATCTATAAAAATGAGCTGGAAAAAAATGGCCAAACACCCCAATATCTCTGCCAAGAAAACCCCAAATGGGACCATGAACAGTTGGACACGACTGAAATGACTGAACAACCAAAAAAAAAAATGCTGACCCCTGTCCTAGGTGCTACAGGAAGAAGGGGCCCCCAACCTGGATGAGATCCTAGCTGTCTAGACAGAAAGAAAAGATTAACCCAGGGCCCTCGTACTAAAGGCCAACTGCAGTGTATGCTCCAGCCCAAATGGACAAGTCTCAGTGTCCCTCCCTCATACCCCTCCTCTACTCTCTTCCATTTCTGTGCCTTGGTTAATAGCTTTCCTTATGCCCAGAGCCCTACAGTCCTCATTAAGAGGCTACTCATCCTTCTAGAGCCAATTCAAGTGTCCCTTTGTCCTGGAAACCTTCCCTGATCCCTGCCCTCAGACCCCACATCACACACTTCTGATCATAAGGTGCAGCATAATCTACTTATCTGTGTGTTTATCTCATCCCCTTACTAGACTGTGAGCTCCATGAGGGGAGGGACCCTGTCTCGTTTCATCTTTCTATCCCACCCCACCACCACCACCACCACCCCACCCCACCACCACCCCCCTGCCATTGCCTGGTGAATGTCTGCCCCAAATAATAAACCACAGGGTCGGAAGGACCTCAGAGGCCCTGGCATCCAGCCCATACCTGAACAAAAAAAAACCCTCTAAAATGTCAACTATCCCAAATGGTCGTCCAACCTGCCCCTTCCTTCCCTTCCCTCCCCCTTTCCTTCCCCTTCCCTCTTCCCTTCCCTCTCCCTTTCCCTCCCCTTCCTTCTTCCCTCCCTCTTCCCTTCCCTCCCCTTCCTCTTCCCTTCCCTCTCTCTTTCCCTCCCCTTCCTCTTCCCTTCCCTCTTCCCTTCCCTCTCCCTTCCTCTTCCTTTCCTTCTTCCCTTCCCTCTCCCTTTCCCTCCCCTTCCTTCTTCCCTTCCCTCTTCCCTTCTCTCTCCCTTTCCCTCCCTTTCCCTCCCCTTCCTCTTCCCTTCCCTTCCCTCCCCTTCCTCTTCCCTTCCCTCTTCCCTTCCCTCTCCCTTTCCCTCCCCTTCCTTCTTCCCTTCCCTCTCTCTTTCCCTCCCCTTCCCTCTCTCTTTCCCTCCCCTTCCCTCTCCCTTTCCCTCCCCTTCCTTCTTCCCTTCCCTCTTCCCTTCTCTCTCCCTTTCCCTCCCTTTCCCTCCCCTTCCTCTTCCCTTCCCTTCCCTTCCCTTCCCTTCCCTCCCCTTCCTCTTCCCTTCCCTCTTCCCTTCCCTCTCTCTTTCCCTCCCCTTCCTCTTCCCTTCCCTCTCCCTTCCTCTTCCTTTCCTTCTTCCCTTCCCTCTCCCTTTCCCTCCCCTTCCTTCTTCCCTTCCCTCTTCCCTTCTCTCTCCCTTTCCCTCCTTTTCCCTCCCCTTCCTCTTCCCTTCCCTTCCCTCCCCTTCCTCTTCCCTTCCCTCTTCCCTTCCCTCTCCCTTTCCCTCCCCTTCCTTCTTCCCTTCCCTCTCTCTTTCCCTCCCCTTCCCTCTCCCTTTCCCTCCCCTTCCCTCTTCCCTTCCATTCAGTTTTGGCCTAGCTCCAACTGTGGCAAATTTTTCCTGACCTACAGCGTCTTTGCAATTTTCCTTTTTTAGCCCCTTTAGCTAATCCCTCTTCCACACAACCACCATCAAATACCTGAAGATAGCAATCATGTTCCCCCAAGTCTTCTCTCCTCCTAGGCTTATTACCATCCCCAATTCCTTCAGCTTCTCCTGCGATGCCCTGACCTCCAATCCCTTTTCCATGTTGATGGGCCTCCCCTCCTAGCTCCCCAGCTTATCAAAGTCCTTCCTAAAATATAACATTCACAACTAAACATGGTGCTCCACATGGGTGTGACCAGGGCAAAGGACAGCAGGACTATCATGTCTTTTTTTTTTTTTTTTGGCAGGGGCAATGAGGGTTAAGTGACTTGCCCAGGATCACACAGCTAGTAAGTGTCAAGTGTCTAAGGCCAGATTTGAACTCAGGTCCTCCTGAATCCAGGGCCAGTGCTCTATCCACTGTGCCACCTAGCTGCCCCAGGACTATCTCATCTTGTTTATTTTTCAGTTCCTGATCTGTGATTTCCTAAGTATTCCAATATGGAAATTCCCTCCCCCAAGAAGCTGGGCAACTTGTCTATAATTTGGCATCTTAAAGAGTTGTCTGAGACACTGACAGGCTAAATTATTTATTTGTCAGTATGTCAGAGATAAGACTTAAACTGAGGTCTTTCTAAATCTGAGGCCCGTTGTTGTTCAGTCATGTCTGACTCCTCCTGACCCCATGAATCATTGCATGCTGGTGCTGTCCAGAGGGTTCTCTTGGCAGAGTTACTGGAGGGGTTTGCCATTTCCTTCTCCAGCTCATTTGACAGATGAGAAAACTGAGGCAAACAGAGGTTAGGTGACTTGCCCAGGATCACATAGCTAGTAAGTATCTAAGGCTGGATTTGAACTCAGGTCTTCCTGACTCCAGGCCTACCACTCTATCTACTGTATCACCAAGCTGCCCTATATAAAATATTGTTTTGTTTTTCAGTCTTTTCAGTCATGTTTGACTCTTCATGACCCCATTTGAGTTTTTTGTTTGTTTGTTTGTTTGTTTGTTTTTGGTGAAGGAAGATACTAGAGTGGTTTTCCATATCCTTCTCCAGTTCATTTTACAGATGAGAAAACTGAAGCAAACAGAGAGGCTAACACAGTTATTAAGTGTCTGAGGTCACATTTGAACTTAGGTCTTCATGACTGTAGGCCCTAGGCACCATCTACTACACTGCCCAGCTTCTTCTACCCATTATACCCAGTTAATTGTCCCTTAAAGCCTGTCCTGATTTCCCCCTCTGCAGGTGCCTTCCTTCCCCAATCACCTCAAATTTTTAACTTGCATTTACTGTGTTTTTCTTCGGGACATGCTGCCTCCTCCCTCCCTCTACAACCCCTCAAACTGTCAGTTACTCAAGAGCAGGAATGGCATCATTTTGTGTCTGTGCATCTCCAGTGCCTAGCACAGGGCCTGACGTGACTTTACAAATGCTTGCTTGTCTGATGAATTGATTAGACATGAAGCCTCCCTCACTGTAGCCCTAGATCACCTTAAACTTCTGTGACTGATTATCAAATTAGAATTGAGACACAGTGCTGGGCAAAAGATAATCTGCCCAAGCTCAGAGAATTCAGCAGAGGAAGGACAATGAAACCTCCTCTGATCCCTCCCTCCCTCCTCAAACATCTCCATCTCCTCTGCAGCTAGCATGCTCTACCTTGCATCAGGCTTGTTTAGGTGATAAGACTAATATCAGAATTATAGCCAGCATTTATGTAGTGCTGTAAGTTTCTGAAAACCTTTATAAATATTATATCGTTTGGTCCTCAGAACAATCTCAGCAAGAAGGTGCTATTATCATCTGCATTTTTACAGATGAGGAAACTGAGGCAGACAGTGTTCATGCGACTTGCCCAGGGTCACACAGCAGATAAGGGTCTGGGGCTGGATATGAACTCAGGTCTTTCTGATTCCACCCACTGGACCACCTAGTCACCTACTGTTACCTCCCCTGCAAGATGATAAACTCCATAAGAACAAGGACTATAGGGGGGGCAGCTAGGTGGCACAGTGGATAAAGCACCGGCCCTGGATTCAGGAGGACCTGAGTTCAAATCTGACCTCAGACACTTGACACTAGCTGTGTGGCCCTGGGCAAGTCACTTAACCCTCATTGCCCTGCAAAAATAAAAAATTTTTAAAAATTTTAAAAATTAAAAAAAAAGAACAAGGACTATGTTGTTCCTCAGTTTTCTGGCACTGGTGTATGGTGACCACTTGCCCCACTATGCTGCCTCTGCTGATGTAAACACCTGTTGTTGTTATTAGTCTTGGGATGAGGTGGTGAGACAAGTCACTTAACCTCCCTGGGCATCAGTTCTCTCATCTGTAAAGTGGCAGTGGTAGGGGGAGACTCCATGGCCTCAGAGGTCCCTCACAGTCTATGATCCAATGAGTTAAGAGATCTGGCTTCTAATTCTGTCTCCCCTGTCAATTTGTTTGGCGATTTTAGGCAAGTTTTCTCCCACTTTGTGCCTCAGTTTCTTTTTTTTTTTTTTGCGGGGCAATGGGGGTTAAGTGACTTGCCCAGGGTCACACAGCCAGTAAGTGTCAAGTGTCTGAGGCCGGATTTGAACTCAGGTCCTCCTGAATCCAGGGCCGGTGCTCTATCCACTGCGCCACCTAGCCGCCCCCACCTCAGTTTCTTTATACACAAAAGACGGGGGTTGTACCTGATCTCTGAGACTCCCCCACCCCAGCTCTGACATTTTCTCTGTTCCCCCTCCTCAGAGAGGAAGAAGTCACATGATGGGGAAGGATTGGTGGAGGGTTTAATCATGAAAAGGGAAGTAGCAAGAAAAATGGTAAGTTGTACTTTAGATTTCATGGTGCAGTGGATAGAGTGCCAAGCCTAGAGTCAGGAAGACTGCTCTTTGTGTGTTCAAATCAGACGTGAACTAGCTGGGTGACCCTGGGCAAATCACTTGACCCTGCTTGCCTCAGTTTCCTCGTCTGTAAAATGAGCTGAAGAAGGAAATGACAAACCGCTCCAGTATCTCCGCCAAGAGAACCCCAAATGAGGTGGCGAAGAGCGGAGTCAGTGATGCCTGAAAAGCAAGTAAACAACACTTTTAATTTCAGCACTTTCTGGGGTGAGCCTCTAATAGTGGCAATAAACTCACAAAAGTCCTAACAGGACAAAGCAGAACTAGTCATTCAAAAAATAACAACAGATAATCCAGTCGTTTCCATTTTGGGTTTGTGATTCAGAGACATACGGAGGTCCCGGGCAGTCAGAGATCCACACTAATTAAGAATAATAACAGCTCACCTTTCTATAACACTTAAAGGCTTAACAGAGTACTTTCTTCCCAACCACTCAGGGAGGAGGTGAAGTATTATTGTACCCATTTGACAGATGAGGGAACTGAGGCTTACAGAGGGGAACTCCCTTGGTCAAGGTCTCCTGGCTAAAGCTTTGCCACTATGCTTTTCACTACCCCTTTCTCCCGTCTTAGCCCCTCATCTTATACCAGCTCTGTCTTCCTGTTATCCCCAACCTAAAAGAATGAGATGTAATAACTTACTCATGAGTAATAGAAAATGAGTCCCCATCCCTGTTTTCTGCATTTTCTACTAAATGATATATGTTGACACCAGCCCATCGCTACTCCATACCTCTCTTCCTGCCTCCTTCATCTTTACCTCCCCCTGTCTGCTGTGATGGCTAATTCATCTCCTATGAGCAAAAGAAGGCTCTAAAGTGTGGAGAGGGCGGGCGGAAGGCTCAAGGTCCAGAAAGAAGCAGAGGAGCAACTTGGGCCGGAGACAAAGGCAGCTCACCGCCTTTCAGCTCTCAGAATGCCAATCCTAGAAGCCTCAAGTATCAGAGTAGGAAGGGACCTTGGTCACAGACCAACAGAAGTGGAAAGTCACTCAAATCATAGAATTCTGAGGGGCAGCTAGGTGGTGCAGTAGATAAAGCACCAGTCCTGCATTCAGGAGGACCTGAGTTCAAATCCAGGCTCAGACACTTGACACTTACCAGCTGTGTGACCGTGAGCAAGTCACTTAACCTCAATTGCCTCACACACACACAAAAAAGAATTCTGAACCTTCAAGAGGAGGAGGGACCCTTAAGAATTACTTTCTCTACTCTTCTCATTTGACAGAGCTAGAAACAGGGCAAGAGAGGAAGGGACTGATTAACAAGGTCATAGGTCCCTTCCTGCTCCACGTCCAGTGTCTGCTGCCCACATGCATTTTCCCCACCAATGATTTTTGGAGATTCTGGGGAAATGTGATTTTCTAAAAGTCTGCAGAGAAGGCATTACTATTTCTAAATATATAGATGTATAGGGGCAGCTAGGTGGCGCAGTGGATTGAGCACCGGCCCTGGAATCAGGAGTACCTGAGTTCAAATCCAGCCTCAGACACTTAACACACACTTACTAGCTGTGTGACCCTGGGCAAGTCACTTAACCCCAATTGCCTCACTAAAAACAAACAAACAAATATATAGCTATATAGCTATAGCTATATAGATAGAGATAGAGATAGAGATATAAATATATCCATTCCTGGGCAGGTAGGTGGTGCAGTGGATAGAGCACTGGGCTTGAAATCAAGAAGGCTGGTCTTTATGAGTTCAAATCCAGTCACACTTACTAGCTGTGTGACCCTGGGCAAGTCACTTCACCCCTCAGTTTTCTCGTCTGTAAAATGAGCTGGAGAAGGAAATGGCAAACCATTCAAGTATCTTTGCTAAAAGAACCCTAAATGGGGTCACAAAGAGTCGGACACAACTACACAACAACAAAATTCATTCCTGACTCCAACTACAATCCTTAAAGATGATCTGGTCCCACCCTTTATTTTTACAAAGAAGGAAACTGAGGCTCAGAGGTGAAGTGGCCTAATCTAAGCTCACACAGCAAGTCAGTAGCAGAGTTGGAACTCAGACAGTTTTCTGATTTGGGTCCAGTGTTCACGCCATGGGCATCTCTAGTACCAGGCCCCATAACTTCAAAGTTCATGGGTTAAATGTTTTTTTAAAAAAAAACAACTGATTTTTATTTTATCTTTTACAAATAACAAGACCACACATTCATAGTCCTGTTAGCCTCTTTGTCTATTATTTCATTTGAGCCTTACTATATCCCTGTGGGTTACTTAGGGTCAATATGATTATCTCCATTTTATAGGTAAGTAGGAGAAATGAGAAAGGAGAAATGACTTAAGATCATAGATTTATATCTGAAAAGGACCTTCCAGGACAGCTAGTCTACCCCAACATATTGTTGTTGTTCAATCATTTCAGTTGTGTCTGACTCTTCATGTCCCCATTTGGATTTCAAGTGACTTACACAGTTAGCAAGTGTCTGAGGCTGGATTTGAATTCAGGTATTCTGAATTACAGGTCTACTGCACCACCTACTTGCCCCCTCATATTACAGATAGAGAAAAGAAGGTCCAGGGAAATTAAGTGATTTGTACAAGGTCTCACAAGTAGTAAGCAACAGAGGCGGAATTTGAACCCAGGTCCCCAACCCCAGAAACAACTTGCATTCCATTATATTTCCCTGTCTCTCATAATACCTGCCGTTGTAAAGCAAATTAATGACAAAGCAAGAAATTGTAGCCCGCACCTATCTCCTAAACTTTCCACTTCATAGTTCTGTTCTAATAATAATAATAATATTTGAATCAATGTGGTTTGATTTTATTTAACTTCCTTAATTTAATTAATTATTAGTTTTGAATCATTAACTGTAATAATTTGATTTTAATTAATTAAATTATTCATAATAAAATTCTGGAAATCATTCCCATTTCTTCAGCACCTTAGGGTTCACATAGTGTTTTCACCAACACTATAAGGTAAGCAGGACAAGATTCTTATCTCCTTTTTATAGGTGAGGAAACTGGATTCAGAAATGACTTTATAGTAACCAATTTTTCTTAGCTTTTATATATACTTTCCTTACAATAGCCCCATGAGGTATTATGACTCTCATTTTACAGACAAACAAGCTGATGTTCTGAAAGGTTAAATAAATTGCCTAGAGTAACATAGCTATTCAGAGCTGACTTTTAACTCAGGTCTTTCTGTATGTCCCCCAAAGTACTCAGCACTAAAAAAAAAAAAAGTACTCAGCACGGAAGTGGGAACACAATGGGCACTCAATCAATACTGATTGATCAATTGATTGAGGGCCAGCAGGACATAGGGCAAAGAATTATGGACAAATCAGGAAACCTGGGGTCTCATCCCTGTTCTTCAGCCCTTCCCAGATAAGTTTATCTAAATCCTAGCTGCCCCTATAGCTTTCTAAAATAGATTTTATTGATATATTTTATTTTTATATCTATTATATTCCCCCAGTATTTCTTCCCTCACCCTCCCAAAGATTCATTCCTTATAACTAAGGTTTTTTTAAGAAAAAAAAAAAGAAAAGAAGAAAAAGCACATTAAAACTAATTAATAGGGGACAGCTAGGTGTCGAAGTGGATAAAGCACTGGCCCTGAATTCAGGAGGACCTGAGTTCAAATCAGACCTCAGACTCTTGACACTTACTAGCTGTGTGACCCTGGGCAAGTCACTTAACCCTCATTGCCCTGCAATAAAGAGAGAGAGAGAGAGAGAGAGAGAGAGAGATGAATGAACAAACGAATGAATAAATAAACTAATTAATACATTTTTTAAAACCCTGAAGTTATATACTATTGTTCAATATCCCTATGAAAGAGCAGAGAGAGTGGTGTTTTCCTTGGGGTCAAACTTCTTTATAATTTTTCCGCATTTAGTTTCGATTGTTTTTGTGGTGGTTGTTCTTTCCATTTATGTTGCTTTAATCATTGTAGACATTGTTTTCTGAACTGGCTTACTTCCTTTTGCATCAGTTCACATGAATCATTTCCATGCTTCTCCATGCTCCTCATGGAACAATAACATTGATTACATTGAGGTACCACAATTTGTTTTGCTGTTCCCCAACTAATAACTGTCCACTTTGTTTCCAGTTCTTTGTCACCACAAAAGGGGCTGCTGTATTTTGGGGGTTGTGGAGCCGTTCTTTTTTTGTCAATGACCTCCTTGGGGTACCCGCCTAGCAGCGGAATCTCTCCGTCAAAAGGGATGGGCGTCTTAGTCAATTAATTTGCATAATTCCAAATTGCTTTAAATGGTGTTCATATCAATTCATAGATCCACACATCAGTGTTGACTGTTTCTGTCTTTTGTCATCTTTGTCAATTTGTTAGCCGAGATGAAACCTCAGGGTTGTGTTGATTTTCATTTCTCTTATCAATTAATTAATTAACTTGAAGCAGCTTTTCACATGATTGTTAATAGTTTGCATTTGCCCTGGCCTGGCATCCTCTCTCATCATTCCCCATCATCCCCATTTCCTCACTTCCTGGATTTCCTTTAAGTCCCAGATAAAATCCCATCTTCAATAAGAAGCCTTTCTCGATCCTGCTTAGCACTGATGCCTTCCTTCTGCGATTATCTCTAGTGTATTATGTGTGAATCTTATTGGTACATAGCTGTTTGCATGTCTCCACATTAGATTGTAAACTCCTTGGGAGCAGGAATTTTCATCTTTATATTCCCAGCACTTAGCACAATGCCTGGCACAAAGTAGGTATTTAATAAATGCTTTCTGATTGCATGAGAACTGTTTATTCACATCCTTCTCTACTGAGGAATGGGTTTGGAGCCAATGAATTTCTGTTAGTTGTCTACATGTGCTGGATAGAAAACCCTTATCAGAGATATTCAGTGGATTTTCCCCCTTTCAATTGCTTCCTTTCTTATCCTAAATTGTTCTTTTATTTTCTAACTAGGTAAATTTCCCTCTCCAGTTAATTAGTTGTCTCCTCTCTAAAATGAGGAGAAAGAACAAAGTTTCTTCACCTGAAGTCCACAGATCCCAAAGGGCCCTTGAATTTGGATAGGAAAAAATTAGATCTTTATTTTCGCTAATCTCTAACTGAAATTTAGCATTTCCTTCAATTAGGAGGGAGGCAACCAACATTATTCTGGGGATGGGTCCATAGACTTCACCATATCGCCAAAGGGAAGAAGAGTAGAAGCAGCAATTTTTAAGCACCTACTATGTGTCAGGTACTGTAGTAAGCACTTTACAAATATTATCTCATTTGATTCATCTTATACACACACACACACACACACACACACACACACAATTAAGAACCCCTGGTCTAATCCAATCCTCTCAATTCTGCAGATGACAAAACTGAAGCCCAGAAATCAGGAGTGATTCATTCAAGGTCACCTAATGAGTCAGTGACAGAACTGAAATTAGGACTCAAATCTTCTGACTTGCAGCCTAGGGCTCTTTCCACCCTTGGGAGATTGTGCTGAAGACATCTGGCCTGAGAGTACCTGCAATTACCAGCCTGTATAGAGTTGTAGTTTTGTTAGTCTCCACCCTTAGTAAAAGCAGACAGGACAGTGATACTAATCTCAAAGGAAAAGAGGGTAAAAGTCAAATGTTCTGAGTTTCCCATTAAGGAGACACTAGACTTACCAAAGAGATTGGGATAATGATGAGAATTCCCATTTCTATAGGTTTTCAAAGTTTACAAGGCACTTTGATCACAATATCCCTAGTAAGAGAGATAGCATCAGAATTACTGTCCCTAAATTAGAAAGCAGTTTGAAGTTTAAATGAGCATATTACACCATATACCATGATGAGCTCCAATGGGATGTATAATCTCAAAAGATTACACCATTTTTAATTCTTAAAGAAGAACAAAAGGAAGTACATTTCTCAATTATAGTTATAATGAGAATTCCAAACCAAACTAGGGAGAGAGTTGGTCATGAAAGATAAAAGTAGTCTATTTTGATTACAGAGAATTTTAAAAGTTTTTGCATGAAGATAAAATAAAAAGTGAAATCTTCGAGTGAGAAAACAGATATTTAAACCTTCATAGCACTAATGAAAGACTGACATCCAAGATATATATGCAATTGGTAAAAATATATAGGGCAAGTAGGTGACACAATGAATAGATCACCAGGCCTAGAGTCAGGAAGACTCATCTTCCTGAGTTCAAATCTGGCCTCAGGCACTTATTAACTGTGTGACCCTGTGCAAATCACTTCATCCTATTTGCCTCAGTTTCCTCATCTGTAAAATGAGCTAGAGAAGGAAATGACAAGTCATTCCAGTATCTCTGCCAAGAAAACCCAAAATGGGATAAATAAGAGTTGGACACAACTGAAAAAGAACTAAATAACACAAATATCTAAGATCAAGAATTGTTCCCCAACAGATAAGTAATCAAAGGAAATAAACAATGTCCAAGAAAATTGCAAATAATCAATGGCTATATGAAATCATACTAATAGCTAGCATTTAAATATTTATATATTTAAGGGTTTCAAAGTTACTTTGCCAATATTGTCTAACTTTGTCCTCATAACAATCCTGGAAAGTAGATGCTCCTATTTTCCTCATTTTTAAAAATAAGGACACCGAGGCAGACTGAAGTTAAATGATTTGGCCAGGGTCAAACAGCTAGTTAAGTGTCTGAGCCTGGAATTGAACTCAGGTCTTCCTAACTCCAGGTCTAGGGTTCTATCTATTATATCACCTAGCTGCCTCAAAATCAAGATCCAAATCACTCGTAATAAGAGTTATTCAGATTCAAACAACAACCTGAAGTTTGGCTTCACACAAAGCAATTGACAAAAATGGAAATGGTCAATGTTGGAAGTGCTGTGGGAACAGAGGCATATTAATATGCTACTGGTGGAGCAAAAATTGGGCCACCCCTTCTAGAAAACATTCAGGAATTATGCTAGAAATTTTACTAAATTACTAAATTATCCACATCCTTTGACTTAGTGGTTGTTTTACTGAGCTTATACTCCAAAAAGGTCAAAGACAGAAAAAGGAAATGTCCAATATGTAACAAAATATTTGTGGCACATTTTTTTATGGTATTAAAGAACTGGCTCCTATTGAGTAGGGAAACTGCCATATAAATGTGATGGGATGGGGTAGCTAGGTGGCACCAGCCGGGATTCAGGAAGACCTGAGTTCCAATCCGGCCTCAGACACTTGACACTTACTAGCTGTGTGACCCTTGGCAAATCACTTAACCCTCATTACCCTGCCCCCCCCAAAATGTGATGGGATATAATTGTGCAGTAAGAAATTATTAATATGAGTAATTCAGAGAAATACAATAAGATTTGTAGGTACTGACACAGAATAAAGTAAGCAGAACTATAAGAAAAGAGTATACACAACAACCACCCCCAAAAAAACCAACATTAAAAGTAAGCTAAACTGAGTGGTTTTATTAGTCAATCTTGGTCTCAAAGAACAAATCATAAAACACGACTCTCTTTCCTTGGCAAAGAATAGGGGTAAGGGGGTGGTATATTTTTACTCAAGTGGGTTGGAGTTTTTTCAGGTTTTGGGAGAGCTAGTTAAAAGGGAGGGTTCAATTGTGGAAGAAAGGAGTACAGAGGCAGATTTATCTAAGATTACTATACTAAAAAAGGAAAAAGCATAAGGAAATCTTTTTTTATTCCAAAGTTAATGAAAAAAATTAATACCTCCATATTACATATGAGGAACATGGATATCAGAGAGGGGAGGTATCTTGTACAGGGTTACACAAATAGTAATTAATGCTACCAGGACTCCAACCCAAGTCATAGGTGTGCATGGGATTTAGCTCTGAAAGGAACATTAGGGGCCACACAGTTCAACCTGCTTATTTTAAGAAAGGAGGAAACCTGAGCCCATGAAGAGAAACAATGTGCCCAAGGGCACACAGAGAGTAAGTGGCAGGACCAGAATTCGAATCCAAGTTTCCTGCCTCCATATCCAGGCTTGCTATGCCATTTCTCTGGCCAAAAGCATTGCCCACAGCTGCCTGCCATTGGTCCAACTCTTGCTCTTACATCCGCTGTCCTCTAGATTTTTCTCTGGGGACAGTTATCCAAGTATGTGTGTATGTTTCTGAGAGAGAGAGAGAGAAACCAAAAGAGAACAAAACAGAGACAGAGACACAGATAGAAACAGAGATGAAAGAAAGATGAAAGAGACAGACAGACAGACAGGAACAAAGAGAGACACAGACAGAAACAAAGACAGAAAGAAAAACAGACAGAAAGAGATAAAGAGACAGAGACATAGAAATAGAGAGACAGAGACACAGACAGACAGCCAGAAACAGAGAGACAGGGACAGAAAGAAAGAAAGAAGGAAAGAAAGAAAGAAAGAAAGAAAGAAAGAAAGAAAGAAAGAAAGAAAGAAAGAAAGAAAGAAAGAAAGAAAGAAAGAAAGAAAGAAAGAAAGAGACAGACACAGACAGAAAGAGAAAACGAGACAGACACAGACAGAAACAGAGAGACTGACAGAGACCCAGTCAGAGACAGAGATGGATACCGGGGAAGAAGGGGAGAGCAAAAAGGGGAAAGAGAAGAGCACATGGGCGTTTATGTTCATCTCTATTCCGGCTCTTTCAAATTTGCCAACAGCTGGATGTCTTTCAGTGACATTTTGCAATCAAACCCATATCAGGGTTGACTTTTCCCATGCTTGGCTTCATCCCAAAGAGTGTTTTCAGAGAGCGATGAGTGAGGGCAGCTCGGAGTGAGAGTGGGTTTCCCACTCTTAATTCCTGAAAACAGTCCCCACATGCAGCCACTCCCTGGATGCCCCCAACCCCGGCATACCTCCCGGTGAGCTGGATCTTAGCCAGCTCCCTACTTCTCTTCTCGCTGTGTAGACATAGCCTATGCTTGACCCCACCTGACTGCCCGCCCTCCCTCTTCCCCACCCTGAGGACTCTTGGTCCTGCTAGAGAGGAATGTTCACTTGCTACTGGGTGTCCTTGTCTTCAAGTGTTCTTATTTCACTCAACTCCCCTTCCTGGATCTTTGGCTCTAGACAAAGGGGACTACTGGATGTTCCCCAATGCCTAGAACAAGCCCCCCTCCTGCCCTTTCTCATCTCAATCCACTGAAATCCTCATCTCTCAAGGCCCAACTTGGGCTTCCTTGATGCCTTCATGGATTATATAGAACTTAAAGCAGCAAAAACACTTTGAAATAGCCTCGTCCTGGGGGCAGCTAGATGGCACAGTGGATAGAGCATTGGGCCTAGAGTCAGAAGGACCTGAATTCAAATCCAACCTCAAATATTTACTAGCTGTGTGATCCTGGGGGAGTCACTTAACCCCAATTGCCTCACACACACCCCCCCCAAAAAGAAAAGAAAGTCTCCTCCAAACCCTTCGTCTTACAAAGGAAGAATTGAGGTCTGGATGACCTAAATGACTTGACCTGTCCATTCAAACCCAGGTCCCCAACGTCAGTCTCTCTCTACACCAATCTCTCTCCCTCCTCACCTCTTGCAAGAGCAGGGCTTCTTAAACTTTTTCCACTTGTGATCCCTTTCTGCCCAAGAAATTTTTATGAGACCCCGAGTACATAAGTATATAAAATAGGTACACATATCCTTTTACTGTTGCCAAATTTTTTCATAAGCCCCACATTCAATTATGTGACTCTATATGGGTTGGTGACCCACAGTTTAAGAAGCTTTGTATTAGAGCACTTTATCTGGGTCTCTCCCTTACCCCTATCAAATTCCACTTGGGATCATACTTAGATACTGTTTACACTTATAGATTGTAAATTCCTAAAGGGCAGGAACAACTTATCAGCTTTATAGCCCCAGCAAATAGTACAGGGCCTTACATACTTATTAAATATTTGTTGAATTGAATTAATCTGAATTGAATTAAAATCATTTTTAAAAATTTGTCTTTTCCCCTTTTGATCAGAGGCCCTATTAGAAAGAGGAAAGATCTGGGGCATCTAGGTGGCGCAGTGGATAAAGCACAGGCCCTGGATTCAGAAGGACTTGAGTTCAAATCCACCCTCAGGCATTTGACACTTACTAGCTGTGTGACCCTGGGAAAGTCACTTAACCCTCATTGCCCGGCCAAAAAAAAAAAAAAAAAGAGGAGAAAGAGGAAAGATCTTATAATGGAAAAAAAAAAATCTATGATAGAAAAGAACCTATTATAAAGACTAGGCGCATGGGGCAAAACTTTGTGGGAATCTCCCTACCCCTCTCTAGCTCTTTTATGTACATTCTCCCATTAGAATGCTCATTCTAATTACTCATTCTCTTTCAGAATTAAGAAATGTCTTTTTTTTTTCTTGTATGTATCTCTAGCATCTCAGCACAGTGCCTGTCAACAACAACAAGAATTTATTAAGCACTTACTGGATGCCAGGTGCTGTGTTGGGAATACAAATATAAGCAGAATCAAAGATGGTTCTTGTCCTCAAGGAGCTTACATTCTAATGGGAGAATGAAACACATCAAAAGAAAATAAAAAGGCATGCTGGGGTGGGGTGTGTTTACAGATGAAGGTATCTGGTGGTATATGATGGTGATGGAATATTGTGCTATAAGAAATGACAAGCAGGATGATTTCAGAAAGGCCTGGAAAGACTTGTATGAACTCATGTATAGTGAAGAGAGCAGAACCAAGAGAACAGTGTGCAAAGAGACAGCATTATTGTTTGATGAAGAACTGTGAGTGACTTAACTATTCTAACAATACAATGATCCAAGACAATCCCAAAGGAGTAATGATGAAGCATACTCTCCACCTCCAAAGAAAGAACTGATATTGATGGAACATAGACTAAAGCATGCTATTTTTCACTCTTTCATTTTTTTCTTTTAATCAAGTTTTCTTGTACAAAATGACTAATATGGTAATGTTTTACATAATCATACATGCATAACCTATATCTAATTACTTACCACCTTAGGGAGGGGGGAGAGGAGGGAAGGAAGGAAGAATAAAAATTGGAACCCATGGCCTCAGACACTTGACACTTACTAGCTGTGTGACCATGGGCAAGTCACTTAACTCCAACTGCCTCACCAAAAAAAAAATTGGAACCCAAACTATAAATAAAAATGTTACTTTAAAAACATTTAACTAAAACTTAATTTTAATTTTAAAAAAGATATGGTAGAGAAACTATAGACTTTAGCCAGAAGAGAATTGAACCTGCTGGCCTGGGTGCCCAGTCTCAATGGAAGTTCTTGAAAGAGCCACCCAATCAGAGGGAGGCTGAAGGGGTGGAGGGTATTTCCAAGGTACAAATTTTAGGACTGGTGACCTCCCAAGATGAAGTTTCTGGGCCATGATAGAGAGCATCTCTCTGGCAGAAATGGAGACTAGCATATAGTAAACAATTAATAAATGCTCCATTATTCTCACTCAGTCAATAATCTCTATATTGAATAATCCTCCTTTTGAGGCTATAAGGGCTGTTCTATTTACCTAATGGTGCTTCCTTGTTTGTCCTATAGTTTAGGGGTGAAGGGTAGGTACCCCCATTAAAGCATATAGCAGAAAGAGAGGTTCCTCAAGAATGGGAACTGTGACTTCCCATCAAACTGAAGTCTCTCATGGGACAGGAACCATGTCTTCCCCCTTAGAAAGAAAGGGGAAGGGGCAGCTAGGTGGCACAGTGGATAGAGCACTGGCCCTGGAGTCAGGAGGACCTGAGTTCAAATCCAGCCTCAGACACTTAACAGTTACTGGCTGTGTGACCCTGGACAAGCCACAACCCCAATTGCCTCACCTCCCCCCAAAAAAAAGAAAGAAAGAAAGAAAGAAAGAAAGAAAGAAAGGGGAGGTTGTGTCTTCTATATTTTTTATGCTTCCTCCCTCTCTCCATGATTCCGAAGGCACCAGACTGTCAATACCACCTTCTGTCAGTCCTCTGACCATCAGAGAATCTGGACTCTTGGAGTCTTGGGGAGGAAGTCAGGAGATAAGGGAGCAAGTCTAATGAAGACATGACTGGCTTCATATGAAATCTCCAAAGTTCATGATCCTCTTACTCATGTCATAGCCCAGAGACTGACAGAGAGGAGATGGGCTTACAGAACATCTGATTATATTGTCCAACCTCCTCAGCCTTTGGCATTTTGGGTTCTGGTCAGTCCTGGAGCTCAGAGGGAGTCAAGAGAGTCCAAGATGAGAGTTCCATCAGTTAAGAAGAAGCCAGTGTAACACTGTTCTGGGGACCCAAGGCCACTGTCCCAAGGAGGTGGGGTCACCTTGAATCCCAAATTTAAGTGTCCAGACTAAATGCCCAATTTCTAAGTGTGTGTTGTGTTCATGGGGTTCTTTGGCTATAGAGAAACACAAGCAGGAAACATAAAAGTTTTGTGGGTGTTTTTTGTTTTGTTTTGTTTTGTTTTAAAGCAGTGAAGTAAAATAAAAGGAAGCAAAAATACAGCCTTCTTCCTTAACTGGGGGTAATACTTTTGAGTTTAGGAACCAGATGGTTGATAACAGTTTGGAGAAGCTAAGATGTTAAGCTCACTGAGGGGAAGAACTCATTCCATTACCCCCTTGCCCCATCAGAATAAGGAAAGACTCATCTTCCTCACCCCGGGGGCTTTCTTTTCCCCGGCAGAATGGGCACTCCCTGAAGACAGGGGTTTCTCTCTCCACCAGACTAGAGGCCCACTGAGGACAGACGTGCTACTTCTTCTATCCTTCTCTGTCCCTTCCAGAGCTGAGTACAGAAATCCCCCTGTACACAGCATGTACTCGCTGATGTCCTCAACGGGCTGAAAGAACTTGCATTCTGGCCTCTAGATTGAGCCTTCAGGGTGTTGGTACAGAAGGCCTCTTCAGTGCCTTTTAATTAGACTTGACATGGGCCAGGCTTTGCTCATCACAGGAGTACTTTCAGGCCTGAGATCAGACAGGCCCCTGGGTTTTCCCTCCCACAGTCAAACAGGTTCATCGGGTCTAATTAAGGCTCTGGCTATCCCTAACCCTTTTATTAGAGGCTGAGAGGAACAGTCAAGGGGGAAGAGGGAAGGCCAGCCCCTGACCCCCAGTCAATGGTCAGGGCACCACCAAATGGAAGTCCTACTTCCTCCATTCCTGACTCCTCCCCACCCTCCTTTAATCTCCATGATTCGCTAACCCCCAACTCCAGCTTACTTCATTTATAAATATTATTGAGGGCCCGCTCTATAGAGCCCTGAGCTCAGGGCTGGGAAGACAAGGATGAGATGCTTCATTTTCCTCATTTGTAAAATGGGGATAATAATAGCTACCTGGGCTTGTTGTGAGGCGAAAATGAGATACTTTGGGGAAAGCACTTTGCAAACCTTAAAGTGCCCTATATAAATACTAGCTATTATTATTTTATTATTATTATTATTAATTTATTTTACTGTGAGCTCCTTGAAGTCAGGAATCAGATGTTACAATGATTTTTATACCCCCAACACAGACACATATAGAGGCTCTTTTTTTTTCTTTAATGGAATCAATCAGGGTGAAGTGACTTGCCCAGGGTCACACAGCTAGTAAGTGAGGTCAGATTTGAACTCAGGTCCTACTGACTTTGGCACCACGTAGTTGTTCCCATATAGAGAATCTTAATAAATATTTATTTTTAGAATGAGGGGCTTAAAGAGTGGGAAGGCTATGGGTTTAAGGAATTTTTTTTAAAGGAATTTTCTCCGGGGCAGCTAGGTGGTGCAGTGGATAAAGCACCAGCCTTGGATTCAGGAGGACCTGAGTTCAAATTCAACCTCAGATGCTTGACACTTACTATCTATGTGACCCTGGGAAAATCACTCAACCCTCATTGCCCCACAAAAAAAAAAAAAAAGGAGTTTTCTCTGGTGTCTTTAAAGATCTTTGATTTCTTCATTTTCCCCCCTTCAAAAAAAAAAAGCCAACAACTTCCAAGTCCTCTCAATTCCACCTGTCTAACACCTTTTCCATTTGTCTGCTTTCCATTCTCTAGGCAACTGAGCTAGTCCAGGACTCATCACCCAATTATTGTAACAGCCTCCTGACTGATTGCCCTACCTCCAGTCTCTTCCCCTAGAATCCATCCTTTACATTCTCCCAGGTAGAGATCTGACTGGCTTCACTGCTCAGAAACCTCACTACCTCCAAGATAACAGACTCCTGAGCGGACAATCAAGTTCTCCACAATAGCTTTAAGCTCCTTTTTCCATTCTTATGTCACACCACTACCATTTACATCGATCATTCTGAACTCTTTGCTGTCCCTAAACTTCTCCTCCCCTCTCTTGCTCCATTTGTAAACACTTTTCCTAGTGCCTGGAGCTCACTCCTTTCTCCTCAGTTCCTATCACTAGCTGCTACAATCCTACTTTCCCTTCAAGGTTCAGCTCCTGTTGGTCCTATGTCATTCCACGGCATCACCTCTGAACCCTCTAGCTAGAGAGCCTTCCCTCCCCATATCCCTCAGACCTCTGTGTTTGGACCCTTCTTCTGGATTTATCTTATCTAACTTCCATTATGTTACTCATATACATGATTAATATATACCCAATTAGCTGGTGAGGCAGTCTAGTCTCCAATGGGAAAGGCATAGCCATATAGACAGGAATAGCTAGACTTCCTGGTGTACCCTTCAGGTACAATTAATAAGCACCAAAGGAATTTTACCGACCTGAATTTCTCCCTATCATACTCATGACTTGGTATATTACAAAGTATCTGTTTTCTCTACCTCGGTGCATCTGTAATGAGCTAACTCAATTAGTTTACTCCTGAGCATAAAACTGAGTGTTTCAATATTCAGGAACCATTCAGGTGAGTCTGAGGTCCTGGGAGAGCTGGCAAAGTGCTAGGTCATTTGAGGAAGAGAGGTCCACATCTGGGGTGGCATTCACTGAATCAGGACAAAAGGAACTCAAGGGTCTATGTCACAAACTGGCCCACATCCTAAAAGTATCCTTTATTTTAAAGATACATTAGGCCATATAGATGACATGAGACCTTCCTGTTTTACCTAGCTTCTAGGGCTGCCCCCCAAAAAATTACCTTGCATTTCTTTTGTGTATATGTATATGTATACATGTTGTCTCCCTTGAAAGAATGTAAGCATCTTGAAGGCAGGAACTGTTTCATTTCTGGTTTTTGTGTCCCATGGCCTAGCAGAGTACTTAGCACATAGTAGGTGTTTAAGAAATGCTTGTGGATTGGTTGATTGATTGATTGATTCTGTAGTGCTCTGAAGTGGCAGATTCAGGATCCAAGAAGATAAAAGGGAACATTGGGCTAAATTCAATAAGATGAAATGTAATTGGGATAAATGAAAAGGCTTATACTTGAGCTCTGAAACAGTTTGAGACGATAGGGAGATTACTTAGTGTGTGGAAGTCCAGCTTCACAAATACAAAATAAGGGAGGCATGGCTAGTCCAAAATTTGTCTGAAAATGTTCTGAGGGTTTCAGTGGCCTTCAAGCCTATCATAAATCAACATGATGTGGCAGTCAAGAAAGCCAAAGTGAAAAGAGGCTTGTTGTCCAGTGCTGGGGAAGGGATAGCTCCTCTTTACTGTGCCCCATTCAGAATACATCTGAAGTACTGTATTCATTTGGGGATGCCACGTTTTAGGAGGAATATCAATAAGATAACTAGGTGGTACATTGGATAGAGTGCCAACCCTGGTGTCAGGAAGATTCAACTTCCTGAGTTCAAATCCAGCCTCAGACACTCATTAGCTGTGTGACCCTGGGTAAGTCATTTAACCCTGTTTGCCTCAGTTTCCTCATCTGTAAAGTGAGCTGGGAAAGGAAATGGCAAAGCACTCTAATATCTCTGCCAAGAAAACCCCAAATGGGTTCAAGAAGAGTTGGACATGACTGAAAAACGACTCAACGTCGATAAGAATGAAGTTTATCCCTAATCTTACAACAAGTGTCAAAGGGTCTCAGGATAAAGCCCCGTTGAGGAATGGGTGAAGAAAAGCAGGATGTTTAGCCTGAAGAAAAGAAAGGTTAAGGCAGACCTGAGAGCTAGCTGCCTTCCAGTATTTGCAAGGTTGTCACAGGGAAGAAGAATTAAAGCCCTTCTGCTTGGCCCCAGAGGGCAAGACTCTGAGCAAAGCAGTAAATTCAAGTCTGATGTAAGGAAAAACTTCCTAACAATTAGAGCTATTCAGAAGCTGAATTGGCTGCCTCAAAGGGTTATAAGTTCCTCCTCCCTGAGGTCTTCAGGCAGTGGTGAAATGATTATTTGCTAAGGATGTTAGAGAGCCAAACTCTAATAAATAGCTAGTCAAAAAACTGTGCAGGTTTGAGTGGGACTCAGTGTTTTCTTCCAACTCTTAGACTCTGTGATACTATCATCCCAGTACCTCTAGAGATGATTCTAGACCCCGCACCCCTTAGAGACAACCCTAGGCCCCACAACCTCTCCTAGAGAGGATCTTGAGCCTGTACCCCCATGACCAAATCTAAGTAAAAGGAAAATTATTCTAGAAGTTATTGGAAAGATAGATTGAAGAAGGCAGAGGAAAGAAGGGTGATTTGATAAGTCACACCAGTGGTAATGAATAGTGAAAAAAGCAAGAATGTGAGCAATATTGTGGAGGCTTAATGGACAGGATTTGGACTTTGAACTGGATGTGAGAGATGAAGGTGAAGTCACCAAGATAATTGCCAAAGTTCTGAACGGGGGGGTACTTGGTGACTGCAGGTACCCCTGACAAAAGTAGGTAAGAAGGAGAGCAGGTGTAGGGAAAAAGAGAATACACTCCATGAATGTACATTCAGCTGAAGGTATTCATGGGACATCTAGCTGGACACATTTTGTAGACAACTGGGGATATGGCCTTGAATTTAGGAGAGATGTGAGGACCAGAGGACAGAGACAGACAAGAGGGAGAGTTGTCTGAAGAGAGATAGTAGTTGGAAGTGAATAAAATAATTCCAAATAATAGATGACAGGTACATGAGACAGATAATAAATTGCTTTGTGTCATCCTTGAAAGAAAAGGAATGACAGTGAACTCTTCCTGGAGGCAGGAGTATTGAATTGGACTAAAATGTAGAAACCCTAGGATTTTGAGCTGCAAGGGACCTCAGAAGTTATCTAACCTCCAATTTTACAGATAAGGAAACTGAGGTCCAGAAAAGGGATAAGACATGACCAAAGTCTGTTTGTTGTTCTCTCCTTCCCCGCCACCCACCCCAAACGCACGTACAGTAAGTGTCTGAGGCAGCATTTGAAGATAGTCATTCTAACCACAAATGCAGCCCTCTTGGTAATATACCAAGTGATTAGTTCCATTTGGGAACATATGGAGTTGGGGGTAATGGTGAGACATCCAGGTAGAGATTATAGGATCATAGACTTAGAGCTGAATGGGCCTTAAAGACCATCCGGTCCACCCCACCCCCCTTTTTATATTGATGAGGAAATTGAGACCTAAAGAACTTAGGTGACTTGCCCAGCGACACAGATAGTGACACGGAAGATAAGGTAAAAGGTGGATGATAGACCCAGCTCAAATCTCACCTTTGGTGGGAGGCCTTTCCTGGCCCCACTCTCCCCTAGATACTATGGCTTTCTCCCCCCACCTCCAGATTGCCTTCTATCTAGTCTGCATATATCCTGTAGATACCTTGTTATTTACTTATTATCTACTCAATTAGACTGTGATTTCATTGAGGGTAGGGACTGTTTTTAATCTTCCTCTTAAGTATTTTTAATGAATAAACAAATAGAAAGAGAGAGAGAAAGGAAGGAAGGAAAGAAGAGAGGAAGGAAGGAAAGGAGGAAGGAAAGGAGGAAGGGAGGAAGGGAGGAAGGAAGGAAGGAAGGAAGGAAGGAAGGAAGGAAGGAAGGAAGGAAGGAAGGAAGGAAGGAAGGAAAGAAGGAAGTAAGAAAGGAAGGAAAGAAGAGAGGAAGGAAGGGAGGGAAGAAGGGAGGGAGGGAAGAAGGAAGGGAAGGAGGAAAGAAGGGAGGAAGAGAGGAAAGAAGGAAGAATGGAAGGAAGGAAAGAAGAAAGGAAGGAAGGAAGAACAAGAAATTTTGATTGGTTGGTTGTTGTAGAAAGGAAATCAAAATGTGTTGCTTCAGAGAGCAGAATTATGGACCTTCAAGGGGGTATATCTGGACCCAGCATAAGAAAACACTTTTTTAAACCAATGACTGCAATCTAGCAATGGAATGAATGGATTCTCATAGGAGATGATGAACTCTCCATCACTACAAGCGCTTAAATGAGACTTCATGACCCTAAAATGGCACCACCCCAGGATCTGATCTGACAGAAGCAATGAATGAGTAATGGCTCATAGGTCACCTCTTCGTGTTGTCATCTTCCAAAGGTACCACAAATGGTAGGTTACCAGACAGCCATCCAGAGCTGTTGTGCTCTGCCCCACTTCACCACCTCCTCTGGCTGGCCAGTTCCAAAATCGTCCCCTCTCCCCGAGCCTGCCCCCAGCGCCCCAAATTCCACCATCGGTGATTTATTCCTTTAGGTTAAGGCATGAACCTTGTCTAAGGTCCTCTTTGAACATGTGTAAATGTCTCCTGGGTTTGTATTAGGAGAGAAGAAGGGACATGACTCAAAATTAGGAAATAGCATTTTTTGTTTGGTTGGTTTTTGGTTTTTGGTGAGGCAATTGGGGTTAAGTGACTTGCCCAGGGTCACACAGCTAGTAAGTGTTAAGTGTCTGAGGCTGGATTTGAACTCAGGTCCTCCTGACTCCAGGGCCGGTGCTCTATCCACTGCGCCACCTAGCTGCCCCCGAAGAAACAGCATTTTTTGTCCCAGCTCTGCCACCAATTTACTCTGCCGCTTGTGACTTCAGTTTCCCCATGTGTATAAAAAGGAAGTTGGAGCAGTGACTGGACTCTTCCAACTTTGATAGCCCAAGTTCTAAGGTCCCTCCCGCCTCTGACCTTCCACGCTAGATGCCCAAGGTCCCTCTCAGCTATTCCTGTCTAAGTTCTAAGGTCCCTCCTGGCCTCTGACAGTCTGTATTCTCTGTTCTCAAATTACAAGATTCCATTTTGCTGTGAAATAACTTTTACCTACATATTTTTTGCTGGCTTTGCATATTTTGCCGAAGAGTACTTTCAAGATGCCCTCCCCTCCTGCCTTTACCCGCCATCCTCCTGCAAATACCTGAGGTTAAAAAACAGACCTCTATATGCTCAGAGCTTCCTGGGAGGCTGCTGGGGAGGGGGTGGGGGAGAGGGGGGAGGTAGGGGGAAGCCGGAGAGAGGGAGGAGCAGAGGCCAGGAAGTAAAGAACTGAGTTCCCCACCTCCAGCAGGGCCCATTGGGGGCCACCTGGGGTTCTGGTGAGGCAGGGGAAGATTGGGGAGCTGGAGACTGGGCCCAATGCCCAGCTGTTCTCCACTTCACCGCTCCCCGGGTTTCCCCAGGAACCAACTCCTTTGGTGGTCTGAGCCCACTGTGCACGCCTTGGGGGTGGTAATTGCCATCCGCTGACATGTTTCTCATTGCCAGGAGGGCACGTCCGTGCCAGGGATTCGGAAGGAGCAGCCTGGATGTTCCCCCAGCACCCCCTTCTGTCCTCTCCTCGCGGGGCCACCACTGAAGACCACTACGTGCACCCCACCCCCACCCTGGCCCACAGCAGGGCTCTCCGAGAGACATTCTCTATTGGCCCCAGGGAACCAGAGATAAGATGGGACAGAGGGCAGTCAGGTGAGGGAACTAAGAGCAAAGAGGTGGGAACAGATGGACTCTTCTCTCAGAGAGAGGGGGCTCCAGCCCTCAATCCAAAGGAGAAAGAGCAAGAATGAAGGGATAGGAAAACAGAATCAAATTCCAACTTCTGATAATCAAGGCCCTCCTGATTCCAATTCCAATCTTTGAATAGAATTTCATTTTCCAAAATATATGTAAAAACAAATTTTAACATCAATTTTTAAAAACTTTGTGTTCCAGCTTCTCTTCCTCCCTCCATTCCCACCCCCCACCCACAAGTACTCAAGCAATTCAAAATAAGTTATACATGAGTAGTCATGGAAAAGTTCTCATATTAGCTAGTTGTGAGAGAAAACAGTCAAAAAACCCCAAAACTTCAGATTAAGGAATTGTCAAAAAGGAAAAGAAAAAAAAATTTTTAATGTGTTTCCATCTGTTTTCGGATACTATCAGTTCTGTAGACTCAATTCACCTCGATTCAGTTCAGCATTGAAGTAAGCACCTATTATGCACCAGGCAATGAGGATCAAGAAGCCAAAATATAAGTACCTAATGTGTGCTAAGCAATGGGGATAAAGAAGCCAAAAGACCAACAATCCCTGTCCTCAAGGAGCTAATATTCTATAAGGCTCAAAATGTATGCAAAAGAAATACAAGTAAATTGGGGTGAGAGGTGCAGTTAAAAACCAAGGGAATCGGGCAGCTAGGTGGCGCAGTGGATAGAGCACTGGCCCTGGAGTCAGGAGTACCTGAGTTCAAATCTGGCCTCAGACACTTTACACTTACTAGCTGTGTGACCCTGGGCAAGTCACTTAACCCCAATTGCCTCACTAAAAAACAAAAACCAAACAAACAAACAAACAAAAAAAAAAAACCAAGGGAATCGAGAAAGGCCTCTTAAAAGTGGCATTCAGGGGGCAGCTAGATGGTGCAGTGGATAAAGCACCAGCCCTGGATTCAGGAGGACCTGAGTTCAAATTCGACCTCAGACACTTGACACTTAACTAGCTGTGTGACCTTGGGCAAGTCACTTAACCCTCATTGCCCTGCAAAAAACAAACAAACAAAAAAAAGTGGCATTCAAACTGAACTTAAATGGTGGTGAAGTTGACATAGTGCTGGGGCCTCAGGCAGGAAGCTCTATCTTCATGAGTTCACATCTGGTCTCAGACACTTACCAATTGGGTTACCCTGGTCAAGTCACTTAATCCTGTTTGCTTCGGTTTCTTCATCTATAAATGAGAGCTGGAGAAGGGAATGGCAAACCATTCCAGTATCTTTGCCAAGAAAACCCCAAATGGGGTCACAAAGAGTCAGACATGACTGAACAATAAAATGGCAGTGGGAAGGATGGGCTGGGGGATTGGCAATACAAAGATCCACCATGGGAAATTGGAATGACTTGAATGCAGAACTTGAAGCAGATTAGTAATTATCTATCCAGCTTTATCTTATACTTTTCTCCTTCATTCACTCTACCCCCATCCAACTGGAAATCCAATGGCACTGTTGCAATTCCCAATCCAGTTCTGCCCTTTAGAGCTTCTTAGCCTTTTATCCACATCCCTACTGTCTCCTATGCCTAGAGTGGATGCCACCAAACTCCAGTTACTCTCTATTGATCCCTCCTTTCCTTCAAGGACCAACTTAGATTCCATGTTCTCTCTTTAGAGGTCCTCTGGTCTCTAATCTCTCACTAATCTTTTCTGTGCACATTTCTCATTGTAACCTATTTATTTAGTTTTATATCGTACTACACTCCTCACTTCCATTGTAAACAGGGGAATTTTGGCATATATTTAACAACCAGCTCTCCCACCTACAACATTAAGTTTAATCTGCATTCATTAAGATTTCTCCCCACCCCCCTCACTTTCTTAAGTCTAGGCAATCAGCAAAACAACAAATCAAATGCTTTGTAGCATTTGCTGATTTCTGCGGTACAAGTGGTCCTTCTGGAAATAAAAACAATTCCTAAAGCCAATTAGAGGTGGCTCCAGCATATCCTAGATTGAAGGCTTCCTAAAAGCAGAGACTGGATCCTTTTTCACTGGTATTCCTAGGATCTTGTACAGAATTGGTGCTTAATAAACGATTTGTTGTTGTTTAGTTGAAGAGAGAAGGCAAAGGAAAGGAGCAAGAAAGCTACTCGGGGACAGCTAGATGGTGCAGTAGATAGAGCACCGGCCCTGGATTCAGGAGGACCTGAGTTCAAATCTGGCCTCAGACATTTAACACTTACTAGCTATGTGACCCTGGGCAAGTCACTTAACCCCAATTGCCTCACCAAAAAAATAAATAAATAAATAAAATTTTTAAAAAAGAAAGCTATGCAGGAATAAATAGGGAACAATTAAACTGATCATGTTGGCTGGTTTCTAGGATAATAAGCAAAAAACAGGGACAAATTTATTTAGAAATAAAGACTGATAAAATATCAGGGCTAGAAAGGATTTCAAAACTTAGAATTTAGGGGCAGCTAGGTGGCACAGTGGATAAAGCACCGGCCCTAGATTCAGGAGGACCTGACTTCAAATCCAGCCTC